>NC_049222.1:113821406-114480364 GCF_011100685.1 Canis lupus familiaris | reverse complement strand
ATGACATGATAAAATGCTTATGTGGTGAAGCGAGGTGAGGCAAATGATGTATGGATTGTGATGTCTATGTTAGGCTATTATTGAACTTCTGACAATAGGTCAGAAAGAGGATCACCTGCTTCAGGACCACGAGTGACCAGGAGTCACTGAAACCAGGGAAAATGAAATCGAGGATAAAGGGAAGCTTCTGCACAGAGCTTGTGTCATCCTCCTGAAATCCGCCACTTTGTTTTCTAGGCCTGGTGTTTGAGCATCCATCTGGGACTTCTCTTTACACTTCTCTTTTCTCCCATACACATTTCCCCCTTTCTTTTATTTTGTTTGTTGGAACTACATCCTCACATGGTTCCTTAAGAAAGGGTACATGGCAGGTAAGTTGGCTGAAACTGCCTTTATTCTTTTCTCACATGAAAGGATAAATTTGCATGGAGAATTCTACATTAAAAATAGGTTTCTTGTGCAGCCCCAGTGGCCCAGCGGTTGAGCGCCCGCCTTCGGCCCAGGGTGTGATCCTGGAGACCCGGGATGGAGACCCATGTTGGGCTCCCTGCATGGAGCCTGCTTCTCCCTCCGCCTGTGTCTCTGCCTCTCTCTCCTCTCTGTGTATTCTCATAAATGAATAAATAAAATCTTTATTTATTTATTTTAAACTTTTATTTATTTATGATAGTCACACACAGAGAGAGAGAGAGGCAGAGACACAGGCAGAGGGAGAAGCAGGCTCCATGCACCGGGAGCCCGACGTGGGATTTGATCCCGGGTCTCCAGGATCGCGCCCTGGGCCAAAGGCAGGCGCCAAACCGCTGCGCCACCCAGGGGTTCCATTAAATAAAATCTTTAAAAAAAGAAAAGAAAATAGGTTTCTTAAGAATGTTACAGTCTTTGGGGCACCTGGCCGACTTACTTGGTAGGGCACGGGACTCTTGGTCTCAGGGCTGTAAGTTAGAGACTCACATTGGGTATGCATATTACTTAAAAACAGAGTCTTAGGGCACCTAGGTGGCGCAGTCAGTTAGGTGTTGGACTTCTGATTTTGACTCAGATTATGCCCTCAGAGTTGTGAGATGGAGCCCTGGGTCAGGCTCCACACTGAGCGTGAAGTCTGCTTGAGATTCTCTCCCTCTCCCTCTTCTTTCCACTTCACTTGAGCACTCTCTCTCTCTTAAAAAAATATATTTATATAATAAAAATAAATCTTAAAGAAAGTTAAAGTCCTGATTCACTGTCTTCTGATACACGGTGTCACTTTACTGAAGACCAATGGAATTTTGATTATCATTTTTTTGTATGGAACTTTTATTTTCATTTAGAAACTTTTATATGCTTGGAATGCTTGGGTGGCTCAGCGGTTGAGCATCTGTCTGTCTTTAGCCCAGAGCGTGATCTTAGAGACCCGGGATCAAGTCCCACATCGGGCTTCCTGTGTGGAGCCTGCTTCTCCCTCTGCCTGTGTCTCTCATTAATAAATAAGTAAAAATTTAAAAAGAAGCTTTTAGGCTTTTCTATATTTCTTGTATTCTGATATTTTGCAACAATGGGTCCTTTTTATCATTTATTGTGCTCATCCTTGAGTAGCCTCAACCTGGAGACTCTTACACTTTATTCTCAAATTGTAAATCATTTATTTTATAATACTTTCAAGATATTCTCTGGAAAATTTTTTAAGTTAAAGAGGTACTCTGTAGTCCAATATTGCTGATATTAGACATCCTTGATTAAATTTTTATTTTTAACTTTCCATTCTTTTTGTCCATGCTTTCTCAAATTTTATTCTTTTTAAAAACTTTTTATTTATTGTTTTTTAAGATTTTTATATATTTATTTGACAGAGAGGGAGAGCAAAAGTGGGAGGAGCAGCAGGGAGAGGGAGAGGGAGAAGCAGGCTCCCCACTGAGCAAGGAGCCTGATGCAGACCTTGATCCCAGGACTCTGGGGTCATGACCTGAGCCAAAGGCAGATGCTTAACTGACTGAGCCACCCAGGCACCCCTCTCTATTTTATTCTAGTTTTTGGAATAGTTCTTTGGCTTTCTCTTCCAATTCTTCTATTGTTTAAGGGCTTGTCTTTATTTTATTTTTAAAAGATCTTATTAATATATTTGAGAGAGAGAACACAAGCAGGAAGAAGGGGGAAGGGGAGAAGCAGACACCCCATTGAGCAGAGAGCCCAACACAGGGCTTAATCCCAGGATCCCAGAATCATGACCTGAGCAGAAGGCAGATGCTTAACCAACTGAGCCACCCAAGCCCCCCTATATTTTAAACAATATAAAAACTCCCACTCTGTACCTATTATGCACCAAGTCTGGAATTAATAGACTTGCTTTCTAGATGCTCATATCTTCCCCAAAGTAAGCAAATTATATGGGACCATTTTACTGGTAGATAAAAGAGGCAAAGAATATAAATGTAATGATATTCCCAGAGTGACAAAGCTAATAAATGAGATAATCAACATTCATTCTCAGGTCACTAAGCTTCATACCTGCTCCCCTAACTGGCCTCATTAATAAATGTTCAAATCAATAGCTTCAGGTCATTGGTCACATGCTGACCAATGCAGATAGCAGTGCCCCTTAGCCTATGGCTGATTAGGGCAACAGGGTCTCAAATACTCTGTGAATCATATGAACTTAAATGAATCCAATGTTGGTATCACATCGCTATTTTATCCCAATGAGAACAGATATCTTTTCTCCCACTGGTTCATTTTTCTAGGCTATGAGTTTCCAGTATATTCCTCTAGAACAAGTGGTCAGTTACTTGCCCTTAAACCAGGCTTGAATCGTTTACTAGTAGAAGAAACTGAATTTCAGGGGTGCAGAGCGACCCCTGCAAGATGAAGAGTAGGTTCCATGAGTCAACTTTTTAGATCAAGCTCTTAACTCCCAGGTCAGGCTCAGGTAAGAAATATACCTTTGAGTTGTATTATTTACAAAGCTTTTTGTCCATTCCTTTTGCAGAAAATCAAAGGTGTGCTCGCCGGGGCCGCACCCATTTTAAAAAAGAACAGGTTCAAGCACTGAAACGTGTGTTTGAAGAGACCATGTACCCAGATTGGGTTACCATGGAGGAGCTTATTTCAATTACTCATCTTGATGAATCAGTAATAAAGGTATGTCCCTGATTCTCTAGAGAGCCCACCTAATCCAGAGCTTCATATACACTTTAATCATCACATAATTCCTATATATATATATATATTTATTTATTTAGATTTTTTTATTCATGGGAGACACACACACACACACACACACACACACACACACACAGAGGCAGAGACATAGGCAGAGGGAGAAGCAGGCTCCATGCAGGGAGCCCGATGTGGGACTCGATCCCGGGACCCTGGGATCACACCCTGAGCTAAAGGCAGACGCTCAACCGCTGAGCCACCCAGGTGTCCCAGTGTTCTATATTTTTATTCTTTTTTTTCAAATATTTTATTTATTCATGAGAGACATACACACAGGCAGAGACATAGGCAGAGGGAGAAGCAGGCTCCCTGCAGGGAGCCTGAGGCAGGAATAGATCCTAGATCCCCAGAATCACGACCTGAGCCAGATGTTCAGCCATCCAAGTGGAACCAGACCTTTTTAACCCCAGAATCACAATGCTACATGGGACCTTTTTGGGACGGAGCTCAGGTAATCCCCTTGGGGTCTGTTCCTGTTTATTTCTAAGTTCTCCTTAATTAGGACATTCACAGTCATTTAGATGCCTTGCTACTAAGTTCCCACAGAGCATTTGGGGTATGAGAACCCCTGGATAAATCTTGAAGGCCCCCCAAGCTAGACTCCTATTCCATATTCCCAGTGTTCAGAATTCTCTCTGAAAATTCTGAGCATCCACCAAGACAGAAGCACCTTGCCTGATCCCCTCCTGATCCGGTGTTTGAGTGCTCTGTCCTATTCCACCTATTGCAAGCATCATCTTATGCTCCCTTTACCCCCTGGAACTCAGGACAGCAGAGGATAGAAGGAACTTCCCTTGTTCAGATAACTGAAGAGATGCGAGACTAGCCTTCTCATGCCAAAGGAACCTAATTCCTGAGGAACATGAGGATTCCCCTTTGGACCCACCCTCCTTTATTAACTTTTTCACCTCCTCTCTAGACTTGGTTCAAGAACCAACGCGTCAAAAGGAAGAAAGAGCAGCAACAAACTGGATCAAATTCATCACTAGAATCACCAAACCCAAATTCATCACTAGAATCATCAAATCCGACCATTTCAGGCCAGGAGGAGGAGCCCTCCTTAACTGTAACTTCAGCAAACACTCATCCCAGGAGTCCCAACTTTTTGGATGCCTGTGACCATGAACTGCCTCAGTCTTCTGACAACGGCCAGCCTGGTCCCTCCAGATGGGGTTCATCTTGGTATTCTCTGCCTCCTGACCTCCAACAGATATGTCTGGGGGACTCTGATCCTCCTTGGGCCTCCAGTCCCTATGACATAGATCAATTCATGGAACTATATGCCTTACCTGGGGATGATGATCCCCGCAGCCTAGATCAATACCTCTCCCCAACGTGCCTCGGTTGAAGTGGTACGGCTGACACATCCATTTATTTATTGAACAACTGGTATGTTCCAGGATAGGGTTCTATGATCCAATTTTTCATCAACTGAGAAACATTTCCAAATGCATTTAATAGGTCCACGTGTTAAATAGGGCAGAGCCCGGGAATTCTTTTTCTGTAAGAAGAAAGAAATCTCTCTACCTTTCATCATTGCTTCTGGTTTCTGCTTCTGAACACTGTCTCAACCAAATTTCAATATCAAGGAGAGTCATAGAGGCCTTTAGAATGGTAGCAGAAACCAGCTAGTTTTTCTTGGGTACCAGCTTGTTCCAATCGAGCTAGCTCTGTGAAAGCACCCCAACTAAGGTCAATACCATATAGATACAGCTCCGCTGCACTTGTACCCCATGGACCATTTTATCTCTATTTTTTTCATTTTATCTCTTAAAAAAAAAAAAAACCTAGAGTGACATTAGCAAGAGGGAAGACTAGGAGGTCCCAACTCTTGCATCTCCACAAAAACAATATTTAACAACTACTTCCTGGTGAAAATAGCTCAGAGAGAGCTCTGGAGTACAAGAAGCTGCAGCAACCCAGGGGAGCACAGAACCCAAGGCCTTATAGAAAAGCACAGGAGGCATTTTCCTTGTGTCACCTCATTCTCCAGTTCTACAGAGTTTGCTGCCAAGAGGGATCCTCTTGGTTGTGATGCACTTCCGCCACCCCACCAGCACTTCAGGACAAAAAGAGAGTGGAAAGAAGATTCCAGAAGCTTTCACCATGAGGACCCAAGTAGCCCTTGTGGCTGTCAGGGACATCTACAATTTTTGCCACTGAAGACTCACCCAGTGTTTGCCCAGAATCCACACTGCTGAGCTCCTGTTGGAGGAAGTTATAGAAAGGATGTGACTGCTGGTCAACCCCTGAACTGGATACCAGCAATCAGAGGCTCCTTAGGCCCTCTCTTGCCCCCGGAAAGTGCATTGCCTTTCCCCATTTCTAATGTAAATTCTCTCATTTATTAAAACTTCCACTTACCGATCTGTAGTAGCCTGACTTTCTTTTGTCTCTCCTTGCCCTTTGTACAGTGGCCAGTTTCAAATTACACCTGGCAAGCTCCCAAGGAGCTTGCAAACCAACAGCCCCTGGAACAGGAGCTGACACTTCCACCCTGTCCACACCGGCCCTGGTCCACCACATGAACACCCGCACCCTTGCTGCCTAGGTGATTAGGAAATGAGATGAATAAAAGGAACATTGATGGGGCTCAAAGAAAGTTTTTTTTTAATTAAGATTTTTTTATTTATTCATGAGAGACGCACAGAGAGAGGCAGAGGCACAGACAGAGGGAGAAGCAGGCTCCCTACAAGGAGCCCGATGAGAGACCCAATCCTGGGCCCAGAATCATGCCCTGGGCCAAAGGTAGACACTCAACTACTGAGCCACCCAGGCATCCCAAAGGTTTTTAATATAGTACTACCAAAAGTACCCCCTATTGGCTTCTTGACGTTAAAAACCTTAAACAAGTCTGTTCTATTTGCCTTAGTTTGGAGAAATTTTAACAGGCAAGAGTCAGACCATAATGAGAAACCTGCCCTGCAATTGCCTCAGACAATGATTAGGCGGATTAATCAAGATGAAGATTGAGGGGCACCTGGGTGGTTCAGTGGCTGAGCATCTCTGTGCCTCTCATGAATAAATAAAATCTTAAAAAAAAAGATGAAGATTGAGAAAAGGTCTCTTGGCACAACCCTCCCTGGAAACCCAAAGTCTTGTGCAAGAGCAGGTAAAATGGTTAGAGAGTGGAGGAGTTTCCAGGACTCCTTGATATGGGTATCAAAATCCACCTGATATGAGGCTGAGAGAACATGAAAATGCACGGATTGGTGGGTTTACAGAAGGTGAATTTTTAAAAAGGATTTTATTTATTCATGAGAGACACAGATAGAGAGGCAGAGACATAGGCAGAGGGAGAAGCAGGCTCCATGCAGGGAGCCCGATGCGGGACTTGATCCCAGAACTCCGGGATCACGCCCTGAGCCAGAGGCAGACACTCAACCACTGAGCCACCCAGGCGTCCCAGAAGTTGAAATGTTTCAACAGGTTTTTCTGTGAAGTGGTGGTATCTCACCTGATTGTATCATGGGGTGGACATTGTGTTCCAGGGGGAATGTTTCTCCTACCTAGTATTGTAAAATAGAAAGCATGTGAATCTGCCCTTCAACAATATTAACTGGACATGCTAAATCCAGAACTAGTAAGATTGCCTGAGCCCATGTAGCATAGAATGGAAGCCGGCAGTGTTAATTCTTTGTGCAATTGCCCTATGGGGAGTGTCGACTGGGGCTCCTGGCAAAAGCCTGTGAGGATCTCCCAGCAATGACTATTAGGGCTCTGGATTAAAGGATTCCCAATGGAAAAGGAAATTTCCTATCACTGAGCTTACTATGGATGCGATGGAAACTGTCCCTCCGACTAAAGGACATGAAATAATCTTGAAACCAGAAATACCCATAATGTCTTGGGTGATGTTGGCAAAATGCTTTACTGAGGATAGCAGTGCCCAGAAGAGTTCCATAATACAATGGAAATCGTTTATACAGGATCTTGCTGCCTGGGGAATACAAGGAGACATGAGCAGAGAGCCTCTTTTCCTCCATGAGAGGAGCCCCTGGATTCTAGTGTCACTTGGACACTTAGAAACAGCTTTCAATTGGCTGATCAAGTGCTGTTAGGTCTGTAGGCTGAAGTTCCAAGGTGAATGGCGAGCATCCTGTTTGGAAGACCACTGCTTTTTTTTTTAAATAAAGATTTTATTTATTTATTCATGAGAAACACAGAGAGGAGAGAGAGACAGGCAGAGGGAGAAGCAGGCTCCATGCAGGGAGCCTTACATGGGACTCGATCCCAGGTCTCCAGGATCACGGCCTGGTCTGAAGGTGGCGCTAAACCACTGAGCCACCCAGGCTGCCCAAGACCACTGCTTTGATTGAAGAAAGTTAAAAAAAAAAAAAAAAATCAGCTCAGTGGACTGAATTGCATGCTGTTTTCCTAGTAGGAAAGAGGATTTGAACAGTAGAATGGGCTCCTACGTTTGGGTTGTTACTGACTCTTTGGGTCATTGGCCAATGACTTGACCATATGGCCAGCAGAAGGGCAATGGAAACTCTCCCTATCAAGGTATCCCCATTTGGGGCATGGCCTTAGAGAAATCCTTAAGGGAATTTGAGGGGTGCATTAAAGTAGGACATGTCAATGCCTATCAGAAGAATCTCCTTCCAGATTTGGAAGGTGATTGGATTCAATAAGCAGGTATTTCTGTGTGCTTGCTTCTAGTGACCATGAAATGAGTGGATATTTCTGCAACAAGGCAGATGTGGGTTGGATCTAGACCCATTTCTCTTAGACCTTCTGGACATAAAATGTCGATTAGAGCTGTCCTGTCTGCCAAAATAGAGACAGAGCCTGCAGATGGTTACGTGGCAGATGCCCTGATCACATGCAGACTTGGTGATGTCAGCTACGGTGTTATCTCGGTGCTCGGAGGTTGTGCAAGAAGTTCTAGTTCCTTGGTACCCAGGGGTTGTGCAAGAGCACTCTGTTCTTTCTGCAAAGGAGGCCAAGGTCTACAGATGCACAAAGGGAGGTCAGTAAAATCACTTGTGTGACCTTGAAAAAAGGAAAACATTTTGCTAAAGGATGGCTGGGCTAATCAGAAAGCCAAGGGGGCTTCAAACAGACTTGCTGGCCTCTGGCCTGGGAAAGTTCTGCTCCTTTATTCCCCAAGGACAGTGGTCTGCAAATCTCAAAGAAAGCAAATTAGTTCTGTTACAAATTAAGGGCCTTAAGTCAGCAAGCAAGGAGTGTGTACCTTGAAGCAAGTTAACCCTTTTATAAAAAAAGATTTTATTTATTTATTCATGTGATATATATACACACACACACACACACACACACACACACACACACAGAGAGAGAGAGAGAGACATAGGCAGAGGGAGAAGCACACTCCCTCAGGAAGCCTGATGTGGGACTCGATCCCAGGACCCTGGGACCATGACCTGAGCCGAAGGCAGATGCTCAACTGCTGAGCCACCTAGGTGTCGCCTGCAAGTTAACCCTTAAGACGGGCTGGAGTGCTGTTACACCATAAAGCACTAGAAGACTGCATCAGTTTGGACAGCTGATTCTCATCTCTTCAGACAAGGAACAACTCTACAGCCCACAGTGTCCGACAAAGGACAGAGTACCAGCGTGACAGAGAAGTGAAATGGGCAATTAAAACACTGATTGTCTAAAACGGGGAGGTGCAGGGGCACCTGGGTGGCTCAGTCAGTTAAGCATCTGACTTTCCACTCAGGTCAGGATCTCAGGGTCTTTTTTTTTAATTTTTATTTATTTATGATAGTCACAGAGAGAGAGAGAGAGAGAGAGGCAGAGACACAGGCAGAGGGAGAAGCAGGCTCCATGCACCGGGAGCCCGATGTGGGACTCGATCCCAGGTCTCCAGGATCGCGCCCTGGGCCAAAGGCAGGCGCCAAACCGCTGCGCCACCCAGGGATCCCTCTCAGGGTCTTGAAATGGAGCCCTGCGTTGGGCTCCGCGCTGAGCATAGAGGCTGCCTGGGATTCTAGTAATGTCCTAGTATCCTTTGATTTTTTAAAAATAGTCATTTTGTTTTCAGGGATCTGTGTTTGAAGATCAGGGGGTGGACTGTGAGAGTGATATAATGACAGAAATACAGTTGGCCCTTGGACAACTGTGCTGACCCCCCATGTAGTTGAAAATCGTGTATAACTTTTGACTCCCTAAATGATACCTTTTTAAAAAAGATTATTTGCTTATTTATCAGAGAGAGAAAGAGTGAGAGAGAGAGAGAGAGAGCACGAGCGGGGAAGAGGGGCAGAGACAAGCAGACTCTGCACTGAGCACGGAGCCCTACGTGGGGCTCAACCCCCCTGAGCTAAAGGGAGATGCTTAACTGACTGAGCCATCCAGGCGCCCCTTGACTCTCCTAAAGATGTAACTACTATTAGCCTCCTGCTGACAGGAAGCCTTACCAATAACATAAACAGTTGGTTAACATGTATTCTGTATATGTGGCATATACTGTATTCTTACAACAAAGTAAGCTGGAGAAAAGAAAATGTTATTAAGAAAATTGAAGAGAAACCACATTTACAGTGCTGGACATCTATTTAATGAAAACAATCAGCATATAAGTGGATCCATGCAGTTCAAACCCATGGTTTTTTTTAAAAGATTTTATTTATTTATTCATGGGAGACACACAGAGAGAGGCAGAGACACAGGCAGAGGGAGAAGCAGGCTCCCTGCAGGGAGCCCGATGTGAGACTCCATCCCAGGACCCCAGGATCATGCCCTGAGCCGAAGGCAGATGCCGCCCAGGCATCTAAACCCATGTTGTTTAAGGTCAACTGTGTATTTTAGTCTTCCTCCTTGGTTCCTGGCTCACAGCACTCAAAGTCCTGTAATTTCATAAGTGACTAGAGCCATAGGGCTATCTTTTGTTCTAATATTTGGGTTTTGTGCTCAATTCCTGAACACAGCCCCAGGTCACTGAAAGAGAAAGGAGTATCTTGTTCCTATCAAGTGTCTTGTTCCTATCTTTTTCCTTTCAGCCAGTCCGGAGTTTATGTTAACTTGGTGACTCTTGGGGAGCTCCTACATAACTGCAGGACAGGGGTGGGGGAGATGGGGGATGCTGGTTGCCAGGGAACTGACCATGGGATCAGAGGGTTGGAGCTCCCAGCCCCACAGCCTGACCCCTGGGGAACAGAGAGGAGCTGGACGTTGAGTTGATCACTAATGGTCAGGGAGTTCATCAATTACACCTACGTAATGAAGCCTCTATAAAAATCCTAAATGTAAAGAGTTCAGAGAGCTTCTGGGTTGATGAACAAGAACATAGTCGCATGCTGGAATGGAGAGCATCCCAAACTCCACAGGGGCAGCAGCTCCTGTGTCAGGACCCTTCTGGACCTGGCCCTGTCTGCCTCTTCATCTGCTGTTCATTCATATCCTTCAATAGCCTTTTAATTCTTTTTTACTTTTTTTTTTTAAAGTAAATTCTATGCACAACATGGGGCTGGAACTCACAATCCTGAGATCAAGAGTCACATGACCTACTCTATCTCACTCTCAAAAAAAAAAAAAAAAAAAAAAAAAAAAGACCCATGCAAGCAAAGTCAAGTGATCTATGACAAAGAAACAGACAATTCAATAGAGAAAAGATAGTGGTCTTTTCCACAAATTGCTAGAACAATTGAACATCCGCTTGCGAAATTATATGTTGAGGGGATCCCTGGGTGGCTCAGTGGTTTAGCGCCTGCCTTCGGCCCAGGGCGTGATTCTGGAGTCCTGGGATCAGGTCCCACATCGGGTTCCCTGCTTGGAGCCTGCTTCTTTCTCTGCCTGTGTTTCTGCCTCTTTCTCTCTCTGTGTCTCTCATGAATAAATAAAATCTTTAAAAAAATTATATGTTGAGATACTTATGCACATTTCACAAACTTGACACAGAATAGACCATAGACCTAAATTATTAAACAATAAAATGTCTAAAAGATAACACAGGATAAAATCTAGGTGCTTAGATTTGGTGAGAAGCTTTTAGCTATATACCAGAAGCATGATCCATTAAGAAAAATGGGTATGTTGGACTTCGTTTTTTCTAAAGCTTTATTTATTTATGTAATCTCTGTATCCCATGTGGGACTCAAACTCACAACCCGGAGATCAAGAATTACGTGCTCGCCGACTGAGCCAGCCAGGTGATGGCTGGACTTCATTAACATTAAAGATTTTTGCTCTGCAAAAGACACTGTTTTTTTTTTTAAGATTTTATTTATTTATCCATGAGAGAGACACACACACATGCAAAAAACACTGTTAAGAGAACGAAGAGACAAGCACGGATTGGGAGAAAATATTTGGAAATCATCTGACAAAAACTTGCATCTAAAATATACCAAGAATTCGTAAAACTCAATAGTAAGAAAACAAACAACCCAATTAAAAAATGACCAAAGGGGAGCCTGAGTGGCTCAGTCGGTTAAGCATCTGAATCTTGATTTTGGCTCAGGTTATGATCTCAGGGTCGGGAGATCGAGTCCCGCCCGCATTGAGTTCTGTGCTGGGCATGGAACGTGCTTAAGATTCTCTCTCTCCCTCTCCCTCTACACCCCACCTCGTTCACACAGGTGTGCTCTCCCTTTCTCTCTCTTTCTCAAAAAGAAAAAGGCCAAAATATCTGAACAGACACCTCACCAAAGAAGATATACAGAAGGCAAATAAGCAAATGAAAATGCTCAACACCATCTATCATCAGAGAATTGCAAATTAAAACACCAGTGAGATACCACTACAGATCTGTGAGAGCAACTGAAACCCAAAGCGCTGACGGTGCCAAATGATTTCGAGGATGTGGAGCTCTCATTTGTTGCTGGTGGGGATGCAGGGTGGTCCAGCCACTTTGGACGGCCGTTTGGCATTTTCTTACAAAGCTGAACGTAGCCTTACCATAAGATCCAGCAATGGAGCTTCAGTATTTATCCCAATGACTTGAGCATTTACACCCATACCAAGAAAAAAAAAGCTGCACATGAATGTTTAGAGCAGCTTTCTTCATAACTGCCAAAAACTGAAAGCAACCAAGATGCACTTCAGTAGACAAACCGATAAACTGTACATTTATACAATGGAATATAATTAAACATTTAAAAAAATGAGCTATTGGAGTGCCTGGGTGGCTCAGTCGGTTAAGTGTCTGCCTTTGGATCAGGTCATGATGATCCCAGGGTCCTGGGATGGAGCCCCGAGTCCCTCTGCCCCACCCCCTCCCTTGCTTGTGCTCTATCAAATAAATAAATAAAATGTAAACCAAAAACCAAAAACCCAAAACCAAATGTTTTTCTAGAGAACAGATTGGTGGTGGCTGGAGGCGGGGGTGTGAGCAAAATGGGTCAAAAGGTACAAACTTGCAGTTAAAAAAACAAGCCCTGGGGATGTAATGTCGAGCACGAGAGTCGAGTTAACAATACCATGGTGTATATTTGGAAGTTGCTGGGATCCCTGGGTGGCGCAGCGGTTTGGCGCCTGCCTTTGGCCCGGGGCGCGATCCTGGAGACCCAGGATCGAATCCCACATCGGGTTCCCGGTGCATGGAGCCTGCTTCTCCCTCTGCCTGTGTCTCTGCCTCTCTCTCTCTCTCTCTGTGACTATCATAAAAAAAAAAAAAAAAAAAAAAAAAAAAAAGTTGCTAAGAGATTAGATCTTAACAGTTCTCATCACAAGGAAAAAAATTCTATTTGTGGGGATGGAAACTAGTTACTGTCACGATCATTGGGCAATATATGCAAATATCGAATCATTATGTTGTACACGGAAGCCTATAGTATAGTTACATGTCAATTATATCTGCACAATTTTAAAAAAATTTAAGTAAACAGTTGAAAGTATTTCTTAAACTGGGCGGTGGATACACGCCTGTCCACCTTATTATTCTGCTATATGAACAGTGCAGAAAAGCAAACCTTCCGAAGTGGGGGCAGGGGGCGGGGTGGGGAGAGACCTTGAGCCAGTTCCCTGCGTGTGGCAGAGGTGCCTGTCCTTGGACGAATTGGAAGCTGCGCCTTACACCGCGGCCAAGCAGGGGCTCTGATGGTGGGACCCGGACTGAGTTAGTGTGACCCTGGAGGGCGCCAAGCCACGTCCTGAGAGTTTGGGACAATTGGTGTGGCCAAGGCCTGGGCGCCGCCGGGGCGGTCGCCACCCACGTTTGGGCTCCAGGGGGCGCCACTCGCACACACCGTGCAGGACGGTCCTCGATTCCCTCCCCGGCGGGTGCGCAGCACTGGGCTCCCGGTGCAAGCGACCGCTGCTTCCCAGGTCCACGACCTGGCCGGTGGATGAACACGAGTGGACGTGGGTGTAGCCACGCCACCTGCCGTGCCCGGGGACGTTCTATCCAAATTTCTTTCTTCCTTTCTTTTTTTTTTCTTTCTTCCTTTCTTTTCTTTCTTTCTTCCTTCCTTCCTTTCTTCCTTCTTTCTTTTTCTTTCTTTCTTTCTTTCTTTCTTTCTTTCTTTCTTTCTTTCTTTCTTTCTTTCTTTCTTCTTTCTTTCTTTCTTTCTTTCTTTCTCTTTCTTTCTTTCTTTCTTCTCTTTCTTTCTTTCTTTTTTTTTGGAGTTCGATTTGCCAACATATAGCATAACACCCAGTGCTCATCCTGCCAAGTGCCCCCCACTCAGTGATCATCACCCAGTCACCCCCACCCCCTACCCACCTCCCCTTCCACTACCCCTTGTTCGTTTCCCAGAGTTAGGAGTCTCTCATGTTCTGTCTCCCTCTCTGATATTTCCCACTCATTTTCTCTCCTTTCCCCTTTAATCCCTTTCACTATTTTTTGTTTATATTCCCCGAATGAATGAGACCATATAATGTTTGTCCTTCTCCGACTGACTTACTTCACTCAGCATAATACCTTCCAGTTCCATCCACGTTGAAGCAAATGGTGGGTATTTGACATTCTATCCAAGTTTCCTGCGGTGTTTCCAGCAGTGTCACCCACCCCTTACCCTTGATGTCCAATCAGGATTGAGGGCTGGATCCTTGTACCAACCCAGCAGAGGATATCTTACACCAAAAAAAAAAAAAAAAGTAAGTTTAGTAAGTAAATAAATGAAAATGGGGTTTCTCCATGAAAGTATTAATGGCAATTGGCATATGAAAAAGTAGATCTGATTACATCAATAACCAAAGAAGTAACAAAGGTAAGTAAAAGATCTACACTCTAAGAATGGCATTAGATAATTTTTTTAAATTTATTTTTTATTGGTGTTCAATTTACTAACATACAGAATAACCCCCAGTGCCCGTCACCCATTCACTCCCACCCCCCGCCCTCCTCCCCTTTGGCATTAGATAATTTATAGCCAACTCTGCCATATAGTCAAACAAAGAATCCCTAGATTGTGGAAAGCTGTCCAGAAAATAGAAAAAGGACACTCCCAAAATCTTTTGATTTTTTTTATTTTAAAGATTTTATTTATTTATTCATGAGAGAGAGAGAGAGGGAGAGAGACAGGCAAAGGGAGAAGCAGGCTCCAGGCAGGGAGCCCGATGCGGGACTCGATCCTGAGCCTCCAGGATCATGCCCCAGGCCAAAGGCAGCACTAAACCACTGAGCCCCCCAGGCTGCCCCCAAAATCTTTTGAATGTTTGGCACAATTCCCGTAGCAAACTTAGAAAAATAGGATTAAAAAAGCTAGGGAAATGGCACTCATAAAACAAATTTTCCAAATAAAATATTAACCAATCGAACTCAGTAATGTTTTTTTTTTTTTTTAAATTTTTTTTATTTATTTATGATAGTCACACAGAGAGAGAGAGAGGCAGAGACACAGGCAGAGGGAGAAGCAGGCTCCATGCACCGGGAGACCGACGTGGGATCGATCCTGGGTCTCCAGGATCGCGCCCTGGGCCAAAGGCAGGCGCCAAACCACTGCGCCACCCAGGGATCCCTCAGTAATGTTTTAAGACCATGATTCACAAGAAATGATTGGGATGCTTTCAGGAATACAGAAATACCTCAACATTACAAGATCGCCAGCGCATCCCAGCTCACTCACAGGTTAAAGATGAAATAATATGTGATCATCTCAGAAGGCAGAGAAATGTTGCAAATTAAGGGGAGAGGCCCACCGTTCAAGCACCTCCTCCCTCTGCCTTTCCTCCAGCTTCTTCCAGCTGCTGGGGCAGGAGCACAAATTGGCCATTCCTTACAGCTTGCAGGAGAAAGAGTGAGAACAGGAGGAGAGTCAGAACTCTGAACTACCTTGATGGCAGCCAGCAAAGCAGGGAAAGCTGCACAGGTGGGAGACGAGGGAGAGAGAGAAAAGAGTGAGCACTGAGTGTTCTACTAAATGTTGGCAAATTGAACTTTTTCAATTAAAAAAATATATATATTAGGGAGGTGGAGAGAAGCGGGGGGTGGGGACCCTAGGAAGGTGACTGAGGCTCAGAGGGAAACATAGAGACAGAGGGGGAGACTGAGGAGCAGAGGTCTTGAGAGATGGTTCCTCATCTGAAAACCATCAGAGTGATGTTCACCAGCTACATGGTAAGGGCTCAATCAATGGTGTCCACATGATTTTTTAAAGTTTTTTTAAATAAATTTATTTATTTATTCATGAGAGACACACAGAGCGGCAGAGACACAGGCAGAGGGAGAAGCAGACTCCCTGCAGGGAGCTTGATGTGGGACTTGATCCCAAGACCCCGGAATCATGACCTGAGCCAAAGGCAGATGCTCAACCACTTTGCCACCCAAGTGTCCTGGTGTCTACATGTTTTTATGAATTCTGAGATACTCTGATTTTTCATATTTCAAGATCTCTAGAAATCCGATTTAATGCTGTCATTGAGGGCATCTTACAGTTAGTTGCTCTCCGCTGGACAGCAGTCCTGATGAAGTCATCCTTGCTTGGTTAGTGTTCCTGGGGATGTGCAATCCTCTAATGTTTCAGCACAAATCACTTAAAAACCATTTGGAGAAAGGAATATAAATTCTGGTTGTTGTCCTGAAATCTTGGCATTGACACACAGTGAAGGGAAGGAAGCGGAGCTGGGAAGCAAATCCAGAGACAATATTTGAGCACTTTCCTAAGAAGTGCTCCACACTCCATGGACAAGGCTCTTGATAGCACAAGGACAATGTTTTTGAGACCAAACATCAAGGACTCTAAGTCAGAAGATGAGAAAATGAGTCAAAATGTCTGCATTGATGGATGGATAGATGGATAACTGTGTATAAAGCAGGTGTAAAAAAAAAAATATATATATGTAGATTAGTGGTAAATCTAGGTTCAATAGATTTATATTCCCTCCAAAAATCTTTCTAATTCACTGCATGTTCAATAATTTTCACAATCAAATTGTGGGGGGAAATGATGCAGAAATCAGATTCTGAGCATGAGGAGGTCATAGAAATACCTTAATCAGTTAATTATGATTGTATTTTCCGTTGTAGATATCAAAGAGTGATCTGTTAAAAAAAAATCTTGTTCCCAGGGTGCCTGTCTGGCTCAGTTGGTGGAGCATGGGACTCTCGATTTTTGGGTTGTGAGTTTGCCCCATGTTGGGTGTAGAGATTACTTAAAAAATTAAAAAAAATATTTTTCTAAATAAATCTAAATGTGCTCTTTTAGTAAACATATGCCATATATATATTTAAAGATTTTATTTATTACTTATTTGACACAGAGAGAGTACAAGCAGGGGGAGTGGCAAGTAGAGGGAGAGGGAGAAGCAAGCTCCTCGCTGAGTAAGGAACCCGATTAGGGGCTCCATCCCAGGACCCCGGGATCATGAGTTGGGCAGAAGGCAACTGCTTAACCGACTGAGCCACCCAGGCGCCTCTATCTAAATATTCTAAGTTATAACAAAGCATCGTGTCAGTATAACTGGGAGCAGTTTTTCTTTTCTAGTGGTAGAGCCATGCTCTGTTTTATATGATACAAGGCATCTTAAGTTTGACCAAATATAGCACATTATTTTATAATCAAAACAAACATCAAACTCAGCAACAAGCACACCTAGTGCTCAGATCTTGAGATGAAGTTGAAAATTTTTGGTTTTGTTTTTCAGTTTCTATTTTTCAAGATCTTAAAATTTTTGTCATTTTTATGTTTTGCTTTACTGCAAAATAATTGAAATCCTGCCTATTTCTGTTTCTGGACAGTGGAAATATTTTGCTCTCTTGGAACAGAACTTCTGTCTTCTGGAAAAGTCACTGGAATGACACTTCAGTGACAAATGTAAAGTCCCTAATTGGTGATTTTCATTTTCTACTTTCTGTGTGTCCCATGCTTTTTTCCTCCTCTAGTCTTCCTCAACTGCTCCCTTTTTATGTTATGTGAATATTTTCTAATGGAGCATTTAAATTTTTTTACTGATTGTTTTCATTAATTTTCTGAGTTATTTCCTGAGTGGTTGTTTAGGGCTTACCCTATACATCTTAACTAATCAGAATGAGCCTCAGATTCATACGAACATTATTCCAGATACATAACACCGGTCCCATATAGCTCTAGTACTTTCCCCCGTCTGTGTTGTATTATTGTTATACATATCACAACCATCGATGTTACCCAGAATGCACTGTTATAATTATTACTTTATATGATGTTACATCTTTTAAAGAGGCTGAGAGAGCAAGTATATATTTGTATCTTTTGTTATGTATATTTTCTTCTTTTTTAAGATTTTTTTTTTTTTATATTTTTTTTTCTTTATTTACTTATGATAGTCACACACAGAGAGAGAGAGAGAGAGAGAGGCAGAGACATAGGCAGAGGGAGAAGCAGGCTCCATGCACCGGGAGCCCGACGTGGGATTCGATCCCGGGTCTCCAGGATCGCGCCCTGGGCCAAAGGCAGGCGCCAAACCGCTGCGCCACCCAGGGATCCCCTTTTTTAAGATTTTTATTCATTCATGAGAGACACACAGAGAGGCAGAGACACAGGCGGAGGGAGAAGCAGGCTTCCCGTGGGGAGCCTGATGCAGGACTTGATCCTAAGACCTTGACTGTGACCTGAGCCGAAGGCAGATGCTCAACCACTGAGCCACCAGGTTGTCGTTGTCGTTTTCTTCTTCTTCCTCTTCCTCTTCTTCCTCTTCTTCTTCCTCTTCTTCTTCTTCCGCTTCTTCTTCTTCTCCTCCTTCTTCTTCTTAAGATTTTATTTATTTATTCATGAGAGACACGGAGAGAGAGAGACAGAGACACAGAGACACAGGCAGAGGAAGAAGCAGGCTCCATGCAGGGAGCCTGATGTGAGACTCCATCCTGGGACTCCAGTATCACACCCCGGGCCAAAGGCAGGCGCTAAACCGCTGAGCCACCCAGGGATCTCCTTCTTTTATTTTTTTTAGCTTTTGTTATATTAATCTTTTTGTTTGCCATTTCTGGTTCTCTTCACTGGCTCTTGTTCTTTTCAAGTTACTAATTGGAGTCATCTCTATGGCCGAGTTTGACTTTGCTCCAACATACTTCCTTTGTGGTGTTATTGGCAATTATTATTACTGTTTATATATTTATATTTATATTTATATTTATATTTATATTTATATTTATATTTATATTTATTTGAGGGATGGTGGGGAGAGGCAGAAGGAGGAAAGGAAGAATCTGAAGCAGACTCTGTGCTGATCGTGGAGCCCATTGTGGCTGATCTCACGACCCTGAAATCATGACCTGAGCCAAAATCAAGAGTCAGACACATGACTGAGCCACCCAGGTGCCCCTGTTATTGGCAATTATATCACGATTCTGTATGCTATAGGTCCAATAATACTGTATTTATGTGTATGTGTGTGTGTTACTAGAATATATTTCTTAGAATAATTCTTAGATTATTTTTTTCTGCCCCTTACTCACCTCTCTTCTTGGCACTCCCATTATGTGTAGATTTTTTGGCTTAATGGTGTCCTGCATTTTTCTGGGGTTCTGTTCATTTTTTCTTCATTATTTTTCTTTCTGTTCTTTGGATTTATGATATCTATCTTCAATTTGCTAATTATTTTCTTCTGTCAGTTCAGAGCTACTGATAAGCCCTGTAGCAAGTTTTTCATTTCAGTTACTGTACCTTCCAGTTCCAGATTTCCATTTGGTTCTATTTTATAATGTCCAACTCTTTTTTTAAAAAAATATTTTATTTATTTATTCATGAGAAACACAAAAAGAGAGACAGAGATACAGGCAGAGGGAGAAGCAGGTTCCCTTCAGGGAGCCCGATGTGGGACTCAATTCCAGGATCCCGGGATCATGACCTGGGCCAAAGGCAGATGCTCAACTGCTGAGCCAACCAGGTGTCCCTATAACATCCAATTCTTAATTGACTTTTTCAATTTGGTGAGTCATTGTTTTCATACCTTCCTTTTACTTTTAAATATTTTACTTACTTATTTTGAGAGAGAGAGAGCATGAGTGAGAGATCAGGGGAAAGGGCAAAGGGAGAGAGAGAATCTCAAGCAGACTCCATGCTGGGTGTGGAGTCTAATGTGGACTCGATCTCACAACTTTGAGATTATAACCTGAGCTGAAATCAAGAGTCCGTCGTTTAACCAATTGAGCCACCCAGGTGCCCTCTTCCTTTTGCTTTTAAAATCATGATTTATCTCGGTTATTTGAACATACTTATAATGACTACTTTGAAGGCTTTGTCTTTTAAATCCAACATCTGATCATTCTCACAAGCAGTTTTTTTTTTAAAGATTTTATTTATTTATTCATGAGACACACACACACACACACACACACACACAGAGGCAGAGACACAGGCAGAGGGAGAAGCAGGCTCCCTGCAGGGAGCCCAATGTGGGACTCGATCCTGGACACCGGGATCATGACCTGAGCAGAAGGCAGACATTCAACCACTGATCCACTTAGGTGTCCCGGTTGCTTGCTTTTTAGGGGTCATACTTCCCTGTCTTACAGAACCCTTATCATGCCTCCCTCCTAACCAGCACTGTCCCATAGAACATTCTGCAATAATAGACATGTTCTCTATCTACACTGTCCACTATAACAATATGATAGACACTCACATCATGTGGCCACTGAACACTTAAAACGTGACTAGTATTTTTAAAAAAGATTTTATTTATTTATTCATTAGAAACACACACACACACACAGAGGCAGAGATGTAGGCAGAGGGAGAAGCAGGCTCCATGTAGGGAGCCCAATGCGGAACCTGATCCCTGGACTCTAGGATCACGGATCATGCCCTGGGCTGAAGGCAGGCACTAAACCACTGAGCCACCCAGGGATCCCCAAAAAGTCGCTAGTATTATCAAGGAACTGAATTTTAAGTTTTATTTCATTTTTAAATTTAACTTTAAACAGCCATGTGTGACTAGTGGCTAACTTCCTGGACAATGCAACTCTAGATCATGCTCAGAGTATGCAATTCTCTAGAATACCCTACCCAAGTGTTCCTCATCTTGCTTCCAGCACCTGTGTGTGCTTCTTCCTGGCCCACCTCACACCCTACACCCAGGCCAGGTCATGCTGGTGTGCACACCTTTACATCCGAGTGGTGGGCAAGAGGTGATTTGGGAGGTGGACCAAGCTCTCACATGGAGATGAGGGTCTCCACATAAATGCATGGATGACCCCTCAAAGGTTCAGGATGTAGACAGAAATGGGAAGAGTGTGAACAACAGGTAGGGAGCCTCCATTTGTACTTTTGGTCCAGGATCCACAGATGTTAGGGATCATTTTGACTGGCAATGTCCCATTTCTTACCTGCGTAGTGGCTACATGTGTGCTCACTGTATAATTTTTAAGTATGTATAAATGTGCAAAGGTTGTGTGTGTACACATAAAGATATATGATAATTGTAAAAATGATTTAAAATTTTTATTTTTCAAGTCCAAGCTCTTCTCGTGACACAGAACTTCATACAATCTGTCTTCTGTCTCTCTCTCTGATCTAATCTCTCGCTATCCTCCTCTTCCCTCTCTGCTCCAACCACACTGACCTTCTTACTGCAGTTAGCAGACCATGTTATAGGAGAGTTTGTTAGAGGGGGCTTAATTGGCCCTGTCTTTATTTTTTAAGATTTGAGTCTGACACACAACGTTACCTTAGTTTCAGGTATCTGGCCCTATCTTTAAAGCCCTTTGTGTTGGCAAAGCAAAGACATGCCTGTGATGGGGGTTGGATGAGTGAAAGTACTGGGGGTTGGAGTGGACAGCTAGTGTCAGGAGTGATGTGGCACCCTTCCCGGGGTTAGGAGGAAAGGTGTCTTCTTATATAAGAAAGCTGGAGACAGTTCTGAAGGCTGCCCAAAAAGGAACAGTTGTGGTGGAAGGAACCATCAATCAGGTGCCCTGAACAGGTGGAGGCTGGGGCTACTCTCAGCGGAAAGCTGGGCTCAGAGCTCCAATTACCAGCACAGAGAATCCAACTATCAAAACTGATGCCAGAGGGGAGGGAGAGGAGGAGACAGAGGCCTGAGTCAGCGGAAAGAGCGATTCCAGAGCACCTGAGGTGACTGCAGAACCACCAGAATGGGAGCTAGAGACCAGGAATAGTGACATCTAACTCAGTGGTTCTCAAGCTAGGATCCCCTGGATCACCAGCATCACCTTGACCTGAGAACTTGTTCAAAATGCAAATCCCAGGCTCCCCTTAGTTAGAGTCAGAAACTCTGAGGGGAGGGGAAGGCCCAGCAATCAATGTTTCAAGAAGCCCTCCAAGGTGATTCTAACATGCAACCAAGTCTGAGAACCACTGATCTCACTTTAACGAGCATGGACTGGGTGCCAGGCACTCTTCTGAGCGATTCACCTCTAGTAACTCACTGGTCCACACAACAGCGTTACAGAATAGGAGGTGCACCATTTTACAGGTGGGAAATGTGAGGCAGGATGATTTCCATAACTCATCTAAACTCAGAGCCAGAGGTAGAGATGCAGCTGGAACCTCAAGCTGTGCCCTGTCTGCACCACCACGCTCCACAGCAGTGCTGCTCCTGCTTCTCCACACAGCCCCTGGAGGGCTTCCGAAAACACGTGCTGGAGCCCATTCCAGAATCTGTGATTCACTAAAGGCGAGTCTAAGAATCTGCATTTCTCCCGAGGCCCTGGGTGATGCTGATTCTCCTGGACCAGATTCCACACTAGGAGAAGCACGGTACTGTTATACTGCCTTTCTCATGTGAGGATGGAGTCCAGTAAATGGAAATGTTGACCAGGGCTTTGTGAGAAAATCCATGTGCATAGCCACCTGCTGGGACTCGTGGCAAGAAAATGACAGAAAACCCAAATTCAAACTGGCTTAAGTAAAAAAGACATTAATAGGCTCACGTAACTGAAACAGGTAAAGTTTGCCTTTAGGCACAGGTGGATCCAGGGCTAACGTTCTGATTCTCTCTTTCTCCATCTCTCGCTCTGCCTTTTTTCTGTGTTGTCTTCATTTCCAGGCAACCTTGCTTCTCATAGTGGCCCCAGGAGCTTAGATTCTCAAGCTAGGAACCACATCGCAAAAAGAGCTCCCCTTTTTCCTATCTCAGTCCATTCTGGCTCACTGGCCAGGCTAGGGTCACAGGTCCATTTCTGAACAATCACTGTGGGCAGGGAGATGGGAGATTCTCATTAGCCAGGCCTGGGTTATGGGCTCCCCCCCTAGAGAGCCAGCATGGGGACTCAGCTACATCCAAAACATAGACCCAGTGTGTGTGTGTGTGTGTGTGTGTGTGTGTGTGTGTGTGTGTGTGTGTTGGGGGGTGGTATTTGGGGTAACCAGAAAAGGGAATGAATGTTGGACAGGCCAATATAACCAGTGTCTATTACATCACCATTTGGCAATGGGAAGGCAAATGTGTACCTACTCCTTAAAACTCTCTTAAGATGGGTCCAGGGGATCCCTGGGTGGCGCAGCGGTTTAGCTCCTGCCTTTGGCCCAGGGCGTGATCCTGGAGACCCGGGATCGAATCCCACGTCGGGCTCCCGGTGCATGGAGCCTGCTTCTCCCTCTGCCTATGTCTCTGCCTCTCTCTCTCTCTCTGTGTGACTATCATAAATAAATGAAAAAAAAAAAAAAGATTAGTAAAGATGGGTCCAAGCACAAGACCATGGTAAAAGAGAAAACCCAGAAGCTGACATATTTTATTATTTCATTTTTTTAAAGAATCAGGCAAAAATAACCTATGGTGTTAGAAATCAGTAGGGTGACGGGGATCCCTGGGTGGCTCAGTGGTTTAGCACCTGCCTTTGGCCCAGAGCTGATCCTGGAGACCCGGGATTGAGTCCCACATCAAGCTCCCTGCATGGAGCCTACTTCTCCCTCTGCCTGTGTCTCTGCCTCTCTCTGTGTCTGTCTCTCATGAATAAATAAATAAAATCTTAAAAAAAAAAAAAAGAAATCAGTAGGGTGGTTACCCATGGGGAGAGGGGGTATATCAGTTACTTATTGCTGCATAACAAACCTCCCTGCACTTCGTGACAGAAAACAGTGATAACTGATTACTATTATTACTTTTGTTGCTGGAAATTGGCTGAGCTCAGCCAGGTGGTTTTCGCTTGGGATCTCTCATGTGGTTATAGTCGTCAGATGGTGGTTGGATCTGGGGTCATCTTGAAGGCTCCCTTTTTCATAGGTTTGGCGTTGACACTGGCTATTGGCCAGAGTGCTCCCACAGGAACTTTTCAGGTGGCCTGGGCTTCCTCACATGCCAGCTGGATTCCAAAGGTAAGCATTCCCAGAGAGAACCAAGGAGAAACTGTATTTTTTTTTTTTAAGATTTATTTATTTATTAGACACAGAGAGAGAGACAGGCAGAGACAGAGGCAGAGGGAGAAGCAGGCTCCATGCAGGGAGCCCGATGTGGGTGTGGGACTTGATCCCAAGACTCCAGGATCATGCCCTGAGCTGAAGGCAGATGCTCAACCACTGAGCCAACCAGGTGTCCCGAAACTGTATTGTTTTCTTATGTTCTGGCCTCAGATGTCACATAGTGTAATTTCTGCCACACTTCCTTGGTCATCTTGGTCCTAAATGTCTGCTCAGGATCAAGAGGAGCAGTCACAGACTCCATCTCTTGATGTGGAAGTGGCACATTGTAAGAGGAGCACTTGGAACTGGAGATATGGTTATAAATATTTTTAGAAACTATAATGTACCACAGGGAGGTAAGGCTGGAAGGGGGCATGAGGGGGGTTTCTGGGGGCCTAGTCATGCTGTTTCTTTTTTTTTTTTTTTGCTGTTTCTTAATCTAGATGTTGTTTAAAACCAGTTGTGTCTTTTTTTTTAACTGCACCACCATGTCATTTCTGAAATCTCTGTACATACAGTTCCAGACTTTTCTCTTCCTTCCTATCTCAGCTTTACTGTCCTCTCCTCCAGAAAACGACCAGTGATATCCCACACCCCCTCCCGTCCTTAGTCCTCTCAATGCCACCTGGCCTAGTGATGCCTTGATTATAGTACACACCTTACCTTTGGCTGTCCTATTTGCATCTTTCCCCCAACTCTAGACCAGAAGTCTTCTAACCTTTTGACCACACACCCCACAAAGGTCTCCCATACGCATCTCCACTATATGTGTGTAACTGACAGGTTGCACTGTACTAACATGTGCAATATAAAACATGCACTCAGATAGAAATGTTTAAAAGGATGAGATAAAAGTGGTTCTGAATTAGACTATGTTTTCCAACACCTAGAAGGTTTGTCTTGAAAACCCCTAGAGAACCAGAACTCTCTTCAAAGACCCATAACTGACCATGAGTTTCACAAGGGCAGGTGATGTTTGTCTCACTCACCTCAGTATCCCCAGCCACAGAGCTGGATATGGAAACTTATTCACCTACCTACACTAAACTTAAGATCTGTGTGCTTTACGGTATATATTAGTGTACTCTAGTGAAAATAAATGTTCTTAACACAGAAAGGTAGAGTTTTTTCTGAAAATTCTGTACATACAGAGCTGAAGGACGTCAGAGAAAAGTCAGATAGAGTGAAACCTTGAGCCACCTCTGGCCCTCCCAACAGAAGGCTGGATGCCAGGAGAAACTTCTGGCTGGGAGCCCTGGATAGTGGCACCACGGAGAGAGGGGGAAGCAAGAAAAGGTGGGGCTTGATGCTAGGCCATTCTTGGTGATGAGTCATAATTGACTGTAAAATGTCAATGTAAGCAGACACCTGGAGTGGCACACATACTGCTTCTCCCATCAAGAGATGATTGAGTGCCCTCTCCTTGAATCCAGGCTGTCCTTCTTGATTTAACCACAGAATAAAGAGGAAATGGCCTTCTGGCCTTCTGAGGCTAGATTGTTAAGAAGCTTTCCAGTTTCTGATGGGGTCTTTTGGAAAGCTCACTCTTGGGAGTGCTGCCTCTTGGAACCCAGCCACCATTTTGAAGAGCCTAAGACACATGGAGAACCACATATGGGTACTCTAGCCATAGCCTGTGGCCATAGTCGGTGTCAACGGCCAGCCATGTGAGTGAGCCATCTTGACATCCAGCCAGTCGGGCCTCCAGGTGACTGCAGACCCAGCTGATATCTGACTGCAATGGTATGAGTGTCCTTTAGCAAGAAGTGCCCAGCTGAGCCTAGTCAACCCATAGAAATGGTTCTATGACATAATAATAATAATATTGACATAATAATAACTTGACATAATAATAACTTGTTGTTTTAAGCCACTAAGATTTGGGTGGTTTGCTTGCAGCAGATGACTGGAGCCATTGGGATGCCTCCAGTGGCTCATGTGAGGTGAATACAGAAACCTTTCCCCTAATCTTTTTTTTTTTTTTTTTTTTTATTTATTTATTTAAGTCACAGACAGAGAGAGAGAGAGGCAGAGACACAGGCAGAGGGAGAAGCAGGCTCCATGCACTGGGAGCCCGATGTGGGATTCGATCCCGGGTCTCCAGGATCGCACCCTGGGCCAAAGGCAGGCGCCAAACCGCTGCGCCACCCAGGGATCCCTTCTTTCCCCTAATCTTAAATATGTGACTGCAATGTTGGAATTCCTTGAAGGTGACGGGTGGACACAGCAGTGTATCTACAGCCAGGAGGCATCCAATGGATGGCAAGACCAAGCACGATAATCTGCAGTCTTTTTTTAGGGCTCACTCAGTTAAATGGAGGACCTGAAACCTACTTCACAGGGGTGTTGTGAAGATTCATAGAAATCGTGTAGGTAAAGCCCTCAACACAGGGTGTAACACATAGCACGGGCCCCCTAGAAGGTTAATGGTAACTCATTCACCATGCAGGTCGCCTGTTACGATGCATCTGACTACAGATAAGAGGACCCACAAATCAAAAGGGCTTGAGTCAGAAGGAAACATGTTATTTCACAGAGGAAGAAATCCGGGGATGCCTGGGTGGCTCAGCAGTATAGCTCCTGCCTTCAGCCCTGGGTGTGATCCTGGCGTCCTGGGATCGAATTCCACATCGGGCTCCCTGCATGGAGCCTGCTTCTCCCTCTGCCTGTGTCTCTGCCTCTCTCATGAATAAATAAAATCTTAAAAAAAAAAAAAAAAAAGGAAAAAGAAAGAAATCCAGAGGTAGGCTGTCCCAGGTTTGTTAAATTCAAACATTTAAGAGAAATTGAATGAAAATATACTTCAATCAAAATTTTACTTAAAGGGATGCCTGGGTGGCTCAGCGGTTGAGCATCTGCCTTTGGATCAGGATGTGATCCTGGAGTTCCAGGATCAAATCCCACATCGGGCTTCCTGCATGGAACCTGCTATTGCCTCTGTCTCTGTGTGTCTCTCATGAATAAATAACATCTTAATTTTTTTTAACTTATAAATACACATTTATTGAATGCCAACTAATTGCTAGGCACAGCTCTAGTAGCTGGAGATACTAGATACAAAGTCCCTTGGTGGGGTGTGGGGTGGGTAGTGCTCAGTGACATTATCAACAACTTAGGTCCTTTTTCTTTTCTGCCCTATCAGCCTGACAGTGGGATCACCAGACAGTGGCACCTGCCCCTGGTATCATCTAACACAGCAAATCCAGGGGAAGAACAAGGATTCTTCAGGATCTTTTCTTCTTCTTAAGATTTATTTATTAATTTGAGAGAAAAAGAGAGAGCGGATAAGCAAGAGGGGGAGAGGGAGAGAGAGAATCTTAACCAGACTCCATGCTGAGTGTGGAGCCCAACACGGGGCTCAATCCCAGGACCCCAAGATCATGACCTGAGCTGAAACCAAGAGTCAGATGCTTAACTGACTATGCCACTTGTACGCCCCTGGGCCCATCTCCTCTTCTTCTTCTTTTTTTTTTTTTTAATTAATTTATTTATTCATGAGAAACAGAGAGAGAGGCAGAGACAACAGGCAGAGGGAGAAGCAGGCTCTAGGCAGGAAGCCAGACGTGGGCCTCGATCCTGGGTCTCCAGGATCACGCTCTGGGCTGAAGGCAGTGCTAAACCGTCAAGCCACCCAGGCTGCCTGGGCCCATCTTTTTTTTTTTTTTTTTTTTTTTAAAGATTTTTATTTATTCATTCATGGGATCTCCGGCCCATCTCTTCTTCTTCTTTTCTTCTTCTTCTTCTTCTTCTTCTTCTTCTTCTTCTTCTTTCTTCTTTCTTCTTTCTTCCTCTTCTTCCTCTTCTTCCTCTTCTTCCTCTTCTTCTTCTTCTTCTTCTTCGCCGGCCCATCTCTTCTTAATTCAGCCTTATTGAGGCATAATTTAATGCCTCAATAAAATATAACCCATTTTATGTGTGTAATTCAATGAGTCCCAAAAGGTTCTCTCTTGCCCTTTGCTGTTCTAAGATAAAGTTTTGTCTCTTATTTTTGTATGCCTAAACACTGTCTCCTTGTGCCTGGTTTTGAGATTTATATAAATATGTCATTTTAAAAACAGATTTTATTTATTTATTCATGAGAGACACACAGAGAGAGGCAGAGACATAGGCAGAGGGAGAAGCAGGCTCCCTGCAAGATGCCTGATGTAGGACGAGATCCTGGATCCTGGGATCACACCCTGAGCCAGAGGTAGATACTCAACCGTTGAGCCACTCAGGCGTCTCTAAAAATGTCATCTTAAATGGAATCTTCTGAGATTTGTTCTATTCACTCCACATTATTTTTCTTTTTGTGCATCTGCAGGTTTTTCCTTTCCACTGGTGTAAAATACTCTTCTGTGTGGCTATACCACAGATTATCCCTTCTCTCAATGGACATCAGATTTGTTTCCAATTTTCTGCTGTTGAACAGCATCACTACAAGTGTTGCTGGACACCTCACCTAGAGTGCATGCCCATGTTTCTTCTGGGGAAGTGCCTAGGGGATGGAGATGCAGAGTAGAAGGGACTCAAATCTTCAACCTGGCTGAACTTTCAAAGTAATACCAAACCATTCTCCAGAGGGTTGTAGTGACTTGCTCTCCCACTTGAAGCATGTGAGATGCCGTGGTAATCCCTGTCCTCACCTGTGGTCATCCTAAATTTTGCCAATTTGAAGACATAATATAGAGCCTCAGTGTGGCCCTTTCTTTTCTCCTCTAGGTATTTATATAGTTACGGGCTGGCTTTGGTCAGATGGGTGGGATCAAGATAGAAGAGGAGGGGAACGTAGTGATTGTAATTTTGAGTCTATGATGGATGGGGATACGGGCAGGGTGGGGAACAAACAGAAGGGATGTGGTGGATGGTGGGGGGATAGGGCAAGCAGGCTGGGATAAGACGAAGATGATCTCAGTGTGGTCTTCACCCGTCTTCCCTTGATTATAAAACTATTGAAGCAACAGAAGAATCTGAAAGAAGACGACCAACAAACTATTCCTTAATGACATTTTTTTTTTTTTTTAATTTTTACTTATTTATGATAGTCACACACAGAGAGAGAGAGAGAGAGAGGCGCAGAGACATAGGCAGAGGGAGAAGCAGGCTCCATGCACCAGGAGCCCGATATGGGATTCGATCCCGGGTCTCCAGGATCGCGCCCTGGGCCAAAAGCAGGCGCTAAACCACTGCGCCACCCAGGGATCCCCTTAATGACATTTTTTAAAAGCATTGTTTCTAAGCAATTAAAAGAAATCTCAGACTGTGAAAAATCTTTGCCAAAATCTGTGTCGTACCAATAACAGCTGGTATGTATTAACAAAGATAAGTCCCCATTCAGGACTGTGCCATCAGCAGGGGTGCCTGGGTGGCTCGGTCAGTTAAGCATCTGCCTTCCGCTCAGGTTGTGATATCAGGGTCTTGGGATCAAGCCCTGCATCAGGCTCCCTGCAGAGCCTGCTTCTTCCTCTCCCTCTGCCTGCCACTGCCCCTGCTTGTGCTCTGTCAAATAAATAAAATCTTAAAAAAAAAAACAAAAAAAACCCTTCAGAACTGTGCCATCAAAAGAGGACACATGCTAAGAGAGGAGCCCTGGGTAACTCAGGGGCAGAGGCAGAACAATTCTACGAAGAGAGCGATGAGACCCACAGCATGGTTACTGCCCGTCCAGTGAAATGGGAAGAAATAAGACCTCTAAAGCTACCTTCTCAGTGCAGTTCCAGACTTGGAAGATGTGCACGGCCTACATCTTACTTGCCATTTTTCATTCAGTTAACAAATATTTAGTAATCCTGTGCCAGGTTCTGGAGATGTAGTGGTGACCAGGACAGACTTTGTCCCCATCCTCATGGATTTATCTGTCTAAAGAGGGAGACAGACAGGAGATGCTGACGTCACAGATGGTCAAGGCTGACATGGAGGAAATCGACTTGTAGAAGCACAGAAGGGGCACCTGGCCCCCTTACCCCCTGGCCCTGCTCCTAGGGTGGGGAGAGTCAAGGAAAACTTCCTGGAGGAGGAGACATCTCAATTGAGACCTGAAAGATGTACAGTTAGTTGTGAGGAGGGGGCTGGGAGAAAGAGGGGTGCTCCAGAAAAAGGAAAAAGCATGTAGGATACTTAGAGGTGACAGGGAGTCTGGAATGTTCCAGATCGGCACCATCCAACAGAAACAGAAACAACAAGAACCCCAAATGTGAATCACAACGTCATTAAAAAATTTTTTTGTAGTCATGTTAAATAAAAACCCAGCTGAAATTAATTTTAATAATATATTTTATTTAACCTGATATATCCAAAATATTACCATATTAACATGTGGTCAATATAAAAATTATTAATGAGATATTTTACATTCTTTTTTTTGTACTAAGTCTTTGAAATCTGGTGGGTATCTTACACTTCAGGTGTATCTCAATTCACACAAGCCACATTTCAGGTACCTGATAGCCACGTGTGCCTGGTATCAAGTGCACTGAACTGTGCAAGACCCTTGCTACTCAAAGCGCTGGCATCACTTGGGAGCTTGCTAGAAATGCAGAATTTCAGGCCCTTCTCTAGCTCCACTAAGTCAGAGTCTGCATTTTTACAAGATCCCAGGGGATTTATATATGCATTAGTCTGAGAAAATGGGTCCAGTTCTGCCCAGAACACTTCTGTGGCTTTCTATTGCCCTCATGATAAATGCCCAGCTCCTGACCTTGGCAATCACTCACTCATTCATGCGTTCATCACCACCATTGAGCATCTACTGAGTCCCAGGCCCTGTACTGGGTGACGCCGGGGACACAGCAGGGATAAAGACAGACTTGATTCCTGCTCTCATGGAGCCCCCAGGCCATGAATCCAGAAGTACCCAAGTCCCTGTTTCATTTTGACTACGGTAAGGATAGTGTGCTTGAAGTGAAGTTACAGAGTGCAAGTTCAGGAGGCCTGACCTGGTTTGAGTGGAGGGGGCATCCAGAAAATAATCCAAATAAGGGAAGAGGCCACTATCATGGCAAAATGCCACAAGCAGATTAAATGTCTCATTGCAGAGGGCGGGCCAGCCAAGCTTGTCCACACTCACTAAGAGGGATCATTTTCAGGTTTTGGAGCAACCAGGAGAAAGGCCTGGGGGATAGGGTTACAGGAGTCGAGCCAGGGACAGAGGCGGGTCACACACAGATCCATCTGCATTTGGAAAATGAGAGGAAAGGGAAGAGAGAACCAGGAAGGTGGTCATTTGCCAGCAGGGGTAGGACTTAGGGACAGAAACTGCAGGCGATCTTTTGCTTAAAAAAAAAAAAAAAAAAAAAAAAGCAGGGGGGTCTTCTAATAAAACATATCTGGGTTTGCTTTAAAGTAACTGAGCCAGGGAGCAAATGTGCAGCCAGAGTGGCCACAATGGATGAAGCCGGGAGATAGGGACATGGGCATCCACTAGACTTTTCTCTCTGCTTTTGTGTTTGTTTGAAATTTTCCCTAAAAGCAAAACAAGTTAAGTGTTGTTCTTTACAAATGATTGGGGCTGTTGAAAATGATTTTAGTGGATGGAGGAGAAAGTAATTTAAGCCCTTCCTTGGAAAAGAAGGAAGTGCATTATCAGAAGTGTTGGGCACCTCCGTTAAGAATGGGGCCCGGGAGGAAGGTGGTGGAAGGCAGGCAATGCAAGTGACCAGACTCTTGGGTTCAAACCCTGGTGCCAGGGAACCCGAAGCAACTGATGTCAACTCCAAATGCCTCACTGAAACCTGGGGCTGACGACAGTAGCTGCCTGAGGGCTGTGCGGGTTACTGAGTGCACGTATGCCAAGGGCCGAGGACGGTGCCCGTGCGAAGAAGGTGCCGTGTAAACGTGGGCAGTTGTTATAGCGAGGAGTGTCAGCCAGATTCAGAACCACAGGATGTCTCCAAGCGGATGCATTCCTGGTTCCTTTACACGGGGTTCACTGTCCCACCGTGACAATAGTCACTGGTATCAAGTGCCAGTAAAGAGAAGGTTCCTCCCTGCGCTGATATAGTTCATTAGCTTTTCTTCCCTTGTATGAAACCCTGTCACACAGGCCGGTGGTTCAGATGCGTGTGACACACCATTTAAATAAATTACCTAAATTGTGTTTACAGACACTGTGAAAATCAATAGTAGAAAATCCCTTCAGTTGATGTGATTCAAAAGAAAGCTTACGGTACTCCTTACACGTTCATTCTGGCCCGAGGACTGCTGACAGCGCGCAGAGAAACAGACCCCTTCTTTTCCTGTTCAAAGGAATAAAATGACTCCTGAAAGTTTTCTCCTCTTAAAAATCGAACACAAGGGGATTTTCTCCCCCTTGTTAACTTTTTGTCCCACAAGAACTACTGGTGTGACTTAGTGAGTGATAAAAACAGTCACTGCAAAAATTTCTTTAAAGGCCCCTTCCCCCTTCTAACTTTTAGAAATAACCACTGGTTACATTTTACTCATCTTCCTCACAGATGATGGTGTCTGGAATCCTTTCAAAAGAATCTGAGTGGGAGAGAGTGGGTCGTGTGGGATTGGCTGGACTGGAGGTCACTGGGGCTATAGAAGGATCCATGCAGAGGACCAAGTGACAGTGCTGGTCACATTCAAGGAAACAGAAGTTGAGTGTGTCTGGAGCTTAGGCAGTACGGGTGAGAGGCTGAGGTGATGGTCAGGGGCCAGATGACACTAGGCCCTCGGGATCAGTTGGAACCTTGTCCTCAGGACACAGAGAAACATGGAAGGGCTTCAAGCAGGAAGACACGATCAGATTTGTGTTTCACAAAACTCCCTCTAACTGCCAAGTGGAGGCAGGTTATTGTGAGAGACAAGAGGCCAGGAAGGCCAGGCAAAAATGGGGTTGGACTAAGGCAGGGCCACGAAAGGGAAGAGGGCAGGTAGGAGAGACATCCAAGGCCTAGTGCACAAGCCATGGAGGTTGATGGGTTGGGCTGGGGGAAGGGGGCACTAGGGCGGGGGGCATCAAGGATGAGGTCTAGGGTTCTTTCTGGAAACTTGGGGTATGGAAGGGCCATCCTTGGAGGAGAAGTAGGTGAGACATGGTGAGTCCAGGGGCCCATGGATGACTCAGGGCTGAGGGTGGGGCTTCATGAACGTCCAGGATGCCCAGATGTGGAGCTTGTGGCACAGAGTGGGCATCACCAGTACAGATACAGGAAAGAGACCATAAAAGCGGGTAAGGTGGCCTGGGAGGGGTGGGGGGTGGGAGGAGAGAAGAGCCCCAAACACGTAAGGGACTGGTGAAGTCAGGAACTTCTTACAAAGGAACAAGACAGAGGAGAAAAATCAGGGGACAGCGGCATCACAGAAACCCAGTGTCCTTAGAGAAGGCAGGAATGGCCAACGCTGCCAATTTTTGACAAGATGGCCAATAAGATGAGCGCTAAAAGGTGCCCAATGAGCCAGGTTCTCGTTGTCAGAGAAAGAGTTATAAAGAAAGCAAGGGAGGGGGATGCAGGAGCCAACCCTCCAGGGCTAGATTACAGTCAGAGCTGGCAGTGTGGCCTCAGCACAGACACCGACATCTATCTACATACACGCTCAGAAATGCAGATGTGTGTGTACACGCTGTATACAGACATGTATGTGTGTATGCAGACATGTATTTCCTTGCTCTGTCCGCTGAGAGGGACTAGAAGCAGTGAAACCCTGGCGATGAGCACACCCGGTGGGCAGATCGTGGTTGCTACTACTACCTTCCAATAGAATGAACCAGGTCTCTCTGGGAAATAGGGGACTCTAGGGTTATACAGAAAGCATACAATACATATCCACGAGTCCATACCGATATAAATTACTGACTGTACAAATAAAATAAATGCGGTAGGAAGAACAGATCTTCATACAGAATTCCAAATAAAAAAACATGGAAGGACTGAGGGAAATAGAAAAGCATCATTAGAACAGAACAGTCAGGGCGCCTGCCTGGCTCAGTCGGTAAACACGTGACATTTGATCTCAGAGTCGGGAGGTCAAGCCCTGCGTTAGGCCTGGAGCCAACTTAAAACAAACACTACAGTAATAACCATCCCAGGCAAGATCCACTGATGGATGCTAAAATCAGGGGGAGGAACTCTGAGGAGAGACAGGTCATTTGCACAGCCTCAAAGTATCTTCCCATATTCATTAGTTTTTGTGATGGTTTTTCGTAGGAAAGTCTTTGACATTTTCCCTCCAGAAACCGAAATTTAATTCTCCTCCCTTTGAGTGTGGGCTGATCCTGTGACTTGCTCCTAACACACGCAGTGAGGAGAGGCAGACCGTAACACTGCGGGTGAGAGACCTGGTGGGTGCCGCCCTCATGAAATGAGCTCACCTGAATCTGAGTGGGATTTTTTCCCGAGCCTAGAACCCCAGTCCAACTGGGAGACAAATGGTAGACAAACCCAGGCTGAAGGACGTGCTACAAAATACCTGACCAGTACTCCTCAAAACTGTCAAGGTCATGAAAGACAAGGAAAGACTGAGAAACTGTCACAGATTGGAGGAGACCAAGGAGACATGATGAATAAATGCAATGGGGCATCCTGGATTGGATCCTGGAACAGAAAAAGAACATTAGTGGGAAAATGGCTGGAATATGAATAAAAGTCCAGACTTCTGTTACTATAACACTAACCAACATTAATTTCTTAGTTTTGACAAATGTACAATTGTTGTTATGTCAGATGTTAGCCTGAGGCGCAGCTGAGTGCAGGGTATGTCGGGAAGTCTCTGTACTATTTTGCAATTTTCCTGTAGATCCAAAATTATTAAATAAAAAAAAAAATGAGTTATCTGCTCTGCTGACTTGGCTCTAAGTTGTCACAGAGGAGTCCCTCGCTCCCTTCCTCTGGCTCGTCACATCTCACCTCATGTGTTCTCTACTCCTGGAAGTCCTTCCTGAGAGCGACAGCGAGGTCACGAGCTTCCTCTGGGCTCCCACAGCCCCGTGTCCCCCACCGGCCGTGTGCTCTGTGAGGGCGGCGTGGACGCTGCCATGGCCATGTCTGTCTCCCTGACTTCTCCAGGAACGCTGATGGTGGCAGAAGCTGCACTGGATCCCCATCGCTTCTCCCAACCTCACCCTGTCCCTTCTGAGCCCAGAGCCCACCAGATCCCACCTTCCTGGTCGCCCCCACCCCATTCACCCAATGCAGGGCGAGCTACACAGATGCTCTGGCCCACCTACCTACCAAACGGGGCCAAACCACTCCCTCTACCCACACGCCTGCCCTCCACACGCCGACTGTCAGAAACGCTTTGTAACCGTGAACACTGCGGGTGACTGCCCAGTCCATGGCCCTGGCCAGCAGACAGACATCACTGTAGGAATCCTCCAGCTACAGCAGGTCAAGCAGGGTTGGATGCTGGACCCCAATTCAATTCTTAGTCTGGGGAATTTGGAATGGGGACAGAGGGGCTGCAGGGCACTGCACCCGAAGGTTGCATAGAGTCAGGGTGAGCCTCCTCTGGGTCAGCCCGGCTGCCTGCAAAATGCAAGGAGGTAGAGTCCACAGGTGGGGACTACCCCACAGGGGAAGGAGGAAAGCAGAGTCCCTCCCTGCTGCTCTCACACGGTCCCAGTCCGTTTCTTTCCATCATCACCCATGACCAATCACCTGTTGGCTCTTGTCTTCAAAGTGTATCCTGAGCACTGCCCACTCCTGCCCCTGCCCTGGTGCGGGCCACCGTGGTGGCTCACCGAGATTACTGCAGCAACTCCCCCATGGACCCCGTGCTCTGGCTCCCAGACCTCGTCTCCACCTCCACTCTTCCTTAGTGACCTCATTCTGGGTCTTAATGCCACAAAGATGCCAGTGACTCCCCCACATTTGTATCTCTAGCCCAGATCTGGCCGCTGAATGCTAGACTCATATATCCCATGTGCTCAGAGAGTCCACAGGGACACTTAACAACCCCTAGCCTCTCTGGGTCTTCCCCACACAGTTCCTGGCACTCCCTCCTCCCTTTGCACAGGTTAAAAACCTTAGAATTGTTGACTCCTCTTTCTCACTCCACACCTGTACCCCACATCCTGCCTACTCTTCCTCGAAATTATATCCTAAATTTGACCCCACCTCTGGCCAAGCCAGCACCATCTCTTGGCTGGACTAGTGCAGTAGCCTCCACACTAGAGTCCTGCTTCCATCCTGGTACCACACTGAGGCCAGAGGAATCCTATGAAGATGTTAGATCACATTGCTCTTGAGCCCAAAATGCTCGGATTGCCTGCCCCTCTCACTGTGAATCAAATTCAAGTCTACCCATCATGCCTGCAAGTCCTGGGCCCTCGTCCCCTTCCTGCCCACTGGTTCACTCTGGTCCAGTTCATCCCTTCCTGCTCCTCCAACACACCCTGCATACCTCCAAGTCTCTGAACTTGCTCTTTTGTTTTACTTGGAATGTCCTTCTTACCAAAACATATGCATAGCTGGCTTCTTCCCTTTTGGCCAGGTCTCTCCTCCATTAAAATTTCACCAGAGAGGGGATTTCCCTGGGTGGCTCAGCGGTTTGGCGCCTGCCTTTGGCCCAGGGCGCAATTCTGGAGTCCTGGGATCGAGTCCCGCGTCAGGCTCCCTGCATGGAGCCTGCTTCTTCCTTTGCCTGTGTCTCTGCCCACCTCTCTCTCTCTATCATGAATAAATAAATAAAATATTTAAAAAAAGGAACAAGCTACACAATTATTAAAAAAAAAAAAATTCGCCAGAGAGCTTGTCACTTTCTACCCTTCCCCTCCTTAACACCTCCTGCTACCACTCTCCCTAGCTCTTATCATCAATGCCAATCTCCTTACCACCCACCTTCTCCAGGAGAACGGAAGTTCCAACAAGGACAGGGCTTTCGAGGACCGCGTTTGCCATTATAATAATGGAACCCGAAACAGTGCTGGGAATGCAATAAGTGTTCAATATCTGATGAATCAACAAATAAAGGAATCAAACCTTAGAAATCAGTTAGGATATTGGTTCCAAGCAACAGAGAGCCCAACTCAATTTGGTGTAAATGATAGATTTACTGGCTCCCCGAATGAGAAAGTCCAGAAGTAACTCACTTTGGGGGGAAACCTGACCCAGCACCTCAACTGTATCACCAAGGACCCATCTGTCTTTCCGCTACAACTTCCAAGAAATTGGCTTCCCCCTTGTGGTCCCAAGGTCGCTTGCTGTCTACGATAATCCTGGCTGCATGCTTCAGTAATTTTCATCCCTACGTGTATTAGGCACCCACTCTGGCAGACCCTGAGATGAATATTAGAACCTCCGTGCTACAATGACGACATGGAGCCGTGGAGAGGTGAAGTCACGCAGGTCAAATCACAGCACTAATAAGTGGGTTGATGACGATCATATTTATCTCACTGCCCCCTTTTTAACGATTATGGACATTTTCATGCTGAGGAATAAGAGCTGTCACACACTCGGCACTTATTCCATGCCAGGTATCTTGCTGGTGCTCTGTTAACTTGTCTGTGTTCTCATTCCCTCCTGTGTGTGACAGGAATAACCATATCCTCACACAGGGTGACTGTGGGGCTTAAATCAACTAATATGTGAAATGGTTAGGATCTCAGAAAGCTTGTTTCAGGGAGCTGCTGCTGAGTTAACAAATCATCTCCAATCACAGCAGCTTAAAATAACAACTACGGTGTATTCGCTCATGATTCTGTGCTTTGAGCAAAGCCGAGAGAGCGAAGTGAGTCTCTAGTCTATACGGTGGGAGCTGGGAGCTGGGCTAGAACATCAAGATGGCATCACTCATGAGTGGCGTGTCAGCTAACACAATGGAACCCCTGGGGGGTGGCTGGGCCTCTTTCTGTCACCTCTGTCTCCACATCTCTCTGGAGCGGAGTACCTGAGCTCCTTTGTACAGCAGCCCAAGGTCCCAAGAGAGTGAAAGCAGAAACTGCTGGCCTCTTAAGGCCCCAGCCAGCACAGCATCATTCTACAGGACTCTGCTGGTCAAAACAAATCACAGGCCAGTCTAGATTCAAGACGAGGAAGAGACTCCACTCCTGCTGGGAGAAGCCGCAAAGAATGTGCAGCCTTCTGTAGTGCAGCTTTTTTAACTCAGGAGAGTGGCCCTGTCATTGGTCTTGCTACTTCAATCCTTAACCACCTATTGTCAATTCGCCCATATGACAGCCAGAGGGATCTTCTGACAGACAAAACCGACTGCACCTCCTCTCACTGCTTAAAGTTCTTCTTGACTTTCCACTACACATGGGGCAAGGGCCCAAACTCCTTACAGGGGCTACATGACCTGGCCTCTTGCCTCCCCTCAGCCTCTAGGTTCCAATCCACCACCACCACCACACACACACACACACACACACACACACACACGCACGCAGACTCTTACCTTTTTATTTAAAAAAACATTTTATTTATTCACTCAAGAGAGAGAGAAAGAGAGAGAAAAAGTGGGGAGAGGAGCAGAGGGACAGGGATAAGCACTCTGGTGAGGACAGAGCCCGACTCAGGGCTCAATCTCGTGACCCGAGCGGAAACCAAGAGTTGATCACTTAACTGACTCAGCCACCCAAGCACTCCCACACTCTTACCTCGTAATGGAGTGCCTTAATGTCTACACCTGCATCACTTCAACCCTATTTCCTGGAGTCCAAATGAGATTTCCAATCTAATAAGTGCTCTTATGGCACTTGTCATCTTTCTCTGTAATTGACATCTGTGTGATTAGCTGAAGATTTGCACTCCCATCCCTGAGACTATGAACTCCCTGGGGACGGGGAAACTGTTTTGTTCTCTGCTGTGTTCTTGATGCTGAGCTTGGTCGGAGCAGAGGCAAGATGAAATACTTGTTGAATGTCTGATACCTCAGAAAACTTAAAAGGCAGTCTTCCAAAGTTCTTTGGAAAAGGGATTGGAGAGTCCCTAGGATGTCGGGATCAGGATCTGTCTCTTGAAACCATCCACTGATCTGTCCATTCAGTAAACAGTTATTGAGCTCTTGCTATGTGCCAGGAGTGCTTCTAGATGCTAAAGATAAAGCAGGAAGTAGACAAAAGCCTCTGTCTCATGAAGCTTATGGTCTGCTGTGGGTGACAATAAACATGATAAATAACTTATACAGGGAGTTAAATAGTGATGTAATCAATACTAAGGAATAGTTAAAGAGAAGTTAATATACAAATGTTAGCCGTATAATTTTAGAAGGATGGTCAGGAAAGTTCTCAAGAAGATGATATCTGAGTAAAGACCTAAAGGAAATGAAGGTGAGCCTTGACTATTTGGAGAAGGGTGTTCCAGGTAAAGAGAGTAAGCACAAAAGCCCTGGGGCAAGTGTGGTTGGAGCAGAGTGAGCAAGGTGAAAGGAGTAGGCAGAGAGGCAGCAGGGACAGATCATGCAGGGCCTTGCAAAGGCCACGGAAAGAACACTGGAAAATACTGTGTGAGACAGAGCCACAGGAGGGTACCTAGCAGGAGCGAAATGTGACCTGATACAGGTATTCAATGCCCCACTGGCTCCACATGAGAAACAGACTGTGGGGAGCACAGAGACCATTGAGCAGGCTGCCGTGATGTCTAGGTAGGACATTAAGAGTGGACAGGACCAGGGTGACAGGAGTCTAGGTGGGAAGAAATGGTGGTTCTGAATATACTTTGTTGATGGATCAGACATAAGTATAAGACAACGAAGGAGGCAGCATTCACTGACAACGTGGGAAGAACAGGTTTTGGAGAAAAGACTGGAGTTCAGTTTGGTCAAGATAGAGGGTCTCAGCATGATTATAAATATCTTGAGAGAAAAGATATCACGTGGGCAGTCAGCAAGTCAGGGAGAGGTTCTGCACTGGAAACAGAAATGTGGACATACATTTCCGTGCTTATCCCAAATTTGTTAAGGGACCTACATGGTTTGGACCCCGCTGATGCCTCGAAGCTCATCTTGCACCTTGCTAAGTCAATGGTTCTCTCTCGCTCTCTCTTTCTCACACATATACACGCGCACACGTGCGCACACACCATCCTGGGCCTTCCACTTGCTAACTATGTGATTTTGGGTGAGTTATTTATCTTTCTCTGCCCTCAGTGTCCTCGTTTGCAAAACGGAGATCATAATAGTATCTGCCTCCCAGGACTCTTCATTCGAAAATTTTCCTTTATTAAGCATCTCCCTTATGCCAGGCGCTGTTCCACCTGATGAAGATGCCCTTTTCCAGCCCCTCTCCGCCTCCCCTCCCACACAGCCTGGAAGCCATACCTCAGGTCAACTCAGCCTTCCGGACATCTCTCCTACCCATTCCTTTTCTTTTGTTCCAACCAAGACTCCTGCCCTGGTTCATTCCCAGCATCTCTTGCCCAGGATCGTGCCACAGCCCCCACCCTGGGTTCCCGGACCCTAGTCTCTTCCCCATCAAGCTATTCCTCGATGGCAGCAGATTAGGCCATGCCACTTCCCTTCTAAAAATCCTCTCGTGGCTCCTCAATGCCCTAGGACAGCGTCCAGGCTCCCTAAACGGCCAACAAAGTCCTCCACGATCGAACTCCTACAGAACTTTCAGCTAGATCTCCAACACCACATCTCCCGCAGTTCACATTCGCACAGTTACTCATCGCTGCCTGTGCGCAAACCGCCGCACCACGGCCGCCGCAAACATCCTGCCTCCAGGCTTCAGCTCCGACAGCTCCTCCTCCTCCAGGAAGGTCTCCCTACCCGTGCCTCGTCTAGTTTCCCTCCGCCTCCCTTCCCGAACATCTGCAGGTAAAACGGCGTCCTCGCCTGGCTCTCCTACCGACCGGGCTCCCCGGGAGCTGGCCCCGACACCGCGACTAGTGATGCTCCGCGCAACGGGGCCGCTTCGGGCCTCAGCACCTACCTCTTGCTCCGAGACCGCAGGCGCTGTACCTGCAAGGTCTCGGGGAGCAGCACGGCGGCCCACCTTCCGCACGCCTGAGAACTCAACACCGCGCAAACCCTTGCCAACGCCACCCAACCACGGCCTTCTCCTCTTCCACAGCCCGCCTCAAGCATCCCCCCGCCCCCGGTCCACCCCTGGCTGTCTATTGGCTGCCCGGCAGCCCGTCCCTAACTCGCGAGCGAAAAGAATTCTGGTCTTTGTAGTCCCCTGATGAAAAGACAGAAAAAGGACTGCTACGCAGAACTCCATTTCCCAGGAAGCGCCGCGCCCCAGTGTAGGGAGACGGCAGACACTTTTGAATCAGGAGGCTCTTGATTGGCCAGCTAGGAGACAAAGTTTCCAAATTGCCATGGAAACGCACCCACTTACCTGGAACCCCAGGAAAATCTTTCTGCCCGAGAATCTCAAAATGCTTTGCTCCGTCATGGTTCCACAGGGTGAGACCAGACGTGGGGGGTAAAATCTGTACCCAATGCCTGCCTGCCATTTCCCCCAGATGGCACCACTAAGGCCTGCTGCGTGCGTTCAGCACCCACCGGATGCCTGCTTGGCATAAAGAGCCACTCCTGTGGAGACTTTTCCAGAGACAGGCCAGAGCTGAGCCTTTACTCTTTCAGGGTCTCTGTCTACCATGGAAAAGACAAACGTGGGCTAGGACCCTATCCAGGATTTCTGTCTAGGATTCCGTAGCCCCAGAGGTCCTGCAGCCCCATGTCTCCACCAATAGCCATAACTTCCCCAGGGACGCATCCCACGTGACAAAGCTCTTCTGATACCCCCTCCCCAAATACTGTTCCCCACCACGTCTCTGAGGGCCATGTGAGGGGAACCGAGGCCCTGCAAACGCTCAGGCAGGCATGTGAGAAAGCTCTTTACTGGGGGGTACAGCAAGGAGGAGCAAGGCCATCTCCCCCTACCTGCCCCCACCCCCTCCTAGGGCCCTAGGGTGAAGGGGGTCTCCCCCCAACACCGGACCACCACTGTCTTTGGTACAATAAATAGAAAACAAGGGGGGGAGAGGGGGCCAAGGGTCCAGTCCTTAATGGGGAGGGTGCGCCTAGACCCCTCTCCTTGACCCCCTGCCCCAGGCCCCAATCAGTGCAGGCCTCACCCACCCCAGCTGGGTAGCAGCAATTCCAGTCAAGGGGAGAGATGAGGATGGGAGCCCAGGGCCCCCAGATGGGGGGTATGGCTTCAGGAGGGGCCCCAGGGAGGGGGCTGGGTCATGAGCTGGCTGCCGTGCTCTGGGGTACACCACGGAGGCCCAAGCGAGGCCCCAGAGTGGCAGGGTTATCAGGGGGTGGGAGGGGTGGACGACCTCCTGTCATCCGAGTCCGGAGGGCTGAGGCAGCCGGGTGCTGGGGGGCAGGCGCTGGGTGAGGTGGGGAGCAGTCTGAAGGGCCGCCCACCAGGCTCACATCCATCAGCTCCGGGGGTGGTGGTGAGGTTGGTGATGGGGGACGACCAAGGCATCGGGGTTGGGGGGGTAACTGGGCCCCGGCCCCTGGCAGTGACGAGGCGGAAGCAGGGGCCTGATGTGTCTTGTGGGGCACATCACCCCCTGCCCAGGGGCGCAGCGGCTGGGAGGGTGGGACCTAAAGGAGCAAAGGAACAGTGGGTGATGGAGACCCAGGTCCTAAAGCCCCAGATACCTATTACCCACCTCCCAAGTCCCCCAGGCCCCAGTACCTGGGGGCTGTTCATCTCACAGTCAGTGATGGGGGGCCCAGGGCCCCCACAATATCGGTTGCTGTATCGGTAGGTCCGGTTGTCACTGGAGGAGCCACTGGAACCTCCTGGAAGTGCCAGGGGAGGAAATGAGGAGACGCCTTAGGTGAGGAGAGGTGGTGGTTGGATTTTTCAGTGTCTGAGTTTGGTTTGTGACCCAGGCCCAGGCCTGGGCTTTGGACAAGAGTCTATTTAGAGGATAGGGCCCAATTCTGAAATTATGGGTCAGAGCTCAGTTTTGGGTATCAGAGTGAAAAGCAGTTTTAGAGATGTGAGCCCAAGCTCAATCTCGGAGATCAGGTCAGGACCAGTCAGAACTCTGTTTGCCCCACTTGTTCTGGAGTTCAGGATCATGCAGTTTCAAAGCTCTAGGTGAAGGCCCAGTGTGGCCAGGTCCCCCAGGCCAGGCCAAACAAGAGCTGCCCACCCTCCTGTTCTACCCCACCTGGCACTGGGCACCCACCAGAGCTGGAGATGGAGCTGGCGGTGCTGGAGGAGGGACAGGTGTCAAGGGGTGCGGGCGAGGTGGAGGCACTGCTGCCTGCCGGGCCCGTGTTGGTGGCCTCATCAGCCGTGCGGCGGAAGAAGCCGTGCTGCAGAGCCCCCAGTGGGCTGATGCGGGCGGCGGGCTCATACTCCAGCATGCGCAGCACCAGGTCCTGGAAGCGGAGGTAGTCGGCGGGGCTGTGGCCCGGCTCCCCCGCCCGCCGGCCCCCGGGCCCGCCCGTCTGCACGCCCAGCACCTCCTGCAGCCGCCGTGTCCCGGGGCCCTGGTAATCCTGGCAGGGAGGGGGTGGGAGGGGGGGCAAGAGAGTGGCCGTCAGTGGGCAGGAGGGGCAGGGAGACACACACGGGGAAACAGAGGCACAAGAGAGAAAGTGGAAGGAGAGAAGCTAAGAAGAGTTGTGGGGTGGGTAGGAGAGATGGGGTGGGGCAGGACAAAGGACAGACAAGGGGAGAGGAAGGAAGGGAAAGACACAAGGGAGAGGAAGCAGGGAGAAAGGAAGCCCCAAGTGTGAGAGAGTAAAGGGCCACCAGGGTAGGAGGAGCGGCATGGGGCAGGGGCCGCACCTTCCTGAGTTCCTTTGTCCTTCGTAGGGTCCAGCCACCCCCAGGCAGCCGTTCAAAGTACTTGCGAGCCTTGGGTGCCTGGTCCAGCATGGGGGCTGGTGGGATGCCCAGCACCTCCACAATCCGGTTCATCTGGTCCACCTGTGAGCAGGTGGGCAGTCAGGGTCATCAGGCCAGCCAGGCCTCCGCCCCCTCCAGCACACCCCTTCCTCAGGAGCACACCTCATTAGAGCCACTGAAGAGGGGCTCTCCGGTGTGCATCTCCACCAGGATGCAGCCCAAGGACCACATGTCAATAGCCAGGTCGTAGGGTGTGCCCAGAAGCACCTCAGGCGACCGGTAGAAGCGGCTCTGGATGTACTGGTAGATCTGGGGAAGAAGCAGGGAACAGGGCAACAGTCAAGAGAGGTCCCAGCCTCCCCTAGTAGTGCCAATGACATACTCAAAGCTAAGACAAGCTTCCTTCCATGCAACTGGAGCATTAGGGTTACAAATCTTGAGGACATCACCCACTTTCCAGGAGGCACTACCATCACTTATTCATCAGCCTCAGAAGTCTCTGCTAGCCTAGTCTGACCCTGATCTTCATCCAAAGACTGACTTGACCCTCCTTGGTCATCAGAGGTTGGCAGTCTGCAAGACCAGGCCTTTCCCACCACCCCCCACTCAGACCCTTTCCAAGCCATCTCAAATGCCTGCTGACTCAAAGCTGCAAACTAAAGCACCCGTCCCCCACTTCCTCCCCAGCTTTCAGAGCACCGGGTAAACAAAACCTAGCCAAACGCCTCTCCAGGCTCAAAGCCAACCCCACTTCACCCTGCCCACTTTGAACGCCTCATAGCTGGCCTTGCCTCCTCAGGCTTCTCTTCCTTTCCTACTGGGTACTATACCCTGTGGCCCTCTCCTTTTAACCTCCGCACCAGCTGGCCTTACAACGCTAGGTCGCCAACACCCCATTCCAATACCACCCTCCAGGCCACCTCGGGCCGCACCCCCGCCCCACCCGCCACTAGTTGGCCCCGCCCCCGGGCCACACCCACGCCGCGAGCCCCGCCCCCGTCCCCGGGCCACGCCGCACCCGCTGGCCAAGCTGGCAGGAGCTGCCAAAATCCACGATCTTGATGGCGCTGCGCTTGGGGTTGCAGAGCAGGATGTTCTCGGGCTTGAGGTCGCAGTGAATGATGCTGAGCTCGGGCGTGGCCAGGAAGAGCAGCGCCGTGCAGAGCTGCTGCGCCAGCTTCCGCGTCAGGTTCAGGGAGACGCCGCGGAAGTGTGTGTTGCGCAGGAGGTCGTACAGGTTGTAGGAAAGCAGCTCGAACACCAGGCACAGGTGGTTCCGGAACATGAAGTGCCGCTTCAGGTGCACTGCGGGGAAGGGGATGGAAATGGGCCTGACGGGGAAGCTGAGGCTCAGAGAGGCCCGGTGGCGGCCGGGGATGCACAGTAGTAGGCAGAGGGGCTGGAAGCCGATCCGGGGCTCTGCCTCTTGAGCGCTGGCCAAATTGTGGTGTGCCCACGGGAAGCAGCTGCTCGTCAGGGTGTTTTTTATATGATCTGGAACTCGATTCACATCAAGAGAAAGAGTTCCTTGATTAAGAGAAGTTCATTCTTTCCAAGTCTCTGTCAAACTTTCTGATAAACCAGAGAACGTTTCCTTGTGGTGCTGATGGGTCTTTACTGCCCTTCTAGATTTTCTCACTTAATTTTGTAACATTGTTTTAGTCTCAGTTCTATTTATTTTTGTGGCAGGGGACACTAGTTTTCCATTTAGGGTAAGGATGTGTATTTAAAGAAACACACTTTTTCAATCCACTTGCCTTTTCTAAGAATCAGTATGGGAAAGAGGAAAAGACTGATGCAGATGTTATGACTATAGGCCTGGGAGCCCACTGCCTGGTGAAATTATAGCCCCTCTGAGTACAAATGCTGTGACTTTATGCAAGTGATAGCACATGAATGCCTCTGTCGTCGTCTCCAAGCTGTGGGCCAAGGTGCCCCTTCCCCCCAGAGCTGTGGTCAGACTGGAGCCAGTTAAATCAGGGAAAGTGCTTGCAACAGGGCCTGACCCTTAGCGAGCACCCAATACACTGTGACCAAAGCCATCATGGGAATAGGGAAACAATCACTAAGGCGGCAGGAGAATCGCTGATGTCAGGGGATTCCAGACCAGCCCCTGCCCTGAAGACACTGACCCAGTACTGTACTGGGTGTACTGCTGCCCCAGGCCTCACCTATATAGTACTTCATCTCTGTGTCATGCTGGTTCATCAGCTCCAGCAGCCGCAGCTCAATCTGGGCCTGGTTTAGGAAGGCCTTTTTGTTCTTGATGATCTTGATGGCCACCAGCTCCTGGGTCTGATGATCATAGGCTTTCACCACCTGCCGGGGCAGGGCATGTTACAAAGTGAGGAAATGCGGGGGAAGGGGACGGGGCACAGAACAGGGCACTACTCCTTTGTGGGTCAGTATCAGTGGATGCCCATGCCTCTCTATCCCTGGGTCAGGGTGGAAGGGGGGCACCCCGCACCTGGCCAAAGGAGCCTTTGCCGATGAGTGAGTCAATCTCATAGCGCTCCAGCCAGCGCTCGCCACTGCGCACAATGTAGTCATGGTTGTCATCGTCGTAACCATGGTTCAGGACCTTCTTCTCCTTCTTGGTGCTCGAGTCCTGAGGTGGCGCCTGCTGGGCCCGCCGCTTCTTCTTCGCATAGTATACCTGCCCAGCCAGCCAGAAGATAAGGATTGCTGAGTGCCCTGTGCCAGCTGCCAGGACCCCTCAGCACCTGGTTGGGTCCCCCGCCCACCTCATTGATGTGCTTGTAGGTCTTGATGAGGTCCACGGAGAGCTTGCGCAGCGGGGCTGAGGTCGCGTCCCGGAAGGCCAGGGGCAGCCTCCGTGGCAACAGCCGCACATCAGGCAATACCTGCGGGGTGAGGCAGGGCGGGGGGGGGGGGGGGGGTGCGGCATGGCACTGAGGATAGGCCTTTACCTCTAACAGACAACCTTAGGGAGAACTCTCTGGGTGGCCGGGTCATTGTCACCATATACACATTTTACTTGATCACTGTGTGACAACCCAACAGGAACAGAAATTCCCCAAGGGCAGAGACTGTCTTGTTCTTGCTGTATCTGCAGTGCCAAGTAGCGTTTGGCACATAGTGGGTGGTCATCAGAGATTTGCTGAGTGAATGAATGGTGAACTATTTTCTCCTGACCTTTCATCCTACACCTTTACTCCTTTCTGAACCTCCGTGGGAGAGATCAGATAGAAAACATAGGCTCTGCCCTTCCCAGTCCACCATCATTCTGGGTGTCCCATCTTGAGGGCTGCCATCTTGCTTTACCCTTATCCTGTGGTATCTTCCTATCCTTCACCCCCAACTCTGCACATTTTGCCCCAGTCTTTTGGGAGCCAGCACCTTGGCACCTCCTACTCCATCCTGCTTCAAGCTCTACATTTCAGAGCCCTGACAGTCTCCACCCCTGAATATCTTTACTCTGTAGTGTAAGATGCTGCTGGCTCCAGGATCCTTTGGACTCAGACTTCTCCCCCTTGCACCCCAACTGCCCATCTTTCACTCTGGACCTTTTTTCCTTAGTGAACATTTACTGGGTGTTTCCTAGGTGCCAGGCACTATTCTCAGCATTTTACATGCATTTCATTAACTTGCTTAACCTCACAACTATCCTGCGAGGTAGTTATCATTCTTGGCTTCATTTTAAGAGAAAGAAAACTGAAGCAGGTAGAACCTAAGTAATTTAACCCTGTGTCAGGATTTGAACCCAGGCTATCCAAACAGTCTCTGCCACCAACTTCTCTATTATCTTCCACTCCAGATGGGCTTTTCATGGCCCCAGGAGACTGCTCTGGGCAACCAAATAATCTTTTGGCCCCAAGACCCTTCTATCCCCAGCCTCCCCCTACCCCAGGCATGTGAGGAGCCAGCTGAACGCATACCTGCGTGTGCTCCTGGGGCCCCGGGAAGCCAGAGAAGGGACCATGGCCCGGTGGGACGGCCATGGTGGGCTCAGAGGGCCGCAGGGGAGCGAGGCCTGGAGCGGGAGCCCGGCCGGGGGGCGCCTTCTCGCATCCTGCACCTCGGCTGCCACCGCCGCTGAGACCTGAGAGCAGGCGGGAGGCAGGGGAACAACATGGAACAAGAAGATGTGTGGGACAGGGACAGGTGGGAAAGAGGTGGACACCAGAGAGAAGGTAGGGCATAGGGAGAGGAGAAAAAGGACAACAGGTGGCAATGAAGAAAGGGGACAGTGAAAAATGGTGGGGTGGGGGTGGGGGCACAGCAGAGTCCCTCAACAAATGATTACCAAATAAATGAAGTAGGTGGCACAAAGAGGGGAACATGTGAAAGGGAATGATTGGAAGCCAGGCAGGGATAAAGGCCATGACAAGAAAGGACAAAAAGACACCAATAATTGGGGTGAGAAAGAGAAGAAAGATAGAAACCACAGACAGTATAGGTTTGCTTCCCATTTCTATTTATGGCCCTCCCCAGGGCCCCCTCACACCAGATCCTGCCCTCCTGCAGTCTTCCCTGATTGTCAGGATCACCTCTTATCACAGCAAGGTCCTTTCACTTCAAGATCTACCCTTCCCAGTAGATCCTAGAGAAGTCTAGGATTCCCCTCCCCCCAAACCACAAGAGAACTCTGGGCCCCCTCCACACCCATAGCAGAGTCTTCTGCAGGCCCCTAAAACCACATCAGGGTCCTGGAGAGCATACCAAGGTTACCCTGTTATACAGAGTTGTCCCTATATAAAAAATTCCTACCCCTATGGCATTCTCATCCATCAGGGCACCCCCTTCCCAGGGGACCCTCCCCATATCATGCCAAGACCTTATCCTTATACCATTTCCTCTCACATCAGGGACCCTCCCCACCAGATAGTTTCTTTGTGCCACAAAAGGGCTCTTCCCCATATTAGTCCGTGGTCCCCCTCCCAATCAAGGCTCACTTCTTCTGATGGGAGCAAGGAGGAGCCGTCTCTTCCCTCGCCCTTCTCTCCCCTACACTGTATCTTTCCCTCCTCCCCCCATCCAATATTCCTACCAGGGCTCTTTCTCCAGTTACTCCTCTCTACACCAGGGTCAATCCACACCTGTGCCATTCCTAGAAGGCCCCCAGAAACCAAAATCCCCGAATATCACATAGAGTTCTCCCCTCCCAGAGTACCTGCCACACCAAAATCCTCTCCCCACAGGCCTTCTCCCATGTCAATCCCTTTCTCCTATGCCAAGCCTTGCCACTCCACGATCCCTCCTCTCTCTCGGAGCTCCCCCGCCCCTCACCCGAAACAACCTCTTCCCTGGGGCCCTCCCACAGCAGGACCGTCTCTCCCAGCACCCACCCCCTACCCGGGTCAGGGCTGGCGCGGGGCCCACGGGGGGCTGGGGCGCGGTGGGGCCCCCAGTGGGGTGGGCGAGCGGCCAGCATGGCGGCGGTGGCGGCAGAGAGGAGACGGCCGCCTGTCCCGGCCCGGCCGGCCCGGCAAGCCCCGCGGCGGGGAGGGCAAGCGGGACAGGCGGCCGGGTGGGTGACAACAGCAGCCGCCGCCGCCGGGGGCGGGGAGAGGAGGGAACGAGGGTCAGCCCGGGGCACGCGGGGGAAGGGGAAAGCAGGTGGACGGGGGAGGGGCGGGTTAACCCTCGCCCCGCCGGCCCCGCCCCGCGCAGCCACCCGCCCCTGGGGACCCAGGCGTCCCGCCCCCCACCCTGGAGGCCCGCCCCGGTCGGCGGAGCCCGGCGGGCGGGGCCGGCCTGAGCTTGGCAGTCCGCACCTGCCATGGCAACAACCGTGCCATTGGCCGCTGCTGCCAAGAGCTCAGCCAATCGCAGCTCAGAACAGCTGTTGCTAGGCGACGACGATGCAGCCGGAGGAGCCGAGCCCAAACAAAGGGCGGGAGCCGGGCCCCGCTACCCCCTCCCAGCCGCCCTCCCAAGGCTGCTCCCTCGGGCTCGGCCACTTCCTAGAATCCGACTATGAATAGCCAGGCACGGCCTGCACCTGCCCGCCGCCCCCCTGCTCTGCTCCCTCGGCCTCGTGCTAAGTCTCGCGGCGACGCGGGCAGGGCGGGCCCGTACTGCCCCCTCCCCGCGAGCTCGTGCCGCCCCACCTGTAGCCGCGTTGTTACCTGAGGGCGCGGGCAAGGGGACTCAAGCTGCTCGGGAAGCCCGAGCTCAGACCTGCCCACTGGCTGAAGGTATCCGACGGACGCGGCGAGCCAGGGCCCGATTACCCAGTAATGCAACCAGCAAAATGGCGACCACAACAAACCGGCCCCCCCCGCCCCGGGCTCCGCCCCCACCCCCCCCATTCGCTTCCCCCACGTGACCCAAGGTAACATTCTGCGCCTGCGCGCAGCAGGGTCTACCGGCAGACATGCACCGTAAGCTATCAGCCCCGCCCAGGCGCCGGAAGCCGGGTTACGGCTGCGCAAAAAGCAGCCAAGGGAGAAGCATGCGCACGAGGGACCGGATGAGCTGGTCCACCCCCACCACCGCGCCAGTTGAAAAACGGCGCATGCGCACCGTTGAACGGAGGTCTCTGATCAGCATACAGGAGCGATGATGAATTTTTTTTTTTTCCTAAATAGGTTTCACGCCCAAGGAGCCCAAGGCCGGGTTGAATTCACGACCCTAAGGTCAAAACCTAAGCTGAGATCAAGAGGCCCAGGCTTAAGTGACAGAGCCACCCAGGTGCCCCTGGATGAGTCTTTTAATAGAAAAACACGTGTAACAGTAGCAACACAAATCTCTGGTAATCCAGATGGCGCCGGGCTTCAATTCTTCACCTTGGGAGGTGGCCTGTGAGAGGAAGGAGATAGAAGATTCAGAGCTTGTCACCATTTGGGGCACTCCTTCCAAGTGCTGACTGGCAGGGCTCTGTCCAGGTGGGCTGCCGGCCCCTGCTCACCTGTACACACCCACCACTACAGCGTGGTCTCTTTCGTAGGGCTCTAAGGTCAATTGCTCTTGGGGCTTCATGTTCTCCTGCTGCATCTTCTTCACCTCAGAGGCAAACACAGCCTCAGCAGAGGCTGTGGAGTCAATGCAGTTGGCCTGCAGAAGAATTTGAATTTTATAAGCAAAGCACTGGACTGTTTTCCTTTTTGTTGCTCTTTAAAAAAAAAAAAAAAAAAAGATTTTTTTTTAAATTATTGGAAACTCAGTGAAACTCAGGTTTTGGAAATGTAGGGAAAGACTTCATTAGAGAAGTTTTCAATTTGGTTTGGATTTGGAACAGGAAGGCTTCAACAGAGACTGTCTTAAAGCTGGTGTTTAAATTTTACACCCAGGTTTTTGTGTTTGTTTTTTCTACTTCCTCTTCTTTAACAATAGTAACAATGCTGAGAATACTGAAACAAATGGAGCAAAAGGCTAACAAATGGTGAATCTGGCTGAAGATCTTTTTTTTTTTTTTAAAACAAACACATCTTAGGGACACTTTATTGACCTGATGGTGTTTTGTTTTGTTTTGTTTTTTTTAATTTTTATTTATTTATGATAGTCACACAGAGAGAGAGAGAGAGAGAGGCAGAGACACAGGCAGAGGGAGAAGCAGGCTCCATGCACCGGGAGCCCGACGTGGGATTCGATCCCGGGTCTCCAGGATCGCGCCCTGGGCCAAAGGCAGGCGCTAAACCGCTGCGCCACCCAGGGATCCCTGGCTGAAGATCTTTAAATAAAACGTTTTTGAAAATGCATCTAGTATTCATCTAAAATTTTATACAAGGCTCTAGTCTAAACACTTTATATTGATAAATTTAATCATTGCATCAACACTAAAAGAGATACGACTAATATTCCTACTTGACAAGTAAAACAAACACAGGTTGGGTAACTTGCTCAGAGAACAAGCTGGAATTCAAACTTAAATGGTCAAGGGCAGCCGGGGTGGCTCAGAGGTTTAGTGCTGCCTTCAGCCTGCAGCGTGATCTTGGAGACCTGGGATCGAGTCCCACGTCAGGCTCCCAGCATGAAGCCTGCTTCTCCCTCTGCCTGTGTCTCTGCCTCTCTCTCTCTCTGTGTCTTGTGATAAATAAAATCTTTAAAAACAAAAAACCTTAAATGGTCAGACTCGGCCATCATGGACTTGACCACTACATTCTATTGGCTATTTAAACTCAAAGCCTTTTAGTTTTGTAGACATTTTTCACCAAGTGCTATTTGACAGGGCAGGGAAATGCAGGGTAGAGCCTGGGAATAGACTAGACTAGGAGAATGGAGGCCCTGGCCCCTTTGTTTTGACTAGCTGCTTGGCAGTTACAGAGAAAATACTACCACCCCATCTTAGACTCCTCCAAGCCCCGCACCTTAATGGAAATCACAAAGTGTCCTCCGTTACGAAGGAAGGTGTGGGCATTCAGGGCTACAATCCGGGTCTGGTCTGGCTGGGCCACGTCGGCAAAGATCACGTCCACCATTGCTAGGGAGAAATAAGTGGCACTTACAAGCTGGATCCACCAGATATTCCCAGCTCCTCCCGTGAGGCCTGTGCCCCATTACCAGAAGGTTTCTGGCATAGTCTTCCCTGCTTCCAGTCTCACTTCCCCCCGTTGATTCCCCCTTTCCCTCCACTGGACCCCCAGGATGGGTCCAAAACCCAGTCACACCATTCATTCATTCCTCTTGTAAACCATGATTGCCACCTACTCTGTGGCCAGGCCTGGGCCCGGTGTGGGGGACACAGAGACGAGTCAGACCCGGACCCTGCCCTCGAGATGCTCCCAGGTCTGGGGGGGAGACAGACACGTCATAAAAAGGCATGTAAAGGTGAGCACTTACAGGCAAGAGCGTCTGCAGGATTGTCAAAGGAAACTAAAGGGTATGGTATGAATGCATGGGGAAAAAAAACTACTCAAAACCAACATAATGCAAAGTATTTTTAAGCCACTGTGATTAAATAAAACAACAAAAAAATGGTATAATGAAAACTGAAAAAAAGAAAAAAAGAAAACTGACTTTCTTAAATTGGGAAAAGAAGGCATTAAATTGTTCGTATTGGTTACCTCTGAGGGTGGTTTATAAGGAGTGTAACAGTAGCAACACGTTTTATATTGTACTTCCATTTTTTTTAATCTTTAAAAACCAAAGTAATATTCACAATGGGCCCCTCCGGGCCAGGCCACACTGTTTTTTATGATCAATCATAAAAAGGGGGGCAGCATAAAAAATACCATGTTTCAGAAGTAGGCAGAAGTATGGGGGTGCCTAGGGAGAGGGGCAGGAGATCGAAGGAAAAAAGGTTAGCCTTCCAGGGGTGCCAGACACCCAAGCTCCACAACCTCACCTGGCTCCCCTCACCCTCTTCATTCCTGCAGACTCAGGAGGCCTACTCATCCATCCTGATTACATTTGAATCAGGGCTCTGGCCACCTCTTCCAAGAAACCTGGAGTGCCCTGGCCTACACAATCTGAGCCAATCCCTAGACCCCTCACCTATGAGCATGCGGTATTTGTGTGGGTGCCGAGCATCTTCAATAACAGGAATAATGTTGGTCCTCTTCTTGGCCAAGTTAATGAGGTCACGGCCAGAGCGGTGGGAGAACTCAACTGCATAGACTAGACCATCCTAAAACAATTAATAAAAACACTGATACTACTTTTTAGATGGAATACCTACTTTAAGCTCAAACACTGCATGTAGCATCTCTTCAAATCCACACAGAATCAAAACCCTACCATTTGACAACGTATTGTTGCCAAGGGTTATTCAATCCCACTTTGCTTGATCTGAGAGTCCAGTCTCCCCAGTACAGGCTTCAAACGAGGAAGCCAGGCACAGAGATGAAGTTCTAACAGCTAAGAATACTTACAATGGACTAGGCATTGCTCTAAGTACTTTACAGGAATTACAAGTATCTTCACAGCAACCTTATTTTCCAGAGGCATAAACCGAGGCTCAGAGAGTTTAAGAAATGTGCCGAAAACCACCTCACTGTTAAACGCCCACAACAGAGCCTGGGGTTTTAAACCACTACATTACACAGCCTACAAAGTCATGCAGATGGGCTAGAGGTCCTGAAGTGAGATGCACGGGTGACCTCTAACCAAGGAGCCTGCAGAGTGACACAGAAATGTAGGCCCAGAAACTAATACCTGTTCTTTTAAGAGAAACCACAAGACCAGATTTGGGGGCATACATTTTTAAAGAGGACAACTAAATCCAACACTCTGGTATCTGTACCTTCGACCCCGGGGCCCCTCTAACTGCACTTACGCCAATACCCACGTCCCTTCCCTCCAGACCAGGAACTCAGGAATGGGACTAAATGAGCCTTTGGAGACTGGATGCTTCAAGCTGCTCCTTCTACTACAGGCACTCTGAAGGAAGGGCCTAGCCCCAAGCCACATGGTACAGGGAAGCAGCCAGGCCCACTGACTCCAGGCTGGCAGAGGCAGTCTCTGCCTCCTTTTCACCTCACCACCTGCCCTTACTCACTCCTCCTTAACCCTCTATCCACTCACCGGGCCTACGATGTCAGAGACGTGGGAGACAGTGGTGCCTGAGGCAGCGCCGAGGTAGAGCACCTTGGCCCCTGGCTTGATATGGATCTGGTCCACACCACCCAGGATTGCTGCCGCCAGCTTGGAGCGGAAGGGGTTCCAGGCACGGTACTCAATTTTGTCATCTCCTTCCTGGGCCGGGAGAGATGGGGATAGAAGTTAGTGCCAGGTTTTTTTTGCTAGACCCCACTGCCCTTAGCCCTAGGGCCTAGGGCGCTCATTCATTGTTCAAGAAATGAACACAGGCACACATCAGTGACCATGATGGATGCAGTACCTGCCCTCTCATGAAGGTTAATGACTCAGGTAGAAGGGGCAGGGACAGACAATAAACACAGAGATAAAAGATCGTATCAGTTAACAGCAAGACCTGTGTGTTCATTCAACAAACATTTGCTGTGCCAACATGTTCTGTGCCAGACCCTATGCCAGGCTACATAGTGAATGAGACAGACCCCTGCCCTCAAGGAGCAAGTCTACACCAAACTACGTACAGTACAGAAGCCAGTGACAGTTGCTAAGGAGAAAAGATCAAGCCAGGAAAGGACATACAGTAGGGGGAGGGGGCTGAGGAACAGGTGAAAATGAGGCAGGGTGGCCAGGGAAGTGCCTAGGAGACATATGCAGACCCGAAGGAGGTGGGGGCCATGCAAGTCACCTGGGGAAGCACATTCTAGGCAGCAGGAAAGGCAGCAAAAAGCCCTGAGCAGGAGCGTGCCTCATCATAAAGGTGAAGTGGGATAATAGAGCAGAGGGTAGGCTGCTTTTCATGGACTGGGTGGCACAAGGTGGCCTTGTGAGAAACACAAGGTGATGTTGACCAGAGATGCTGGTGATGAAAGGAACCAGACATACACACAGCTGGAGAGGAGGAGTATTCAAGATAGAGGGAAGAGCAAGGAGACCCGTATGGCTAGAAGACTCTAGGTCTGGGGCAGGGGTGGGGGCATGGGTGGGGAGGGGGAGCTGGAATGTGCAGGGTCTTCTGGGCCACACTGAGGACCTGGGACTTGAACCTGAAGGCAATGGGGATCTGACTTATGTATTAAGATGACTCCCGGGCAGCCCGGGTGGCTTAGCGGTTTAGCGCTGCCTTCAGCCCATGATCCTGGAGCCCTAGGATCGAGTCCCATGTCAGGCTCCCTGCATGGAGCCTGCTTCTCCCTCTGCCTGTGTCTCTGCCTTTCCACTCCCCTCTCTCTCTACCTTTCTCTCTGTCTCTCTCATGAATGAATAAATAAAATCTTAAAAAAAGAAAAAAAAAAAGAAAAAAAAAAAAAGAAAAAGGTGACTCCCTAGCTGGCATGTGTAGGATGCATGGTGGGGGTAGGGAGACCAGACCGCTGGCTACCCTGTCAGTTGGGGCCCTGGTCTCACCGAAATCGATACTCTCTTCTCTCCGTAAACTGATTCCCCAGGGACCAGATTCTTGGTGACAAGCGCATCTTCCTTTCCTCGACAAATGAAGACACCTAAGTGAGGAGACCAGCGCAGGGTGAAGACTCTGGGCTGCACCCCACAACCCACCCTACCCTCAGCAGCTCTGCACCCTCCCCACTCACCCTCATGCCGATGAGGTTCCACCATCACATTTTTCCCCGACTGGTTTCCTCTCTTCCCTCCCCGACCACGACCCCGGTTGCCGCCAGACTGGAAACCTCCACCTACAAGGCAGAGATGAAGTGAGAGAGGGAGATCCCATGATCTCTTCCCTCCCAAAGCCCAGGGAAAGCCTCCTAATCATATCCCACCTCCCACCCACTCCCAATGTCACTTACCACCTCGTCCTCCTCCTCCTCGGCCACGGCCCCTAAAGCCTCCACCACGACCTCTGCCCCCACCAAAGCCTCCTCGGCCTCCACCACGACCACCGCGGTCACCGAAGCCCCCTCGGCCACCGAAGCCGCCCCCGCGGGGGCTGAAACCTGTAGTGGCAACAGAAAGAGGAATTGGGGCAATTAAGTTTGAGAAGTTATGTCTCGTAATTCCACACAGGAAAATCAGGACCAATGCAGATGTCCACTGGCAGAATGGACAAATAAAATGGGGAGTATTCATAAGCACCAGTGACGAGGATCTATATAATTACAACAGGTAGATAAATCTTATTAGAGTCATGGGACGCCTGGGTGGCTCAGTGGTTGAGCACCTGCCTTTGGCTCAGGTTGTGACCCCAAGGTCCTGGGATCAAGTTCCGCATCGGGCTCCTCGCAGGGAGCCTGCTTCTCCCTCTGCCTATGTCTTTGCCTCTCTTTGTGTGTCTTTCATGAATAAATAAAATCTTAAAAAAACCCAAAAAACCAACAAACTTAAGAGTCATGTTAAGTGAAAAAGCAACTCGAAGACCATGTCCAACACAGTATTGGTCATAAGGCTCAGCAACAGCTAAATTTAAACAACGTCGTGCTGTGTTGATATACATGGTAACCCTGCCCCATGCCACCCCCCAAAAGAGGAAAGGGGACGATAAATGCAAAGCTGATAATACTGGGGATTGAGAGGGGAATATGAACAAGATTCAGGTAGGGGAGGGATACCCAGGTAGATGTAGGTTACTGTCAACATGCTGCTTTTGTTGGTCAGATAGGAGGTTTGAAGATCCACTCTATTTTCAGTGTTAGTCTGAAGCCTGTGCACGCATCGTGGCAGGAAGGGCCCCCAGACCCTGAAACCATGTCCGTGCCCTCCCACTCCTGAACTTCAGTCTGGAGGAAAAAGGCCAACCCCTAAACAGAGGGGAGTTGGCCATGATGTCTTTCTTGCTACCTCATCGACCTTCCTGCAAACTTGCAGAGGTCTCTCTCAGCTCAGAGGGAGAAAAAAAAACAAGAAAAAAGTCGAGTTGTCCTTTATGGATGGGCAACAGCACATAAGCAATTTAGGGCTTGTTACCTGGCCTGAAATCTGAAGGGGGGCAAAAAAAAAAGATTCAGGAAGACTTGATTTTCATCACCTCAGGTCAGAGCAAACATGCGCTGCACTGAGCTGGTAATGACGGCAGAAGCAGATGGCATTCTCCTGGTGCTAACAGATTCACTATCTGACTTTTCTGCGCCAGTGTCCTAAGCTCTGCACTACTTTGGGCAAAGCACAAGTTACAAAACAATAGTGTGACAATTAGGGATGCTCTAAAATGACCTCACCTGATGTCAACTACTCAATAGTAAACTAGCTAGAGTTTTTTGTAAAGGTGCGTTATATCTGCGCGCTATGAAATCTTCACACACTGTAAAGGTGTTAAAGATGAAAATACGCAGGCGCCCGGCCTGGGGGGCTCAGTCGGTTAAGCAGCTATCTTCAGCTCAGGTCATGATCTTGAGGTCCTGGGATGGGTCCCCGCATCGGGCTCCCTGCTCCCCTGCTCAGAAGGGAGGAGAGTCTGCTTCTCCCTCTGCCTCTGCCCACCTCCTTCCTGTGCATTCGCTCTCTCTCAAATAAAAAAAAAAAATTTTTTTTTTTTAAAGATTTTACTTATTTACTCATGACAGAGAGAGAGAGGCAGAGGGAGAGAAGCAGGCTCCATGCAGGGAGCCCGACGTGGAACTCGATCCCAGGGCTCCAGGATCACATCCCAGGCCGAAGGCGGCACCAAACCGCTGGGCCACCAGGGCTGCCCAATAAATAAAATCTTTAAGAAAAAAAAATTTTTTTAAAAGACGAAAATGTAGAGCTTTTAAACATTATTCCTAATTTAAGTACTAAAAGTTAAGTTTCAGAATTCCCGAAGAGTCGCCTTTACTCCCTCTACAGGCTCCTGCCCACAGGGCAGCTACAGATGGACCTTCTCCAAACCACAAAATTGGATCTCTTGATCCCCTTGCCTAAATCCCTTCCAATGGCTTTCCATCATGTTGAAAATGCAACTGAAATTCCTGTCTCTGGCTTCCAAAGCCTGAAATCAGTGGCTCTCACCTTTGGCTAATCCCTGGAACCTAGAGATCCCGATTTAGGTGTAGGGGCCTGAGCATTGGGCTTTTTAAGGTTCCCCAGGCAATCTGAAATGTGCAGCCTGAACTAAGAATGTCGCTGACTTTTGTGCCCTCACGCTTTCTGTTCTGGGCCTTGCACCCTTCCTCCTCAACTCACTCTCCAGCTTCTAAGCCCTTCATACCTGCTGTCCTTCCTGCACACATTAGCTGGGCTCACCCACTTCTTCGTTGCACTCAGCTCTCTGATGAAACATTCTTTCCTGAGAACTCAGGGCCTTCGGGCTCCCTACCTTTAGCTTCTTCCTATCAAGCATCACACATGGCACTTTTTACTTTATCACTGCCTGACTTCCCCACCAGCATCCCAAGGGACAGGGATGTTTTAATACTTTTGGTCACTCTGCATCCCCAGCACCATGCACAACATTTGGCACAAAGTGTGGGCTCAATAAATATTAAGTGAGCTGTCTGCTGATGACTCTTAAATCCCTGGGTTCTGCCCCGGGCGGGGGAAGCACTCTCTCTGTTCATTCAGGGAGCCCCAGTCCCCGCCCCTCAATCAGTTCATGTGTCCCGTACAGGGCGATGGAGATGCCACTCACGGCCCTAGAGAGTAGGGAAGGTTCATGGGAATCCTGAAAACTTTACCTGTAAGACAGAGATACGGCGATAACAATCACACATTGTAGGAAAAAAATGTCTTAATACACACAAAGCACTTCCCTCAACACACTGCCTGGTACACAGTTTGAACAGGAGTATTTTAATGAGGGGAAGGAGAGTCCCCCTGTCCTTCCACTTAGGGGAGAAATCACTAGGCTGAAGGGACTCTCATCCCAGGCCTGATGGAACAGTGACCTGAGAAGTGTGGGCATAGCTAGGGGACCTGGGGGCATGAGTGTCAACTTGCAGTTCTAGGTACTCAAAACATATCTATTCATTTCAGGTCCAGGGGAGCTTACAAAAATGTACCAGAAGTACCAACTCCTCAGGAAAACACACGTTTGCACACACATTTCCAGAAGTTTTGGGAGGAAGTTCCACGGACCCCCAGGTTTAGACCCTGCTCTCCTCCTAGAACCTTCCCATCTCAAAAATGGACACTCCATCCTTCCAGGTACATGTGTCCACACCCTGAGGTATCCTTGATCTCTCTTATACCCACATACAAGCTGTCGGCTTTATGTTCAAAATATATTTCCAAAGTGTGACAATTTGTCAGGCAGGTCCACTAATACCACCCTAGCCCAAGCCACATCATCTCCTACTAAATCACCACAAGTTTCCTGCTAATGCACCTGCTTCCACTTGTGCTCCCCTGATGCCCTTTACATAAAAAAACAATAAGGATCCTTTTAAATGTGTCAATCAGACAGCATTCTGTCCCTGCTCAAAATCTCCCCAGGGCTTCTTCTCTGTCAGACTCAAACCCTTAGTGAAGAGCTGACTCTTAACTGCTGCAGCTTCATATCCTAACACAATGAGGGAATGGTTGGGCGGAAGGTATATCCTCCATTCCTGGGGGAATCAAATTGTAGGGTGCCTGCAGGCATGCCGGGGTATGATGGAGAGACACAGTCCAGCATTGCCTCCCCGCCCATCATTTCATCAGGTCATCAGGTCTTCTTTCTCCTGAAGAAACCCACCCTCCCCCTCCACCAGATGACCCCATCTCTCCACACACGCAGGGAGGGTGGGAGAAAAAGGAAGTGCAAAGTGCAAAACAAAGACCTGTACTAGGAAACAGACCTTCTGGGTCACAGTGGAAGATTTCCCCAAACTCTAGCGAAGCAAGTTGTGGGGAGGGGCATTGCCTGATTTAGGAAGCCCCAAGTCACCAGGAAGAAAGACCCTAATTTTGTGCCTCTTGAGAGGAATGATAAAGATAACAGGAGGTGGAGACAAATACTATTATGTCAAGTCCTGTGCTTTTCCCCCTCGGCCTTATTGAACTATAACTGACATGTATATATAACATCACATATGCCAACCTGTTGATTTATTTGTACACTTAATCTATTGCAAAGAGATTACCACAATATGTACTTTTTCTTAACGTGATCTTGCTAAATTATAACTGGGCGCCATTTTACAAACGAGAAAACAGAGAAGTAAAGCCACTTGCCCAAGGTCACGCTGCAACTTAAGAACCAAAGCTAGTGCTGAAGTTTTGAACTGAGATCTTTCTTCTGTCAAAGCCTGCCCTCTCATCGATCTACCAACGGGGGAGGCGGGGTGGGTTCACCAGAATCTCGGGGAAAATCAAATGAATAAAATCACTCACGCGTCCTGTGACTATCTCCCTCCCCCACCCCACGCTAAGCCCGTCTTGGGCTCGTGAAGGTTCATCTCACCGCGAGTTGAGCATCACGATCACTCACACCTCGGAGACCCGCCCCTCGGGAGAGTAGAGAGCGGGAAAGTGGGGCAGAAAGGGCCACACACTCCCAAGCCGGGAGTCCTCATTCACTACGGCCCTCTCTGAGAAGCTGGTCTGGGAGCTAAGGGGGCTCTGGTTGCGGCGACACGCGAAGCAAACGGGGCTTCTCCCCGACCCCAAATCGGGACTCACCTCCGAGCCAACACATAATCCCCAAATCCCGCAGCCAGAGATCCAAGACCCCAGACGCCTGGATCCAGACTCTGGGTCGGTTGTCCCGACTGCCACCCCCAGCCCAATAACCGGGACCCCTAATGACGGCCTCAGGGAGTCGAATCCTAGCTCAGGAACCCCCTTCCAAACCCAGGACCCCCGACTCACGACCGTGACCTCCGAAGCCAGTCACACACCCCCAGACCAGGAACCCGCACCCCGGACTCAGCGTCGCTTCACAGGGAGGAGCCAAGACCCCCTCGCCACCGCCACGGGCGACCGGAACCAGGACCCCCTCCCCACTAGCGGCCGGACCCCCTGCCCCTAGGCCGGGGCCCCGCCCCTCGGGCTCCCGCCGGCCCCCAGTCCCCGACCCCGGCCCTCAACCCCGGCCTGCACCTGGCTTCATGGCGAGAGCTCAGCCCCGCGGCTCAGGACTCCGCGGCGGCCGGGACTACACGAGTCTGGGGCTTTCGCACGTGGAAAGGAGCGCACGCGCGGCGACGCACGGCGCGTGACGTAACCTCGCAGCCCCGCCCCTCGGAGCTCCTTCCGCGTCCGGAGCCCCGCGCGCGCGCTGTGGGCGGGGCTTCGCAAGCCTCTCAGGGCGCCGCCCCCGTGGGCGGCCTTAGGCGCGTCCATCGCGACGCTGAGCGCGCTTCCCGCCTTCTCTTGGGCGTGCGATCCTCCCCGGAGCCGGGGCTCGTCTCTTGTGCTCCCTGCTGCCCCTCTGCTCTGTTTGTGATTAACTTCCTAAGGTCTACACCCGAAAGCTTTCCCTGACCCATTTCCACCCGACGAACACGGACGATTCTGGGCTCACACATATGCAGTCGATTAAGCATTTATTTATTTATTTATTAAGATTTATTTATTTATTCATGATAGACACGGAGAGAGAGAGGCAGAGGCACAGGCAGAGGGAGAAGCAGGCTCCATGCAGGGAGCCCGACGCGGGACTCGATCCCGCGACCCCAGGATCACGCCCTGGGCGGAAGGCGGACGCTCAACCGCTGGGCCGCCCAGGGATCCCCGGAGTTCATCTTCTAGTGGGAGGAACAGACACCAACTAAGTTATTAGAAGGCAATAAAAGTGCTTTTGATGGAGGAACAGAGGACTAGCTGAGGACAAAGCACCGGCCCAGGGCAGCACATTGACAAGTCCTTGAGACAGGCAGAGGGACAGTCCTCTATGGACTCAACTGCCTCGATGTTAATACTTTGTTAAGGGCAAAAGGCAATATTAGCCTGACCCCCAGGATCCTGTGAGTCTACTTTAACATAAAAAAATTCCTTTAGAAATTTCCTTTATCTCTGGGATCCCTGGGTGGCTCAGCGGTTTAGCGCCTGCCTTCGCCCAGGGCGTGATCCTGGAGATGGAAGATCGAGTCCCACATCGGGTTCCTTGCATGGAGCCTGCTTCTCCCTCTGCCTCTCTCTCTCTCTCTGTGTCTCATGAATAAATAAATAAAATTTAAAAAAGAAAAAGAAATTTCCTTTATTTCTAAGTCTCCAAGATACATGTTGGCAATCATCCCCCAAGCACGTGGCCCACCGAGGTACATCTGAAGGGTCTCATGACTCAGGTTTTATTAGACGGTAATAAGTGCCCTTTTCCCAACAATAGCTACCCCCTCAAGGTGCTGGAAACCTTGCTTCCGAAATTCCTGAGAGAGTGTGCTATCCTCAAACCCCTCCCGGCTCCCAGGTACATAATCAGCCACCCCTCCCAGGCCCAAGGCAGCAGCCCTGGGTCCTGCCCCCATACTTTAATAAAACCATCATTTTGCACCAAAAATGTCTCAATAATTCTTTCTTGGTGGTCGGCTCCGGACTTCACCCCAACAAACCTCACCTATAATTCCCAAACTTCATCACTTTGGAGAAAATAAGAGGAGGAAAGGAAGATAGGACAGTTGGAGGAGAGGTGACTTTCTTAATCAGGCATCAAGGAATGCATCCAGTGACTTGAGCAAAGAGTTAAAAGGGATGAGGAGTGAGGCATGCACCTATCTGGGGGAAGAGAGGTCTAGGTATGGAGGATTGTAGGTGCAAAGGTCCTGGGGCGGGGATGGTATGGAGGGTTGGAGAGGCAGTGAGGGGTGTGGTTGGGGCAGAGTTTGCAAGCAGAGCAGAAAGAGATGAGAGCCCGGAGGTAACAAAGGAAATTGTGTGAGGATCTTGGGTGCCAGTGAAAGGACTTTGGCTTTTATTCCAAGTGAGATGGAGCTATGGGAGATTCTTGAACAAAGAAGGGATGTGATCTAACATGGGATCACCTTGTTTGCACATGGGAAACAGAGTGTGGGAACAGCCCTGAGAGGAGGGAGACCAAGGAGGAGGCTGCTGCAGTGGATCAGCTAGCAGACAAGGATGGACAAGATCAGGGTATAGGCAGAGGAAGGAGGGACGAGTGAGCAGATTCTAAGGAAGTATTGGGAATTTGGTGCTTTGTAATTTTATAATATTAATATTCATCCTTACATTCATTGCACAAAGCAAAACAAGTGCTACTATGAGATACAACTAAAAACCTCCGGGAGAATGCACTGGCCTGTCCCATTCATGGCTGTATCACTCAGTACCTAGAACAAGGCCTGGCCCAAAGTGGGTGCTCAGTCACTGTTTGTTGAATGAATGACTGAACCAATGCTTTTGAGTTCTTTGTGCGGGGTGTTCCAGCCACGCAGATGCATTTCTGAAAATCTGTTTAAATGTTAAGATGGAAAACCTGCTGAGTTTATTCTGGATTTCTGGGAGCTGTGTAATAATCAAATGGCTTAGGGCACCTGGGTGGCTCAGTGATTGAGCATCTGCCTTTGGCTCAGGTCATGATCTCGGTGTCCTGGGATCGAGTCCAGCATCAGATTCCCCTCAGGGAGTCTGCTTCTCCCTCTGCCTATGTCTCTGCCTCTGTGTGTCTCTCATGAATAAATAAATAAAATCTTTAAAAAAAATTGCTGCTTGTTTAAATCTGGGTCCAAACAAGTTCCCTTCATTTGGTTGTTCTCTCATTCTCTCTCTTTCTCTCTCTTTCTCTCTCTCTCTCTCTCTCTCTCACACACACACACGTACACACACACACACACTGGCCAAGAATTTTCAGAGATTACGATTTTTTCATTTTAAAACTGTTTTTTTTGGGGAAGTATGACATGCCTACAGAAAAGTGCATGTAACTGCCCAGCTTTATGAGTTATCACAAAGGGAAGAACCCATACCACCACCATTCAAGTCAACAAATAGAACATTACCAGTACTCTAAAAGCCCCTTGTACTCCTTCTCTTAGGTCTCTTTCATTTTTTTTTTAATTTTTATTTATGATAGTCACACACACACAGAGAGAGAGAGAGAGAGAGAGAGGCAGAGACATAGGCAGAGGGAGAAGCAGGCCCCATGCACCAGGAGCCCAACGTGGGATTCGATCCCGGGTCTCCAGGATCGTGCCCTGGGCCAAAGGCAGGCGCCAAACCGCTGCACCACCCAGGGATCCCAGGTCTCTTTCATTATGGACACTGTTCCCACCTTGCTTTTCTCACTTCATAACATAACCAGGAGATCACTCCAGTAACAGTGTTTCCAAATATGCCTTATTTTACTTTCATCTGCAGAATAGTTCATATGTAAATCAACCAGGCTGCTGATGGATATCTGAATTGTTTCTCTTTATTTAAAAGATTTTATTTGGGACCCCTGGGTGGCTCAGTAGTTGAGCATCTGCCTTCGGCTCAGGGCCTGATCCTGGAGCCCCGGGATGGAGTCCCACATCGGGCTCCCTGCTGGAGCCTGCTTCTCCCTCTGCCTGCGTCTCTGCCTTCTCTCTCTCTGCCTCTCATGAATAAATAAATAAAATCTTTTTTAAAAAAATCTTTTAAAAAGATTTTATTTATTTAAGAGAGAGAGAGAGAGCATGAACGGAGGTGGGGGCAGAGGGAGAGAGAGAAACAGACTCCTCACTGATCAGGGAGACCAGGACCCTGGGATCACGATCTGAGCCAAAGGCAGACACTTAAATGAGTGAGCCACCTAGGCACCCCTCCCCTCCTTTTTAAACCATAAAGAGCACTGTGATGAACAGCGTTGGCTTATATCCTTTTACTGCCATTGTAGCTTTGGGTTGGATTCCTAGTAGTGAGTTCACTGGGTCGGGAGAAAAAAGCATCTATAATTTTGAAAGATACTGCTGAGTTTCCCTGCATCAGACTTATGTTTGCATTCCCAGTGATAGGATATGAGATTTTTTTTTTTTTCCTGATAGCCTTGTCAGTAAATTCTGTTGTTGAGGTCTATCTGGTTGGTGAGAAGTGGTATCTTGGGTGATTTAATTTCCCTTTTTCTTAATATGGGTAGGATTGAGCATTTCTTATTTTTTTAAAAAAGATTTTATTCATTTTTTCATAAGAGAGAGAGAGAGGCAGGCTCCATGCAGGGAGCCCGACGTGGGACTCAATCCCAGGTCTCCAGAATTACACCCTGGGCCAAAGGCAGGCACCAAACCGCTGAGCCACCCAGGGATCCTGAGCATTTCTTATTTTTAAGGGCCATTTGTATCTATCTATTAGCTATCTAAAATTTTTGCCTCTTTTTTTTAAAAAAAGATTTTATTTATTTATTCATGAGAGAGCCAGAGAGAGAGAGAGAGAGAGAGAGCCAGAGAGAGAGAGAGAGGCACAGACACAGGCAGAGGGGGAAGCAGGCTCCAGCAGGGAGCCCGATGAGGGACTCGATCCCAGGTCCCCAGGATCACACCCTGGGCCGAAGGCGGCCCCGAGCTACCGGGGCTGCCCTTTTGCCTCTTTTACTATTGGATTGTTTCTTTTTCATCTTAATTTTTAGGGCATCTCAATTCCTTTTCTTGAAAGGGAGTTGAGCCTATGTGAGACTCACCAAAATTCGGTGGAAAGGACTGTGTTTGGTGGCATACTTGAATTCAAATCTAGGCTCCATTGTTACAACCTGCTTTTGGGCAACTTAACTTCAATAAGTCTATTTCTTTATATCTATCCTTGTTTTGCAGAGTTGCTGGGAAGCTCAGAAATACTATATATGGATAACCTGACCTATTGAATCATTCAACATATGTAGATTTCTTTCTCTGTCAATTGCATATGTATATTCTCCACTCTTTTTTTTTTTAATTGGGCTGCTATCTTGTTTTATTGATTTGAAGGAGTTCTTTATATATTGTGGATATAATCCTTTACTAGGTATGTTGCAACTCTTTACTCCAGGTTAATCGTTGGCCATTTATTCATTCAATAAGTATGTCCTGAGTATCTACTGTGTGCTAGGTGCTGAGAATAAAGTGGTGAATGAAGCAGATATAGTCTCTGCTTTTGAGTTACTTCTAAATGGGCAGAAAGTCAAATAAAAGTAATTTTAAAGTGTAACAAATGCTAGGAAGGAAATAAGCAAGCAGGCAAGCATCTGGCGCAGAGGGTAACAGGGAATCCACTTTAAATGACGTGGCTGTGAAAGGCCTCTCTAAGGCCTTAAGCTAACATGTAAGCTGACATTTGAAGGATGAGAAGCAGCTAATCATCTGGTAAGTGCAAAGAACAGCATATTGCAAAGAAGTAAAGTGGGAAAAATCTGGCATGTTCAGTACATTGAAAGATCAAGTTCCCAAATCATAATTGGCAAGGAGGACAGTGATTGGAGATGAGTCAGCAGAGGTGGGCAGGGGCCTTATAGGACAAGATGGCGAATTTGATTTTATTATGAGAAGTTTCTAGCCAATAGTCCCCCTTATATGTTAGGAAGAGTCATCAAATAGCAGTGAGGGTGGATTACAAAAGGGGAAGAGCAGGTAGGAGGCTGTTGGCATCATCAGCATAAAGGGGTGATGGCTGTATCAAGTAGGCATAAGAAAGGCAGATTTCAGGTACATTTTGATACAACCCAACAGGATTTGTGGATGAACTGAGTGGAGGGCAAAAGAGAGGGAAGAATCAAGAACGATCCCTATTTTCTATTACAGTGAGTATTGGCAGCGCTAGTCACTGGGTGGGTAAGGCCATCATGGGAAAGGTGGGGGAAGGGTTTAGAAAGGAAGAGAGATTTCAAATTTTGACTTGTGGATTGAATGGACACATTGAATCCTCACTCCAACTCTATGAGGTAGGTACTATCATGAACTCTGCTTTAAATATGATGCTGTTGGGGCATCTGAGTGGCTCAGTCAAGCATCTGACTCTTGGTTTCAGCTCAGGTCATGATCCCAGGGTCTTGAGATGAGCTCTACATCATGCTCCGTGCTCAACAAGGAGTCTGCTTGAGATTCTCTCCCTCTCCCTCTCCCCCTTCCCCTGCTCACACAGTGCTCTCTCTAAAACAAACAAACAAACAAACAAACAAACAAGCAAATAAGATGCTGTTGAGTGAATGTTTGAACCCTTGAGTCCCTTCAAAATGCTTATGTTGGGGCAGCCAGGGTAGCTCAGTGGTTTAGCGCCGCCTTCAGCCCAGGGCCTGATCCTGGAGCCCCAGGATTGAGTCCCACGTCGGGCTCCCTGCATGGAGCCTGCTTCTCCCTCTGCCTGTGTCTCTGCCTCTCTCTCTGAGCTGAAGGCAGATGCCCAACTGACTGAGACACCCAGGCGCCCCAGATTAGTGCCTTTATAAACTAATCCCCAGAGGGCTCCCTTGGCCCTTTGCCATATGATGACACATATGAGAAGATAGCCAATCATCAACCAGGGAGAGGACTCTCGCCAGGCACCAAATCTGCTGGTGCCTTGATCTTGAACTTCCCAGCTTCCAGAACCATGAGAAATAAATTTCTGCTGTTTCTAAGCCATCCATTCTACAGTATTTTCTTATAGCAGCTGCATAGACTAAGACATATATGGAAACCAAGTGGCAGAGAAGTTGTTGGATTATAAATTATAAAGCCAGAATCTATTCACCCTCTTTCCATTTTTGACTCCTTCCCTCCATTCAATTGTTCATCTTCCCCTCATCTACTTTTAATTATCCATGTCCCTATCTTTCCATTTTGCCACCCCATTCACCCATCCAGGTCCCCTTCCTCCTTCTCTCCCTTTCCCCTCCTTTCCACCCACCCATAATCTGTCCACTCACCCACCCATACCTCCAATCATCCTTTCACCCTTCGGTAAATATTCATCATGTGCCAGATGCCCCAGGCATATGACAGCTGCTGTGCAAGAAGGAAAGTCAGAGTGGAGAAGGCATAAGACACATTGGCATGCAGCTTAGCCTGAGATATTTATTCAATGCTCTAGCAATTGGCCTCAGTGGCTCATCAAAGGGGTAGAACAGTGTAGGGGCACACAGGGACACTGTGCACCCTCCAATTATTGGAATCTCCAGGAGGGTCAGGTCCCGAAGTCCTCATTCCCAGGAGATGATTGATCAGCTGTGACTGTAAGAGACAGACTCTTAGCAATTCTCTTGCAGATTGAGCACTTACCCCGACTGCCCCCTTCCCATGAGGACCCAGGTGCCCCTACCCCCAAGTAGCCTGGCTTCCATGCTACATCTCTCACCATGGGGAGAAGTCCTGCACTCTTCAGCTCTCCTGTTGTCATCTTCTGGAGTCATGCCCATCATTGGTCTGGGCCTTGTCAAAGTTTCCGCAGACCCCACACAGCTTTCCAGCATGGTCATCATTGACCATCACAGCCAGCTGCCCGTTGGTGCCAAGCCACACCTGGACCCCTGCCTTCTGAATAACACTCACGGAGCCATCGGGATTCTTACGTATGGACACAGATGCCGATAACTCAGCTGGGAGAGTCACAGGGAGACCATTCACCTGGTGATGGTAAGGGAAAAACAGAGGTGAGGCTAGAGTCACAAAAGAGTTGGAGGGTTACCAAGATGGAGACTCCAAGCAAGATAACAAGTTCAAGGAGCAAAAGCAGAGACACAAGTGCCAAAAGAGATAAAGACATGGATTGACGCACCGTATATAGAGATGCATACATAAGCTAGCTGGAGATTTGGAGAGATGGTTAAAAGGACAGAGAGATGGGTTGATGGATAAGTAAGAATGCACAAAACATTCCAGGGCCAGCCAGGGTGGTGAGGAGCACTTTGTACCAGATAGATAAACACACGATCCAACCCCAGCATCGTCCCGTATGGTTCTCCTTTTCAAAATAAAAGAACACTTGTGTGTGTCCTGTTAAGTTACTGGTTCCCAACAAGAGCAACTTCATGTCTTATTTTTTCAATGCTGATATCTACAGACAAGTAACGAGCTAGAAAGTATCACAATCATGTGAGAAAATTACTGTTTCTCTGTCATAAGCTGTGGACACAGTAACCTTGAGAACCTCATGAGTTTTTCCCTTTAAATAATTGTTGTTTGTTTTCTTTTTTTTAAAAAAATATTTTTATTTATTTATTCATGAAAGACACAAAGAGAGAGAGAGGCAGAGACACAGGCAGAGGGAGAAGCAGGCTCCATGCAGGGAGCCTGACGTGGGACTCGATCCCAGGTCTCCAGGATCAGGCCCTGGACTAAAGGCAGCGCTAAACTGCTGAGCCACCCAGACTGCCCCTGTTGTTTGTTTTCATTGATGAATTAATTATTCTAGAGTTAGACTCCGTAGAGAACCCTTCTTTGAAAGAAAAGTTCTTTTTTTCTAAATGCTTTGTGTCTGAGTCTTCCTCTGCCAGTTGATTTTGATTGGAAAGATAGATAGATATACCTGGATGGATGGATGGATGGATGGATGGATGGATGGATGGATGGACGGACTGATGGATTGGTGGGTGGATGTGTGGATGGATGGGTGATGGGTAGGTGGATGCATGGATGGATGGATGGACTGGGGGGTGAATGGATGGGTGGGTGGATGGATGGACTGGTGCGTAGATGGATGAGCGGGTGGATGGATGGGTGGATGGATAGACAAAAGAAAGGAAAGAAGGAACAGAGGGAGGGAAAAGGGATGCAAAGAGAGAGGAGAAAAGGGAAACAGAGGTAGAAGAATAGATGGCTGGAAGGAAGGAAAAAGAGATGGATAGAGTGAAGAATAGTTGGAGGAGTGGATGCAAAGTTTCATCAGACTTCAATCTATGGAGGTATAATAACTGGGTCTGAATCATCTGTGTCTCTCAGCATATGGCCTGTCAGAGAGGGAATGGACTGAATATATTCACAAAAACCACCTTTTCCTGGGAATCCTCTTTGGGTGGCCAGGCCCCATTCTGGGTACTGGGGGCAAAGTGATGACCAAGAGGGACAGGACCACTGTCCACCTGCAGATTATATGCTAGTGATGGAGAAAGGCAACAAACACAAGCAAATAATGGATGACTTCAGATAGCGATAAGTGTTTTGAAGGAAATCAAAGAGAACAATAGCATGGAGACTGGGATGGAGAGGAGGAGCTTCTGTAGGTAGTCAGGAAAGGCCTTTCTGTAGAAGCAACGCTGGAACAGAGGCCTAGAGGACAAGAAGGTGTCAACTCAGATTGCCTGGGAGAAGAGCCCCACAGCAGTGGGCATAGCACATGCAAAGGCCCAAGGTGTACATGCAAAGGAACAAGCTTGGTTTGCTGAAAGGTCAGCCTGGCCTTTCATAAGCATAGCTAACAAGGGAAGGAGTTACAGGAAACGAGGTTGGAGGCCAGCAGGAGTCAGATCACACAGCCTCGTAGGCCAAGGGAAGGAGGTGGCTTGAGTTTGGAATGTTGTTCTGGGAAGCCACCTGTAGAGTTTTACACCTGATCTGATTCACATTTCTAGAGCATTTGTCTGCTATACAGAGAACTGTTTCTCAGAGGGGCAAGGAGAGGTCAAGAGTAGGTGTCTGTGAATCTGAATTATGGATCAGGGAGATGGCTTGAGAAAAGGAATGATTGGTCCAGATTACCCTAAAGAGAGAATGCAAGCCTCCCTGCTTCCAGCAAGGGCTGAACCTTGACCTGTCTCCATGCGCTGGAGGGGGGATGCAGATCATCCACTGAGGGAGGTGTGTGGAGCATCAGCTGTATCTCCACTGAACCCAGAAGACCCCGGTGGATATCTCTACAATCAATCAACAGGTCACAGAAATAAGGACATGCTCATCTAGGAGCTTAGGGTAGCCTGGCATCTGTGTTTGAGTCTGGGACTCTTCCACATGGGCCATGAATGATTGGATCATAAGCCGACATCAGCTTGGCCAGAGTCTCTATCAGAAATCTGGAATTGGGGTGGTGAGAACCAGGGGGTTTGGCAAATGCAAATGTACATGAGAGGAAGTCAAGGGGCAGAACGAGGGGCACCAGTGCTGAAACAGACTCCTGGAGGCAAACAACAGCAGGCATGAGAGGGTCCTGAAGAGCAAGCTGAAGGACAAGTGAGGGAAGGATCAGTGGCCTGTAATCATCAGAGTCCGGGGGAAGTTCCCACTGAACGCTGCACTTGGACACAATCAGGTCCCTTGTATCTACAGCACCTTGTTCCTACCAAAGTGGTTCGGAACTGAGTCTGGTGCTGGTGGTTTCAAAGCCTGGATCTCCTAGGCACTGTCTGAATGACTTGAATGTATGACTTCAGCTTCTTGGGCCCTAGTTTATCCTCTGTGCAAAATGAGGATAAGAAAATGAGGATTAAAAAAAAAAAGAAAGAAAATGAGGATAAGAAGAGCCCCCATTCTGTGGGTATGTGTTGGGAAGCCAAAAGAAATGAAACTGGGTGGGTGAATAGCAAGTCCAAAAGACAGAGGTACAAATCCAGATAATACTGCCAGTGCACCTGGATCCAGCCACTCCTGAGGCTCTATCCTTGGATTTTCTAGTTCTGTGGGACAATAAATTCCTTTTTGCTCAAGGCAATCTGAATTCAGGTTTCTGTTGCTTACAGCCAATAGAGTTTTGATTAACACTATTATCAGAACGACTAATTTATTTGAGCATGTTTTCACTCCTCAAGAACTCAGCCAGGGATGTGTGGGTGACTCAGTCAGTTAAGCATCCGCCTTCAGCTCAAGTCATGATCCCAGGGTCCTGGCTCTCTGTTCAGCAGGGGGTCTGCTTCTCCCTCCCTCCTTCTCCCCCCAAATAAATAAAATCTTAAACAAACAAAAACAAGAACCAAACAACTCAGAATAGAGAGACCAAGTCTGAAATACTGAGACAAATACAAATGCAGGGACTAAACTATAGAGATCTGGATAAAGGAAACGCAAGACAGATGGGCAGCCAGGATTGCAGGGACACCACAGCAGGAGGAACAAAAAGCACAGGGGAGACACGCCCCCATGCCAGGCTTACCCACACGCCCTTCTCTAGGCTCAGAGTCACCAGCCCATCCTTGAAGAAGATGTGAACCTCGTCCACAGGTTCAACTTTGTCTTTGCAGGCATGGAGGACTGCAACCACTCGGTACCAGGGGATGGTGGTGTCTGGTAGTCCCGGGCAGAGGGAAGACAGCTCATAGATGCCCTGGGAGTGGAAAGCTCTGCGGGACCCATTGAAGATGATGAGGTTGGCATCTACAGAGAGGGAACAGAGACCCTGGGGGGTCCAGCAGTTCCGGGCCCCCGCCTGGACCTCACATACGCTGTTTGGCCCGCAGCTGGCTGCCTGGCACGTCAGGCCAGTGCTTGAGGAACAGGAACAGCGCTGGTGGCAGTCTGAGCTCAGCAGTGAGGAGTTCACCTGTGCACAGAGAGAGGGGCTGGGTGACCTCAGTGCGGTGGATCACACCCATGGCTGCAATCTCCCAAAGCTCTGCATGCACGCAGAGTGACTTTGCAGCAACTTCTATCGAGAGACGTGGAGGTTATTTCCCCTTCCTCCCAGGAATCTGGGTTCACCTCAACACTCTGCTTTGGTTATTGTAAGACAGCAGAAGCAGTGTCACACCCAGAGGGTTGGACCTCATGAGACCTTACAGCTGTCTCGCTCTCTCTCTCTCCCTCCATCCGTCCCTCCTTCTCTCTCTCCTTCTTGGAATCCTGCCCACAAGAACAAGTGTGGACTAGTCTGCTGGAGGATGACATCCCCAAGGAAGAGAGACGATGATCCCAGCTGCCACCACAGAGCTCCAGCCAGCTCTCAGCTGACCCACCGCAGGGCTACAGATGTATGAGCGAGCCCTGGAACAGCAGAAGGACCACCCAGTGGAGTCCAGCCCACACAGCAGAGCCCCAGCCTTACGAACTAAACAAATGGTTGTATTAAGCCCCTAGGGTTTGGGGTGATTTGTAACCGGGTAAAAGCAAACTGATACCAGATGGGAGTGAGCACTGCAGAGATCCCAGGGTCCTGGCACTCACAGCCCCAGAACTCAAGGCCACCTGGGAACCCAACTCCAGGAAATAACTTTTTTTCTCCCACCTGACTGGCTGCTCTCTCTTCACTGCATTTTCAAGTTCATCCTCATCTCCCAAGTCCTTAACCACTACTTTGCTCAGGGCTCAATCCTTAGACTTTTCCCTTCTCTCTCTATGTCCAACACCTGGTGATCTCATCAAATCTCATAAAAACTAAAAGCAGTGTCAAAAAAAAAAAAACTAAACTAAAAGCAGTGTCTGATCCTCATTTGGACTCTGGCCCAGGGGGACAGGTGATTGTCAAAGAGGACATTACTGGGACCACCAATAAAATTCAAATAGAATCTTTATAGTATTGAATCAGAGTTCATTTCCTGATTTTGTTGTTTTTTTTAGATTAGCATTTCCTGATTTTGAAGTGAATCACATCATAATCATGTAAATGAGTTTCCTTATTCTTAGGAAATCCCTGCTAAAGAACTAAGGGATGAAGGGGGACTGTGTCAGGATCATACTCTCAAATAGTTCAGAAAAAAATGTGCATATATACTTATATAGAGAGGATGTCAAAGCAAACGTGTCAAAAGGTCAATAAGAACCTAAAGGAAGAGTATGCAGGAGTTCTTTGTATGATTCTTGCAAGTTTTCTTAGGTTTGAATTCTTTTTTTTTTTAATTTTTATTTATTTATGATAGTCACAGAGAGAGAGAGAGAAGCAGAGACATAGGCAGAGGGAGAAGCAGGCTCCATGCACCGGGAGCCCGACATGGGATTCGATCCCGGGTCTCCAGGATCGCGCCCTGGGCCAAAGGCAGGCGCTAAACCGTTGCACCACCCAGGGATCCCTAAGTTTGAATTCTTTAAAAATAAAAGTCTAGGGACGTCTGGGTGGTTCAGTGTTTGAGCGTCTGCCTTTGGCTCAGGTCATGATCCCGGGGTCCTGGGATCGAGTCCCACATTGCGCTCCCTGCAGGGAACCTGCTTCTCCCTCTGCCTTTCTCTCTGTATCTCTCATGAATAAATAAGTCAAAACCTTAAAAAAATTATATAAGTCTGCAAACATTAAAAGAAATGAATGAATGTAACAAAAGAGATAAATACTATCTCTCTATGATGTCTTGCTCATCTGTATCTCCAGCCCAGACTTCCCTGGAGAATGCCAGACTGACAAATCCAAGAAACCTTCTAGCACAGGTAGAGTGGTGAGGACTGGGATGGGGGAAGCACTGGGGTAATACCTAACCCAGCCTAGGGGATGATCAGGGAGGGCTTCCTGTAGGCGGTGACACCTGGAGGAAGGAGTTTGGCATTTCTTTCCCCAAAAGTCTTCCACTTCTAAGCCTTCTGGCCTATCTTTCTGCCATTCATAAAATGATGGAGATGAATGAGGATGGAATGTGGTCATTCATCTTTCCTTTCCTTGATATATATATACTTCTGAGGAGGTGGGATGCCTAGTAGTTCAGAGGGTAGGTCCAGGCTGCTGGGATGTGAATCCCAGCATTACCACTTGCTAAGGGACCATCAGGGCTCAGTTCTCTTTGTGGCAGTGGTGCCCATCTCACAGGATTGTTATGATCACTAAATAAATGAACACCTGTCACAAACGTGGGGCATAGCAAGAGTGCAGAAAACATCAAGTGCAAAAATAAATCAGATTCACTTTCAACTTCCATCAGCAGAGGATGGCTAACTTCATCAGCTACTGTGCTGTTGTAAATTGTTGGGGTTTTTTACTGTGTGATGAAGGCAGAGGGTAAGGCCCGGTTCCCAGCGGGTGCCCTTCAGGCACCACAGCACCCGATCCTCAGACACCTATGGTGCAAGGATGATGATTAACCCCATGAAGAAAATGAGGCTCAGATAAGGGGCTATATTTTGGGGGGGCTGAATGGCCCCCCAAAAATATCAGGTCCCAATGCCTGGAACCAGTCAATATTATCTTATATGGAAAAAGAGTGTTTGCTGATGTGATAAATTAAGGATCTCAACTGTCCTGGATTATCTGAGTGGAACTTAAATGCAGTCACTTGTATCCTTAGCAGAGGGAGGCCCAGAGAGGTTTTGTGACACATACACAGGAGGTGGGGAAATGTGACATGGAAGCAGAATTTGGAGGTGGCCAGGAAAACTGGGGTGCAGCCACCAAAAACTGGGGTGAGGGACGCCTGGGTGGCTCAGTGGTTGAGTGTCTGCCTTTGGCTCAGGGCGTGATCCCAGGGTCCTGGGATTGAATTCCGCTTTGGGGTCTCCGCAGGGAGCCTGCTTCTCCCTCTGCCTATGTCTCTGCCTCTCTCTCTGCATCTCTGATGAATGAATGAATGAATAAAATCTTAAAAACAAAAACAAAAACAAATCTGGGGGGAAGGAGAGAGGAGGGGCAAGGAATGGCTTCTTCCCTGGAGCCTCTGGAGGGAGGGCTGTCCTGCCCACACCTGGATTTTGCCCCAGTGCCTCTGGTTCCTGACGCTGGCCTTCCGAACTCTGGGAGAATAGATGGCTCTGGTTTGAAGCTACCCAGTTTGAGGTCGTCTGTCTCAGTAGACTCAGGGAACTAATACTTCCCTGGCATGGAGCCATGGAGCTGGGAAATGTCCCCATCCTTGAGGTGTGGGCACAAGAACTCCACATGTTTCCCTGGAGCTCCTCCTCCCTCCCTGCCTGTCATCCATCGTTGATGCCAACCCTAGGCTCACCGGCAGGTAGTGGCCGTCATGGGTGCAGCCACAGTCTTGCACGGGGATGCAGGTGCCCTGCGAGAGCAGGAAGCGGTCATCACACTCACAGCCCTCAAAGCAGCGGTTGGTGCAGCCGGTGAGGCCGGAGAGAGCTGCGCAGGAGCCCTGGCAGGAGCGCATGCAGGTGGAGTAGTGGCTGTGGGCCGGGCACTGGAGTGCTGCAGAGGGAGGAGGTAGGGCAGGTCAGGGTCCTCTCCCGCACTCTTACCCCTACCCCCTAGGCCTCCCCGCACACCAGGGTCTAGGGTGGCAGTCAGTGCTGGGGACACCAGCAAGAAAGCAGCCTCGGGCCCTGCTCTATGAGCTCATCTCAGGGGGACAGACAGTGACAGCCCAGCATGATCAGGGCTGCTGGGGGAAGCACAGGCAGGGGGTCAGGCCAGGATGGGGCAAGAAGAGGGAGTTGCAAGGACCTAGGGGAAGTGTTCCGGGTGAGGCCCTGGGCTCTGGCAAGCAATTGGCAGAGCGTGTGGCTGCCCCTGAGATGAAGACTCGGTCGGGGAATGGGAGGATCAGGTGTGGGGTAAAATGCTAATGCCATATGAGAACACAGCAGATCTGAGGGACCCTATGCACATCCGGGGGAAAGTGTCCAGGAAGCCACTGGCCCCCCAAGACTGGCAGTCAGGAGAGAGGTCAGGGCTGAAGACAAAGTGTCCGCTGTCAGCACTGAGGACAAATCTAGAGCTATAGGGGTGGATCATGGCTCTGGACAGAGGTGCTGTCCTTAGAAGAATGAACAGGACACAGCCCTACCCTGGGAGTTAGAAGGAAGCATACCCCTAACTGGGGGTATCTAAGAGGTACAGTCCTGGGCCGGAAGTCTGAGGGCTATAGCCACATCCAGGGGGACATGGGGGCCACGTGAGCCACAGACTCACGCTTTATTATGTGAGCTGCCTGACCAGCCCTCCCAGGTCACCACAGAGAAGGTTCAGGACAAGCCCTGAGGATGAAGCACGTCTGTGGTTTCAGGAGAGTGGGCCCCTGAAGGGAGACTGAGAAGGGCCAGTGGGAGCTCTGTGGGGGGTGGTGCAGGAGAAGCTAGGAGAGCCTTCAAGAGGGAGGGACTGCTGGTGAGATGCAGACAGGATGGGAGCAGGTGCGGGGCGGTGGAGGGGGGCGGGACGTCCCTGAGCCTGGTCTGGAGTCTCTCGAGGGCCCCCCTGGACACTCACGGCAGAAGCTCTCCGTCCTCCAAGGCTTCACGGTGCCACTGACTGCCTGGCAGGCTGCCGTGTAGGCCGCTAGGCTCTGGCACAGGAAGGCGGTGCTGCCTTTGTGGTGGCACAGGTCGTACACGCACTGGCGGAAGTACTCGGAGGGGTTCAGCACGGCGTGGCAGCCTGCGAAAGGGCCGTTGGGGTCCCGGATCTGCCCGCAGGCCTGGTTGCTCTCATAGGGCGCCGTCTCCTGGGCCGAGCACACGGGGCAGCCACTGGCCCCACAGCCCTCAGTGCAGCCCTGGGAGGAGCTGGGCGCCCGCCACGCGGCTCCGAAGGCATCCACGCTGGAGGCCTCGGCGCCATTGGGCAGCACAAAGTCGTCGCTCCAGTTGCCGTTGAAGTTCCCACAGAGGCCACAGAGCCGGCCACGGAAGGGGCTGGGGATGGAGATGAAGATGTGGGCATTGCCATCAAAGAGAAGCCGCAGTGCTTTGGTGGTCTGGAGAATCACGTTCCGGCCCTCGGCAGTCACCCGCACGTGACCCACGGCCACAGGCAGGGCCACAGCCTCGCCATCCACAGTGACCTGGATGGAAAGGTCAAGCAGGTGGTCAGGGACTCACAGAATAATGGGTGAGGCGGTCCCCTCAGACTCCTGGGGTGGGACTGTGTTCTTCACCAGCCCTTTGGGGTCAGACCATGTTCTTCGGATTACCTGAGGGTGGGACTGTGTCCCCCTCACTCACCTTGGGGTAGACCCTATCCTGCTCAGACCCCCGGGAGAAGCCACTTACCTTTGGCCCCTGAGCCAATGTCACAACCTGGCCAGCCACAGTAACCACCAGCTGTTGGAGATCTCCAGCTGCATCCTTCTCAAGCACAATGGCAAAGTCCTCGTCCTTGGGGTCAGGGTGGCAGACTCGGGCTAAGACGTAGGAGCAGGAGCCATGCAGGTCATAGACACGCCCATCCAGGGTAATGTAGTGGATGCCACCATTGATCACACAGCGGCCACAGCCCGTAGGGTGGCATGCCTGGACACCGTCCTCTACTCGGCACTCCTCGTAGGGCCTGCAGGCCGAGCCCTCCTGGCAAGTGACTTGGCCGCCCTGCCCACACTTGCAGCGCCGCTCGCACTCAGGGCCCGGGTAGAAGGACTCGCCCAGTGGGTAGTAGTGGCCCTCGTGGAGGCATCCACACTGGCCCACAGGCACACAGGTGTCGCCGCTGAGCACGAAGCCGGCGTCACAGACGCAGCCCTCCCGGCAGGTCTGCACGCAGCCCTCAGGCGCAGAGAGGCTGGGGCAGCTTATAGGGCAGGAGTCACCGCAGAGCTTGTAGTGGCTGTTGGCAGGGCACTGGATGGCTGTGAGGACAAAGAGGGAATGAGCCAGGTGGGTGCATGGGAGAGGCACAGAGAAGGTGCAGAGTGGGAGAACCTGCTCAGAATCTGTATGTTCTGTCTGAGAATATTTCATGACTGACTCCATCCAGAGATCTGGGCAAAGTGTCTGATCTAGGATATCTTACTGGGGGATCCAGGGTGGGGATGTGGAGACCAAGTCTCTCTGACCTTGCTGTGTGTCAATCTGATCAAGTATTTTTTTTAAGCTTTTATTTATTCATGAGAGACACAGAGAGAGACAGAGACATAGGCAGAAGGAGAAGCAGGCTCCCTCTGGGGAGCCTGATGTGGGACTCGATCCCAGGGCCCCGGGATCACGATCTGAGCCAAAGGCAGACGCTCAACCACTGAGCCACTCAGGTGCCCCCTGCTGAAGTATTTCTAAAGATGAAGTGAATCTTATGGGGTGAATCTGACCACCTACATCTGACCAAGATATGCAGGATTAGAACCCACTGTGGGTGTCTCAGGGGGGTGAATCTGACCAGGGCGTGGAGCCAAGTGTATCCTGTATCTCTGGTATGAATCCACCTGAGTACACCTGGCTGTGGATGTCTGACCCGAAGCCTCTGATGGAGTCTCTCTGACAAGGTCGGCGTCGGCGTGAGTCTGACCATGTGTATCTGATTGGGTGAAGCTGACTGGATAAATTTCACCAAGGCCATGTGTCTGAGGGTAATGGCCCTGGACTCTCTGACCATGAACCTGTATATATCTACCTGGGGCTGTGTCAGGGTCATGATCTTACCTGGGAGTGTCTGCCCAAGTGCTTCTAATCAGAAGAGTCTCTGCCTAAGGTTATCAGACCAAGGTTCTATCTGACCTTGTGTATTTCGGTGTTTGAAACAGTGTAGGTGCATCGGACCAGGTGTAACTCTCTAGGTCTCTCTCACCAGGGGTACCTGAGAGAATCTACCTCGACCAGGTGTATCTCGCTGTGTAGCTTTCACCGGCTCCACCACCCGGTCTATCTGACTAAGATATCAGCACGTGGATCCCTGAGAGGATCCTGGACCCGGGGTTTCTGACCAGGTGTATCTGAGTGTCTCCCATGGCAGTCTGCGTCCTGGTGCATTGGTGTGTGAAGGCCATTGTGGTTCTTTGGACAGGAGCTATCTGGCTCAGGGGAGGCAAGGTGCTGCCTAACCCTGTGGGGGAGGAGAACTCTGGTCTTAGAGCTGTGTGAAGGGGAAGGCGGGAAGACACCCCCTGCCCAACCCCACCCCATTATGTGGACCGGGCATGGATCAGTACTCACGACAGAAGTCCGGCCGCCTCCACTCTCCGAGCTGGGCCCCCGCGGCCTGGCAGACTGCCACGTAGGTCTCCACGGCAGGGCAGAGGCCTCCCGGATGGCCCTGGGCCTGGCAGGCGTCCAGCAGGCAGGCCTGGAAGTACTGCTGGGGCGGCACCAGGGCGTGGCAGGGCGCCAGCGGGCCGTCGGGCGCGGAGATGATGCCGCAGGCGTCTGGGCCGCCGAAGGGCTCCTGCTGCTCGGGCGTGCACTGCGGCGGGCACGGCCCGGGCACGCACTCCCCGCAGCCAGCCTCGCCGCCCACCTGCCAGCCGGCCGGGTTCCCGCCCACCGCCTCGAGGTCGTCGGCGGGGTCCTGGTTGTAGTTCCCGCACAGGCCACAGAGGGCGCCCGCGTACGCCGCCGGCACGTGCAGGCGCACGAAGCTGTCCCCGTCGAAAGCCAGAGACAGCCCCGCGGCCGTGGTCACCACCACGTCGGCGCCGCTCAGGTAGGCGCGCAGGCGTGAGTCCAGCTGGTAGGGCAGCGCCACGAGCTTGCCGTCCACCTGCGGGCACGCGGTAGGGATGGGGGATGACCGCGCGGGTCAAGGTTCAAATTTTGACTACACCACCGAAGGGGGTGGGGGTGGGGTAGGGTGGAACCCTGAGGCTGGGATCTACCCTTGGTAATAATAATAATAATAATAATAATAATAATAATGACAGCAGCAGTAGTAGTAATAATGGGCATCTAGAGCTACTATGCCACTGCTTCCTCACACGACCCTCTGAAGCAGGTAATCTTCTTAGACCCATTTTATAGCAGAATAAACTAAGGCTAAACTAAAGGAATTATGTAAGGAATGGAGAAGCCACTGCTCCAAGGCCTATACTCTGAACCCCTGCATCATGGCCCCGCTAACCTATGAAAGGGAATCAGGGGAATGACAAACTCCTGAGTGTCCCAGACAACCCCAGGGCTGGCATGGGCTCCCGTCTGGCTCCAGGCCCCTCACCTGCAGCTGTCGCGGCCACTGGGCACTGAGGGTCAGGCTGTGGCTGTAGATGTGTAGGGTGACGCTGCGAGTGTAGCTGACCGCCTGGCTGCCCCGGTGCTCGTTGACTACAGTGACGGTGAAGTTCTCAGCCCCCGTGGGTAGTGCCTTGCAGGGCGTGCTCAGCAGGTACTCACAGTTGCCTTGGAAGTCGAATCGGTGCCCATCCAGGGTGACGTAATGGGGGTCACCCCAGGCCTGACACTCAGCTGTGCTGACAGGCTGGCAGCCGAGCTGGCCCGAGGGCAACAGGGCACATTGCTCACCTAGCCCGCACTTGGCAGGCTTGCAGATCGGCGAGCTGCCCCCAGGCCCGCAGTGGCACCTCTGGGAGCAGGTGGCATCAGCCCAGAACTCACTGCCAGCTTCGTGGTAGGTGCCGTTGACCCAGCAGCCACAGCCACCATCCAGGGGCACACAGCGGTCGGCACTCCACACAAAGCCTGAATCACACTGGCAGCCCTCGGCACAGGGGCTGTCACATGGCTTTGGGGTCGTGGGAGGTGTAGGGGCTGGGCAGCTGGCTGGGCAGGCTGGGCCACAGAGCTCGTAGTGGCTGTTCTCCGGGCAGGAGATCTCTGTGGGTGGACCCAGGAGTGGGAGGGAGAGAAAGAGAGGGAATGGTGTCAGGGGTGGGGTCAGAAGATTGGGAGGAGATAGATGGAGACAGAGACAAGGAGGGACAGGGAGGGATTGAGGGGAACAGCAAGACACCAATAGAAGGACACAGAGGAAGACCCAAACAGATATGGGGAGAGAGAATGAGAAATGGACAGGCAGAGACAATCAAAGGGAGACAGAGATAAGCACCAAGAGACAAGAGGCAAAGAGAGAGAGAGAGAGAAACAAATGGCCCAGAAAGACCGGAGTGAGACCCATCTAATGTGGGAGAGACAGGATCCCCTCCTCCACCCCCAGCTCCTGCTCTGCTCCCCGACACTCACCACAACCAGCCTCCTCCCTCCAGTTCTTAATGGCAATCCCGGCAGCCTGGCAGGCGGCGGCATAGGCGGCCAGAGCCTGGCAAAGGATGTCGTGGGCCCCACCGCCTAGGCAGACATCCAGAACGCAGCCCTTGAAAAAGCTGTCGGGGGCCACATGGGCATGGCAGGCAGCGAAGGGGCCTCCCGAGTCAGGGGCCAGGGGCCCACAGAAGCCCGGGCCCTTGTACTCCTCCAGGCGGTCCTCAGGGCATGTTGGACAGTTGCCCTGGCATTCATCCCAGCACAGCGGGTCCCAGCCTGGAACTCGCCAGCTGCCGCCCCAGCTGGGTATCGAGGGAGCCAGTGTGCCATTGGGGAAGACTCGGTCGTTGCTGATGTTCCGGTCCATGTTCCCGCAGAGCCCAGACACCTGGCCGTGATAGCTACTAGGCAGTGTCACCTCTACTCGCCAGTCCCAGTCGTAGGTGACCCGAAGCCCGAAGTCAGCCACCAGCAGCGCTTTTGATGGGCCGTGGGTCACCGAAAGCCGCCCCCCGGCCACAGAGACGGGCAGCACTGTCAGCACACCGTTCACCTGGGGGTGGAGGGGAGGGGAAGGAGGCAAACAGGGCTCACTCGAGGTGCAGAGGCTTCAGCTCTGGCCCCTTGCCTGCCTCCCTCCCTCCCTCATCTGCCATGGCTGGCAGCTGCCAAGGCCTTCCTCAGGACTGACAGTTATATGTCGGTTAATAAACATCAAGGATGTTGCTTGAGTCCAGGCCCTGGAGAATGAAACCTTACTCTGCTGCTTTTTCTGGGTCTCTCTTTCTCTCTCTCTCTCTCTCATTCTCTCTCTCTCCATCTCCCTCCCTTCTTCTCTCTCTCTCTGTTGTCTTTCCCTCTCTCTACATCTAGATCTAGTTCTCTTTCAGCATCTCTCTCTCTCTCTCTCTCTCTCTCTCTGGGTCTTTCTGTGTCTCTTTCTCCCCCCCCCCCCATCTCCTGTACACCCCTGTGTGTCTGGACATCTCTTCAAGTCACTCAACATTCATTATTGAGTGCTGACCCTGTTCTGTACCTCTCTCTCCCTCTGTGCACTACCATTCATTAATCTGTAATCCTGTCACCATGGGCAGGAAGGGCAGCCCGCCTCCCCCTGGCCTTCACCCCTCTCCCCATCTCCCTGAATTTCACTCCTTGTTGCAGGCTCTGGGCCTCTCATTTATTCCCTCACCAACATTCACAGGCTCTCAGACGGATCCCCATTTCACAGACAAGGAAATGAAGGCCCATCAAGAAAAGTCACACCCAACATCACACAGTTCACAAGGAGAGTCTGGATTCAAACCCAGGTTGCTAAAAAAGGCAAATGCTGAAGTCTTACATCAGAGCCTTTAGCAAAGGGCTGGGCTCATTTAATTCCCAACAAAAAGGGGGCGTTTGCTGTCATTGCTTTCACTGTCATTTTGTTTTGGGCCTAGGCCAAGAGTGAGCTTTCAGCTCCTAACTGTGGCTGGCAGGATGGCTTGCCCCCACCAGGGCATGTTGGACTTACCCGGACTTTGCCAACCTCCCCTTTGTGGATGGAGATGTTGAAGCCGAGGGCAGACACGGTGACGAGCCTCACATAGGATACAGCAGGGTTGCCCCGGTTCTCATTTTTGGTGGTAACGGTGAAGGGGGTCAGGCTTTGGGTTCTGCCCCCCTGGTAGCCGGCTGCTGACAGCACGTAGTCGCACGTGCCCTGGAAGTCGAATTCCCAGCCATCGAAGGAGTGGTAGTGTGGGTCACCCCACAGCCAGCATGTGGCCTCATAGTTGGGCACGCACACAGCCTGGCCATCCTTCTCCTGGCACGTCTCCTGTGGCCGACACGTCACACCATGGCATGGGTCTGGAGATGGGGAGAGGGGACCTTGTGGGGCTGCCCAGCCTAAGGTCGGCTGCTCCCTGGCATCTGCCCCAGTCTATGCTGGCACTACTGTACTGGTGCTGAGGGCTACTGCAGGTGAGAACAGATACCCGAGGCCTCACATCTGAGACCCATGCCTGTTGGTTTGCTGTTGGAGACCTAGACCCCAAGGACCTTGCAGCAAAGACACAGACTGTAGGGTCCTTACACTGGAACCCAGCCTCAGGGGTCCCAGTATCTGCAATGCCAGCCCCGAAGGCATCCATGAGAGGGCATCCACCACACCAGGGTTTTCTGTGTTCAAGACCTGGGTCCCGCATTCGCCCATGCCTGAGCTCCCAGCCTTTTGGGGGCCACCAGGCTGCACAGCCTCTAAACCAGCAGATTATATAGCTGCACCTTCCAGTGACCTCCGCCTCTCCACCTTCCTCCCTCCCCTGGGTGGGAGTTGGGAGCTGCTCCCTCCATCTGCTCATTCAAGTTCTCTTACCCCTCTGGGACTCTGTTGCAAATAAATACTGTAGATTAAACTCCTCATGGAGGCTACTGTGTGGTTTCTGTCTCCTGATCCCACTCTGACTGAAATAGCCCCACCCCTGGGAGTCCCTGTGGGGACTGAGGGTCTCAGTTCTGGAGGTCCCATGCCCTTATCTTTGGGAATAAGGAATTATTCTCTGCCCTTCAACCTGAGAAACCAGTCCTGGGTCGGGGGAGCTCTGTGACTCAGATTTATTGGTGTGGGGAGGGGGGTGTCCCATGTCAGACTATTTCCCTATAAGTCCTGATCCTCCTTTGAGGAGGGCCCTGTATTCTAAGATCCCAGTCTGGTGGGGTCTCTGCTTGAGACCTCAAGCCTATGCTTTCTATCTCTGTCCCTGTGGGTCCCAGTCTCCCCTGCCTTGAAGGGGAGATGATGTTAGATGCCTTGAGCCTAATCTTGCGTACCAGCGGTCAGTGAACCTTGGCACAGCCAGCTGTCTGTTTTTATAAATATCAGAGTTTCACTGGCGCCTCATCCCCTTGCTTACATAGTCTATGGCTGATTTCATGCCACGATGGCAGAGTTGAGTTATGACTGCGCCTACAAGGCCTGCAAGTTTGAATGTTTGCCATCTGGCCCTTTAGGGAAAAAGTTTTCCTGTCCTTGCCTTATGTCCAGGGTCTGTGACATCGCCCCCAGGAAACCTAGCCCTGAGGCTCCCCACAGCCTGGATTCTACCATAAAAGTCCCTGCCTCCTGGCCTGGAGGCTCTCTGCCCCCCGCCCTGGGAATCCCAGCCTCGGAGGGCCCCAGGTTGAGACCTCAATCTTTACTCCTCCGTACCTCTCACTGTGAAAATCAGGATTTGCATCACCCTGTGCTCCCAGCCCCCCTGAGGCCGGCCCCAGCCCAGCACCTTTGGTGACGCAGCTCAGGATGCCTCCCGAGGGCTCGCACACCTGTCCTGGCTTGCAGCTGTGGGCCTGGCACACCACGCCTTGTCCGGCATGGCACACACACTGCTGCTGGCAGTTGTCAGTGAGTATCGTCTGGTTCGGCTGTGGGGACAGAGGGCAATGGCCATGAGGGTGGGAGCTGACACTGGCAGACAGAAGATCCAGAGAACACAAAAGGGACATCTTTCAGCAGGGTGGCCCCTTGTCTGTGGACCTAAAGCACCGTATGGTCCTGAGGTCAAATTCATTCATTCACTCATTCACTTTTCCAAAACCCCCACTAAATGTCTGCTGTCTATGAGAAGCGGTGTGACATACCAATTAAGAGCAAAAGCTCTGGAGCAAACTGCCTGGGTCTGAAGCCTGTTTCTGCTGTTTCCAAACTGTATCACTCTGTGTAAATTACTTAACCTCTGGATAACTCTGTTTCCTCATCTGTAAGCTGCTGATAATATAGCACCTACCTAGAAGAGTATAACTTCGTTAATAATACAGAAGAAATGAAAAGGGAGGGTTTTTTTTTCTTTTCTTTTCTTTCTTTTTTTTTTTTTTTTAATAATCTAGGTTGGAGTTGAAACAAGATGGGGAAAATGTGGTTATCACTAAAGCTGTGTAATAAGCTCATGGGGATTTATTACACTGTTCTCTTGACAGAAGTCAAACATGGCGGGAGCATGTTTGAAAATTTTCTTAATAGGTCAGCCCAGTGGCTCGGCGGTTTAGCGCCGCCTACAGCCCAGGGCGTGATCCTGGAGTCCCGGGATCAAGTCCGCGTCAGGCTCCCTGCATGGAGCCTGCTTCTCCCTCTGCCTGTGTCTCTGACTCTCTCTCTCTTTCTCTCTCTCTCTCTGTCTCCTCTCTGTGTATTCTCATGAATAAATAAATAAAATCTTAAAAAAGGGAAAATTTTCGTAATAAAAATTTCATACATACAAAAAAGTTCATACCAAAATTTCATAATAAAAAGTTCACACATACATATATATTTCGGAATAAAAAGTTCATCACAGGGCACCTAGATGGCTTGGTGGTTGAGTGTCTGCCTTTCGCTCAGGTCGTGATCCTGGGGTCCTGGGATCTAATCCCGCATTGGGCTCCCTCCAGGGATCCTGCTTCTCTCTCTGCCTGTGTCTCTGCCTCTCTCTGTGTGTCTCTCATGAATAAATAAAATCTTTAAAAAAAGATTCATCACACATATCCTGTGCACATAGCACTGAAAGCCATAACTGGCACATAATGAGCACTGTCTACCTATTCACTCTTATTACTGCTTTCATTTGTATGAGGCGACAGCAGAGAGGGCCCCCGCACAGAGCTTGTGGTCCTTTGAGGGAGACTGACTTTAGACACACAGTCAAATCAAAGAAAAAGGAGTAAGTGCATGAAGGTGGGAGAAGGAAGCAGATGGAGTTACCTGCTGTGTCACACAGATGGTCTAGACTTGTGGAATCAGGGAAGGATTTGAAGTTGTAGGGCCCATGGCCATATTGAGAAGAGTCTCCCCACTGCCGTGGGGAAGGTGGCCCAAGGGAGAAAAGTGAGGGTGTGGAGACAGCAGCGGGGAGATGGCAAATGGGACAGCAGTGGGGCCACGAAGAGGGGAAGGGATGGGTGGGAGAGACATTCAGGAGGCCAAGTGGGGGGCTGTGGGGTAAGGGGCAGTGGAATGGGGTCTGGTGCAAGGCCCTGGGCTCTGCCTGCAATGACAGGGTTCCTACCTCATAGTAGATACCGTTGTGGTAGCAGCCACATTGCTGGATGGGCACGCAGGCCAGGCCATCATTGAGGAAGCCGGGGTCACACTGGCAGCCCTCGGCACAGCTCTCTGGGCACTGCGGGGGTGCGCTGAGTGCGGAGCAGCCCAGGGAGCAGGTGTCTGCACAGACCTCGTAGTGGCTGTTGGGGGGGCACTCCATCGCTGCAAAGAGGGAGTTCTTGTCAGGGCCCCCTCCCAGGAGCTCTGTGGGAGGGGCTGCAGGGCCCCATGTCTGCCCCTTCTATGCCTCAGTCACCCCCCATTCCTCTGCCCCTTACTCACGACAGAATGATTCGGTCCTCCAGGGTTCAATATCGCCTCCAGCCGCCTGGCAAGCACTCACGTAGGCATGGATGTTGCTGCAGAGAATGCTCTCATTCCCACCACCCAGGCAAAGATCAAAGATACAATCTTTTAAGGGACCTTGGGGATCAACCAGCTTGTGGCAGGCAGCCAGAGGCCCATTGGGGCTGGTGAGGAGCCCACAGAACTTCTCCTGCTTGTACTTCTCCTGCAGCTCAGGTGGACACTCAGGGCTCGAGTTGCAATCTTCGCCGGGCTTGCAGGTGGGCGGCGGCAGGCAGGGAGAGCCTGGCACTGCCTCCTCCCAGGAGTTGCCAAAGTCAGTAGAGCTGCCTGCCTGTGAGCCGTCTGGCTTCTGGAAGTCATCCTTGGAGTCACCATTGTAGTTCCCACACAGGCCATGCAGCTGCTGGTAGTAGTTCCCTGGGACTGTGACCCGCACATTGTACACGAGGTCATAGGCCACACGTAGGCCAAAGTCAGTGTTGATCACGACGTCCGAGCCATGCTGGGAGGCGCGGATCCGGCCCTGGGCCAGTACCACAGGAAGCCTCATGTCCACACCGTTCACCTGGGAGGCAAGAGATTCCACATGTCAGAGGGTGCACTTTGGGAGGGCAGACGCTAGTTCAAGCCCCTGCCTGACACTGGGGATCCACGTGACCTCACCTCTCTGGGCCTTAGTTTTCAAATTTGTAAAATGGGCATAATGGTCAGGTCTTATAGCAGGCTGAATGGTGGTCCCCAAAGGATATGTCCACCCAGAACCTGAATATAATCTTTTTTTTTTTTATAATCTTATTTGGAATAAGAGTCTTTGCAGATATACTTAGGGTCATCATCCCAAGATCACCCTGGATTCAGGTGGGCCCTATGCCCAAGGACGAGTTTCTTTATATAATGACGAGAGCCAGAAAAGGGGACAGACAGAAGAAAAAAGGCCATGTGAAGACAAAGACGGGGCACCTGGGTGGCACAGTTGGTTGAGTGACCGGCTCTTTGTTTCAGCTCAGGTCTTGATCTTGGGGTCTTGGGATCGAGCTCTGCATTGGGCTCTGTGCTCAGCATGTAATCTGCTTGAGATCCTGTCTACCTCTCCCTCTGCCCCATGTGCTCTCTCTCTCTCAAATAAATAAATAAAATAAAATAAAAAGAAAAAAAAAAAGACCAAGACCAGGATGGGAGTGTCCTGGCCATGAGCCAAGGAACACCTGGAACCACCAGAAGCTGAAAGAGGTGAGGAAGGAGCCACCCTCATGGAGTCTTCAGAGGGAGGGCAGCTCTCACCGACCCCTTGAATTTGGACTTCTGGTCTCCACGACAGTGAGCAAACAAATTTCTGTTGTTTTATGCTGCCACGCTTGTGGTAACTTATTTCAGAGCCATAGGAAGCTGATGCAAGTCTCGATGGAGTAACAAGCTTACCAGCTACCTTTCGTTCACCACTTGCTGATCAATAATGCAGTGATGGACTCCAGAGCCACCTGCCTGGCTTCCAACACAGCTCTGTCCCTTCCTCTTCCTGTGACTCTGTGCAGGTGAGAGACACCTCTCTGTATTTGTTTCTTCATCTACTGAATGGGAGGCAGGGTGGACTGGCAGGATTATTCAAGCGGACATTTGGAAAGTGCTGAGAAATGTGTCCGGCACAGGTATTCTGGGAGCATTTGCTAGTATTGTGAACTGTTTGGAAGTTTTTATTTTGACAAGTGAGTGCTAAGGCTTTAAGCATTAGTGAGTGGAGCATTAGGCTAATGGGAAATGAACTTCAAACCCCTGAGCTGAGAACCAGTGGTTTCAAGTTGAAGACTGATGGTCACCAACAAAGCCTTAGAAATCCACCTCTGAATAACACGCTTGCTCATCCTTCCTGAATGTAGACACAGTGAGCATCAGATTCTTTGGGAAGTGTAAGGAATCAGAGGAGAAGGCAGGAGGAAGACACTCTCCTGGCCGAGGCTCCTTAAAACATAGTCACCTGCCATACTTCCCAAGCAGGGACTGGGAATGGTTAGGGACCAGTGACATATCTCTGTGTCTCAGTTTCCTCATCTGTAAAGTGGGGGCTATGATAGTTTCCACTTCATGGAGAAGCTGGGGGATTCAGTGAGATGCAAATGACAAGAACACCAACCACCCCTGTATTCAGAGCCAACTCTATGTCAGGCACTCTCCTAGGAACGTGGGCAACCTCAGGGAGTGTATGCAAGCATCTAACCCATGGCCAGTGCACAGGGGGCAGCTGAAAAAGTCAGCTCTTTGTCAGCATCCTCATCATCAATACTTTGTGGATACAATGGTCATGAGCCCCCATTTTAGTGGGATCCCTGGGGAGATCTCTCCACTTTCCATATGAGACCAAATCCTTCTCAGAAAGCACCATGGTGTGCACCATTGGCACTGTCCCCTGGCATGTTGTCCTGGGTTCAAGTCATGCCTTTGCTGAGGCACTTTGGGCCAGTGATGGGACCTTCCCCTCTAAAGAATAAAGCAAATCATGGTACATCCAGTTGCAAGGATGAAATGACACTGTGGATGTGAAGTGTTTAGTGGCCAATAAGATCTAGGGTAAAAGCCATAGCTGCTGTTACTATTGTTATTATGGTTGCTGAGGGGTGATGGGGTCACCCCCAGATCGTCCTCTGTCCTTGAACCTTTCTCATCCCTGAACTTGTCCAGCCTCTGATTGCATTGTGTTGCTGGCCAGGAGACAAGGGAGGCAGCTGGAGCAGGGACCAGGTGCAGGGAAAAGGAGGAGGAGGTCGGGAGAGGTGTTCAGAGGGAATAGGCAAGGGCAGGAGAGGAGAGCCTGAGGAGCACATGGAGGGGGAAACTGAGCCACATGGGAGCAGGTCCCAGGTCCCCAAGGCCTCCTGACTCCTCGGCTCCCCACTTGGGGCACGCACTCTCCTCAGGGATCCCATGCCTCCCACATCCACTGCAAGCTCTGAGCCCCATGTCCCACCCACACAGCATGCTCTATCCCAGGCCCCCTCCCCTTCGTGTTCCACCACTGCTCTCACCGTGACCTTCCAGTGATTTTGCTTCAGCACCAGGGTGAAGTTAGCCACCTGCACGGTGATCACCCTAGTCACACTGACTCTCCCATTGCCCCAGGCTGCATTCTCCTGCAGGACGGCAAATTGCTGCAGCCCGGGTCGGGTCACGTTGGTCCGAGACAGCACGTACACGCAGGTGCCCATGAAGTCGTAGCGACGGCCGTCGAAGGTGGTGTAATGGGGGTCTCCCGATGCTTGGCAGGTGGCTGAGCCCACAACCACGCAGTCCAGGATGCCACCAGATGGCTGGCAAGCCTCGTGTGGGCCACAGGAGGAGGGATTACAGGACACCAGGCCACCCTCCTGGCATTGGCAGAGGGAATCGCACCCAGGTCCAGGGCGGAAGGTCTGACCTGGCGGGTAGTAGACGCCCTGGTAGGTGCAGCCACAAGAGGGCAGGGGCACACAGGACTCACCACTGAGTGCAAAGCCCTCGTCGCACACACAGGCTTCGTGGCAGTCAGAACCACAGCCCCCGGGCACTGGGAGGTCTCCACAGGACAGCGGGCAGCCACGGGAACATGCCTCATAGTGGCTGTTGGGAGGGCAGCTCAGAGCTGCAGGGAGAGCAATGATGAGCATTAAGAATTTCTGCTTCTGGGGGATCCCTGGGTGGCGCAGCGGTTTGGCGCCTGCCTTTGGCCCGGGGCGCGATCCTGGAGACCCGGGATCGAATCCCACATCAGGCTCCCGGTGCATGGAGCCTGCTTCTCCCTCTGCCTGTGTCTCTGCCTCTCTCTCTCTCTCTCTGTGACTATCATAAATAAATAAATAAATAAATAAATAAATAAAAGAATTTCTGCTTCTGGGTAACACACGTACAGGCACACAGTCGCTCACACACTCACATGTAAGCCGTCTAGCTTCAAGGAGCCCCTCTGTTCAGTGGGGCCTGTGGGATAGATTATTTCATAATTAATCCAACTTGACTGTAATTTGTGGTTATCTGTAATGTCTTTTTTTTTTTTAAGATTTTATTTATTTATTCATGAGAGAGACAGAGAGGCAGAGACACAGGCAGAGGGAGAAGCAGGCTCCATGCAGGGACCCCGACATGGGACTCGATCCTGGGTCTCCAGGATCACGCCCTGGGCTGAAGGTGGCGCTAAACCACTGAGCCACCCAGGCTGCCCTGTAATGTCTTTAAGAACATATTTTAAACATGTAAGTGCATATACAGTGTGTGTATGTGATTGATGCAATGTGTTTGTGAACATAGTGGTTTCAGTTTCTTCATTCTATCATGATATAGTAGTAGTAGTAATTATGTAGTAAATTGAAATATTTGGCCCATTTTGTAAGGAGGAAAAAAATAATTCCCGTTCCTCTCTCCAAACTCCAGCCATTCCAGAATATAAGGTGATTTCCTTGAAATAAAACAAAAAAGCCAAGACTAAGCCCAGTAAAGCCTCTATCTGTGCTGATATGATACCCATGAGTGGCCATTTAAATCTAAGTTAATTAAAGTTAAATAAAATAGAAGATTTAGTTCCTTGGTCACACCAGGCCCATTTCAAGTGCTCAATATGTGATTGGTGTGTCCCTCAGGATAGCTCAGGGACAGAATATTTCCATCATCACCAAAGTTCTTTTAGACAGTGCTCTTCTAGATCTTATAGCCAGCTTACAAGAAAATGTGGGGACAGAGGGACAAGTTAAATAAAACAATGAAGAAGCAACCAGCCAAATCCAGAAAGGAGGAAATTCTGCAGGACAAATGACTTGATTTTTTCCAATAAATTAATGGCCCAAACAAAATGGATAGAGGGGCACACATGTGATAAAGCAAATATAGTAAAATGTAGACTGTAGAATGTAGGTGGCAAATGTATGGGTATTCATGGTAAAATTCTTGCAATTTTTATATACATTTGAAAATTTTTATAATAATATGTAGGAGAGAAAAGGAAAGTAGCTGTTACGGGATGAAAGTGATTTTTTTTTTATTATTTATTTATGATAGTCACAGAGAGAGAGAGAGAGGCGCAGAGACACAGGCAGAGGGAGAAGCAGGCTCCATGCACCGGGAGCCCGACATGGGATTCGATCCTGGGTCTCCAGGATCGCGCCCTGGGCCAAAGGCAGGCACCAAACCGCTGCGCCACCCAGGGATCCCTGAAAGTGATTTAAGTGGAGATGTTTACTGAAATATTTATGGGAAATTCATGCTTGAATTTGCTTTACAACATGTCAGCAAGGGCACCTGGGTGGCTCAGTGGTTGAGCATCTGCCTTCACCTCAGGGTGTGATTCCAGGGTTCTGGGATCGAATCCCATATCAGGCTCCCCGTGGAGACCCTGCTTCTCCCTCTACCTATGTCTCTACCTCTCTCTGTCTCTCAAAAATACATAAATGAAATCTTTAAAAAAATAAAATGTGTCGGGATCCCTGGGTGGCGCAGCGGTTTGGCGCCTGCCTTTGGCCCAGGGTGCGATCCTGGAGACCCGGGATCGAATCCCACATCGGGCATCCCGGTGCATGGAGCCTGCTTATCCCTCTGCCTATGTCTCTGCCTCTCTCTCTCTCTCCATCATAAATAAGTGAAAGTTGAAAAAAAAAAACTAAAAAAAATAAAATGTGTCAGGAATATAAAAAAACAAAAACAAAAACAAAGGGGTGGTAGAGGAACTGAGAATGGCATGATGCCCACAGTCATCAAAGCTGGTGCTGGGTAAGTCAGGCCCCACCCTAAGCCCCCCTCTGCCTGATGTCTGCATCCTCATAACCCAGTCTTCTACAACTGCCAAGGGGTACAATGGCAGGAGTAGTTTTAAGGAAATAGGAGATTCTCAGTTTCCACAAAGGCAACAGAATAAAGCGATTAACAGTACAAGTTCAGGAGCCAGCCTGCCTGGATGCAAGTCATGCTGCCCTGCTGTGCGACCTCAGGGAGATCACTTAATATCTCTGTAGTTCCAACTGCTCACTTTGTAAAATAGGAATAGGAGTGATCCCACCTCACAGGGTGGTGGTGAGAAGGAAATGAGAAAAATCCTTAGAAACTCTTAGAAGGGGAGCTGCATAGTAGGGGGTGTGCCACACGAATGCCACCCATAGCAATAGGGGTACTCTTCCTAAGATGCAAAGTCAGGCCATTGTAGACCATCCAGCCCTCATAGAACTGCCAGCAGCAGCAGGACTGCAAAGATAAACCATGCGGCCCAGACCAGGAGAACAGCCCAGCAGCCCACAGAATCATGAGAAACAATAACTGCTTATTGTTTTAATCCACTTTTAGCCTTGGGGATGTTGGTTACACATCAAAAACTAACTGGTGTGGTGATCAAAAAAGAGACTTTCATGTATGTAAGTATATTACGTTAGGTTAAATTCTGCTGGAACTAAAAATCATTGGAAGGTCAGTTCAGGAGAGTGAGATTTTTTTCCTGTTTTCTCCCCCATTATGTCCTCAGTGCATGGAACATAGTAGGTGTTCAACAAATATTTGTTGAATGAATGAATGACTATAAGTTAAGCTGAAGGAGAAAAAGAAACAATGTGACGTGACATGCATATATTTATCATGTGTATTTCAGTGGACAGCATGTGTACCATCCAGTAAGATGTAAAGGAGTGAAGTGGGCCAGATGGTGACCAAGAACACTGGAGAGGGACCAGGCTTCTTCTAAGGGCAGCATTGCTACTCATCTCTGAATGACAGCTGCCACATAGGAATTAGACCCAGGGCCACCAGATATTCTGGGTCGTCTTACAAATATTTACTGCATCTGTGACTTCCTACCTGTCATGATCCCCAGGTGTGTAACTGAATCTTCCTAAGCCTCTGCTTCCTCATCTGTTAAATAGGTATAACCGCAGTCCCTACCTCAGAATATCTTTATAAGAATCACGTAGATTAATAATATTAATAGGTTAATGAATATTCATAAGGCCGAGGCCCCCCCCCCCCCCCCCCCCGCTGTCACTCCCGGTACTCACGGCAAAGATTCTCACTCCTCCAGGGGTGCACAGTGGCCCCAGCGGCCTGGCATGCAGCAGCATAGGCGGCCAGTGCCTCACATAATGGCGCAGACTGGCCTGGCAGCAGGCAGCGGTCATAGACACAGTCGCGCAGAGCGCCCTGTGGATCTATCTTGCTGTGGCACTCCCGGAAGGGCCCCGTGGTGTCGGCAAGGATGCCACACTCCTTCTTGCTCTGCTGCTGCTGGGCCACCAGGGAATCCAGGTTGGGACAGTCGCCTGGCTCAGTTGCTCCACAGCCTGGCCTCGTCTCCTCCTGCCAGCTATTGCCAAAGGCCAGTGCATTGGGAGCTTGACCTCCACCCCGCAGAGCCAGGTCGTCATTGGGGTTCCCATTGAAGTTCCCACAGAGCCCACACAGGGCCCCAGCATAGCTGCTGGGCACCTTGGCAATCACACGGTCATTCCAGTTGTAGGTGACAGTGAGGCCAAAGTCTGTGCGCACAACGGCATCTTGGCCCTGGCGGAACACCTGCACCTGCCCGTTGGCTGCCTGGAGGGGCAGGTGATGAAGGATGCCATCCACCTGGACAGAGATGAAGGAGATCCAAGGGGTCAGGGTATTCATGGCTTTGTGTCCCACCCTTCACACACTTGGCTCCAAATATTCTGAATTCCTTGCTATTCTCTTGAGCACATTATTCTTGGTTCCACTTCAGGACCTTTGCACTTGCTATCCCCTCTGTGTAGCTCACCATCTACCTCTCTTCAGCCTTCAACTATCAGCTTAAATCCAAATCTCTAACTCATGGACTTCAGAGCCTACGGGACCTGTCTCCCCATAACCTCCTCAACCTTACCATCTCCCACTCCACCCGCCCCCCCCCCCCCCCCCCCCCCCCCCCCGCCTCACTCATTCTGCTACAGCCATACTGGCTTTCTTGTTATTCCTCTCAATTTAGTCCAACCTTAGGGCCTTTTCACTTTGCCAAGAACATCACCCAACACTTTTCTCCTGGCTGCTTCCCCTTCAGCCTTTGGGACTTGGTACAAAGCCAGAGCCACTTTGGCTCTGTCCACCTCTATGTCTGCATCACCTGTCACAGTGCTCACCCAGTCTCCTTGGTGTCACCCTAAACACCACCTCATGGCCTTTGCACTTGCTATGCCCTCCCCCTAGGATACCACACAGCACTTTTTAGTTGGCCAATGCTACTTCAGCTGTGGGTGTTAGCTTTGATCCAAACCCCTTACGATGGCCTAAGAGGCTCTAGGTGATCTGAGCCTCACTACTCTCCAATTTTGTTCTCTGGTACCATCCGTCCACACCCCTGCAACTCCAGCCAGGCGTTCTCACTTTCTCCTGGACTCAGTGAGCTCAGCTCAGCTTCAGGGCCTTCCCTGTGCCTTCTGCTTGTGACATTCCTATCCCCTTCCACGTCCCTATTCTTTGTCTGGTGGCCTCCCCATGATTGTTTACGTCTCAGCTTAAAATAGAACCCCTCTGCCCACCAGGCCCTGCTTGTCTCCACTTTTCTCACCTAGTTTCCTATCAACCTCTCTATTCCACACTTCCAGCCTCACTCTCAGGTCCAGCTGCATGGCTCTGTGCTGTTCTCCTGTCTCTTCAAGCTCAGTTCAGCGCAGCCTTTGCACCTGCTGCTTCCTGTGCCTAGGAACCACCACTCTTGGCCTGGTGGTCTCTTCCTTGTCCTTTGGTTTTGGTTTAAATCAAAATCTCCATTGTAGGCATTCCCTTCATCATCCCCTCCCTCCATTCCAGCCCCATGGGCCTTCTGGCTCTTCCTCTGCCCCTCTGGTTTGTTCTTGCCTCAGGGTCTTTGCACTTGCTCCTTCTGCCTGTAATACTCTCCCATCCACTTCTGTCCCTGCCTGTCCCATCTGTCTCCTCAGGAGTGGCAATAGGATGTAGTGGTTAAGAGAGTATGAACTTCACTCCCTAAGGGGGATTTCCTGCCCCCACCCTACTGGCCCCCCAGGGTCCTGGGTCACTCACCAGCACTTGCCCAGGGTACTCCCGGCGCACGATCACATTCACGCCATGGGCCTCCACGCGTACGGCACGCGTGTAGCTCACAGTCTGGCTGCCCCGGTGCTCGTTTTCCACCAGCACCCGAAAGGTGGGCAGCGCTGCAGCCTGGCCACACGATCCCACCAGCAGGTACGTGCAGGTGCCCATGAAGTCGAAGCGCCGGCCATCAAAGCTCACATAGTGCGGGTCTCCGGATGCCTGGCAGCTCCCAAAGCGGTCGGGGTAGCAACCCAGGAGGCCGTTCTGGACGCGGCAGCGCTCACCAGTTGGGCAGCCCTGTGTGTCCTTGCAGCTCACCTGCCCGGTGGCACCGTTGCAGGTGCAGAGCCGCCTGCACTGCTCGTCCTCCCACACCTGCTGGTCCGGAGCAAGCGGGCGGCCTTGGAAGGTGCAGCCGCAGGACGAGGCCTTCACGCAGGAGCCACCGCTGGACACGAAGCCTGGGAGGCACACGCAGCCCTCCACGCACGGGAGCCCGGAGCAGTTGGCAGGCGCTGCCTGGGAGTTGCAGGTGGCGGGGCAGGCGGGGCCGCAGTGCTCATAACGGCTGTTGGCTGGGCAGGACAGGGCTGCGGAGGGGGGAGACAGAGATGGGGAGGGGGCTCAGGCCAGCACGAGGGGCTGGGTGGCGTGCTCTGTCGGGAAGGACTCAAAGGGACTTCCCTCCTGACACTCTCCTCCTCCCCCAGAGCTCCCCAGGGCATTTCCATCCCTCCTGGTGTGGGGTCCCAAACCTGAGAGACATAGTTAACTCCTTTCCTCCTCTGTTCACGGACAACCAATCTGTCAGTAAATCCTGGGAGCTCCATTGTCAAAATCTATCCAGAATCTGCCCCCTTCTATTGCCATCATCCCCATCCTGGTCTGATCCCCCCACAAGCAGCTTTCTGCCCGGTGTCCCCCAACAACCCCATTCTGCTTTCGCAGGCCAGAGACACCCTGCGAACACCAGTGGCATCCTTCTGCTCAGAGCCCTCTTGTGGTGCTATCTTAGGGGAAAAGCTCAAGTCTTCCTGGTGGCCCACAAAGCTCTCCATCATCTGCACCCATCATCTCTCTCTTCAACTCCTCTCACTCTCCCTTTGGTTCACTCTGTCCCAGACACAAGGGCTTCCTCATGGGTCCTCATACTCCTCATACTCCTCATGGGTCCTCAGGGCCTTTGCATTAGCTATTTCCAGTATCTGGATCGGCCACTCCTCAGAAAGCAATGAAGCATGTAAGAAAGCTACTGGAGGCCAGATAGCCTGGGTTCAAATCCTGGCCTCTCCTGCTTAGCTGTGTGATTGTGAGCAAATGATTCCAATTGCCCTGTGCCTCCGTTTCCCCATCAGTAAAACGAGATAGTAACAGTACTGATCTCACAGGGCTCTGAGGAGTAAATGAGTTCATCTATGCAGAGACAGCCCATAGCATCATTACTACTTAGCTGACTCCATTGTCTTATCCTGCTCTCGGCTCCCAATGTCACCTCCACAGAAAGGGGAGCACCCTCTTTGTGAGCCTCCCATTTGCTCTTATTACATGAACTTCATTTCTGTTGCTCTTTGAAGATATTCCATGGTTTACTACTTACTATATGTCTCCCCTGCTAGGATATGAATTCTGTGAGAGTGGGGATCTGGTCGGCCTCAATCCCCCTCTCCCTCCCGACCCCGATTCGACAGCAACAAGGACAGAGTCTGGCCCACAGGAGGCACTGGATAACTCCGGCTGGTGTCTACCCAACAGTGAGATGAGGACGGAGTACTGACCAAGACAAACCCCATGTGACCTCAGTGTCTCCCCAGACTTCCTCCTCCAGAGTCCCCGTCTCAAGCCCCACACCCGGGCCTGGACACCTCCTTTTCCCTGTGCATAGATGTCATGTATCCTGAAAATTTCTTGGGGAGTTTCACAAGGGCAGGGGCAGGTGTGTGCTGGTCCTCACTGTGCCCATCATCAGCAGAGGGGTGGGGCGAGATAGGGGCTCAGGGAATGTTTTGGGATGAATGAATGAATGAATGAATGAATGAGTGAATGAATGATTAAGTGTATGGCCGCCTGACTAAGGAGCCTGGACTTTATCCAGAGGGCATCAGGGAGTCACAGAAGGGCTTTGAATGAAGGGATGTTCACATTTCTGCTTTGGAACTCTGGGGACTACCTCTCATACCAGCTTTTGCACATGCTCCTCTCTCAGCCTGGAACCCATGTCCTGCTGCCCCTTTATTCTGCCTAGTTTCAGTTCCTCCTACAGGTTTCAGATTGGGCATCCCTTTCTCTAGGAAATCCTCCCTGACCCCCTACCCCCAGGCTGAGTCAAGAAGTTTTCCTGATTGCCCATGGCCCTCTGGACTTCCTCCATTCTGGCCCTGACCACTCTGCCCCAGCCTTGCCGAACTCAGCAGGGAACACTCTAGTGGTCAGTGTCTAGTAGTGACTGTCTGCCCCAACCTTAGGCTCACTATGTGCACAGTGACATCTTGGCCATCCTCCCGGTGTCCCTGACATGGTCCAGCTTCAGGCTGAAGTGCTTAGAGATTGAGTCCTCTGCCTCCCACCACGGGCTCCCAGCCCACACCAAGGGCATCACTCACGACAGTTGGCTAGTGGCCTCCAGTTCCCGACAGAGATGCCAAGCCCCAGACAGGCCTGGGCGTAGGCGCTGAGGCTCCGGCACAAGCTGGCCCGGTCCCCATTGAACACACACAGGTCGTACACACACTCCTCCAGGAAAGGCCTCGGGGGCAGGGCGCTGTGGCAGGCAGCAAAGGGGCCATCGGGCTGGGTCAGCATGCCACAGAGACGGTTGCCTTCGTAATGCTGGGCCTGGCCTGGGGTGCAGGAGGGACAGTCGTTCTGGCAGCCATCGTCACACAGGTCATCCCCATCATCCAGCTTCCAGCTATTGGCAAACTCCACGGGGTTAGGTGCCAGCTCCAAGTCAGCGGTGAGGAAGTCATCGGCGGGGTCATTGTTATAGTTGCCGCACAGTCCGCACACCTGGTCTTGGAAGCGCACTGGCAGGCTCACGGCCAGCTGGCAGTCCCAGTCGTAGGTGACCACCAGCCCGAAATCCAGCTCCACCACGGCCCGTGTTCCACTCTGGTACACCCGCAGGCGACCCTCGGCCAGGGAGGCGGGCAGGCGGGAGCGCTGGTTGTCAATCTGCAAAGATGGGGGGGTGGAGGGGAGTTGGTGGTAAGATCCTGTGCAGTCTGGCCTTCACCCCTCAAACCTTCCCACTTGCTTCCCCTGTTCCGGTTGCCCTGGGATACCTTCTTCCTGTAGCTGCCACCCACCAAGTCTCTGGATCTTTGCCCTTGCATCCCTGTGGCCTAAAATGTTCTTCCGCTAGATGCACACAAGGCTCACTCCCTGATCTCTTACAAAAGCTTTGTTCAGATGTCACCATGGCCATGAGACCATTCCTGACCACTCTATTTTATATGGCAACCTCTCCCTACTCCCTACATCCCTTCCTTGCTCTATTTTTTTCCCCTATAGCTTCTAAGTTTCTAACATATAATTTACAAATTTCTCATGTTTATCATTTGCCTAACGCCATAGACTGTCAGCTCCATGAAGACAGGGATTTTTGTCTGCTTTCCTCACTGCTTCATCTCCAGCGCCTAGAACAGTACCTAGTAGAATAGCAAGTGCTCAATAAGTGAGTGAAGGCACCGCTGTGTTAAGTAAACATTCACCAGGCACTCCCTCTGTGCCTGGCCCTGGCTGGGAGATCCTGGGAGTGATGACCAAGATAACCCAGACCCTGCTCTTATGGGGCTCTCAGTCCAATGAGGGAGATAGATCTGTCACTATTAGATCAAAGTGACAGATCAGAGTGATCAGGAGAGTGGGAGTACAGGAGGTGGTGGGAGTACAGGAGGCTCTGGGAGTCCAGAAGAAGAGCCAGACTCAATCTAGCAGGTTGGGAGAGGCTTCCTGGAGGCAAGGACAGCTGAGTTGAGCTGAGCTATAAAGGATCAGTGTGGAGAGTCACAAAAACAAGGGGAAGGGTATTCTTTCCAAATGTCCTGAGCGGGGAGAAGGCCTAACCGGAGGATGAGGAGGATGAGGAGCGTGTCTCTCTGTCCCTTGGGCCCAGTTTCCTCTTTCTGAGCATTTCTTCTTAATTCTCTCTTCACACATGCTTGTCTTAGCCAAGAGATATGAGAAAAGGAATAACAGGCAGAGGGGACTGCATGAACAAGGTCCAAAGGTAAGATAGATCTTCATTTGGTCAGTGAGTCAGGAATGCCCCTGTGTGTCCAGGTCCACACTGGGCAGTGCTGTGGGTATAGCAGTCACCGAGACACTCACAGGCTCTCAGCCCAGGGAGGCAAGTCATCTCCATTTTTAAATGACACAAGTAATATTTGTTCACTACAGGAAACTTATAAAATGTTCATGGGCAAAAATGAAAAAAGAGAAATCACCCATATTGCTGTGGACACACACACACACACAGAGGTACATTTATAAATCCAGTCAGGGCTTTTTCTACCTTTTAATTTGTATATTTTTTTCTTTTTAAATAATGGGACCATGCTGAAGTCCCCATTTCATGAACCTCTCTTTTCTCCTAGGAATCAATGTCTTGGGGACATCCCATCACAAGGAGCTCTAAGCCTTTGTCCAGTCACTGACCCCTCTGTAAGAATCTGACAAAAATAATAGGCCCTCTTTCCGAAAAACTTCACAGCATGTGCAAAATTCTACACATAATATCAAAGATTTGAAGTCTCTCTGAGCTTGTGGTCAATCCCTCTGGATCTTGAGAACACCTACTTTAATCCGCTTTAATCCATTTGTTAATCTCACACTTTTACACTTGTAAAACAAGAGAGCTATAAGGATACTCAGTGCTTTGCTGTTTACCATCGTGAACAAAGCATCCATGGGGGGTGGGGATTGAGTTTACTGAATGAAGAGGCATCCATCCCATGCAGACCCGTGCAGATGTAAAGAAAACAACAACAAAAAAAAGGGGCAGCCCCGGTGGCGCAGCAGTTTAGCGCCACCTGCAGCCCGGGGTGTGATCCTGGAGACCCAGGATCGAGTCCCACGTTGGGCTCCCTGCATGGAGCCTGCTTCTCCCTCTGTCTGTGTCTCTGCCTCTCTCTCTCTGTGTGTCTCTATGAATAAGTAAATAAAATCTTAAAAAAAAAAAAAGGCAGAGTCTCCCTTTATGTTGATATGGAAACAGCTCCAGGAAGCTACCATACAGTGCAAAAAACAAAATGCAGAACAGAGCAGACAGTACAGAACTCTCGCTAAGAAAGAGGAGATGTAAGAATGTAGGTTTATATTGCTTCTATTGGTATCAAGAAACCCTAGGTAAAACGTCAAGAAGTCAGTAAAACTGGGGAATGGGGAATTTTGGCGGAGGGCAAGATAGCAGATGAAGACAGGAGTGACAGCCAGACCTTTCACAACGTGCCCTGTTTGTTTTGAGCTATGCCAACGCTTTACCTCTTTAAAAAAAATCCATCACAGCAACATGGAAGAAACTCTCATGTACTCTGCTGAGCAAAAGAATCTTCCCGCAAATGACTGCTTATAGTGTGTGATTCTGTGAATGTGAAGTTCTTGAGCGGGCAAAACTAACTATGGTGGAAAAACATCAAAACTATGGTTGCCTCTAAGAGTGGGTTGGGATTGTCTGGGAAGGGGCATGAAAGAATGTTCTGGAATGATGAAAACATTCTCTATCTTAATGGAGGTTTGGCTGCACATCTGTCAAAACTCCACGAACTTCAGATGTATGGGTTTTATTATGTGTACATTTGATATCAAAAGCAAACAAAACAATGTAAAACTATTGTATGAGGCAGAATGGCAAAGAAGTTAAGAATAGTGACTGTGGAGCCAGCCTGCCTGTGTTCCGAGCTCCATCTCTCACTGGCTCTGAGCCCTTGGGAAGTCACCCATCGCTCTGGACCTCAGTCTCTTCATCTAAAAGTGTTAATAATAATAATAATGCCTCACCTCTGGGTTGCTGTGAGCATTCCATGCATTAATACATAGAAAGCACTAAGAAACAAATCCAGCACGTAGCAAATGCGAACTGATTAGCGTTTGGTCACTTAAGATATTTCCCTTCGTTGGGCATTTTGTTTCCTATTCTTTTTTCCTTTTGCTATTACAAACTACATTGGCATAAAGTCTTTCCCCCTTAACCACATCTCTGAATATCCTTAAAATTTCTAGAAGTGGAATTGCTGGACCACAGGGATTCAAATCCTCCCTCCCCAGCCCCCACTTCTGTGACCCCCCCCCCTCGTTCTCTGTACCCTCCACCCCACAGCAAAGGGCCTGGATTTGGGGCCCTCCACCCAAGCTTTGCCTCCTCCTTCTCACTGGAAGTTCATAGGTATTAAACCTGTAAGCTTCTGGATACTTACCCGAGCTAAGCCAACTTCCCCACGGACCAGAGATATCACGTGGCTATAGGCCCTCACGTTGACCAAGCCCACATAGGAGACCCGGCGACTGCCCCGGTGCTCATTCTTGGCTTCCACGCTGAAAGCAGGCAGGGTCTCGTCCTCGCTGCACAGCTCCACCATTGTATACAAGCACGTGCCCATCATGTCATAGCGACGGCCGTCAAAGGTGGTGTAGTGGGGGTCACCTTGGGCGCGGCAGGTGGCCACGGGCATCTCCACGCACTTGGCCTGCTCATCCACCACCTGGCATTGCTGCTGGAAAGTACACTGCAGGTCTTGGCAGGTGGGCTTCTCCTGGGATGGCACGGCTGGGGAGAGGAGGCAAGGTGGCAACAGGGAAAGTGTCAGGAGTATTCTGGAGCTCTCCTGGAGGGACTCTTGGAGCTCTCCTGCTGTGGAGAGTTTGGGCAGTTGCCTCACAACTACCCACTTGAGAAGTGGGGACACCGAGTTCCGAAATCCCAAGGGGAATGGCTGCCCAGACGTGACCCAACTCCAGGTATTCTATTTCTCTAGTTTGACACGGCTCAGCCCAGAAGAACTGGAAGGTAGTGAAGAAGGATGGGCAGGGATCATCGTGGAAATGTTCATTTTGGGGTTTTCTCTCTCTGTGACCCCTCCCCGTGCATTCCCACTCAGGTCAGAAGGCTAAGGAATCTTTTTAAAGGACAGAAAATGGAAGACAGAGACTGTTCATCAGAACAGAAATGACCGGTGGCTCAGGCTGCCTAGGTTAGAATCCTGGCTCTGCCGGTCAGCTGGGCGGCCCTGCACAAGTAATTTTAAACTCTCTGTTTGTAACAAGGGGGTGATAATGTTACATTCTTCACAGGGATATTTGGGGAGGAGGGTGTTGCCAGGCTTAAATAAGCTAAAATTAAGTAGGATTTGGCCGAGGCGTTGAGTGTTACCTGTTATCGTGAATCACCTACCCCTTCTCGCTTTCTACTATTTAAGCACAAAGTGGCTCTTTGAAGTTGAGTACCTTGCATGCCCGCGGTTGGAGGGGGCATTTTTGCCAGTGCCGGGAACTCTAATGTCTAGGGTCCTAGCTTGAGGCAGGGAGTCCACATAGGAAGAAATAGCTCTTCCTCCCCTGCCTTCCAGGGTACAAAAGCTCTTGCTTTCTGTCTGCTCATAATAACTTGCCAGATAGGGATCCCTGGGTGGCGCAGCGGTTTGGCGCCTGCCTTTGGCCCAGGGCGCGATCCTGGAGACCCGGGATCGAATCCCACGTCGGGCTCCCTGCATGGAGCCTGCTTCTCCCTCTGCCTGTGTCTCTGCCTCTCTCTCTCTCTCTGTGTGTGACTATCATAAATAATAAATAAAAATTAAAAAAAAAATAACTTGCCAGATAACCCCTAAGAGCTTTATAAATGTCAACTCATTACTCCCCCGCTGCAATCCTGTGAAGGGGTATAGTTATCCCTGTACAGATGGGAAAACTGAGGCCCATAGAGGAGAGGTCACATGCCCAAGGGCACAAGGGTGGGATTGGAAGTCTGGCTTCAGTGTCCTCAAACCCCACATTGCCTGGGGGCGAACCCTCAATGAGCAGAGCCTAAGGTTAGGTGTAGGGCCAGGTCCTAGAGATTGACTCTATTAACACACACAAGACATCTAGAATGGTCTCTGGTATATTGAGAGAGAACTCCCCCCAACATGGTAGCCATTATTATTGTCATACTCTTAAGACCTCTTGAGTTGGGGCATGAACACTCCTATATGAGGTGTGGGAGTGAGAGTTAGCAGCTGGTATAGTTGCTAAAATATCAAGGTATTTCTAAGCTGGTGAGAAGCTGCCAGCCTGATCCCACCCCTCCCTTCAAAGATCCTTTCCTCTAGGCACCTTGGTTCTTTCCTAGGACTCTGTCCATAACTCCCCCCCATCCCACACACACACACAAAGCAATAGATAAAGGGCTGATGTCAGACACCTGCCAGCCACTGCGGGGGCTTGTAGGACCCTGCTGCAGTGAGTGCTCTGGCTGGCATCTCTTCTTATTGGTCAGGACCCTGGATCACACTTATTGCTAAATATGTAGGGGGTCTTAGAGGGGGTTGGGTAGGGAGGAGCTGGGAAGCCTTTGGGGAGGGGAGGATGGCAGAGAGGATGGAGGTGGGGTGGGGACAGCCCAGCTGAGCACGAAAGCCACAGGGGAGCAGGCGGGTGGGAAAAAGGAAAAGGCAAGCGAGCCAGCAAAGGGGTCACCAGGTGGACAGGGCCAGGGGTCACTTCCCATCACTTACTTCGGCCGCAGGCACCTGCTGTCCCATAGCTTACGGCCTGGAGCAGCCCGAAGGTGAGCAGCCCGAAGTTGGTAGTGGCCTCAAGCATGTGGATCTTGTCAGTAGGGCCAAGGTCCACTTCGGCATATGAGAACTCACTGCCAGGCACGGCTGTCCAGGAGACATCGGCCCCCATCCCGTGCCCATCCATGGTCAGCTCGTTAACCGCCTTTGTCTGTGCCATCACCAGAGCCAAACCCTTCGTGCCTGGCACAGTCTTCACCACATAGGCTGGGCAGTAGGCTGCCACATCTGGCACCAAGGCCAGGTGGGGGTCATAGGTTATTCCATCCCTGGTGGCGCCTGTGCCAAACTGCAGGACCTGGATGCCCACATTCGCCGACAGGTAGAGGGGCAGGTTTGGCCGGGTCTCAAACTCGGCCACATCGCCCGCCTGGAGCCCACGGGAGCCCGTGGTGCCCCCCTGATTGTAGGTCAGCTTCGTGGTCTGGCTGGCCACGACATAGACCAGATCGTAGCGGGACTGGGAGGACAGAGAGGGCACCACGTAGCGGGTGCCCCAGGCAGACGTGGGCAGCAGCTGCTCCACCACATGGTTGCAGTTAGTGTGTTTCTGGGCGCAGCTGTGGCCTGAGAACACAGCCACGGGGCTGCTGGCTGTGATCTTTGACCCCGAGAGTTCCGCTGTGCTCTGTACCTGGACCACCTCGTAGGGCTTCAGGGTCAAGCTTAGGACACTGCCCGCTGGGTAGAACTTGCCCTGGAATGTCGCTGATCCCTTCAGCTGAATAGTGACTGAAGCCCCCGCCGCCCCAACCACCACGGCAAACTCCTTGAGGTTCTTGGATGAGATGCTGGAAGGTGTGAGCACAAAATACTCAGTGCCCAGAGCATGGACAGGCCACAGCAGCGTCAGCTCTGCTGTATCGGGCTTTGTGTTTACAGCCTGCACAGAGATGTTGTGGTCAGAGGAGATCATCACCGAGTTTTGGAAGACCTTACTGCCGACCATCTCGGCCTTGGAACTGATGTTGACCGTGACTGACTGCCCAGGGTTCACTATGACATTCTGCACGGTGCCATCTGCGTGGCAGTGAATGGAGACTGAGGTGGGGCGGTCTGATAGACTGGAGAGGAGGAGTTGGAGAGAGGCCCGGTGGTACCCGGGCAGGTAGTTCTGCAGGAAGGCTGCAAAGAAGTCCACTGAGGTCCCCTGGGTCAACCCTGGGGGCAGAGAACACAGTTGTGGGGCTGCTCACCCAGTCCTCTCCCACAGAGAAGGAAGCCCTTGCATTGTGCCTAGAGACCATCCTATTGAAGTATTAATTCGAGCTTCCCCCCACCCCCACCCCTCCTTTCTTTCCTTTCTCCTTATTCACTGACCAGCTTTTCTGGCTTTTGTTTTCTAGAAGCCTGTACACTTCCAGCGGGGATCTCAAACAAATGCTGATGTGGCCAGGCAAGTGATGTAAACGTGGGAAACCATCTGGGTGCAAACCGGAGCATTCATACACCAAGGAAAGCGGGGTGTTGCTGCTAGCTTTAGCCTGTTATTATGATGGTTTATGGGCTCTTTTTCTTCTCTCTCTCTCTCTTTTTTTTAATGCCAGCTCTTAGCATTTTACCCGAGAAACTGGCTATTTGAATTTCCACATGAAATCTCCAACCTAAAATTGTTTTAAATGTTTAACTATGGGGCCCAGGGATCCGTGGGTGGCGCAGCAGTTTAGCGACTGCCTTTGGCCCAGGGCGCGATCCTGGAGACCCGGGATCGAATCCCACGTCGGGCTCCCGGTGCATGGAGCCTGCTTCTCCCCCTGCCTGTGTCTCTGCCTCTCTCTCTCTCTCTCTGTGTGACTATCATAAATAAATAAAAATTAAAAAAAAAAGTACTATGGGGCCCAAACTGGCTGGATTCAGGTGCCAGTTTAGACTTCTGTCTTAATAAAACGTAGGGGGTGGCATCTGGGTGGCTCAGTGGTTGAGCATCTATCTGCCTTTGGCTCAGGGCGTGATCCCAGGGTCCTATGATGGAATCTGGCATCAGGATCCCTGCAGGGCTTCCCCCTCTGCCTGTGTCTTTGCCTCTCTCTCTGTGTTTCTTATGAATAAATAAATAAAGTCTTTAAAAATAAATAAAAATAAATAAATAAATAAATACATAAATAAATAAATAAATCTTAGGGGGTGGGATGTAAAGGGGGTTAAGGGAAGAAGGAGATTATAGGAGTGTTGACAACATGTCTCCTGGAAAGAGAGAGGAGTGGGTGCTTCTCAACACCCCAACTAGGAAGAGATTCTCCAGGGCTGGGAAGAGAGAGAGAAAAGGAGGGGAAGGATGAAGAGGACATGGGAGGAGATCTATAGGGTCCTGGAGAGAGTATGAGGTTATAGAAGGATTGTCTGCTGACTAAGGGGAGCCTGGAAGGACGTCCCCATGTCCCACAGGGTCAGAAGAAGACTTCCGAAGTGACCGAAGTGGACGCCGACTGATGACTAGAAGGCTCTGAGGCCCCATCCTTCCGCAGGTACTCTGGCTTCCCCGAGGCTCCTGGCCTGGGCATAAACCTCGGGAATCAGGGCACCAAGCCCTTCCAGAATGACTTCAGTGAAATTTTCTACCACCTCAGCAGAAGGAGGCTCAGAGTCAGAACTTGAGTTGAGTTATAGAAAACTGAGAAAACGGTAGTCTCAAGGACTTAAATCTGGGGACCGCGGACTTCATTTGCTTTCTTCTAGGACAGGGAGAAAATGGGAGAATTCCACATTTCTCTGTAGAACCTAGGGGACCTCTCTCCCATCTCAGATAGCTTGGGGTGGCATTGGAGATGGGGCTGGGGAGGGCGTACAGATGGAACGTGCTGACCCCGGCAGGCAGAGTCCCCCAGACTTAGTGCAAGGACACGGATGGGATCTATCTGACTTACCGCACAGGAGGGTTGCTCCAGTCCAGAGGGCCCACCAGCTCCACAGGGAACCCATGTCTGCAGCAGGGAAAGAGAGGGGGTCATAGAAGGCCGGTCTGCCCCTCTGGCTGGGTGCTGTCCCAAAGAGGACAGAAGGGCCCAGGTTCAGGACCAGGGCCACCTGGGTACCAGGAAGGCTGAGGTGGGCTGGATCGAAAGGCCAGTGTGTGTGTGTATAGGGGAGTTAGGTATCCAGTGGGTCTGGTGGTGGGGATGGAGGAGTTGCCATGGAGGGCAGGACAGGACAAGGATGGGAGTTAGGTGTCTAGTGGGTTTGGTGGGGTTGGAGTGGGGAAGCCTGGAGCCAGGAGTTAGAGTAGGGGACCCAATGTTCCACTTCTAAAGGGGACCCCAGCCTCTCTCATCTCACCTGCAGGTCCCTGGAGCTACAGGGCTAGCCCCTGGGCTGGGCTATATAGTGGAGTTTCTTGGCTCCTCGGCCACACCCTGGGCCACCTGCCAGGAAGATGGTGCCAACTTCCTGGAGGAGGCTGGTGATCCCAGGGCCAGGTGGAATGGGGACCCTGAAAGCCTGGGAAGGGCAGGGCTGGACACCTGGGTCCTTAGAGGGGTGTGAGAACAGCTGGTGGCTGTGGCCTACAAGCCTGCTGGGAGCTTCAGACTTGGAAGGGTGGTGTCCCTGAGGGAAACAGGTGGGGAACAGGGTGCTGGGAGCCTGGGTCCCCGGTGGGTGGGGGAGTAGGGGCGGAATGTGGTATTCAGTCTTGTTTGCTGGTTCGATGGTTGGATCTCTTCCTTTGCCTCCTGCCAGGAACAATAGCAAAGGACCCATATCCGGGTTCTGGCTTTTCCCTAGTCCCTGCAAGCTGATTCCTCCGGGTCTCCAGCCATCCATGTCCTGTGTCCAGGCACCACTGTTGGGGGGCAGGGGCAGGTGTCTGGGGCGGGCAGGAATCTGAGCACCTGAGCTAGGTCAGTGGGGCACAAACCCCCCACTCCTAGTTCAGTAGGACCTCTGGGTATCTTGTCTGCAAAATATGAACATCAAAATTAACCTCACTGGGGACCGTAGGTGGGAGGTGGCTCTTCTGGTGGGGTCCCCCATGGAGAGCAGAGTGGGAACTGGGGACTGGATCTGTGTGTAAAGAAGGATGAAGGCCTCTGTTTCCTGGTTCCACGCAGACACTGGGTTCTACTTCCTGGAGAATTATTTGTTTTCTGGGAGGTCTTTTTGCCCCAGGAAGGGACTGGCTGGGGGTGCCTATGTGGCTGTCGGTCAAGTGTCTGCCTTTGGCTCAGATCATGATCTCGGGGTCCTGGGGCTGCACCCCACATTGGGCTTCTTAGTCAGTGGGGAGTCTGCTTCTCCCTCTCCTCTGCCCCTCCCCTACTCATGTGCTCGTGTAAGTGCGTGTGCATGTGCACGGGCTCTCTCTTCTTTCAAATAAATACATACAAATCTAAAAAGAGAAGGAAAGAGAAGGGGAAAGGAGAGAATGGAAGGGGAGGGGAGTGGAGGGGAGGGGAGGAGAGGAGAGGAGAGGAGAGGAGAGGAGAGGAGAGGAGAGGAGAGGAGAGGAGAGGCGAGGCTGCATGAACAGGCTTTGGGGAACTCTATGCCTGCCATCGCCCCAGAATCTACGTGGGACAGGAGCTTAGGTGGTACACGGAGAGCAGAAGAAGAGAATGCCGAGAGATGGGGTGGGCTTTCTGAGATGGGATCTGTTCCTGCAGTGGAGCTGGCCTGACCCATGCCCTGTTCTTATCCCAGTGCTAGGACTCATTGTTTGCTGGGGAGTTTCCCTAGCAGCTGCAAAGCCTAGGTGCCCTCTTGGACAACACTGCAGCAGCTGCTGCCCCCAGGACTCCTTCTCTTATCACCACGGTCCTGGGCCTCTGGGTGGCCTGGGTGGGTGGGGGCTCTGGCATCCCCGACTCAGGGCAGGTTCCCAGAGGGAGAGATAAAGGCTCAGAGTTGAATGGGACCCAAAGTCAACCAGGAAAATGAAACGAGCAAACAAGAGGCTGGATGAAAGCCAGGGATGTCCAGAAACAGGCAGGGGGTAGGAGGGGAGGCTCATGGGAGTGGGAGTTTCAGGAGGAGCAGGGCCTGCATCCCTGAGGTAAATGAAGGACCGGGAGGAAGGGCTGCTGGGATTCCTGAGAAGAAAGCAGCTCTTGCAAACTAATGTGCAAATCTTCTAAGCCAGGTGTCCTGTTGTGGTCTGAGACACTCAGAGAAATGAGGGGCTGGGGGCAGAGGACTACGGTGAGCCTCAGGAGTGATCGTGCCCCTTCAATTACCTCTAAGACTTAAGGTCTCCCCTTGGTTGATGCCAGAGAGAAGCCTTTGCCTCTTCAAAATCCACTGCTGTCCTTCGCAGCCAGAGTCCCTAGAAGTGGGGTGGTAGTGGGGAAATCTCACCACTTAATATTTTGGATTTGACATCCCTTGGGATCTTCTTCTCACTCTTTTCAGGGCCCAATGGGGTGTATGTGTGTGTGTGTGTGTGTGTGTGTAAGTGTACGTGTGTGTTGACACATCCTGTGGCCTATTCTATCACAGCTATTCTTAGAGCTGTGAGAACCCCATATCTAGGGTTCTCAGTGGGGAAATCCCACACTTCCTCATGGTCAGAGAAACACATCCATCCCACTCCCTTGAATCCTCACTCTGAGCCCAAACAGAGGTGTTCGTGAACCTGAGCCTCCTGGCCTCTCCCTGTGGCAGGATCTGCGGGGGGGGGGGGGGGGGCAGATCTCCACTAGTCATACCACTTGAGACCTCTGGGACCCTCAGGCTTGTCTGGGCTGTGCAAACCATGGGCACAGCTGGAGAAAATTTACTCTCTGCAGCTAAATGCAGATTTGCTGGCAATTTTTAAATTTATTTACTTATTTATTCATGAGAGATATAGGTAGAAAGGCAGAGACACAGGCAGAGGGAGAAGCAGGTTCCCTGTGGGGAGCCTGATGCAGGACTGGATCCCAAGACCCCAGGATCACAACCTGAGCCAAAGGCAGATGCTCAACTACTAAGCCACCCAGGTGTCCCTGCTGGCACTTTTTTTACTGGATTCCTTCATGATCTGGGTCCTACAAGGATTCCCTCCCCCACCTTGGGGAATCCCTCCATCTTGCACAAGCTGCCACTAACCTCCCTTGATCTTGGCGCTCCCCCGCCCAATACCCTGCCATGCTTCCCTGTCCTTGTGAACCCAAGTCCACACTGTTGGCAGGATTATCTCCATTTGCTCCTACCTTCTCCCTGGCCATTGTGTGCGTCATTCCTCCTACTTGGAGCTTCCTTCTTGCTATTCTACTTGCAAACTCTGCATCCGGAATCCAGACCTCACTTTTTGCGTGGCTTATTTCCCAAGAACCCAAGCTAAGGCTAATCTGTTTTATTCCTCTACATGGCACTGACTACTTGCTCCCTTGCTTAACGGAGATCCCCACTCCTTTTTTCCCACACTTGAGATTGAGAGTCCTACTGGATCTATAGTCCCACTAATCTCTCCTCCATTTGCCACAATCTGGCCTCCATCCTCACCAAAACTTTTTGTTGAGCCTTTTTATTGGCCACTTGGTTCCAGCTTCTTCAGTTACGTTTGACACAAACACTTTTTCTTTGAGAATGCCTAATGTCCAGGGCGCCTGACTGACTCAGTTGATGGAGAATGGGACTCTTCATCTCAGGCTTGTGGGTTTGAGTCCCACATTAGGTGTAAAGATTACTTACAAATAAAATCTTTTTTAAAAAGGGCGCCTGGGTAGCTCAGTAGTTGAGCATCTGCCTTTGGCTCAGGTCATGACCCTGGGGTCCTGGGATTGAGTCCCGCATGGGGATCCCCACAGGGAGCCTGCTTCTCCCTCTGCCTATGTCTCTGCTTCTCTCTGTGTGTCTCTCATGAATGGATAAATAACATCTTCAAACAAATCCATTCATCTCAATCTTAGTCCTGACGATACATAGAATTCCTTTCCAAAGATTTCCCTTCACAAACCTATAACTTTCCTTTGCATTCAGATTTTGTCCCAAACCATTTCTCTCAAACAACCAGTCTTATCCAGGGCAAAATTACCTTATTTTATCTTCAACAAAAATGCAATCCCATTCCTTATACCTTCTTAAAAAAACATATCTCCTACTTTTCTATATACAGAGTTGCTTCCCTTATTCCCATCAGTCTTAAAGTCTATACTTTCTTGTTTAGCTTTGGGTAAAATCTCTTTTGAAACTGCCACAGGCTGTTGGCAATGCATTCAGAATCCACCTTTTAAAACTTGATTTAATGCAATATCTTGCATTTGTAACATCTCACAGGGAGTTCTTTTCTCAGAGTCCTCTCTGAGTCCTTCTTACTCTGGCCTGGCGATCCCCCTGCTGCTCCAGCCTGTGTTATCTGAGAGGCCAAGTCTGAACTGGGTGACCTGGCTTCTCATCATCACTCCTCCATTCAGTACCCACCTCATCATCATCCCACATGTCGCTATTTCAGGTGTCAGGGTCCCACTCAAGCCCAGCAGAAGCCATACCCTAAGTGCATTTTCCTAGCCTTTACCTTCCCTCTCTTCTTATACTTGGCCACCCGAATGGCCTCCTTTTCTGCCACATGCTGGCAGGTGTGGACTTGGTCAGAAAGAACAGAAGTCTGACATTGAAGCATAGCCATTCTAGATTGCCAATCGTCTACCTCCTTTTCCAAATTTTGGTTTTACCTCCTGGTACTCATCACGATGTTTTGCTATCATTCACCTATATGCCACTAACAAACACTATTCCTGGCTAGCTAGGAACAACACATCATCTTTCCCAGTCACAGTCCACAAAGTGTCCATGAGCTGCAGCTCAGCTGACTTGAATTTACCTTCCCATCGTTCACACAGATCCGCCCGCTTAGACCATCCTTTTGCCAGCAAGCAAAACTGTGGGTCCTCCCACCCGGGAATATCACCTTTAGTGTGGGGGCTTCCTTGTTGAGAAACAGTAAAGGTATGTGGTGAATCCTGCCGACTACACCAATTATGTCCTAAATAAAAGATTCATGGCGGCTGTACCCTCAAGTTTCAAAGGGGAAGAACACTTGATTAATATAAAAATCTAATAGAGGGACACCTGAGTGGCTCAGTGGTTGAGTATCTGCCTTTGGCTCAGGGCATGATCCCGGGGTCCTGGGATCAAGTCCCACATCAGGCTCCCTGTAGGGAGCCTGATTCTCCCTCTGCCTGTGTCTCTGCCTCTCTCTGTGTGTCTCTCATGAATAAATGAATAAAACCTTTAAAAAAAAGTTTAATAGAAACAGAAAGAAGAGAAGGTAAATCTGGACATAGACAAGGGTAATTAGTAAGCAGTTAAAGACACTAAAACAGAGTTACATCAAATTGGGTACTTAGAACATCTGACTTCACTAGATGGGGAAGCCCCCTGGAGACAGCCAGGCTAGAGTTGTGACTGAGAGGGCTGGACACTGGACCAAGCATCCTCCCCCTCAGGTGTGACTTCCAACTGACCATCCCCATAAGGCCAGATTTATAGGGCAAATCATGGGGTCTGAAATTAAACATTTGTTCATGGTATGCCTGGGTGACTCAGTGGTTAGCCATCTGCCTTTAGCTCAGGGTCTGATCCCAGGATCAGGGATCGAGTCCCGTATGGGGCTCCCTGTGAGGAGTCTGCTTCTCCCTCTGCCTGCGCGTCTGCCTCTGTGTGTGTGTGTCTCTCATGAATAAATAAATAAATCTTAAAGAAAAAAATTGTTCACCTATGCACAGGTTGGAGTGAGGTACATTTCTATGCTATCATGTCTTTACATATTCAAGGGTCCTGAGCTAGGTGTGCTTGCCTCCCTTCCCAGATTCCATCCTGGGGGACCAACTCAGCCTGGAGCCAGAGCGGATGCAAGACAACATTTATAGCTCCAGGTGTCCAGACCAGAAGAGCCAATTCTGACCTGGAGGCCAGCTATGGTCAACTAACCAGGCTCCCAAGGTCACTCATGCAGCATGAGCCTGTTTGTGCAGGTTGGGGTGGTCGGTTATGCAGGACACGTCACAGAAACCTCCAGCCACACAATACAGTGCACAAATCATAAATGATACAGCTCATTGAGTTATCTCAAAATGAATACACCCTCATAACCTTCACTCAGCTCAAGAAAGAGAATATTTCCAGCATCCCAGAGATCTTCTTCATGCTTTTTCCTAATTGCTATCCACTCCCTCTTCCCATAGGGAGCCACTATTTTGGCTTCTAATACCACAGATTGTTATTTAGCTTGTTTAAAATTTTTGCCTAAAGGGAATAATACATCTGTGTTGCTTTGTGACTGGCTGCTTGTACTGGGTGCTATCCTGGTGCACATAACCATAGTTCATTTTCATTGCCATATGGAACCCACTTGTATAAAAATCACCACATAGGGGCAGCCCGGGTGGCTCAGTGGTTTAGCACTGCCTTCAGCCCAGGGCCTGATCCTGGAGACCCGGGATTGAGTCCCACATCGGTCTCCCTGCGTGGAGCCTACTTCTCCCTCTACCTGTGTCTCTGCCTCTCTCTCTCTCTCTCTCATGAATAAATAAATACAATCTTTAAAAAAATAAAAAATAAAAAATAAATAAATAAAAAATAAAAAATAAAAATCACCACATACTTGTCCATTCTAGTGTTGATGGGCATTTGGATTGTTTCCAGTTTGGGCTAATAGATACTATCTTTTGGTGCATAAGTGCACCATTTCCATTAGGATGTGCTGTGGAGTGTCTAAGGGTTAGAATCACTAAATCATTGGGCTCAGCTTTAGTAGACGCTATCAAATGCACTGCAATTTCAACTCCAATGGTCAGTGTGTGACCATTCTGGTTGCTCCACAGCAATACTCAACTCGATCTTGTTAGATTTTATAACAAAGTCATGTTAGCCATTCTTGAAGTGTAGTGGTATTGAGTTGTGGTTTTATTCTGCATTTCCTGGATTATCAGGGACGTTTAGTGCTTTTTGATAGATTTCTTGGCCACTTGGATCTCCTGTTTTTTTTTTTTTTAAGATTTTATTTATTTATTCATGAGAGAGAGAGAGAGAGACAGAGACAGAGACACAGGCAGAGGGAGAAGCAGGCTCCATGCAGCGAGCCCGATGTGGGACTCGATCCTAGGTCTCCAGGATCAGGCCCTGGGCTGAAGGCGGCGCTAAACCTCTGAGCCATCCGGGCTGCCCTGGATCTCCTGTTTTGATTTGTGATTTCAGCAATGTGCTTTTTCAAGTCTCTTACCAGTTTTTCTTTTGGATTGCCTATCCACATCGTGATCTGTAGGAGTTCTTTGTATATTCTGGATACAAATAATTTATTGGTTACCTGTTTTGCAAATACTTTTGTGGGTCTGAGGAATTGATCCATTTCATGTTAACTGTGAAATTTGTGAGTATAAAATTGTTTGTAGTACCCTCCTAATGTTTTAATGGATGTAGGTCTGTGTTGATATACCATCTTTCATTCTTGATATTAGTAATTTGTGGCTTCTCTTTTATGTTTGTCAAGCTGGCTAGATGTTTATTAATTTTATTGATCTTTTCAAATAACCAGCTTTTTGTTTCATTGATTTTCTCTTGTTATGATCCTCTTCTCAATTTTATTAATTTGTGCTCTTCATTGTTTCTTTCCTTCTGATTGATTTGTTTATTTTGGTGTTTGGTTTTTTGGGTAGGAGCTTAGATTTTTGGTTTGAGACTTTCCTATTTTTCTAATGTAAGCATTTAGTGCTTACAAATATGCTCTCCAGCACTGCTGGAGTTGCATCTCATGAATTTTGATATGTTGTATTTTCATTTGCATTTAATTCTACGTATTTAAAAAAAAATTTCTTGAGACTTCCTCCTTGACCCGTGGGTTATTTATTTATTTATTTTTGTGTGAGAGAGAATGCTGAGCAAGAGAGTCTGATGCGGAACTTGGTCCCAGGGCCCTGGGATCATGACCTGAGCTGAAGGCAGACACTTAACCAGCTGGGCCACCCAGGCATTCAACCCACAGCTTTTTTAGAAGTTAGTTAACACCCATGTAACTGGAGATTTTTGTCTTTCTGTTATTGATTTCTAGCTGATTCCATTATGGTCAGAGAACATATTCCATATAATTTCCATTTTTTTCATTTTGTTATGGTTTGTGTTATTACCCAATGTATGTTTTCTTTTGGTAAATGTTCCATGTATTCTTGGAAAGAATGTGCATACTGCCTTGTTGGGTGGGGTGTTCTATAATTGTCAATTAGATCCTGTTGATTGGTGGTGGTGTTATTCAGTTCTTCTGTATTTTTGCTTATTTTCTCTCTAGTAGCTCTATGAATTGACAAGAATAAGGTTTTGAGTTTCCTAACTATAATCGCAGATTTGTCTATTTCGCCTTTTAGTTCTCTTTATAAGATTTTATGTATGTATGGATTGATTGATTGATTGAGAGAGAGTGTACAAAGGAGAATTTCAGGCAGACTCCAAGTTGAGCATGGAGCCCCACACGGGGCTCAATTTCACAACCCTGAGATCACGACCTGAGTGGAAATTAACAGTTGGATGCTTAATAACCAAGCCACTTCCCTTACCTTTACTACTCCCAACCCCAAAGTATATAATCCGTTGTCCCTCAAAATCCTGGTGCAGTAGGCAGAAGCAGTCAGCAGCTCTTGCTCCCCACAAGTCCTGTCCTCATGCTTTAATAAAACCACCATTTTGTACCAAAGATGTCTCAAGAATTCTTGAGAGCCATCAGCTCCAGACCTTACCAACATTCTAAAACTGCAACAACAGGGGCCCATGAGGAATGTCCTTCAAATTTTATGGCCATGGAAGTACTTGATGATCCAGTAGGGGCCAATCCATTTTAGAGTTAAATCCCCTGCTGTGTTAGACTTCCAATCCTTTATATGGGGTGGGTTGCTAGTGACTGTCTGGTCAGGTTTAGGGAGGAGAATGATGTGGAAATGTTGGGGTTCAGAGCCAATGGCCAAGAAAGAATTCTTGAGATGTCTTTGGTGCAAAAAGGTAGTTTTATTATAGCAAGGGGACAGGACCCATGGGCAGAAAGTGCTGCACTGGGGTTATGAGGAGTGGCCAATTATATACTTTGGATTTAGGGGAGGTAAAGATATAAGGACACTAAAGAAGACTCATAAGGTCCTGGAGCCCTAGCTATTGTCAAGCTAAGGTTTTTTTCCCTCTAACAAAGCATTAACGTTAAGATAGTTGGGAGCTTCCTGTAGGAACATGATACTTTGCTTGCCTCAAGTATTTGTCAATGGGCTGCAGGTTATAAGGAAATTTAATTTTATCTACATTTCCTTCTTGCCTTTGTTGTCCATATCAATGGTCTGCATATTTGCTTAGAGATTTATTAATTAACCCAGCCTCAAGTGAATAATTTAACAGAGTATTATAGTCTCCATCTATTGATAGGTCTACAGTGAGAAAATACTTTCCATATAGTAACTCAGTGGGGCTTAATCCTATTGGTTTCAAGGCAATTCTCATTTTGAGAAGCCTGACTAGTAAGAGAGACCAGTTTTCTTGAGTCTCATAACTTAAAATCTAATATCCACAAACGTGTGTTATTAAAACATATTTTCTCCATAATCACTCTCATTTTATCAAAGATAGCCAATCAAGACTAATTTATTTGAAAAACAAGTCCAATTTTAACAAAGCTGGCCTAATTATTTATGTAAGCTCAGCAAGAACAGTAATTCATCATATAGGTCTTTTAAAATCTGCTTTGCTGATGGGGTGCCCGGGTGGCTCAGTCTGTTAAGCATCTACCTTCGGTTCCAGTCATGATCCTAGGGTCCATGGGAGTGAGCCCCATGTCAGCTCCTTGCTCAGCAGGGAGTCTGCTTCTTTCCTTCCCTCCTACTTGTGCTCTCTCTCAAATAAATAAAATCTTTTTTTAAAAAATCTGTTTTGTTGGAACTTTTTATAAGGAATCTCTAGATTGAACTTTTAGTAGCCCCAAGGCCAGAAGTCAAGCCAAATATTTGCCATCAGACCTGCCTGCAATACTTGCAGATTTAAGCGAATTCTTCTCGGGGTCCCCCAAATATCCTGAGGTTCCTGCACCTGCCAGAAATGACATTCTTTCTTCACCTGGTAAGGCTTCTGGGGACTTTGTAAGCAAGGTATCAGGCCAGCATTTCCAAGGGGCTCTATTGGCTTCATGCTTCATAAAGTCAATCTTAGTTTCTTAAAGTTGTATGGTCATATCTGAGTCTATGCAAATGTCTCAAATATGACATTCCAGTCAAAGCCTTAGTAAAATAACCAATATTTCCAATGGTGTCCAGTTACAAGGAAAACAGATTCATATTGAACTTTTGCAAATGACTACTGATGTGGGAAACAAAGGCAGAAGAAAATGTAAATAAAATCAAATGTCCATGTAATCTGCAGCCCACTGATAAATACTTGAGACAGGGAGAGTATAATGTTCCTCTAGAAAGTTCCCAACTGTCTTAATGTTAATGTCTTGCTAGAGGAAAAAACAACCTTTGGCAAGAGCAAGGCCTCCTATTGGTATCCGGTATCCTAGTCTCCTTTATTTATTTATTTATTTTAAAGATTTTACTTATTTATTCATAGAGACAGACAGACAGAGAGAGAGAGAGAGAGAGGCAGAGATACAGGCAGAGGGAGAAGTAGGCTCCACGCAGAGAGCCTGACATGGGACTCGATCCAGGGTCTCCAGGATCACACCCTGGGCTGCAGGCGGCGCTAAACCACTGCACCACCGGGGCTGCCCCCTAGTCTCCTTTAGAATATGAAAATCCTTTTGGAATTTTCCTTATCTTTACTTCCCCCAACCTCTAAGTATACAATCAGTTGCCCCTCACAACCCTGGGGCAGCAGGTAGCTCTTTCTGCCAACAGGTCCCATCTCCCTGCTTTAATAAAATCCCCATTTTGCACCAAAGACATCTCAAGAATTCTTTCTTGGTCATCGGCCCTGGACTTCACCCCACCAAACCTCACCTATATTCCAAAACTTCATCAACTCTGATTACCATGGGAAAAAGGATACTTCTGGAGACCTTTCGAATCTCAGAGGGTTCAGGTCGAGAGAAAAGTAAAGGCTTCAATTTATAGTTCACAAAGGACTATTTTATCACATTTCTGTATATCACAGCTACCTTAAGAGAAAGTGTCCTAAATCTAGAAGAGCAAAAATGAGAGAGCCAGCAATGTTTCAAAAAGAGTCACAAAAACTATAATCATCTTCCTCAGTTCATTTAGTCCCATGTTACTAATTCTTGTTCAGTTTGAATGCAGCTTTTTAATGTTAGTTTTGGAAATTTCTACCCATAGTTTTATGATTTTAAAGATATCAAATAGCTGTTGTTATGCAGAAGTAGGAGGTGGTGAGGGGGTGGCAAAAGAGGTGAGGTGCTGCCAGAAGGCTGGAGGCAGATAAAAGCCTAGAGGGCAGAGGAAGAGAACTCCCATCCTGAAGCTCATCAGCTCAGACAGATGAGCAGATGGCATGGTTTTTTTTTTCCTCAACAAGTGGAAATAGGCAGTCCATGTCAGGCTGGAGAAGACAGGGAACTTCCCTGAAACAAAAGTTTTGAGGGCTGCTTGGGAATAGTCTTTAAAGTCCTCATTCCAAGGTAGACTAACCAGAGGCAATTGCCTCCAATTATCATAGCCATTAACCTGGGAAATGAATGAGGGAGAAGCCCTCATATACAACAAGAGGAACCTGGTTCTATTTTAGGAGTAGGAACAGTAAGAGAGAGAGAGATAGTCAGGAATAGCCCGTGTTTCCTCCAGCAACTTCGTCTATTATGAGGAGCCCTATTTAGATAATCATCATCCAATATGGTAGGAGGGGGTTTATCAGCCTGTTTAGTGGCCAAACACATTCTGCAAGAGGCCCTTAGGTCAGGGTCCTGATTTAGGGCCATGCAGGCCTGGACATGGAGTACCTCTGTCCATTTGCCCTGTTTCCTGCAGAAGAGATCTGATAGATCATATTGAAGCTTAATGTCCTGTTAATGGGCCATTTTTCCTTGTCTCAGAAGGAGTACTGAGGCCATGCATTGTTACAGAAGATCAGTCTTTTTTTCCCCCTGAAATCTTGCAATCTGAATTATATTCAGGGGGTTAAAAGGCATCCCAAGGAAGAATCCTGAAGATCCCATGCTTCCACAGAAGTAGAGAAGGCCCATCACCAAGAAAATCCTCGCCCCCACTCCACTCCTGGGTGGCATTCCATGGAGGATATGTCACAGGTTCCTGGTGTTAAAGCAATAGGAGATGTCCCTTGAATGAATTCTCTATGATCACTGCCGGTGCTCTGCCCTGTAGGAGGGATGCCAGCGACCCTCACTTCTCCATTGCATCCTAGGCTACAAATGAGTGCCAGAGAACGAACCAAAATACTGTGCCACGCTGTGTAGACTGTGAAGAACCTGCTATTTTTAACTCATGGAAAACTCTAGAAAAGTTTTATAAGGGGACATTACCCAATTTTGTAATTTAAGTAGTTAGTAGGGGACATTGATGGAAAACAGTAAAGATAGAAATTCATCATGATCTAAATGACATTCTAACACATGTAGTGCTTACAGGCCACTTCCCTAGGAAACAGTCTTAGTTGAGTTTTAATTCAATTGGGTATCAGTTTTGGCCAGTTCTGAGCAGAGGTCTCCTGGCCAGAAGCAGCTAGACCAGAGATATGAAGGGGATCATATTAGGACAATGAGGAGGAAATAGGGATCCCTGGGTGGCGCAGCGGTTTGGCGCCTGCCTTTGGCCCAGGGCGCGATCCTGGAGACCTGGGATCGAATCCCACATCAGGCTCCTGGTGCATGGAGCCTGCTTCTCCCTCTGCCTATGTCTCTGCCTCTCTCTCTCTCTCTCCGTGACTATCATAAATAAATAAAAAATTAAAAAAAAAAGATTTTAAAAAAAGGACAATGAGGAGGAAACCTCACACGAGAGTCCTAGTGTTGACAGCTGTCCTACTGACTTAGGTGGCTGTCCTGCGCACAAGACAGACAACTTTGTTGAAGAAAAGAAATAAAGACAGGGCACCAAGTTTCTGGGTCATATTACTATTACTGTCAGGGCACTAACTTCCAGCCAAAATATCGGCTTTCTCCTCCCCGTTGAGTAGCCATGGGCTAGAGGAATGCAACCTGAACAATCCACATGAAAGTATTTCAATAAGACTGCACTCCTTGAAAAGCCCCCAAAATGAAAATAAGAGAAGAGAAAGTACTCAACGAGTACTCGCCAAGGCTTGGTGTCGAGATAAGACGACTCAGGTCCCGTGCTGGGCACCAAAATGATGTGAGGGGCCTGGAAGCAATGGTCAAGAAAGAATTCTTGGGTGTTTTCAAGTGCAAAAAGATATTTTTATTAAATCATGAGGACAGGACCCCTGGGCAAGAAGAGCTGCACTGGGGTTGTGAGGAGCAATTGATTATATACTCTTAAGTTGGGGGTGGGTTAGAAATAAAGGAAGTTTCCAAAAGGATTTTTTTTTAAAGATTTTATTTATTTATTCATGAGAGACACACACAGAGGCAGAGACACAGGCAGAGAGAGAAGCAGGCTCCATGCAGGGAGCCCGATGCGGCACTCGATCCAGGGACTCCAGGATCATGCCCTGAACCAAAGGCAGACGCTCAACCACTGAGCCACCCCGGTGTCCCCCAAAAGGATTTTTATATGTCAAAGAAGACTTACAGGATCCTGGAGGTCTGGCTAATGTCAAGCTAAGGTTGCTTTTTGCCTCTAGGAAAGCATCAACATTAAGGTAGTTGTGAACTCCTTGAGGATTGTCATACTCTGCCTGTCTCCAGCATTTGTCAGTGAACTCCAAGTTGTAAGGAAATTTAATTTTTTTAAAAATTTTTATTTATTTATTCATGAGAGACATATAGAGAGAGGCAGAGACATAGGCAGAGGGAGAAGCAGCCACCCCGCAAGGAGCCTGATGTGGAACCCAATCCGATCCTGGGGCTCCAGGATCACACCCTGGGCCAAAGGACGGCACTCAACCGTTGAGCCACCCAGGCGCCCCAGAAATTTAAATTTTTTTAAAGATTTATTTATTTATTTATTTATTTATTTATTTATTTATTGTAGACATAGAGAGAGAGAGAGAATGAGGCAGAGACACAGGCAGAGGGACAAGCAGGCTCCATGCAGGGAGCCCGACGTGGGACTCGATCCCGGGACTCCAGGATCGCGCCCTGGGCCAAAGGCAGGTGCTAAACCGCTAAGCCACCCAGGGATCCCCCCCAGAAATTTAATTTTTATCTACATTTCTTTTGCTTTCATTCTTCCCATCAAAATATATCAAGCTTTTCCTGTGCTGCTTCTATGTTTTGAATCAGAGTTAGCATAATTTTGCCAGCTTCAAGGTTATAAAGGAATCTATTGTTTCTTTTAGTCCTTGTACAGTTTCACTTTTAAAAATGTAGATCTCTGGCCCTTTTGAAATTTATCCTGATGTGTGTTGTGAGGAACAGATCTAATTTCAACTTTTTCCACATAGTTATCCACTTTTTTTTTCTCCAATGGTTTGAGATACAACCTTCACCATATACTAAGTTTCTATATGCATTTGGGTCTCTTCCTGGATTTTCTATCCTGCTCTGTTTGTCTATCCATGCATGTGCTAATACCACATTGTTGTAATTACAGGGGTTTTATAATATATTTTAATACCTGGTAGGGCCAATCGTGCCCCCCTACCATGGTCTTCTTTCTCAGAGTTTTCCTGTTTGTTCTTGTCTGATTAGTCTTTTTTTTTTTTAATTTTTATTTATTTATGATAGTCACACAGAGAGAGGGAGAGAGAGGCAGAGACACAGGCAGAGGGAGAAGCAGGCTCCATGCACCAGGAGCCCGACGTGGGATTCGATCCCGGGTCTCCAGGATCGCGCCCTGGGCCAAAGGCAGGCGCCAAACCGCTGCGCCACCCAGGGATCCCTGATTAGTCTTTTAAATAAGTTTTACAATCAATCTTTTTCTAATTCTTGATAAAAGCTTGATGGCACTTTTGGGGAAGATGGTACTACATTTGTAAATTAACTTTGAAAGAATTGAAATCTTTAATATGGGAGTCTTCTGTCCAAAACCATTGTCCCTTCCATTTGTTTGTGTTTACTTTTGTGTCTTTCTGTGTTTATAGTTTTCCTCCTATAAATTTTGCACATTTCTTGTCAAACTTATGCCTAGGTATTTTATTATTACTACTATTTGTTCTTATGAATAGGGTTTGTCTGTTCTTTTCTTCTAACTTGATACTGTTGAAGACTATTAATTTCTGTGTATTAATTTTATGTCATGCTACTTAACTAAATTCTTTCATTTCCATTGATTCTTGAGTAATCATATTATCATCAAATAGAGATAGTTTCTGGGATGCCTGGGTAGCTCAGCAGTTGTCTGCCTTGGGCTCAGTGTGTGATCCTGGGGTTCTGGGATGGAGTTCTGCATCAGGCTCCCTGCGAGAAGCCTGCTTCTCCCTCTGCCTGTGCGTCTCTCATGAATAAATAAATGAAATCTTTAAAAAAAATTAGGGATAGTTTCCAGTGCTCATGTCTCTAACTGGTATTGGCTCTGGCTCCAACATAAAGTTAAAGAGACTGAAGATAAGGACTTCCCCATCAGAATACTGTTCTCAGTACACTCCCTGACTTCAATTTTCTTTCCATATCCTTCCCCAACTGCAGTCTAGCTTTAACTACTCTGAGTTAATGCTAACCAAGGCTGCCAATAACCTTTTTGTAATTAAGTCCTGAGAACATTTCCTGCTCTCAGAGAATAAACACCCCTTTTTCTAATGTTCTCCTTCCATTGGCTTTTCCGGCAGCACATACTGATGTACGTGTACACACACACACACACACACACACACACACACACAACCCAACCACTCCTCTGGTCCCCCACCAACCCCACTGACTGCAACTTTCAGGCTCATCCTCTGTCACTTCTCATTTTCAAGCCCCTTTTGATATTCTAGTCTTCCTAAGCCTTCCCAAAGCCTTTCTTGGATTCAAATACCACTGACTCATGGTAACTCATGCCCCATGGTGGTTCTAAATGACCTTCTGTCTTTGTTATATTTCTTATTGTAAGCAAGACACCTCCACCCACCTACTCCCCTGCCCACATACAGAAGTTACCAAAACTCATTATTTACCATCACATAATGGTTGACATGAAAGGATTAAGTCTGCTGGTGCTAGGCTGGTGTAAACATCAGTGATAGGAACATGAAATGATAACTCTTTCTTTTTAAAAATTTATTTATTTATTCATTTGAGAGAGAAAGACAGAGGGAGCACAAGGAGAGGCAGAGGCTGAGGGAGAGGGAGAAGCAGATTTCCTACTGAGCTGGGAGCCTGATGTAGGGCTTGATCCCAGGACCTGGAGATCATGACCGGAGCTGAAGGCAGATACTTAACCATCTGAGCCACCCAGGTGCCCTGAAATGGTAATTCTTGATAACTCATGTGGAACTTCAGAAGAAAAACATGATTCTATACCAAGTGAGGAATTTAGAAATTTTAACAACAGACACAGCTCTCCTTTGGGTTCCAGATGGTGTGTCTCACTGCCTACTTGATACCTATTGAATGTCTCAAAGTCACCTCAAACTCAGTATATCCCAACCTCATGGTCTCTCACCATTCACCCCAGGTCCTTTCCCCCTTCTGAATCTCAGTAAATGATGCCACTATTGGCACCAGTTCTGCAAGGAAGAGTAAATTTTGCCTATTTTAAATCAACACACTGTGCAATTGACATGTGTGGATTTATGGAACCACTACCAAAATCAGGATACAAACAGTTCCATCATCCAAAATCCTCCCTCATGCTATCCTCTTCAGTCACACCTTCCCTCTCCCCCAACCCTGGCAACCACTGATCTGTTCTATGTTCCTGTAGTTTTGTCTTTAAAAAAAAATTATTCTTGAGAGACACAGAGAGATGCAAAGACATAGGCGGAGGGTGAAGCTGGCTCCCCTCGGGAAGCCTGATGTGGGACTCATTCCTGGGGCTCTGGGATCATGCCCTGAGCTGAAGTGAAGGCAGACTCTCAACCACTGAGCTACCCAGGCGTCCCTATAATTTTGTCTTTTTCAAGAATGGCTTACAAATGGAATAAGACAGTCCCATGTATCCAACTGACTATGGGATATTTCCACTGGAATGTCTCACAGATACCTTAGCTCAACATCATCACTCACCTTCTAAATTTGCCCTTCCCCCCATGTCTTCTCACAATATACCATTGCCCAGCAGCCCAAGCTAGGGATATCATACTTAGTTCTCTCTTCCTTTCATCCTCACTTCTAATTAGTCACTTAATCTTATTATTTATACTTCCTTTATATCTTTCCAATTAATCTTTTGATTTCCAAGTCCATTATCATTTTACCAATGGATTCAGGCAGTCATCTCTCACCTGGATTATTCCAACAGCTTTCTGGAATATTTTGCTCAAAAGTCCTATTGCCTTTGAGTCCACATCTACGCTGTAGTAGGAGTGATCATCCTAACAAACACAAAGTCTTTGTCAAATCATCCCCCTGCTTAAAACTCTTGGGATCAATTTTAAACTCCTTAGATGACATTCGAGACTTTCCATAATACGGCTTCAGCTCTGTCTCAACCCATTGCTCCTGGTCTCACCCTACATGTCTCCCACACATATACTCTCATTTGTCCTGCTTCTTCTTTTAGTCTGGAGTGCCCTTCTCCTTCTCTGATCCAACTAATTCCTGCTGTTCTTCAAATCTGTTTGGCTATAATCTCCTAGCTGGGCTAAGTGCCATTATTTTTATTTCTTTAGGAGCCCTGAACTCTTCCCCTATATTTACCCCTAGTAGAGTAGTTCTCAGAATGGATCTGCAGACCCCTGTGTATCCCTGACCTTTTTAGAGGGTCCCTGAGGTCAAAATTATTTTCATAATGAAACTAAGATGTTATTTAGATTTTTTTCATTGTGTTGAAATTTGCACTGATGGTACAAAAACAATGGTGGATAAAACTGCTGGCCCTTGTCCCAAATCAAGGTGGTGGCGCTAAACATCTAGAAATTGTTGTATTCTCCACAACTACTCATTCACAGAAAAAAAAATCAGTGACTGGGTGATGGGCACTGAGGGGGGCACTTGACGGGATGAGCACTGGATGTTATGCTATATGTTGGCAAATCGAACTCCAATAAAAATATATATACAAAAAAAATTTTTTAAATAAAACCAAAACAACAAAAACCAGTTTCACTTAAGAATGTCCCTGATGGGGCAACCCAGGTGGCTCAGCAGTTTAGTGCTGCCTTCAGCCCAGGGCATGATCCTGGAGACCCAGGATTGAGTCCCACGTCAGGCCCCCTGCATGGAGCCTGCTTCTCTCTCTGCCTGTGTCTCTGCCTCTCTCTCTCTCTCTCCCTCTCTCTGTGTCTCTCATGAATTAAAAAAAAAGTCCTTGATGCAGTAGAAAATTATTGATTTCATTAAATCATTATTCTTGAACATATGTCATTTTAACATTCTGTGTAAAAAATGCAAGGTATATGTATAAAGCTGGAAAGCATTTGATTTTTTAAATTATGAACTGTACTAGTAATTTGCTTCATAGTATAATTTCTTTTTACAGAAAAAAATAATTTAAAAACTATAGTTATACAGATTTGAGTATCTGGCAGATATTTTCTAAAAAATGAACAGAGCCTGCCCCTTTAAGGAAAATAACTGATGAATTTGTTACAAATGATAAAATCTAACCTTTGGATTTTACCTCTCAGGGTGAAAAAAAACATAGCTTGATAGTGATCTAAATACTCACAGCCTTTCTGGTGAAATCAATATGGATATTTATGACTATGACTTTTTTTATATTATATAATAAAATATGTCAACATATGGAAAGCTGAATAACTCAGCAAACCAGTATTTTCCAAATGCCTGATGCATGATGTTGTAAGTAGGAATAGGTAAAAGATCTATTCAAAGTTCAAGGTAGACTGATGGATATTTAAGTTTGTTGATAGGGTTTCAGACTCTCATTGTAACTAATCTTTAAGAAACAAACATTTGTAGTTTTGGTATAGTATAAAAGATGTATCACATTTACCTGAAAAGATTGTTAAATACACTTCTCTATCTAAATTACTTCTGAGTAACCCTTTTGGGTCCCCTCCCTCTTTGGGAGCTTTGTACTGCCACTCAATAAATTTTGCAAAAAAAAAAAAAAAAAAAAATTACTTCTCTGTGTGAGGCTGGATTTTCTTCACGTACTTCCATCAAAACAACATATTATAATACATTGAATGCAGAAGCAGATATCAGAATCTAGTTTTCTATTAAGCTGGACATTTAAAGAGATTTACAAAAACTCAAAGCAATGTCACTCTTAACAAAAGAATTTTGTATGTGTGTACTTATGCTTCTCATTAAGATTGCTTAAGCCTACTGTAAGTAATCTCTCACTGATTACAACTAAAAGCTCTGGCCAGAATACATAAAGTAATTACCTGAGGTCACTGAAAAGTAATTGAGAATAGCCAGATAGTAGAGGGAAGTCAAAATTTGAAAGATGATTGATATGGTGGTGAAGTTTCTGTGGGTTTTTTTGCCTCCCATACCTCCCTACTTTAACCAGAGTGTGATCCAAATCCCAGACCTGGGCAGCAGATGCAGACAGAAACATTCTGAGAAATACTCACTTTCTGGTCAGAGAGCTGGGAGGAATCACATATAAACAAAAAGTATGAGGGGACAAAGCAAGGAGCCAATGGAAAGATTAAATGAAAAAATTTCAAATCCAAAAGAAGGCAGAAAGGGGAAAAGAGAAAAACAAAACACAGAGAGAAGAAACAAAACAATAAAATTATAGGCCTAAATCCAACTTGTCAATAATTATATCACATGTAAATGATCTAAGTATACCAAATAAAAGACAGAGATTGTCAGATTATAGTTAATATGCTGTCTACAAGAAACTCACTTTATTTTTTTTTTAAGATTTTATTTATTTATTTGAGAGAGAGAGAGTGTGTGAGCATGAGTGAGGGGAAGGAGCAGAAGCAGAGAAAGCAGACTCCCTGCTAAACAAGCAGGGCTGATCCCAGGAACCCCCCCACCCCAAGATCATGACCTGAGCTGAAGGCAGAGGTGCTTAACCAACTCAGCCAGGTTGTGATCCCAGGATCCTGGGATGGAGTCCTGAATTGAGCTCCTTGCAGGGAAGCCCCTGCCTATATCTCTGCCTCTCTCATGAATAAATAAATAAAATCTTAAAAAAAAAAAGGATAACATTAAGAGAATGAAAAGGCAAGCTACACAACTGAGAAGGTATTTGTAAGTAACATATCTGATAAAGGACTTGTATAAGTCTTATGGACTGAGTGTGTCCCCCCAAAATTCATAAGTTGACATCCTAACCCCCACTATTATTGTATCTGGAGATAGGGCCTGTGTGAAGGTGGTAAAGGTTTAATGAGGTCCTAAGCATGAATCCTAATCTTATAGACATGGTACCCTTAATACAAGAGGAAGAGTAGAGCTCTCTGTCTCCATTATGTGAGGACATGAAAATGAAACCATCTATAAGCAAGGAAGAGAGCCCTCATCAAGATTCAAAACAGCCAGCACCCTGATCCTGAACTTCCCAGCCTCCAGAACTGTGAGAAATAAATTTTTTTTGTTTGAGCTACTCAGTCTGTGGTATTTTGTTATGGTGGCTCAAGCAGACTAAGGCACCAGGATATATAAATAACTGTCGAAACTCAACAATGAGAAAACAACACAATTAAAAATGGGCATCAGACTTAAACAGACACCCCACCCAAGAAAATATGTGGATGGTAAATAAGCACATGATAAAAGGCTCAACATTATTAGTCATTAGGTAAATTCAGTTTAAAATCACATCTATTAAAATGTCTGAAGTTGAAAGATTGATTTCAAAGTCTGGGAGTATTTGGTGAGGATGTGGAGCAACTAGAACTCTCATTTTGCTCATGGGGATGTGATATGGCAAAACTATGCTGGGAATTAGTGTAGAGGTTTTTTAAAAAGTTAAACATACAGCTACCACAGGACCCAGTCATTCCACACCTACCTTTGTTATCCGAGAGAAATAAAAGCTCATGTCCAACTTGTACATGCATAGCAATGGTACTTGTAATAGCTGAAGACTGTTAATCAACACAGTAGAGTACTCCACAATGCAAAGGAGTGAACTGTGACACACACAATAACATGGATAACTGAGAAAATTTATACTGAATGAAAGAGTTATGTACTGTCTGATTCCATTTACACAAAATTCTAAAAAATGCAAATGAATGAGAGTGTTCTGGGATGGAGGCAAGGGGAGTACAAAAGAACCTGAAAGAATGTTTGAGGGTAATTGGTGGGTTCGTTATCTTGATTGTGATGATGGTTTTGTATGTGTATACACACACCCAAACTTAGCAAGTTGTATACTTTAAATATGTGTGATTTATTATATATCAATTATACCTGTTTTTATAAAGATGCTATTTTAAACTGTTTGAAAAAATGAAATAGGTAAGGGCATACCTTGTTTTATTGCATTCGCTTTATTGTGGTTCGCAAATAGTGTGATTTTACAAATTGAAGGTTTTGAGCAACCCTGCACTGAACAAGCCTATTGGCACCGTTTTTCCAAAAACACTTGCTTACTTCATGTCTCTGTGCCGCATTTTGGTGATTCTTACAATATTTTAAAATTTTTCATTATTATATCTTTTATGGTGATCACCGATCAGAGACCTTTGATATTACTATTAAAATTGTTTGGGGTCACCATGAACCCTACTCACCCACCTAGGACAGCGAGCCATCCTATAATGGTCCCTAAATGTTCAGGTGAAAGGAAGGAAGCCATCCTACAATGGTCCCTAAATGTTCAGGTGAAAGGAAGAGTGTATGTATCTCTCACTTTAAATGAAAAGCTCGAAATAATTAAGCTTAGTGAGGAAGGCATGTCAAAAACCAACATAGGCCGAGAGCTCAGTCTCTTGTGCCAAATAGTTGTAAATACAAAGGAAAAGTTCATAAGGAAAATGAAAAGTGCTACTCCAGTGAACATATGAATGATAAGAAAGCAAAACTGTCTTATTGCTGATATGGAGGAATTTTTATTTTATTTTTTAAAGATTTCATTTATTTGTTCATGAGAGGCACTGAGAGAGAGAGAGAGGCAGAGACACAGGCAGAGGGAGAATCAGGCTCCATGCAGGGAGCCCAACGTGGGACTCGATCCCAGGTCTCCAGGATCACGCCCTGGGGCAAAGGCAGCCCTAAACCGCTGGGCTACCAGGGCTGCCCTGGAGGAAGTTTTAGTAGTCAGTTCTATGAAAGCTGAGATAGGTGGAGAAGCTGCAGAAGAAAAGTTTGAAGCTAGCAGAGGTTGGTTCACGAGGTGTAAGGAAAGAAGTCATCTCCATGACATAAAAGTACAAGATGAAACAGCAAGTGCTAACATAGCAGCTGCAGCAAATTATCCAGATCTAGCTAAAATAATTAATTAAACATATGGCTATTATAAACAAATTTTCAGTATAGACAAAACAGCCGTTTATTGGAAGAAGATGCCATCTAGGACTTCCATGGGTAGAAAGGAAAAGTCAATGTCTGGCTTTAAATATTCAAAGGACAAGCTGACTCTCTTGTTAGGGGTAGTGCAGCTTTAGGTTGAAGCCAGCACTCAAGGACCACTCTGAAGATCCTCTGGTCCTGAAGAATTATGCTGCAACTACTCTGCCCACACTCTATAAATGGAACAACAAAGCCTGGATGACAGCATATCTGTTTACAACATGGTCTACAGAATATTTTAAGCCCATGGTTGAGACCTACTGCTCAGAAAAAAAGATTCCTTTCAAAATACTACTGCTCACTGATGATGCACCCGGTCACCCAAGGGCTCTGATGGAGATGGTCAATGAGATTCATGTTGTTTTCTTTTAAAAAAAAAAAAAAGATTTTATTTATTCATGAGAGACACAGAAAGAGAGGCAGAGACACAGGCAGAGGGAGGGAGAAGCAGGCTCCTCACGGGGAGCCTGATGAGGAACTCCATCCCAGGACCACGGGATCATGGCCTGAGTCAAAGGCAGACGCGCTCAACCGCTGAGTCACCCAGGCATCCCTCATGTTATTTTCCTTCTTCTTTCTTTCTTTCTTCTTTCTTTCTTTCTTTCTTTCTTTCTTTCTTTCTTTCTTTCTTTCTTTTCTTTCTTTTCTCCTCATGTTGTTTTCATGCTTGCTGACGCAACATCCATTCTGAGGCCCATGAATCAAGGAGTCATTTGTCTTTCAAGTCTTATTATTTAAGAAATAACATTTCATAAGGCTATAGCTGCCATAGACAGTGATTCTTCTGGTGGATCTGAGAAAAGCAAGTTGAAAACCTTCTGGAAAGGATTCACCATGTTAGATGTCATCAGGAACATTTGTGATTCCTGGGAAGATGTAAAAGCATCAACATGAACAGGAGTTGATTCCAACCCTTATGGATGAATTTGAGAGATCCAAGACTTCAGTGGAGCAAGTCCCTGCAGATGTGGTGGAAACCAAACTTACAATATCTCCAAGGTATGCCTGTATAAATCTGCGAAATATGTACAGAATCTGTATGCTGAGAAGGACAAAACACCAATGAAGGAAATCAAGGCACTAAATAAATGGAGAGATGTACTATATTCATGGATGGGAAGACTCAGTATTGTTAACATGTCAGTTCTATTCAAATTGATCTATAAATTTAATGCAATCCAAATAAAAATCCCAGTATAGGGATGCCTGGGTGGCTTAGCAGTTGAGTGTCTGCCTTTGGCTCAGGGCATGATCCCGGGATCCAGGATTGAGTCCTACATTGGGCTCCATGTGGGGAGCCTGCTTCTCCTTCTGCCTGTGTCTCTGCCTCTCTCTCTCTCTCTCATTAAAAAATAAATAAAGCTTAAAAAAATCCCAGTAGTAGTTTAAAAAATTATGTGTGTACACGTGTATATATGGCAAGATATATGCATAATATGTATGTGTATTATACACACACATATAAGAATACATATATAAGGAAAAAGACAATGATAAAGTATATGTTTAAAATGATCACATTTGAGGCATCTGGGCAAAGAGTTTCTATTTTTACCATTCTTTTAAGTTTTCTGTAACTGAAATATCAAAATAAAAATATTTTTAAAAAGGGTTTATACTTATTGCCTTGACATCTCTTTTTTCTTCTAGGTATTACATATTTTGTGAACACATGGCACATTGTTAAATATTCTACACAATTTTTAAAAACTGTGTTATAGGGATCCCTGGGTGGCGCAGCGGTTTGGTGCCTGCCTTTGGCCCAGGGCGCGATCCTGGAGACCCGGGATCGAATCCCACGTCAGGCTCCTGGTGCATGGAGCCTGCTTCTCCCTCTGCCTGTGTCTCTGCCTCTCTCTCTCTCTCTCTCTCTCTGACTATCATAAATAAATTTAAAATATTAAAAAAAAACTGTGTTATAGTCTATAATAAAAGGTTGTTCAGTTTATTTAACAAATCAGCTCTTGTTAGATATTTACATTTGTGTTTCCCTGAATTTCATCCTTATTCATCCTTTACCTCATATTCTTGCTGCCTTCTGAATGTTTCAGACCTCTCCGTCTACTTCCACCCTGGGACTGAGTAAAGCTTTTCATTCCTGGGCCTTTGATGGCAACACTGGGGACAGGATGAGCCGAGACCAGGGGCCTCTATTCATTTTATGAAGCCCACTTTGTTTGGCCTGCATGGTGTTTTGTTTTGTCTTGTTTTGTTTTAAGTAGGCTCCATATCCAGCATGAAGCCCAACGTGTGGCTTGAACTCAGGACTCTGAGATCAAGACCTGAGCTGAGGTCAAGAGTTGGACACTTAACTGACTGAGCCACCCAGGCGCCCTGTGGCATGGTGTTTTTGAGTGTTTGAATTTATTGCCATGCTTTAAAAATGAGAAGATTTCACTTGAAAATCTGAATTCTTGGCTTTCTTGAAACATCAGATCTGGCAACATGGGCCCACATTTTGGCATGGTTATCACGCGTGGAGTCCAGCTGCTCTCTGTAGATGAGGATTAGGTTCTCTGCCAGCCCAACTGTCTTTACTTACTTGTTTGCTCGCCCCTGTATGCATCCAACCTCATGCAGGGCTCTAAAGACCCAGATCTGGGAACGCCCTCACTGAACACAAGAGCTTGACTTGTGATAGAAGGCAGTATAGTTTAGAGGAAGAAAGTCCTGGACTTGAGCCAGGAGAGAGAAATTTTAGTCAGTTGGGCCGATGCAGGCTCTAATTTGCCCATCTGTTAAATGATCTAGATGGGTGATTCTTCACCAGAAGATGAGAAGAAGGGTCATAATGTTAAAATAAGTAAAGGTGGGTCTAGCTTTATTCCCTAAATGATCTGATGTCCTCCTGCTTGAGAATAGCTAGCTTACTTATTGAAATCATCTGCAAATTCAAATGATAACTATCATGTGAGGTTAAGAGCCCAGGTTCTGGATTTGAATACCAGCTCTTCCATTTCTGTGGTGTGTGAACTTGGCCAAGCAACTGTACCTCTCTGAGCCTAGTATCTTATGTCGGACCTGAGAAAGTAGGAAGTAAGACAACAGTTTCCATTTGAAATCCCACTTTAATATGACATTAAATCAGATGATGTGTATAAAACATTTATGATTCTGTGGCAGAAGGTAAAGATTCTGTATAAACATTGGTTACTTTTACTACCTGATTCGTAAAGTTGTTGTTAGGATTCAGTGAGATAATACAGTAAAGTGTTTTAGCGAAGAGCCATGTACACAGTGTTCAGGAAATGGTTACTTATAATTTATCCATAAAAACTCCAAACGATTCATTGATTTATCATTGTGGAAGATGGTAGAAAGAGCTCAGTGGTGGTTGACGGGGCTTAGGGAAGTAAAGTCAAAGCTCTCACATAGGTTTGAGTCTGAAGTCTGGAAACTAGGAAGCTAGGGAGCAAGGGGCAAAAGAAGGAGATGAGGAGGGCCTGTTTGACGTGATAGATTCGAAGACTCGTAGAAATTGGGATGCCTTTTGGGGGAGACAGAGATGTTTAGACAGAACTAAAGGCTGTCAATGCAGAGGAAGATGGTTGGTTGTCATCATTGTTTTTCCCTTTTGTGTGGAAATAAAAGTCCTGGGATTTTATTTTATTATTTTTTAATATTTTATTTATTTATGAAAGACACACAGAGATAGAGGCAGAGACACAGGCAGAGGGAGAAGCAGGCTTCATGCCAGGAGCCAGATGTGGGACTCCGGGATCAGATGCCCTGCCTCCGAAGGCAGGCGCTAAACCGCTGAGCCACACAGGGATCCCCAAAGTCCTGGGACTTTTATTTTATTTTATTTTTTAAAGATTTTATTTATTTATTCATGAGAGACACAGAGAGAGAGAGAGGCAGAGACACAAGCAGAGGGAGAAGCAGGCTCCATGCAGGGAGCCCGACGCGGGACTTGATCCTGAGTCTCCAGGATCACACCCTGGGCTGAAGGCAGGTGCCAAACCACTGAGCCACCCGGGCTGCCCAAGTCCTGGGATTTTAAACAAAGAAGGCAGTGACCAGATCTGATTGATTTCTGGGTCCCCTACCTAGCACAGGGCTGGCACCGAACAGGAGCCACTAATTCTGTGGCTTAGTGGAAGTGACTTTCCCATCCAAGCCGGTCTCTTCATCTGTAAAATGAGGAAGAGCAAACCTACCTCTGAGGGTGTGGTAAGGATTCTGAGTTTGGCTAAAAGTAAGTGCACAAATGGTCTCTGGTGTGAAAACCCACAACATACCCCACCAGAATGGAAAAAAATATTTTTTTAAAGATTTATTTATTTATTCATTCATGATAGACATAGAGAGAGAGAGGCAGAGACACAGGCAGAGGGAGAAGCAGGCTCCATGCAGGGAGCCCGACGTGGGACTCGATCCCGGGACTCCAGGATTGCACCCTGGGCCAAAGGCAGGCGCCAAACCGCTGAGCCACCCAGGGATCCCCAGAAAAAAATAATTTAAAAGAGATAGTATCAAGTGTGTGCACAAGTGGTAGGAATATGTTAGTATAGTTTGAGTGTCTACTAAAGCTAAACACACACCTGCCTTCTGACCACCAATTCCACTCTTTAGGATATATCCATACATTTATCGAAGAAATACACAAGGATATTCATAACACCAGAATAACCTCAAGCTGGAAAATACCAGTTTGAGGTATAGTCACACAATGGAAAGCATACAGAAATGAAAACAATGATGTTAAGTAAAAAGAAGCCAAACACACAGTACGTGCTATGTGGGTTGAAACAGATAAAAATAATGTACACTGCTGGAAATCCAGATAAGTGAAACTTTCAGAGGGGATGGTGTGGCAGGAAAAGAACATGCAGGGGACACCTGGGGGATGGTGGTGGCTAATGTTTGGTCTCTTGAACTGAGTACTTGTTTTACTGGTGTGTTCACTTTGTGTCAAGTCATTGAACTGCACCCTAATGATTTGTGGACTTCTCTGTATTTATATTTCAATAAAACGTTTACTTAACAAACACTGAGCAGTGTATCCGTGGAGCCAGAAGCATGGGCTTTGGGGACAGACAGATCCGGGGCTCTAAACTCTGACCCTTGTGACAGACAAGTAGCTTCAGAGCTCTCAGTCTGCTTTCTTCTCTGTAAAAGGGAACATTTTGTCTATCAAGATGCAATGAGTTGAGGCCCCTGTGACTTAGGCAGGGCCTGGCACAGGTCTGCCAGGTCTCCTGTGGGACCCAACTCCTGACACTGCTGCCTCATTTTCTCCAGCCCTGAGTGTGGTTTCTACCGGATTTGCTAACAAGTAAGGGGGCGGGGCTTGGGGACTCCTCACCCCCAATGGGAGACACAAAGGCCACACTTTGCTGGGGCTCGAATTCCCCAGGTGGAATTCCTGAGGCTTACAGATTGTAACATTCCTACAGCTCTCTCAAGGACTTCCTCTATTGCGTTACCACCATAGCTTTGCTCTTGTTGGTGTCACGTTCTCAGATAGCTACTAAACGCTCCCAAGATGTATTTGCAATGACCTCCTGAGCATGAGGCCCAGTGATACACATCTGAAGGGCTTCAAGACCAATTTTTAAAAGATTTTATTTATTGATTGATGAGAGACACAGAGACACAGGCAGAGGGAGAAGCAGGCCCCCTGCGGTGAGCTCTATGCCGGACTTGATTCCAGGACCCTAAGATCACGACCTGAGCCAGAGAGGCAGATGTTCAACCACTGAGCCACCCAGGTGCCCCTCAAAACTGATGTTTTACTAAGAATTAGTAAAAAACCTTATTTTAGCAGCACCTAGCCCCCTCAAGGTGTCTTGAAAGCTTTACTTCCAAATTCCTTAGAGACTTACTATCGTTAGCACCGCCCCCTCCCCAAACTAGAAGGTTTAATTTAATCAGACACTCCCCACAAACACAAGTGCAACATTTCCAGCCCACAGGTCCTGTCTCCCTGCTATAATAAAGCACCTTCTTCCATCAAAAACATCTCCAGAATTCTTTCTCCGGGGGCGGCTGGGTGGCTCAGTCAGTTAAGTGACTTCTGCTGGGGTCATGATCTTGGGGTCCTGGGATCCAGCCCGGGGAGGGCTCCCTGCTCTGCCCCTCCCCCCAGTTCGCGCGCGCTCTCTCTCTCTCAAATAAATAAATAAAATCTTATTTAAAAAAATTCTTTCTCCACCCCTCCTCCTGGCCCACAGCACATCCACCCCCAGGGTGGAGCCGGGTGCTTCCCGCCTCCACGCGGGAGACAATCCTCGGCGCATCCCACGTTTAGATCTCCTAAAGGAGCCCCCCCTGGGGAGCCCCGCCCAAAGTATCTCCGGCCCCGGCACTAAATGAGAGCCACCAGCGCTTGGCCACCAGGCTCTCCCGGACGGATTTGCGAATTCCTTAACCGAAAAAGCAAAGAGGCAGCGCCGCTTACTGGCGAGAAAAACTGCGCGCGGACACCGCTCGAGGGGGGCACTACGCACTACTGCGCACGCGCACCGCCCCAAGCCCAGCTACGGAGAGCCCGCGTTCAGGCCTTGGGGGCGGAGCCCAGGACAAAGACTTCCCTTCCCGCCACCCTTTGCGGCCCATTCAGCCCGCTCTAGCGAAGCCTTGAACTACGTTTCCCAGAATCCGCGGAGGCCCTGGCCTTCCGGTAGCGTCGCCGGAAGCGGTGACTGGATCTGGCTGGGCCACAGAGGCCGGCTTGGTCACTATGGAGGAGATAGGCATCTTGGTGGAGAAAGCTCAGGTCCGGTGGGGCCAGGCTCGTGGGGAGAGGGCGAGGCCGACCGGAGTGGGGTGCTGAGGGACTGCGGGAATTCCGGCCCGGGTCCGGCTGGTTCTGGAGGCCTCGGTGGGGAGCTCTGTGTCGCCCCGAGGCCTGGCTCGGTGGCTGAAGGATGTTAGGGCAGAAAGGCTCAGAACGCGCCGCTGCAGGAATGAGTGACGTTACAGGTTCTTTGGCACGGAAGGATTTCGAGGGCTAGCTAGGAGTGCTTAATGACATCGGGGCCCGGCGGGGCTGCCGATGGGTCGGGGTGTGAGTGATAGATGGGGCTTGGGCCAAATGATGTCTCAGGTTGGGCCGGGGAGCTGACTGATGATCGGGGCTTGGCTGGTGTTGGGAGGCTCCGCAGTATCTGCTCTAGCCGAGTGGTGTTTGGGGCCTACATAGGGAACCGGATGACATAAAGACCTAATGTGAGTTTGGGTTGTGTGACATGAGGGATCTTTTGGGGAAAACTGGGTAATGTGAGAATGTTTGAGGTTGACTTTAACAGCCTATAATAAGACAGCCGTGTGATATTAGGAACCTGTTGGGGGGGAGGGGGGCATTGGGGTCCAGTAAGGAGTTGATGTGACCTTAGACCTTAGTTGGGAGTCAGGTGACATTGGGGTTATGTTACAAGTGGCATATGATAGTAAAACATCTGTTTGGGAGGCTAGTTGACCCTCTTAGGGCCCGGGTGACATCAGGAGCCTATTTAGGGGGCTGAGAGGCTTGCAGGATCTATTTAGAGGGGCTGAATGATGTCAGGAGCCTGTTGGGGGCTGAGAGGTTCATAGTGGAGTGGGGAGGATGCTATAGATTCTATCATGAGGGGACGCTCTTCTTCCAACCAGAGTTTTCTCCCTTGTTCTAGGATGAGATCCCAGCACTGTCTGTGTCACGGCCCCAGACTGGCCTTTCCTTCCTGGGGCCTGAGCCTGAGGACCTGGAGGACCTGTACAGCCGCTACAAGGTAGAGTCAACCCCAACCCGGACCTTGTACAGGGCCCAGCATGCCATACCCCACCCCCCACCCCCCGCCACCTTCTACAACCACCTGGCTCACCAGGGCCAAAGCCAACTCTCTACCTTTTGCCTCTCCGCTCACAGAAGCTGCAGCAAGAGCTGGAATTCCTGGAGGTGCAGGAGGAGTACATCAAGGATGAGCAGAAGAACCTGAAGAAGGAATTCCTCCATGCTCAGGAGGAGGTGAAGCGAATCCAGAGCATCCCACTGGTCATCGGGCAGTTTTTGGAGGCTGTGGATCAGAATACAGCCATTGTGGGCTCCACCACAGGTGTGTGGGTGCCTGGGTAGGGACCACCTCATTCACTCATCTGTTCATTCAACGTCTGTTAACTGTTTCCTCTCATGGACTGGGAAGTGTGTTGGGATCTTAGAAGAGCAAACAAGGCAGGGCAATGTAATGGTGTTTTTCTAACTCTAATAACAAAAGTAGACATATGTTTTACATACTCTCTCTACACGTGTGTATGTATTTTGTACGTGTTCGTGTATATGTACGAACCTACATGTACAGTTGAGTTTAAAGCAACACAGGTTTGAACTGTGTGGGTCTTCTTATACACAGATTTTTTTGGATGAATACAGTACAATACTTTAAATGTATTTTCTCTTCCTTATGATTTGCTCAATGACATTGTCTTTTCCTAGCTTGCTTGATTGTAAGAATACAGTATATAACATGTAAAACATAGAAAACACATGTTAATTGACTGTTTATGGTATTGGTAAGGCTTCTGGTCACCAGGTGGGCTATTAGTAGTTGAGTTTTTGGGGAGTCAAGTTATGTGTGGGTTTTTAGTTACATTGGGCGTTGGCACCACTAAACCCTGCGTTGTTTAAAGGTCAACTGCATACATATCCACATATACACTAAATATATATTGAAAGTTTCGTCAAATGATAGTTAGCCTTATTACGTGTGACAGATTCTGGTGTTTTCCATTCTGTTCTAGTCTGTTTTTGTTTTAAACAGTGTTCTGGATATGACCCTCTAAGTTGATTTCATGGCAGTTACTGGGTTGGGACCTGCAGTTTGAGTAAAGTGTGAAGAGACTAGGCTCTGGTAGGACTCCGTATATGGTAGCTGTTGTTAACATGGGTTCAGGCCTGTGCTCAGGATGGTTGTTGTCTCTGTGCATTATCTGTCATTTCCTGTTTCTGGCCTCTGTGACTGGGCCTAGAATTGGACTGATAGGCTGGAGGTGAGGTGGTGAAGGGAGGGAGATACTCAGGATGAGGCTTGTGTCTTTGACCTGTAGGACTTAGGGGGACAGTGGGACTATCCCTGAGATGCTGACATGGGGAGAAGACTAGGTTTGGAGGGAGACAGTAAGGGCAGTCTAGGACTTCACAGGGAGGGGTCTGGGTGGCTGCCAGACAGCCAGGTGTGAAGGTCAGGAGAGTAGAAGGCTTATAGGGGCAGGGAGCCTGGAGGCTGGGCGAGCAGGGAGGACTCTGGTGCAGAGACCTCGATGGGAGCAGAAGGGTGTATCAGGCTGGGTCTGTGGGGAGGAGAGGAGATTGGTTGGAGACATTCAGGAGGCAAGCTGGAAGAGCATAGTGACTGAGGGGCTGTGGCGTGGAGAGGAGGGGAGAAAGGTCCAGCATGAGGCTTGGGACTCTGGCTGGTGACTAGGGACCATGGGGCTCCCTAAGACAGGGCCCCAGGAGAAGCAGCACGATTTGAGAAAAGATACTGAGACCACACTGGGACAGTGAGTGAGAGAGACCCTGGGGACATGCCGGGGTAGGGGAGGCATTCCAGGAGGCTGCTGGTCACCTGGGGCTAGAGCTTGAGAGACAGGCCAGGCTAGAGACAGACAAGGGAGCTGTCGTCTTGAATGTGGGGGATGGACCAGAGGAGGCAAGACTAAAGGCCGAGGGCCTGAGTAAGGGGTCTGAGTAAAAGGGACTGGTGGCCTAGAGTGTATGACTGTGAGGTTTGGGGGCAGAGACAGTTTGGAAGTTCTGGTACTTCTCACTTTCCCTGCTCCTTGGCTGTCTCCCAAAGGCTCCAACTACTATGTGCGCATCCTGAGCACCATTGACCGGGAGCTGCTCAAGCCGAACGCGTCTGTGGCCCTCCATAAGCACAGCAACGCTCTGGTGGATGTGCTGCCTCCTGAGGCCGACAGCAGTATCATGATGCTCACCTCAGGTGAGAGGGGAGCCCAGGGCCAGGGGGAGGCCTGAGGGGACCTGCAGTCCAGGCTAGGAGCCCCAGCTCTGCTCTCCCACCAGACCAGAAGCCAGACGTGATGTATGCAGACATCGGGGGCATGGACATCCAGAAGCAGGAGGTGCGGGAGGCCGTGGAGCTTCCACTTACACACTTCGAGCTCTATAAGCAGGTGAGGAGCTGAAAGTGGTACGGAAAGCAAAGCCGCCGCCCCCTCCGTGCCCACCCCTCGTGTTTCAAGTTGGTGAAAGGACTCCCTGCCTTATCCTTCACCTCTGCATTTCAGATCGGCATCGACCCTCCCCGAGGCGTCCTAATGTACGGCCCGCCTGGCTGCGGGAAGACCATGTTAGCAAAGGCTGTGGCTCATCACACGACAGGTGAGCCCTTGGTTCTTCCCTGGGTCTCTGACCTTCTGGGCTCTCATAACCTTGCTCCCTACTTTCTGATCTTGCCCCGGAAGTGGTGAGGTGAGATGATTAGAACAGGAGCCATGGTGTCAAAGCCCTGGTGTGCCTCTTACTGGTGGTGCCATCCTAGGGAGGTGGCTTCACTTCCTCCTGTCTCCATTCTCTGTCTAACAAGAAACTTGCTTCACAGTGGGTTGTCACCCATTAGTGTGAGTTCAAATTCATGGGTTGCAATCAGCATTTAAAGCAATGAAACAAAACATCAGTGTCCATCCCACGTAATAAGAGCTCTTAATGCCTTATTGCTTTGTGAAACTTGTTGCATGTACATATGCTTGTGGTTGTTTACACACATATTTCTTACTGTAGATTCCAGACAAAAACATCTGAAAGTCACTATATTACTGTTTGTAAAGCCTGAGGATCGGGCTCAGCACATCTTAAATCTCAGCATGTGTGAGGCAGGGAGCAGTAGAAGGCAGTGGTCAGACAGTGTTTTCTGGGCTGTGCTGACTAAGATTGAAATCTGGCTCCCCTACAACTGCTTACAGAAGTTAGTTTATGTAACCACTCAATAAGTTAGTCTCTCTGTGACTCCTGTTTCCTCTCTATCTGGGTTATTTGGAGGATTAAATCAATATAAAGCTTCTAAAACCATACCTGGCACGTAGAGTGGACAATAAATGTTAGTCATGGTCATGAGCATTCATTTGCTTAGCGGTTCATGGACTTCTGCTCTGCCAGGCCCTGAGCTGCTCAGACATGTCTCCTGTGTTGGAGAATTTCCCAGTGTGGCTGGAGAAAAAAAAAAAAAAAAACACTTAGAACTCAGTCATTGAGTTAATATTGAGTACCTAACGTGTGTCACACACATGTTCTGGAGACACAGCAATGAACAGAACAAAGTCTCTCCTTTCTTTGTGGAAGTGATGTCTTAGTTGGGGAAGTCCTTGAACAGGTAATAGATTATGTATCACGTGGTTCTAAATGTGTGTCGAGATGAAGCAGGGCAAGGGGATAGAGAATAGTGGGGGCTGCCACTTTTTATGGTAGAATGAGGGGTGGTCAGGGAAGGCTTTTAAGAGGTGACATTTACATAAAGACTTGAGGTACCGAGTCACATGGATGTCTGGAGGAGGAAGTATATTGGACTCAGAGACTGTCTGGTGAGGTGGGAATGCACCCCATGGTCCAGGAATAACAAGGAGGCTCCTGTAGCTGAAGTGAGTGAGCAAGGGGGCTCACAGAGGTAAGGTTGAGTGGGAGCAGCCTGCAAAGTAGCAAATGCCCCAGGGAAGCAGGAAGGATTGGGGGATCACCCTCACAAGAGGGCGTGCTGGTCCATTCTGCCTCCACCTCTCAGGTAGGTCTTCCCAGAAGTGAGGTGTAAGCAATCTGTCAGGCACACAGTTGGGAGGGGACATCCAGGACATGGGGCACAGGATGTGCCAAGGCCCGGGGTAGGAAAGAACTTTTTATTTAGCGAATCATGAGTAGACCATGACGATATTACGTGAGGGTAGGGACCTTCCACATTTGTCCTTTGCTACCTTTCCACTGCCTGCCCAGTAACTGCACTGTGGTACTTTCTTAGCACATGTTGGGGGGCTGGCTGAAGGAGGGCTGTGCTTGGCAGGTTCAGGAGGTGAGGCTGAAGAACTCAGAAAGGCTGTGAATATAGTCTTAGCACTAATCTCAGGGATTTTGCACACTGCCCTGAGAGCAGGGTGGTTTTGGAAAGGCAGGGCTCACTAGAAATACAATACAAGCCACATATATAATTCAAGAAGTTTAAGTACCCATTAAAAAAATAAGAGAATAAGTAGACGAACAATGTATTTAGCAAGTATACTCAAAATATATTGACATGTAACAGAAAATTACTCAAAATACTATTAACATGTAGCAAATAGAAAATTTGAGGTTTTTTCCCCCATTGTTTTGCTCTAGTAAAATATATGTAACAAAATTTATCATTTTAACCAATTTTTAAGTACAATTCAGTGGCATTCAGAACATTCACAATGCTGTGCAACCTCCACCACTTTCCATTTCCAGAACTTGTTCATCATCCCATTAAGCGCTAACTCCATGTTTCTCCACACTCCCTCGCCCCCAAGCCCCCGATAACCTCTATTCTGCTTGCAGTGGCTATAAATTTGGCTATCATATAGAAGTATCTCAGATAAGTAGATGATCCTACATTTGACTGGCTTTTTCACTTAGGCAGTTGTCTTCAGGGCTCATCTATGTTGGAGCAGGTGTCAAAATATAATCCCATTTTCAGGCCAAATAATATTCCATTGTATGTATATACCATGTTTTACTTATCTGGGTGTTTATCGATGGACATTTATTGAGATATTCTACACTAGGGGATCCCTGGGTGGCTCAGCGGTTTGGTGCCTGCCTTTGGCGTAGGGCGTGGTCCTGGGATCCCGGGATTGAGTCCCATAGCGGGCTCCCTCTGCCTGTGTCTGTCTGTGTGTCTCTCTCTATGTGTGTCTCTCATGAATAAATGAATAAAGTCTTAAAAAAAAAGATTTTACACTTAATTTTACTAAGTTTCTGGAAGTCTGGTATTTCACAGTGACAGCCTATCTCATTTTGGACCAGTCACATTTCAGTTCCTCAGCAGCCACATGTGGCCAGTGGCCATCACATTAGAGAAGTAGTATGATGGAATTAGCCTTTTGAGATTTTTAAATTTTATTTTATTTTTACTTATTTGAGAGAGCATGAGCAGGGGGAGAAGGAGAAACAGAGTCCCCGCTGAGCAGGGAGCCCAACGTGAGGCTCTATTCCAGGACCCTAGGATCATGCCCTGAGCTGAAGGCAGACACTTAACCGACTGAGCCACCCAGGCATCCTTCAGATTAGCTTTTTGAAAGATTATTTTGGCAGCTAGAAATGAACTTGGAGGCAAGAGAAATCTGACAGCCAATTAGAAGACTTTGCACTGAGCCGGAGGACTGACAGTTATAGCCTTGGGCAGAGGCTTTGGCAGGGTGGGTCGGGGAGAGAAGGGTAGACTTGAGGCAGAAGTGACAGGATTTTTTTGCTAACTATAAGGTGTTGGCAAGTGGGAGGAGTCAGGAGCAACTTCCATTTTCTCACTTGGGCCAGATTAGGGGAAAACAGATTGGTGTGGGGGTAGATGGATTGAGTATGGGACATAACTAATTCAATGACCAGGAAGTGGAAGTCTTCACTGAAACACAGTATGAGAGACTAGGAGGACGGGGAAGGGGTTGGGGGGACAGAGCACCACAGCAGCAGAATGGGGAGGCAGACAGGAGCCAGAGTCAGATGGGAGGTTTCAGGGACTAGGATTTCATGGGTAATGGTTTGAACACCGGCAGAACAGCCCAGGGAACGTGTGGCCAAAGGCAACACTGAGATGTGTTTAGATACCCTGAGGTTTGGGGTTGAACAAGCCCCTAGGTGATGTACGTATCAGAGAGGAAGGACACCTTGAGCCAGGTGTTGGTTCTGGATTTTAGTGCTTGTCAGGGCAGGACTGCAACTTGCACAGCTCCTAGTTAGGATATAAGGTCTGCATAATGGACTGTGTCTCCCTTCTCAGTGGTAGCTAAAAGGAGGGTTCTGGAGGGTTGCTCCATGCAACACAAGGCCACATCTAGTTGTTAAAGAATAGGTTAGACTTAAAGAAGTAAGTTCAAAAGGAGAGGCCCAGAACAAGCCTTTCTTCAGCCACATTATCACTTGTTGATCACGTCAGAATATGTGCCTGTGGTCCCTGATCTTCCATGATGTTCAGAAGTGGATCCTTTTCCATCCTGAGCGGATGATGCCTCAGTGTATAGATAGCCTATCTTTTTTTCTCCTACTGATTTTTTTCCAACACTCTGGAAATCCAGGGTTTTTGTTTTGTCTATGTTGGATTCCATGAATGTCTCTTGCTGTCCTCTATATGGGAATATTGAAGTACAGACGCATTTTTAAAAATAATGTCCTGATTTTTAAATGTTGGGCCAAGAACTGACACATTTGTTGTAGGATTCATGATTTGGGCTGCTGGGTTGTGGAGTACAGGCAGATGACTGGTCCTCCCAGCAGGATCTGAGACCCATCCCCAGGGCACGAGAGAATGACCTGGCTGCTTGGAGTGGGTGTTCAAAGATGTCTCCAGGGAATTCTCAGTTTCATTAAAGCAATATGGGCCTTCCTTATGGGAGGCCCTTCCTCATCTAACCCTTGTCATCCTGCCATCAGCTGCATTTATCCGGGTCGTGGGCTCAGAGTTTGTCCAGAAGTACCTGGGCGAGGGCCCTCGCATGGTCCGGGACGTGTTCCGCCTGGCCAAGGAGAATGCACCTGCTATCATCTTCATAGATGAGATCGATGCCATTGCCACCAAGAGATTTGATGCCCAGACAGGAGGTGAGTGATACCTAAGCAGGGCCTGGGGTCTTGGGCAGGCTTGTATGCAATGCCTTGGACTGACCATGTTGCACTCTGCAGCTGACAGGGAGGTTCAGAGAATCCTGCTGGAGCTACTGAATCAAATGGATGGATTTGACCAGAACGTTAATGTCAAGGTTCGGGGGTCAGGATGGCAAGGGGAAGTGTGGTGTGGGAGTCAGGGAAAGATGGAGGCTGGCATGAGAGGGAACACGTATTGTGACAGGAAGGAGGGTGTAGTGGGGACAGAGGTCTGAGCTGGCATGTCCCCAATGCCAGGTGATCATGGCCACAAACAGAGCAGACACATTGGATCCTGCCCTGCTGCGGCCCGGACGTCTTGATCGTAAAATTGAATTTCCGCTCCCTGACCGCCGCCAGAAGAGGTTAATTTTCTCCACTATCACCAGCAAGATGAACCTCTCGGAGGAGGTTGACTTGGAAGATTGTATCCTGCTCTGGAAGTGAGGGGAGGGTCCTGGTTGGGAATGTGGATTGGATTTTCATCTCCATCTCTGCCTTCATTGGGACCCAACTTGTAAGGTCGGGAGACTCCAGGGATGGGAGTGGTGATAAATATAGCTCAAGGATGACTTCTGGTTCTAGGCATTTATTTCCTTAATCACCTGCTGCAGATGTGGCCCGGCCAGATAAGATTTCAGGAGCTGATATCAACTCCATCTGTCAGGAGGTGAGTGAGGGAGGGTTTTTCTCTGGATCCAGGCAGGGGGATGCATGAAGACTCTTCCCCTTTGAGACCACTCTGCTGCACCCCTCATGTCCCACATTGCCTCCCTGGGGCTTGGGGCCAGGTCTCTTCCTCCACCATCACTAGGGCTTGGGAGTAGATTTTCATTCTCATCCCTCAACAGAGTGGAATGCTGGCCGTCCGTGAGAACCGCTACATTGTTCTGGCAAAGGACTTTGAAAAAGCATATAAGACTGTCATCAAGAAGGACGAGCAGGAGCATGAGTTTTATAAGTGACCCAGACCTTGTGGTGTGAGGGGAGAGGAGGGAAGGGGACTTCTCTCACCTCCCCAACCGCTGTCCCAAAACCTAGTGTTGTTTTTTCTTTACCCATGATTGGTTTACTCAATAAAGATAAAAGATTGAATCTGTTTAATTTCTTCCTAAAAGTTTAACTCCTTTGGAGGAAACTGGGCTGTGAATAGGATGGTCTGTCCCCTCCTGCTCTCCTGACAGATGAGTGGGTGACTTGCAGGGCCTGGGTTATGGTTTGAGAGCAAAGCAAAGAATTCATATCAAATGACTTTAGAAATTTGGGGAAAAGAACGGAAATTGAACCTCAAGTCGCAGCCCTTGACCACAAGATAAAGCCCCCACACATCTCCCCACCATTTGAGTCTTTGGTGATTCCTGCCTTCTTCACATGCAGAGAGAAGTTCAAGGACAAGGAGATAGCCCCGCAGAATCCCCAAGAGTAGGGATGAGGGTTGCAAGAAGTAGGTTGGATCGCTGGGTTTTGTGAATGTCTCTGGCTCTTCTCCATATGGTTTTGTGAATGTCTCTAGCTCTTCTCCATATGGTTTTGTTAGGGCACAAATGTGTTTGGTTGGACCCAATGCCATTCTCTCTTGAGGTCTCTGCTGAGACACCTTTCCATCTGGGGAGACTTCTCTGACGCCCCAAGTTGGGAAGGAACCCTTCTGTGCTCCACTGGAACCATGTGCGTGCTCTGCTTGGCACTTCTCATATCACCTTAGACATTCTCACATGCTTGCCGGTCACTCTTCTGAACTCAAGGGATTGCAGCTTTATCACAGTTCAAGTCCCAGTGCCTACACATGGTAGATATTCACATAATATTTCTTGAACAAACACAACAAATGTCCCTATATATTTGGAGGTGAGACAGGAAGAAATATAAGAAAAGTATAAGTACAGTCACAGGTCCTTGAGGAGAGGGTGATTCCTCTGCAGATGAGCATGGCTGGTTGAGTGGAGAGGTTAACCTTTCCTCCTCCCTGGAACCTCACTAAAATAATAGTAATGAGATAAGAGAATACTCACAAGGACACAGGAAGAGAGGATATAGTAGCAACACAGTTTTGGGGAGAGGCAGAAAACTGTTCATCAACCCAGCTGAGCCTGAACTAAAAGGGGAGCTCAGAACAGACTGGTACTTCAGAGATCATGGGTGCCATGTCCTAAAGGGGAGGGCTGGGAATGCAGACAAGCTGAAAGGCACCTGGGTGGCTCAGTTGACTAAGCATCTGACTCTTGATTTTTGGCTCAGGTCGTGATCTTGGTCACATGAAATCGAACCCCATGTTGGGCTTGGCGCTGGGCTGCCAGGCGTGGAGCCTGCTTAAGATTCTTTCCCTCTGTTCTCCACTTCCACCCTCTCTTAAAATTAATTAATTAATTAGTTAATGGTTATATATATGGTTTTATATATATAAGTATATATATAAATATATTAAAAAATATATATGGTTCTCCAATGTTCTCAAGCCGTTTTTACATATGCCCTGACCACTCATCCAACTTCAATTTCCTGGAGTATCTTTGAGAAGATGTAGAGAGATCCTGGAAAGTGGAAAACCATGTTTCTTCTTCATCAACATGATGCTTTACAGGGCCTCTCTCCATTTCATTTAGGTGAAATGACCCCAAACTACTTGTCAGAACTGACCTAGGTTAATATAATTCCTCCAGGGGTCCAAGGCCTCTTGAGCAGTGCTCTGTGTTTCAAAATTACTTTCTGCATTGTGAAAGTGAGCATGAGGGGATCCCTGGGAGGCTCAGCGGTTTAGCGCTTCAGGCCAGGGCATGATCCTGGAGGCCTGGGATCGAGTCCCCCATCGGGCTCCCTGTGTGGAGATTGTTTCTCCCTCTGCCTGTGTCTCTGCCTCTCTCTCTCTCTCTCTCTCTGTGTGTGTGTCTCTCATGAATAAATAAATAAATAAAATCTTAAAAAAAAAAAAAAAAAAGAAAAAGAAAAGAGAGCGTGGGCCAGACCACCAACAGCAAAAGCTGCCACAACTAACTGCATGTTTATTGCCAACGCCATCCAGCTAGAGTCCCCAAGGAACACACCCCATAGTTGAACAAGCTGGGTTTAGAACTCAGTACAAGGAAGAACATACAACGTGGTGAACTGTGTAGTGCTTCAGGAAGAGGGTGTCAGAAAGGATTATAATATTTGGGCTTGTGGTGGGTGATTTGGGGGGAGGGTTTCAGGAAGCAGGGCTGTGCCCTGAATCGGATGCTGTCTGGATGCAAGAGGGAAGTTTATCATGATTAGACACTGTAATAAATGTCAGCTAGAGTGAAGGCAGACCAGAGCGAGGCAGAAGCTGTAACTGGTAAGAAGTAGCAGCCACTCATATTAGCAGGGAGAGGGATATTTGGTGTATTCTGTGGGCTGCCCAGTGACCTTGTTTTTGTCTGTGCTTAGACAAAATTATGAAGTGGTCTTTTTCATCTCTCATTATGGTCTCAGACTGATCTTGATGTGGGTGTTCTATGAGATTGTTTATGTTCAACGAGAGAATAACGTGGCCTAGCTGTGAGTGCCAGGCCAGCTTTCAATATCACTGAGGCCTACCTGGAAATGTCAGACTGTTTCTGGATGCCAGGAGTTGCTTTTTCCAGTCTGTTACATGCTACTGTGTTAAGAGGGAAAAAGGCTGGTACCAGCCTGGATACTCTATATCTTAGAAGTGGAGTTTTTTCTTTTTTTAGAGAGAGGGGGGATAGCAGCAGCAGGAGAGGAAAAGAATCTCAAGCAGGTTCCTTGCTTGATGTGGAGCCTGATATGTGGCTCGATCTCATGACGCTGAGATCATGACATGAGCCAAAATTAAGAGTTGGATGCCTGACTGAGCCACCCAAGCATCCTAGAAGTGGAGTTTTTAAAACAAGTGTTTTCCTGCACACATCTCTTTACTCTGTTCCACTTTGCAAAGACAAACAAGGGGAAGAAAAAAGTTAAATATACGTAAACACTTTTGTTTATTTTTTATTTTTTTTATAAGATTTTATTTGTTTATTCATGAGAGACACACAGAGAGAGGCAGAGACACAAGCAGAGAGAGAACCAGGCTCCACGCAGGGAGCCCGATGTGGGACTCGATCCTGGGTCTCCAGGATCATGCTCAGGGCTGAAGGTAGACACTCAACTGCTGAGCCACCCAGGTGTCCCTTGTTTGTTTTTATTTTTTTATTTTTATTTTTTAAAGATTTTATTTACTTATTTATTCATGAGAGACACACACACAGAGAGAGAGAGAGAGAGAGAGAGGCAGAGACACAGGCAGAGGGAGAAGCAGGCTCCATGCAGAGATCCCGACATGGGACTCGATTCAGCGTCTCCAGGATCACGCCCTGGGCTGCAGGTGGCGCTAAAATGCTGCGCCACCGGGGCTGCCCCCCTGTTTGTTTTTAATTGTAAAAAATAACACACTTGGGCAGTGTGAAACTGTAACCTGCTTCTTCCTCTGTCTGTGTCTCTGCCTCTCTCTCTGTGTGTGTGTCTCTCATGAATAAATAAATGAAATCTTTTTAAAAAATAACACACTTAAAAGTACTCACAATATAAATATATAATATAACAACTTATAAATATAACAACTTATAAATTCAGGATGTGTAAACACCATCTTGAAAAAGAAACTCCTACACAACTGATCACCTACAGGCAGCGATGGTACATTTTCTGAATACATCCTCCAATTACAGCAATGGTAAGTGCACTCTGGCTTGATGCAGCAACACTTTGGATACCTGTCAATCATTTCCATCACTTCCGCAGGATTCATGGATTCTCTGGTAACATTTCCTTTGGGTACTACACAGAGTCAGTAAACATTCCAGATGAGATGACAGAGCGTGTACCACTAAGTTGTTAAAAATGACTCTTGCTTGTCACAGAGCACCAATGCAGCAACATGACAAACGTCACCCCAGTAGGCACAGACCAGAAGCCATGTCCTGATGGCGTGGGTCACAGCACAGCCAACTCCGATGACTCAAACACTGTCTTCTATGTCAGCCGCAGGGCAAGAGGAGGATAATGAAGCATCAGGATAACTCATCCAGAAGAAAATGGTGCTTAACATCCTGATGACCACATCGTTTCTTGGACTTGCCCTCACAAATTATCCCTAAACATTACTTGGACATTTTGCCTTTTCATCAGGATCTTAAGGTGCATATACTGTGTAATGTGATAGGATAGGAGTTGCTCAGCACAGTGACTTCTCTTGATGAAGCAGCAACAGAGCAGGCCAGGCAGATGCTGGAATCCAGAGCCCTACAAGGAGCAGCAGGGTGGTGCAATCCCCAGACGTGAATATGGCAACCTGAGCGGCCCAGCATCTGCTTATATTTTTTATATCTACCACATAGAAAATTGTAAGTTCAGACTATTACATCTAGTTAACCTAACATCACAAAGCCCATCTCATTTTCTCCCCTTTGATATGTGTGACTCCCTGATGTGACACAGGGAGAAGCTTGGCTCCCACTACCCTAGATGTGTTGACTGACTTGACAGTCTCTTCCCACCCCCTCCCCGCCCCCAGGCATAACAAACTCCCATCACTGCTCCTGCCCCCTGCTCCGTGTGGATGCTTTCCTCATCCTACCTGGACTGTGACACTCGCTACCTCCTACCTGACCCACATGAATGTCCCCAACACTCCTCCTATTTTAGGCCCAACACCCAAAGCTGGGCAGTATTAATATCCAGATGTCCTCTTTACTCTGCTTGGGCTTTGAAATCTCACGCCGACACCTCAGTCATCCTATGTGGACACCCTCCTTATCCTGCTCAGGCTGACACCCCCTGCTGGTGCATTCCACCCTTGGACTGCCACCACTTGGACTATCACCCTGTACCAAGCCACCCCCTGCATGAACACCCTCCTCATCCTACTCAGGCTATAGCTACAGATATAAGGTCGTAAAAGCAACCTTAAAAATCTAAAAAAAAAGTGTAATCCTGAAAGGCTTATTCGATAAATTGTGCCATAATAATTACCCTTAATTGTTTTATAAAACCCTAATAGGTATAAACACCTGGAAGGTATCAAACTAGAAAGGTTCACTGGCACTTTGGTCTTCTTCCTATATTCATGGAGGTATAAGAAACTTGTGGTCAGCTAGGATAACTTTTACTAAATAGGAGTTGGAGAGTCTCTGTGCCCTCTGAATATTCACTTAGTATAACTTCTATTCTGCAGAAATACATACACACATCACATATATATATACAAGTGCAAAGAAAAATTTTGCTAAAATATACGTCCCCAAAATATTAATAGTGATATTGAGGCTGTTTTAATTTTCTTCTTTGTAATTTCCCCATGTGATGTAACTGAATAATTGCAAAAAGTGAACACTAATTCCATAATCTTAAGTATAAAATAAATCTATATCCAATTAAATTTTTTTTAAATCTTAGAAGAAGCAAACTGGTTTGATATATGTGGGAGCAGAAATCAATTTGACCATCATAAATAGAGCTTACCAGTTCTTGAACATTCTTCTTCAATAGGAGATCTTTTTACTGTTAAGATTCTTCTTTGAATAAACATAAATCAGGTGAAGGGCATCTGCAGACTGAATAATAAAATCTGGTCAAAGAAGACAGAACGGTATATGATTCTCTCTCCTCCACTGAGTAACCAACGTTACTCAACGTTGGATATAATCCTTGTAAAATGTCTTTGAATCCCAAATTTTAGTAAAGGAGATTCATAAAAAAAATAAAATTGGGAGTTTTATTGTTCATCATTATGAATATTACTTTACTTATATGCACTTTCTTTTCTTATAACAAACTCTATAAGCATAAGTCTCAGTCCATTGATTCCTTGGAAAAACCTGTGCCTCTGATGACACAGATCTCAGACTTCCAATTACATTCCTGCTCCCAAAAGCCTTAAAAAGCAAACAACTATGTCATTCGTCACATCAGTCAAACTGCCATGAATATTGCCTTACTTTTAAAGTGAGGTTTTGGAGACTCATATGATTCAACCAACACATTAATCTTAATAAAGCAAAACTTTCACTAGACTGCAAAATGTTCATTTCTTACTATTACCAATAGTGAGTGCAGAGCAATGATTTGAAAAAGGAGGGGAGGGATCTCTCTGCCTGGCCCAGCATTCACCGCGAAGGCAGGCCTAGGATAGGCCATTGGACATTTAAGGAAAAGAAAAGCAAACGTTTCCATGCACTAAAAACAAACATGCATTTAGAACAAAGATGAAAACAAACTCAACGAATCTACACTTTCAGATGTGCTACAGTTTTTCCTCCTTCTCAAGATCCTTCTTTTGTAGAATAGCGGGACTGGGGAAGAAGGAAATCACGAGGCACCAGGCCCTTTTAAGAGCTATACAGACGGAGAAAATCCCCTCCAGGGCCACATCTGCCCTGATGTCACACACACTACCAACTGTGAGCAGGAGGCTGGAGCCAAGATTCTTAGGATCAGAGGTATGGGGACGCTGTGGTTCGGACAAACGTAGCTGCACCCACAGCGCCTGCAAGTTGGGTCTCTCCCACCATTTCCTCCAGGGCGTCCCTCTCAGGACACTGCTGGCTCTAAAAGTCCCACCCCAAGCCCAGGTCCGTGCCTTCCTGCTGGGAACCTTCAGCCTAGGGCTCAATACTGACTGTCCTCTTGGGGAAACGTAGCACAGTGCTCTGCGCCGACACTCGGGGCTGCGAAGGGAGAGCGGGGAAAGCAGCAGGAAAGCGCGTCGGTGACACGCACCACAGAGCCGGGCGCGCGCGCACACACACACGCACGGCGAGTCACACTCGGTCGCACGACCCCTCCGCTGCTCCTCACCCGCGCAAGGGGCTGGGGCTCCCGCCCCACGAGCTCGGGGCTCTTCACTCTGGGCGGCAGCTCCATCCTCAGAGCCCGCCTCCGCCTCACCTAGCGCCGCCTTCTTCCCCTGACTGCTACTAACTCACCGGGGGGGCTGAGCCACCCCAACGCACACCCCGCCGCCCGGGAGTCCCCGCGACCACCACTCGCACCGGGCTGGTGCAAGACGCGCTCTGCGGTGGGCGCGCGGGGGCTCCGAAGGCGCAGGCGCAGGCGCAGGCGCAAGACCGGGGCGGGGGGTGCAGCCGGGTCCGCGACCTCGCTTTCGGCAGAGCCTGGCTCGCACGCACCCTGGGGCTGGCTGCTCGGTGGGAGCCTCGCCGCTCATCCAGGCGCTGGGTCCTCCAGCGTGTGGACCCTCGGCTGTCTCCTCTTCTCTTTAAAGATTTTATGTATTTATTCAGGAGAGACACACAGAGAGAGGCAGACACCTAGGCAGAGGGAGAAGCTCGCACCCTGCGGGGAGCCTGATGCCTGGACCAAAGGCAGAGGCTCTACCACTGAGCCACCCAGGCGACCCTCGGCTGACTCTTCTCATTAGCCAGTCCCAGCAGGATTATCTGGGTGTATTTTATAGAATGGGGCGCGTGGCCCTGCATACCTGGCCTTGTGAGCGCATGCGCCAGCGGCAGTCTGTCTGCCAGGGCTGCGGAACCCATTGCCCTCTCTGGCTGGAGGTGACTTGTTTCTACTACTATAAATCTGCCCTGCAAGATGTCGTTTGCATAATGGAGCTTTTAAAAGCTACTTGGACAGGGGAATTAGAATAGTGCAACAGCACCCCAAACGGACTTAAAGGTCAACTCGCTTTAAGCGTGTGCACTCCTTGCTTGTTGACCTAAGTCCCTTGATCTGTAGCAGAACTAGCCTACTCTCTTGGGGATTTGCAGAACATTGCCCTTGAGGAATGAAGGACCACACTTTCCCTGAGATAAGGCCTGACTACATTGGAAAACAGCTGTGATGGGGACACCTGGGTGGCTCAGCGGTTGAGTGTCTGCCTTTGGCTCAGGTTGTGATCCAGGGGTCCTGGAGTCGGGTCCCGCATTCCCGGCCGGGATCGTGCTTCTCCCTCTGCCTATCTCTACCTCCCTCGGTGTCACTCATGAATAAATAAATAAATAAATAAATAAATAAATAAATAAATAAATAAATAAAATCTTTACAACAAAACAAAATCCCAACAGGCACTTCTGCAGAAATTGCTCCGTTGATTATAAATATGTGAAAATGCAAAGGACTTAGAACACTTCAAGATATTTTAAAAGAAGAACAAGGGGGGTAGTGTTGGTTCACACTACCTGAACTCAAGATTTACTGTGAAGCTAGAATCATCAAGTCAATGCAGTGTTGCTATAACAATAAATTGATAAGTGGAATAAAACAGAGGCTTGAGAAGTAGACTTACACTTGTACAGTCATTTCATTGTCCTAAAATCTTTAAGGCAGTTCAATGTGGGAAAGGACAGTTCTTTCAAAAAAGGGTGCTGGAACAACTGGATAAACTTGGGAAAATTAACCTTAACCTATATTTAACACCATACCCCCAAATTACATCAAGGTGGATCATAGATATAAACAACTATAAAGTTTCAAGAATGAAATATGGTGGAATATCGTCATGACCTTGGAGTACCCAAAGCACACCTGCTTGTGCTCTCTCTCTCTGTCAAATAAATAAATAAAATCTTTAAAAGACATATAAATTGAACTTCAATAAAACTAAAAAATTCTCATCAAAAGATACCATCAGGACAATGAAAATGAAGTTAGAGACTGGCATTAAGAATTCATGAAACATATCCAAAAAAGGGCTTTTATCTAGCATATCTAAAGAAATACAACTTAACAGGATGAAAGTCAAAAACAAAAAAAAAAATGGGTGAAAGATGAAAACAGAGATTTCACAAAAGATATACAAACGTTCAATAAGCACCACAAAAACAAACAAAAGAGTCCACAGCATGAGTGTTTTAACCACATTACTTGGTTAAAAGTAATGTGAGGTATGGTGATGCAGATCCAGAGGACAAAGAGTTTTACAGTTTATTATACTTACAGTTCCCAGGGAGGAACACAGCATGACATATAGGGTCACTCTGGAGAAGTGCCAGGGTCATACACAAGGCTATGGGAGAGAAGAAAACCGTGGGCAATCATCTTTATTGTTGTTTCTGTGGAAAGGAATGAAGGAGGCAAGATAGGCAGGCTTGGGACTGCTACTTTGAATAATTTCAGCAGGCTCTGGGGAAGAGGGGCTGTCCCTGGTTGTCTGGTACCTGGTCCTGGGGCAATTAGGGCAAGTGTATAGTGTCTTGGAATGTGAATGCCCAATGAGAGAGTTAGTTAGGGTGTATGCTTAACCAGCAGCTCAAGAAGAGCAACTGATTGGCTTCTAGCCAGGGTCTAAAAACATTTGGAGATAATACAGCATTTGTAAAAACTATATTATGATGAGTCCTCAAGTCACCAAGAAAAACACAAAGCAATCACAACAGCAAGTACAACGTATCTACTATGTAAAAGATAGGCAACGTCAAATGTTAACAAGACTGTAGAGAAACTGCTACTGTCATGTATTGCTTATGAGAGTATAAACTGTACAACTTGTACAGCAATTTGGCATTTCTTATAAAAATTAAACATGGATCTACACTATGATCTAGTAGTTTTACTCCTGGGTATTTATGCAAGAGAATTAGAAATATATACCCACAGAAAACTTGTTTGGGAATGTTTATAGCAATTTTACACATAACCACAACTCAATAATAAAAAGACAACCCCTGCTCCCCACCCCATCCCTAGTCCTTGAAGCCATAAGCAACCATTAGTTTACTTTCTGTCTCTGGATTTCTCTATTCTGGAATTTCATCTGAATGTGATCATATAACATGTGGTCTCTTGTGACTAGGTTATATGCTTTTCACCTAGCATAATGTTTTTCAAGGTTCATCCCAGTTATAGTGTATATCACTACTTTATTCCTTTTATGGCTGCATGATAATTCCTTGTGTGGATATTCCACTATATTTGTTTGTGAGGACTGCCATGACAAAGTACCACAGAGTGGTGGCTTAAACAACAGAAATGTACTTTCTCATAGTTGTCCAGGCTAAATGTTCAACATAAATGTGTCAGTAGAGTTGTTTCTTCTCTTGGCCATCTTCTCCCTTTCTCTTCACATGGTCTTCCTTCTGTATGGACAAGCCTGTGTCCTAATCTCTTTTTTATAAAGACATTAATCATTGAATTAGGGCCTACCTTCATGACCTCACTAGATTTTAATTACCTCTTTGAATACCCTATCTCCAAATACCATCACATTCTGAAGTACTAGGTGCTAAGACTTCAATATATAAATTTTGGGGAGACAAATTCGTCTCACAACAGCCACATTTTGTTTATCCACCTGTTGATGGACAGTAAGTTGTTTCCACGTTTTGGCTATTGTGGATAATACTGTCATAAAGATCCATTTACAAGTTTTATTATTTTTTTTGACAGTACAAATTCTAGTTTTATTGGTCTGCTTGTTCACAGTTAAGTCTTCTGCTCAGAGAACCGAAGGGCCAGCTAATGATGAGGGAAGGCAGTGTCTGCAGCCTTCCAGAGTCATGGGTCTGCAGGGCTACCCCAGCCCAATGCAGTTCTCTGCCCTTGTGCCTAGGAGGAAAGAACAGAAGTTCTTTGGGTGGGTGGGTGGATGCGGCAGCTACAGGGTAATTTTAGTGTAGAGCCTGGGGTTTGTTCTTCACAGCAAGAGATGGTAATCACATAAAGTGTTATTACAAACTTACAAAAATTGAGAGAGTTATATATTATTCTCACTTGTTTGGATGTTTTCCTTCATTTTCTTTTTTACAAAACAAAACAAAACAAAAAACAGCAAGAAAGAAAAATATGGAAGGCAGATGAGTCAGACACCTGGGTTCAGATCAGAAGGGACCAGGGAGATGAGAATCAAGCTGTTACTGCTGGAGCAATAACACTATGGCTGGTCCTGGGACTCTTTTCAGGTACCTTGGGAGAAATGCAACAAGCCATAGAGAGACGATGTTTTTAGTGGGAAATTTGTAACTTTACATACATGCCTATGATACCAAAAAGGAATTAAGATCTAAAATCATTTGGAAAAATTCACCAGTGAGGCTGTTTGGCCCTAAGCTTTTCTTTGTTGGAAGGTACTGGATTGCTGATTCAATCTCCTTTCTTAAGTATTTTTAGATTTTCTATTTCTTCATGACTCAGTCTTCGTAGGTTGTGTTTCTAGGAATTTGTCTGCTTTATCTAGACTATCCAGTTTGCTGGCACAAAATTGTTCATAATACTCTCTTTTGTAAAATTGATATTATCACTTCTTTCATTTATTTTTTTAATTTAAATTTTAGGTAGCTAACATACAGTGCAATATTGGTTTCTGGAATATAATTCAGTGATTCATAACTTATAATCAACACCCAGTGCTCATCATAACAAGTGCCCTCCTTAATACCCATCATCCATCTAGCCTATCCCCCATGCACCTCCCTTCATCAACCCTCAATTTGTTCTCTGTCATTAAAAGTCTCTTATGGCTTGTTTCCCTCTCTCCTTTTTTCCCCCCCTCTCCTATTTATTCATCTGTTTTCTTTCTTAAGTTCCACATGAGTGAGATCATATGGTATTTGTCCTTCTCTGACTGACTTATTTCACTATGCATAATACATCTAGCTGTATCCATGTAGTTACAAGATTTCATTCTTTTTGATGGCTGAGTAATTATTCCATTGTATATATATACCCTATCTTCTTTGTCCATTCATCAGTCAATGGGCATTTGGGCTCTCTCCATAGTTTGGCTACTGATGCTGCTGCTATAAACATTGGGGTGCATGTATCCCTTTGAATATGTATTTTTGTATCCTTTGGGTAAATATCTAGTAGTGCAATTGCTGGATGGGTAGTTCTATTTTTAACATTTTGGGAAACCTCCATCTCTTTCATTTCTAGTGTAGTTATTTGAGTCTTCTCTCCTTTTAGTCTGCCTAGCTAATGATTTGTCAATGTGTTGATTTTTTTGGAGAAACAACTCTTGGTTTCATTAATTTCCTTTTCTATTTCAGTAATTGTCCCTACTATTTTTCTATCCTCTATTTTCTCTACTCTGATCTTTATTAGTTCTTTCCTTCTAGTACCTACAGGTTTAGTTTTTCTCTTCTAGTTCCTTAGGTGTAATGTTCAGTTGATTTGAAATCATTTTATTTATTTATTTTTATTTTAAGATTTAATTTATTTATTCATGAAAGACACACACAGAGAGAGAGGCAGAGACACAATCAGAGGGAGAAGCAGGCTCCATGCAGGGAGGCTGATGCAGGATTCGATCCCAGGACTCCAGGATAATGCCCTGGGTCGAAGGCAGAGGCTAAACCGCTGAGCCACTCAGGGATCCCCTGAAATCTTTTTAATATAGACATTTACTCCTATAAATTTTGCTCTCAGTACTGCTTCTGTTGCATCTCACAAATTTTGATAGTTTGTGTTTTTGTTTTCATTGGTCTCAAGATCTTTTCTAATTTCCCTTGTGATTTCTTAACTCATTAGTTAAGAAGGTATTAATTTCCACATATTTGATTTTTTTTCTTTGTGCTACCGAATTCTAGTTTCAATATTTTAAAATTTATTAATACTTGTTGTATGGCTCAACATATGGTTTATCCTGAAGAATATTCCATGTGCTTTTGACAAAAACATATTCTATTGTTGGGTGGAATGTTCTGTATATCTGTTAGGTCCAATTACCTACAGTATTTCTCAAGTTCTCTATTTTCCTATTGATTGCCTGTTTGTTCTATGTATTATTGAAAGTAGAGTACTGGGCAGCCCAGGTGGCTCAGCGGTTTGACGCTGCCTTCAGCCCAGGGCGTGATCCTGGAGACCCAGGATCGAGTCCCACATCGGGCTCCCTGCATGGAGCCTGCTTCTCCCTCTGCTTGTGTCTCTGCCTCTCTCTGTGTCTCTCATGGATAAATAAAATTAAGAGAAAAAAAAAGTAAGGTACTGAAGTCTCTCCAATTCTGTCAACATTTGCTTCATATATTTCAGAGCTCTGATGTTTGCTACTTTTTTTTAAAAAGATTTTATTTATTTATTCATGAGAAACACAGAAAGGAGGGGGGGGGCGCAGAGAAACAGGTAGAAGGAGAAGCAGGCTCCGTGCAGGGAGCCCGACGTGGGACTCAATCCCGGGTCTCCAGGATCACGCCCTGGGCTGAAGGCGGCGCTAAACCGCTGAGACACCCGGGCTGCCCAGATGTTTGCCACGTTTGTAATTGATGTATCTTCTTGCTATATTGACCTCATTCTCATTGTATTATATAATGTCCTTGTCTCTTGTAGCAATTTTTAATTTAGCTTATTTTGTGTATTAGGATAGCCCTTCCTGCTCTATCTTGGTATTTGCAATATTTTTCTCAATCATTTCATTTTCAACTTATGTGTCTTGGATCTTTTGTGTGTGTGTGTGTTTCTTGGATCTTAAGTGAATCTCTTGTAGACAGTATACAGTTGGATTCTGTTTTATATCCATTCTGCCAATTTACATCTTTTGGTTGAGTTTAATCACCTTGCATTTAAAGCAATTTCTGATAATGACTTACTTTTGACATTTTATCTTGTAGTTTTATTGTCCCTCATTTTCTCCATTATTGCTTTCCTTTGTGTTTAGTTGATTTTTCACAGTAGTACATTTGATTCTCTCCTCACTCACTCACTACATTTTTCAAGTTTTGTATTTAAATTCCAGTTAACATAAAGTGTAATATTAGTTTCAGGTGTAGAATTGAGTGATTCAGGGATCCCTGAGTGGCTCAGCGGTTTAGCACCTGCCTTTGGCCCAGGGTGTGATCCTGGAGTCCCAAGATCGAGTCCCACATCAGGCTCCGTGCATGGGGCCTGCTTCTCCCTCTTGCCTGTGTCTCTGCCTCTCTATCTCTCATGAATAAATAAATAAAATCTTTTAAAAAAAAAAGGATTGATTCATCACTTACATACAATTCTTAGTGCTCAATCACAAATGCCCTATTAACCCATCACTTATTTAACCTAGCCCCGCATCTACCTTCCCTCCAGAAACTCTTTGTTCTCTATAGTTTAAAAAATGTGGAATGCTTCATGAATTTTGTGTATTGTCCTTGCACAGGAGCCATGCTAATCTTCTCTGTATTGTTCCAATTTTAGAATATGTATTGCCAAAGTGAGCAATCATTCACTGTATTTAAAACTTATTTTTATTATTTTTATTTTTTATTTATTTATGATAGTCACACACACACACACAGAGAGAGAGAGAGAGGCAGAGACATAGGCAGAGGGAGAAGCAGGCTCCATACACCGGGAGCCCAACATGGGATTCGATCCTGGGTCTCCAGGATCGCGCCCTGGGCCAAAGGCAGGCGTTAAACCGCTGCGCCACCCAGGGATCCCTAAAAATTATTTTTAAATAGATTCTCTAAAACATACTATATACATCTTTTAAAAGATTTTTTTTTATTTTTATTTATTTGAGAGAGAGAGGAAAAAAAAAAAGCAAGAGCAGAGGAGAGGAGCAGAGGGAGAGGGAGAAGCAGACTCCCTGCTGAGCAGAAAGCCTGATGCAGGGCTTGATCCCAGGACCCTAAGATCATAACCTGAGCTGAAGGCAGATGCTTAACCAACTAACCCACGCAGGCATCCCTACCATATACATACATCCTAATGTAGAATTGACTTCAGAGTTATAGCAACTTAATTCCAGTGACTTATATAAATGTTACTCCTATATAGTTTCATTCCACCCTCCCTCTTTCTGTGTTTAGTTTATGTAGATATGAATGTCTATATATGATACAAATCCTGAGATTAAAACCTCAAAGGTTGACCTTAAAAACTAGCCCTTCCTGAATTAAATTGGATCAGACTACTAAGAAATTTATGCCTCCAAGAAATTGTTGAAAACAGCAGAGCAATCAGCAAGAAATCAGTGGAGCACAATGAGCTGGAAATAATATCAAATGAGGCAGATTGCTTCACGGAGAGATCAGGCAAAAAGATAGTCAGTTGCTCCTGTCATCCTAGGTGACTGAGAACACACACAAGCATAACACTAAATGCTTCACACTACAAGGGGAAGTAGATTTCAGTAAAATAGCCTAGTTAAAACACAACACAAATAAGCAAACAACAACAACAACAAAAGCAAGTCTGGGGGTGGGAGGAGGCATTGAGATTCTGAATTGCTACAATATGTTACCTAATATATCCAGTTTTCAGTAAGAAAAAGGGACAAGAACAAAGGAAAGTATGAAGACAATATTTTATCAAGTAGAAAATATTAATAAAGAGATACATGTAATAAAAAGGACCAAATGGCAATTCTAGAGTTGAAGAATAGTGTAACTAGTATAAAAAAAATTCATGAGAGGGACACCTGGGTGTCTCAGTGGTTGATCGTCTGCCTTTGGCTCAGGGTGTGATCCCAGGGTCCCAGGATCAAGTCTCACATCAGGCTCCCTGCAGGGAGCCTGTTTCTTCCTCTACCTGTCTCTGCCTCTCTCTGTCTCTCATGAGTAGATAAATAAAAACTTAAAGAAAAAAATGAGGAAAAATATTTAAAGAAATAATGGCTAAAACCATCCCCAATTTTTAAAAAAATATTTTATTTATTTATTCATTCATGAGAGACACAGAGAGAGGGGCAGAGACATAGGCAGAGGGAAAAGCAGGCTCCCTGCAGGAAGCCCAATGTGGGACTCGATCCTGGGACCCTGGGATTACGCCCCAAGCCAAAGGCAGACACCCAACTGCTAAGACACCCAGGCATCCCCCATTCGCAATTTTAAAAAGGATTTTATTTATTTATGAGAGAAAGAAAGAGAGAATAGAGACAACAGACTCCACACTGAGCATGGAGCCCAACACCGGGCTTGAACTCTGGACCCCAAGACCATGACCTGAACCTAAACCAACAGCCAGATGCTTAACCAACTGAGCCACCTGGGTGCCCCAAACCATCTCCAATATTTTGATAAACATTAATCTATACCTACCAGAAGCTCAACAAACTCCCAGCAGGATGTGTGCAGGCACTCACAGATACATCCTGGTAAAAAATGCTGAAAGTCAAAGACAAGGAGAATATCTTGAAAGCAGCAAGAGGAAAACAATGTATCACTCACAGGGTACCTCAATAAGATTAACAGCATACTTCTCATCAGAAACAATAGAGGCCAGAAGGCAGTGGGATGACATTCGAATTGCTAAAAAGAAAAAAACCACCAACCAATCTTATAACCAGTAAAGTTATCTTTCAAAAATGATGGTAAGGGGGATCCCTGAGTGGCTCAGCAGTTTGGCGCCTGCCTTTGGCCCAGGGCGCGATCCTAGAGTCTCGGGATCGAGTCCTGCGTCGGGCTCCCGGCATGGAGCCTGCTTCTCCCTCTGCCTGTGTCCTCTGCCTCTCTCTCTGTGTCTATCATAAATAAATAAATTTTAAAAAAATGATGGTAGGGACGCCATTTGGATCTAATAGATGTGGTAACTCTGGAAATCAGATTCTCTCTCTTCCCCAATTTGCTGGGGTTTTTTGGAGGTTGTTTATTTAGTTTTGGTTTTTGTTGTTTGTTTGTTTGTTTTAGAATTTATTTATTTATTCATGATAGACATAGAGAGAGAGAGAGGCAGAGACACAGGCAGAGGGAGAAGCAGGCTCCATGCCGGGAGCCCGACGTAGGACTCGATCCAGGGACTACAGGATCATGCCCTGGGCCAAAGGCAGGCACCAAACTGCTGAGCCACCCAGGGATCCCTAGTTTTGGTTTTTGGTTTTAATTTTGGTTTTTGATTATTGTAGGCCATCTCTGTGCCAAGAATGTGTGAAGCTTATAGATCTTAAATCTTTTCTGACTTAAGGCCTTAGTTTCCACTTCTATATTATAGAACAAAAAGTTATCTCTGCAGACTCATTCCCAAGTAAAAGAAGTAAAGCTGGATGGGGCACTTGGGTGGTTCAGTTAGTTAAAGCATCTGCCTTTGGCTCAGGTTGTGATCCTGGGGTCCTGGGATCAAGCCCCACATCAGGCTCCCTGCCGAGCAGGGAGCTTGCTTCTCCCTCTGCTGCTCCCTGTTTGTGCTCACTCTCTCTCAAATAAATAAATAAAATCTTAAAAAGAAAAAGAAGTAAAGCTGGAAAATAAAATTTAAAATCCCTGGGGTACCTTGGTGGCTTAGTCAGTTAAGCATCTTCCTTTGGCTCAAGTCATGATCTTAGGGTTTGGGATTGAGTCCCACATTGGGCTCCCTGCTCAGTGGGGGGCCTGATTCTCCCTCTGCCCCATCTCCTTACTTGTTTACAACATCAAAATCAAAAGGCATACAAAGAAATAGGAAAGTGTGGAGTATTTAAAGAAAATACAAATTTATCAACAGAAACTGTTCCTAAAAAAAGAACTGATGGCAAATATAGTAGACAAAGACTTTAAAACAACTGCCTTAAAAATGCTCAGAGGGACGCCTGGGTGGCTCAGTGGGTGAGTGCCTGCCTCTGGCTCAGGGCATGATCCCAGAATTCTTGCATCAGGTCCCGCATTGGGCTCCCTGCGGTGAGCCTGTTTCTCCCTCTCCCTGTGTCTCTCCCTATCTGTGTCTCTCATGAATAAATAAAATCTTTAAAAAAAATTCTCAAAGAACTAAAGGAAAATGTGGATAAAGTCAGGAAAATAATGTGTAAACAAAATGGAAATATCAATAAAGAAATGAAAATCTAAAAAAGAAAATAAATAAGTAAAATCTAAAAAAGAAAAAAAAATTCTGGAAAAAGAAATTCTGAAAAGTACTGAAATGAAAACATCACTAGAGGGAGCCAAAGGCAGACTTGAGCAAGCAAAAGAAAGCCTCAGAGAACCTGAATATAGAACAATGAAAATTACTGAGTATGAGGAACACAAAGAAAAAAAATTTTTTTTTTTAATTTATGATAGTCACACAGAGAGAGAGAGAGGCAGAGACACAGGCAGAGGGAGAAGCAGGCTCCATGCACCGGGAGCCCGACATGGGATTCGATCCCGGGTCTCCAGGATCGTGCCCTGGGCCAAAGGCAGGCGCCAAACCACTGCGCCACCCAGGGATCCCCACAAGAAAAATATTAAGGAAAAGCAAATAGCTTAAAGGACCTCTGGGATACCATCATAGGGACTAATATATGCATAATGGGAGTCCAAGAAAGAGAAAGGGGCAGGAGAAATGGCAGAAAAAAATTTCAAGAATTATTTGATGAAATAATGCTGAAAACTTCCCACATTCGATTAAAGACATACACATCCAAGAAGCAAAACAAACTCCATACAAAATGAAATAAAAAAGATCCATACCTATGCCAACTATACTTCAATTAAAAAAAAATTGATAGGGATCCCTGGGAGGCTCAGTGGTTTAGTGTCTGCCTTCGGCCCAGGGCATGATCCTAGAGTCCTGGGATTGAGTCCTGCATCAGCCTCCCTGCACGGAGCCTGCCTCTCTATGTCTCTTATGAATAAATAATTTTTAAAAAAAATAATTGATAAAAAGAGATCCACAAGACACATTACAAACTTTCAAAAAACAATCTTGAAGATGACAGGAGAGAAGTAAATCATTACTACATACAATGAATATTCAATAAGATTATCAGATTTCTCAGCAGAAATTTTGGAGGCCAGAAGACAGTGGATCAATATATGCAAAATGCCAAAGGAAAAAAAAAAAGCTTTCAACCAAAAATCCTATATCCAGCAAAACTGCCCTTGAACATGGACAGAGAAATTAAGACATTACCAGATCAACAAAAGCCAAAGGAGTTGGTGCTCACTAAATCTATCTTGCAAAAAAAAGTTCAAGGGAGTCTTGCAAGGTGAAATGAAGATAACAGACGGTAACACAAACCAGATAGAGAAATAAAAATCTCAAAAAAGTAAATACAGGAGCAATTAGACAAACTAGTAAACAATGGTTTGTAGTTGTACTTCTTGCTTTTTACATGATTTAAAAGATTAATCTAAACACCTGATAGACAATTTTCCTGGACTTCTCAAAAGTCAACATTATTTAATTTTTTTGTAAAAGTTGTTGTACTAGATCAGTGGCTCATTATAGTACACACTAAAATCCCCTGAGAGCTAGTAAAGATGGAGATTTAGTGGGTCTGGATCTTTGTATTTTTACCAAGATCCACAGATAATTCTGATACCCAAGAAAATGAGTCACTGTTCTAGACTAAAAAAGAATAAAGAGAGCTAACAACCAAATGCAGTACAGAATCTGGAATGCATTCTACTTAGAAGATGAACTCCTGTAAATGGCATTTTAGAAGCCAATGAAGAAACTTGGTAAGATAGATATTATGAATTATGGAGAGTTTCCTTAAAAGCAATTATGGTACCACAGCTATATGTGACATTGTCTATGTTTGGGAGATATATACTGATGTAATAAAGGTCAAAGTATCATGATGTCTAAAACCTATTCTCAATGGTACAACATAGAATATACAGAAAAATAAATATGTCAAATTGTTAACTACTTTGAATCTACATATGGGTATACTGGTATTCATTCTTTCAACTTTTCATATGTGTAGCAATTTTCATGATAAAATTGAGTACATAAATGGATGCTATTATTTTGCTATTCTTTCATTAATATTGATCTTAACTTCTGGACAGAGAAATAAATTCTACATTTTCTGCCTGCTGATATTTTTATCACTTCAAAAACTCTCCCTGATTCTTCAACAGCTGTTTTTTCAACATCTCCTCACTCACTAAACCCATAGGGTTTCTTTCCAAAATTAACTTTTTGGTGTAACTTAAGGAATGAACTCTTATTTTTTTATTTATATGAGAGAGAGAGAGAGAGAGAGGCAGAGACATAGGCAGAGGGAGAAGCAGGCTCCATGCACCAGGAGCCCGATGTGGGATTCGATCCCGGGTCTCCAGGATTGCGCCCTGGGCCAAAGGCAGGCGCCAAACTGCTGTGCCACCCAGGGATCCCCAGAAATGAACTCTTAATGAAAATCCTCTCATATTCTTTACTTCCCATGAAAGTTTATACAAAACAAGTTATTTAAAATTTAATAATGAAGGAATGGATGAGGTTTTTCTAAATTATTCACAATAATACTATTTTCCCAACAACATTAATGAAACATAAAAGCTGTTCTTTAGGTGATCCCTAAGTGGCTCAGCAGTTTGGCGCCTGCCTTCGGCCCAGGGTGTGGTCCTGGAGTCCTGGGATCGAGTCTCGTGTCGGGCTTCCCTGCATGGAGCCTGCTTCTCCCTCTGCCCGTGTCTCTGCCTCTCTCTGTCTCTCATGAATAAAATCTTAAAAAATAAAAAAAAAAAAAAAAAGCTGTTCTTTATGAGCACAAGTGCCAAATACTCTTTTAAGGATTTTCCATGTACTAGAACACATTTATTCCTGTAATTGCACTAGTATGTACTTAAATTGTTGCCATTTACAAATGATACACAGAGGTAGGCACCTAATGTCACACAGGTAATGAAATGGCAATGGTGATAAAGCATCTGCCTCAGGTAGACATTAACTTACATTTGTTCCAACAATTTTCCTCCAGTTGGGGTTTGAAGACTTTTCTAAGTATGTGAAATTAACATACCTAGCAAAATCTTTCATAATTGTGAACATGAAGGCTACCCTATATTTCTTTACATTCAGAGACTTTCTCACCAGAATGTCCCCTCAACACTAAGGTGTTTGCTGTGACTGTAAATCTTTTCACGTTACTTCTATTCAGTTTCTCACCAGTAGGAATACTGTGCTGTTGAGCAAATCTGAGTCCATGATGAAAGGTCTTCCCACCTTTTTTTATATTCATAGGATTTCTTGCCACTATGAACTTTCTGATGTTGAGTAAGCTGTTCATATCCAGTGAAGGTTTGCCCACATTCCTTATATTCATAGGACTTCTGATGAGTATGAATTTTCTGATGTCGAGTAAGCTGACCATTCACAGTAAAGGCTTTCCCACATTCTTTACATTCATAGGGCTTCAGACCTGTATGAATCCTTTGATGGGCAATAAAAACTGACCTAAGTCTAAAGGCCTTCCCACATTCCTTACATTCATAAGGTTTCTCACCAGTATGAATCCTCTCATGTTGAATAAGGTTTGAGCTACAACTAAAGGTCTTTCCACATTCTTTACATTCATAGGGTTTCATACCTGTATGAATTCTCTGATGGGCAGTAAAAACTGAACTAAGTCTAAAAGTTTTCCCACATTCCTTACATTCATAAGGTTTCTCACCAGTATGAATTCTCTGGTGTACAGTAAGTTCATAATTATTGCTAAAGGCCTTTTCACATTCCTTACATTCAAAGGGCTTCTCACCAGTATGAATTTTAACATGTTGAATAAGGTTTGAGCTACGACTAAAGGCCTTCCCACACTCCTTACATTGATATGGTTTCTCACCAGTATGAATTCTCTGATGTACTCTAAGTTCACTACCACAAGTAAAGCATTTCCCACACTCCTTACATTCATAGGGGTTCTCACCAGTATGAATTCTGTAATGTCCAAGAAATTGATAGTGATGTCTAAAGGCCTTCCCACATTCCTTACATTCAAAGGGTTTCTCACCAGTGTGAATTCTCTGATGTACTCTAAGGTCTGTCCCACGATTAAAGCTCTTTCCACATTCCTTACATTCATAGGGTTTCACACCTATATGAATTCGCTGATGCTCAACAAGTTGGTACTGATGTCTGAAGGCTGTCCCACATTCCTTACATTCAAAAGGTTTCTCGCCAGTATGAGTTTTCTGATGTCGAGAAAGTTGTAGGTGAAGTCTAAAAGCCTTTCCACATTCCTTGCAACCATAGGGTTTCTCACCAGTATGAATACTCTGATGTTGAACTAGATTTGAGCCACGATTGAAGGCCTTGCCACATTCCTTACATTTAAATGGTTTCTCACCAGTATGAATGTTCTGATGTCGAGTAAGCTGTGTCAGAAGAGTAAAGGCCTTTCCACATTGCTTACATTCAAAGGGTTTCTCTCCAGTATGCATTCTATGGTGTTCAGTAAGTCGGTAATGATACCTAAAGGTCTTCCCACATTCCTTACATTCAAAGGGTTTCTCACTAGAATGGATTTTCTGATGCTGAACAAGATTTGAGCCACGATTAAAGCCTTTCCCACACTCTTTACATTCATATGGTTTCATGCCAGCATGAATACTCTGATGTTGAACAAGGTTTGAGACACGATTAAAAGACTTCCCGCATTCTTTACATTCAAATGGTCTCTCACCTGTATGAATATTCTCGTGGCGATTAAGCTGGGTGAGAATACTAAAGGCTTTCCCACATTTCTTACATTCAAAGGGCTTCTCACCAGTATGAAATTTCTGATGTCGAATAAGTTGTATATGGAGTCTAAAGGCCTTACCACATTCCTTACATTCAAAAGGTTTCTTTCCAGTATGAACACTCCGATGTTGAATAAGATTTGAACCACGACGAAACAACTTCCCACATTCCTTACATTCATAGGGTTTCACACCTGTATGAATTCGTTGATGCTCAACAAGTTGGTACTGATACTGGAAGGCTGTCCCACATTCCTTACATTCAAAAGGTTTCTCGCCAGTATGAGTTTTCTGATGTCGAGAAAGTTGTAGGTAAAGTCTAAAAGCCTTTCCACATTCATTGCAACCATAGGGTTTCTCACCAGTATGAATACTCTGATGTTGAACAAGATTTGAGCCACGACTGAAGGCCTTGCCACATTCTTTACATTTAAATGGCTTCTCACCAGTATGAATGTTCTGATGTCGTGCAAGCTGTATCAAAAGACTAAATGCCTTCCCACATTCCTTACATTCAAAGGATTTCTCACCAGTATGAATTCGACAATGTTCAATAAATTGGTAATGATATTTAAAGGTCTTCCCACATTCCTTGCATTCAAAGGGTTTCTCACTAGAATGGATTTTCTGATGCTGAACAAGATTTGAGCCACGATTAAAGCCTTTCCCACATTCTTTACATCCATATGGCTTTGCACCTGTATGAATACTCTGATGTTGAACAAGGTTTGAGCTACGATTAAAGGACTTCCCACATTCCTTACACTCAAATGGTCTCTCACCTGTATGAATATTCTCATGGCGATTGAGCTGGGTGGGAAGACTAAAAGCTTTCCCACATTCCTTACACTTAAAGGGTTTCTCACCAGTATGAAATTTCTGATGTCGAGTAAGTTGGACAAGAAGTCTAAAGGTCTTCCCACATTCCTTACATTCATAGGGTTTCTCTCCAGTATGAATACTCTGATGCTGAATAAGATTTGAACCACGACTAAAGTACTTCCCACACTCCTTACATTGATATGGTGTATTTGTAGTGTGAATAAGAGACATATGATGAGAAGTATGCATTTTTTCATAGCTTATTATCTTTTGACTGATATACCCCTCTTGATGTTCCTGTTGTTCCCTAAATCTATTTCTGCATTTTGAGTCATTTCTCAAATTGGAGGTCTTGAGGCCAAGAGTTTTACTTATTTTCTTTATACTGTGTTTAGGCAAATTTATTTCACAAATATCATTTTCTGGAGATAACTTCTCAGCTCCATAATTTGACTCCAAATCTGAAAGAAAAGGAGAAAGCAAACACATTTTACCTTTCTGTACACATATATACAAAATCCATTAAAGAAATATACATATAAAAATATATAGGTATATAGAAAAAAATAACATATATATTGAAGTATATGTAATACATTTTCAGAGAATTTGAAAAAGGATAAGAGCTCCAAAAATGAAGAAAGTTTATGTTAGATGTTATGTTAAAGTTTATGTTAGATGGTGATGCTCATTATAGGGGAAGAGATTAACCTTGTAAAATTTAGGTGTTAAGCAAAATCCTCTGGTAGGCTTGTTACAAATACTGATATTCAAGCAACTCAGATGCATAGAATCAGAATTTTTAGGAATAAGTACTAAGATGCTGTATTTTTAATATCTCGAGCATTTTTAACATCTAATTCAAAGGCAGATCAAAGCTCAAAGATCCGTACTTAAAACTCTTTTGAATGGTTTGTACTTACGCTTATAATAAAATCCAAAACCTTTACCATGGATAACAAGACCACCTATGCAGCCACTGTCATCCGTTGGACCCCATCTCTACCATACTGTCTTCTCTTAGTGCTCTGAACATGATATAACCTTTCTTTAATATCTTTATGCTTTGGTCAGACTGTTTGATCACACAAGAATCCTGTGGCCTGAGCTGATTGTAACATTCTCATTTTTAAGGCCCAAAACAAATGTCTTCTCAGAATAGCTATACCTGCTAGGCCCACCTAATTATATCCCTCTCCTTTATTCTCTATTTAAGAGTCTCATTCGTTGCCTTCACAATTTTTTAATTGTATGTTCATTCATTCATTAGCTCATTTCTCATTGTGTATTTTCTTATTCCTAAATGTGCCTAAGAGCAGACACAATCCTGATAGCATTCACCACTGAATAATAAGTCCATAGCACAGAATAGGTTTTAAGTAATTGGTAAAGCACTGATAATAAAGGTATATAATACAAAAGTGAGCCACTGGGAAAAGTTTATCACAATAATCATTCATTCAAAACTACTGAAATTGATAAATAGAATCGTCCTCATATTACTTGTTTCAAATGGGAACAAATGCACATCTGAGCCCTCAATTGGCCATGTATAGGTCACAATGGGAAAAACAAACCACAGAAGGCAGGTAGAAACTTGAAGCTTGAGGGACGGTTGGTTGTGGCTGGGTGGTTCAACAGTTGAGCATCTGCCTTTGGCTCAGAACGTGATCCCGGAATCTGGGATCGAGTCCTACACTCTGGGCTCCTTGCATAGAGCCTGCTTCTCCCTCTGCTTAGGTCTCTGCCTCTCTCTCTCTCTCTTTCTGTGTCTCAAATAATAAATAAATAAATAAATAAATAAATAAATCTTTAAAAAAAAAGAAGCTTAAAGCTTGAGCCTTAACTAGGTTGATTACCTGCTGAAATACATCACCATGTTAAAGAAAATCAGCAGATGCCAACACTGAGATGACAGATGTTTGAATTACCTTACAAAGACTTTAAAACCATAATTATGCAAATGTTCTAATAAACAAACACAAATACTCTTGAAACAAATGGGAAAATGAAAAAATCTCAGTAAAAAATAGAAGATATAGGGAGAGTTCTGAAAAGATGCTGGAGTAGAAGGATCCTGCATTCACCTCCTTCCACAGACACAACAAGATAACAGCCATATCAGTGCAACTATGAAAATGACCTGAGAGTGGCAGAACAGACTTTCCATAGGTGATCAAGAGAGGAAGCCACATCAAAAAGGGTAAAAGAGGTGGAGACACAGCTGGGAACCAAACCCTCAGCGAGAATAACCACAAAAGGAGGGTCACCACAAGAAGAAAGAAGCAAGAGAATCAGACTCTACACCAGGTACCTCAGGCACACTGGAAAGATGAATCCCATTACATTTGGTTTTGAAAGGCAGTGGGACTTAACTTCACAAGTTTTTACAATCAGTGGGGCTCAACTATGGGTACTTTATTTTATTTTAAAGATTTTATTTATTCATAAGAGACACACACAGAGAGAGAAAGAGAGAGGCAGAGACACAGGCAGAGGGAGAAGCAGGCTCCATGCAGAGCGCATGATGTAGGACTCAATCCCAGGACTCTAAGATTGGGCTAAAGGCAGCCACTCAAACACTGAGCCACCCACGCGTCCCTATTCTGGGTACTTTAAAAATCAGTAGGCTTAGTTCCAGAGGAGCCAGAGGATGAAAGGAAACTTGAGTTGCCATCCTTAAAGAGCCAACATAACAAACAACCTGCTGAGATACAGCATAGAAGCAGCAGTTTGAAGAACTGTTTTTGTTTGTTTGTTTGTTTGTTTTTACTATTCATGAGAGACACACAGAGAGAGGCAGAGATATAGGCAGAGGGAGAAGCAGGCTGCCCCTGGGGAGACCAATGTGGGACTCGATTCCAGGACCCCAGGGTCACGACCTGCACTAAAGGCAGATGCTCAACCACTCAGCCACCCAGGAGTCCCAGAAGCAGCAGTTTGAAAAGTGCCTGGGGTATACATAAAGAACATTTATTTATTAATCTCAGAATGTGTGCTGGAGGGACGGGGATCTTTAGGAAACTTCCCCCAAGAACACAAGAGCTGGTGGGAACCATTCCCTGCCCACCCCCAACTGCCACCTAGATAGCTGAAGCTTTAGGGAACCAGTGCAAACACACATCACCTACCTTGCTAGCCCTGCATGTCCTACCTTCACATTCTCCTGAGGATCTGTCCCATCCAATCTACCCCACTCCAAATGGGCTCCAGCCCCAACACACCCTGCAAGCAGCCCCAGTCAGGACCAGTACCACCCCTAAAGTGACTCCTGCTTTGTAGGGAGGGGAAGGATAACCACACATTCCAGTGTGCCCACAGCTCCAGCAACCAAACCTTATAGCTAGCAGTACAGAGAATACCCTGTTGATGAAAGTGTGACATCAGCCCTAGCAGATGGACTAAGAGCAGGCAGTCTGATTGCCAACCCCGTCTACCAGTAAAAAAGGAAACTCGCCCCCTCTCGAGGGACAAGGCAGGGAGAATACCTTGCAAGCTGGTACAAATACAGACCCAACAAATAGGCTGAGAGCACGCATCTAGTCTGACTGCTGACACCACTGAACTACAAGTCCCCAATGGTCCCTTAACAGCACAGTGACCAAACCTTGCCCAGAACTGACAAAGTGGGCCACTGCAGCCAATGGACTGAAGGCAAAAGAGGCTCTGCCACAACAGCTGAGCATAGGCAACCCACACAAGCAACATCTCTGAAGCACCTGGTTCTGGTAAACAATGGATTCTGCACTCCAGGATACCACAGAACCTCTTCTTCATAAGGCCACTACTTTCAAGATCAAAAGCTGTAACTGATTTTCCTAATACACAGAAACAAACACAAAGAGTTCTATAAAATGAGAAGACAAGAAAATGTCCCAAGTAAAAGAACAGGACAAAATCATGGCCAAAGAATGAAACGAAACAAAGATAAGCACTGTACCTGGTAAAGAATTCAAAGTAATGGTCATAAAGATACTCATTGGACTTGAGAAAAGAGTGGATGATCTTAGTGAGAATTTTGAAAACAAACAGTAAATATTAAAAAGAATTAATCAGAGATGAAGAACTCAATAACAAAAAATACACCAGAGGGAATCAATAGCAGATTAAAGGAAGCAGAAGAATGTATCAGCAACCTTGAAGGTAGGGTAATGAAAAGAAATCAAGCTGAATAGCAAAAATAAAAAGAATAATTAAAAATGAGGATAGATTAAGAAAACTTAGCAACATCAAATATAATAATATTTGCATTATATGGATCTCAGGAGAAGAGGGAGAAAAGGGGACAGAACATTTATTTGAAGAAATAATAGCTGAAAACTTCCCTATTTGGAGAAGGAAACAGACATCTAGATCCAGGAAGCACAGATAGCCCCCAATAAAATTAACCCAACAAGTTGCATACCAAGACACATAGTAATGAAAAATGGCAAAAGGTAATAATAGAGAATCGTAAAAGCATCAAGAGAAAAGAAAAGTTATATACAAGAGATAGTAAGGCTATTCTGTTGATTTTTCAGCAGAAACATTGCAGGGCAAAGTGGAGTGGCATGACATATTCAGAATACTGGAAGGAAAACTTGCAACCAAGAATACTCTACCCAGCAAGGTTATCATTCAGAATAGGAGAGATAGTCTCTCATACAAACAGAAGTTAAAGGAGTTCATTACCACTTAACCTAGCTTTATAGGAAACATCAAAGGGAATTCTTTGAATGGAAAGAAAAAGGCCATAATCAGGAGTAAGAAAATTATGATAGTAGAAAATTTCACAGGTAAATGCAAACATATAATAAAAGTAAATTAATCACTTACAAAACCAACTTGGAGGTTAAAGCACAAAAGTAGTAAAATCAATTATATCTATAAAATTCAGCTAAGGGATTTACAAAATAAAATAATGTAAAGTATGACATCATATACATAAAATGGAATGGAGGGAGTAAAAACTTAGTTCTTTAGAATGGATTCCAATTTTAGCAACCATCTAATTAAAATTTTAGCAAATTTTAACAACTCAATATAGACCACTATATACCTAAGATGTTATACATGAACCTAATGGTAACCACAAATCAAAAACCTATAATAGATACACAAAAAAATAAAGAGAAAGGAATCCAAGCATAACACTAAAGAAAGCCATCAAACCACAAGGGAAGAAAGCAAGAGAAGAGAAGAAGAAAGGAAGCCTGGGTGGTTCAGCAGTCGAGCATCTGCCTTTGGCTCAGGGCATGATCCTGGAGTTCTGGGATCAAGTTCCGCGTCAGGCTTCCTGCATGGAGCCTGTGTCTCCCTCTGCCTGGGTCTCTCATGAATAAATAAATAAAATCTTTAAAAAAAAAAAAGTAACAGAGAACTACAAAGCAACCATAAGACAAGTAACAAAATGGCCCTAAGTACATACCCATCAATAATTATTTTAAATGTAAATGGACAAAATGCTATCAGAAGACTACAATGACTGAATGCATTAAAAAGCAAGACCTCACATCAGGTATAAAGACACATGCAGCGCAGCCCGGGAAGCTCAGTGGTTTAGCGCTGCCTTCAGCCCAGGGCCTGACCCTGAAGACCCGGGATCGAGTCCCACGTGGGGGAGTCTGCTTCTCCCTCTGCCTGTGTCTCTACCTCTCTCTCTCTCTCTCTGTGTGTGTATCTCTCATGAATAAATAAATAAAATCTTAGGGATCCCTGGGTGGCACAGCGGTTTGGCGCCTGCCTTTGGCCCAGGGCGCGATCCTGGAGACCCAGGATCGAATCCCACATCGGGCTCCCGGTGCATGGAGCCAGCTTCTCCCTCTGCCTGTGTCTCTGCCTCTCTCTCTCTCTCTGTGACTATCATAAATAAATAAAAAAATTTAAAAAAATTAAAAAAAATAAGTTTACAAACATTAAAAAAAAAGACACATGCAGACAAAGTGAAACAATGGAAAAATATCTAGCATGCTAATGGAAATGAAAAGAACGCTATGGTAGCAATACTATATATTGGACAAAATACACTTTAACATAAAGGCTTGTAACAAGAAACAAAGAATGACACTACATAACAGAGAAAGGGAACAATTCAACAAGATATAACAATTGTATATATTTATGCACCCAACATGGGAGCACCTAAATACATATAGCCACTATTAAGACATAAAGGAAGAAACTAACAGTAATACAATAACAGTAGGGGGCTTTAATACCCCTTATCTCAATGGATAAATCAATCAGGAAGAAAATCAATATGGAAACAGTGGCTTTGAATGACATATTGAACCAGATGGACCTAATAGATATATTCAGAACATTCCATCCAAAAATAGCAGAATACACATTCTTTTCAAGAGCATATGGAACATTCTCCAGAACAGATCGCATGTTAGGCCACAAAACAAGTCAACACAAAAAAACTAAAATTATATCATGCATCTTTTCCAACTGCAACAGTATAAAACTAGAAATCAAGTGCAAGAAAAAATCTGGAAAAAACACAAATACATGGATGCTAAACCACATGCTACTAAACAATGAATGGGTCAACCAAGAAATCAAAAAGGAAATAAAAAAATACATGGAGACAAATGAAAACACAATGGTCCAAAATCTTCGGGATGCAGCAAAAGCTGTTCTAAGAGGAAAGATTATAGCAACACAGGCCTTCCTCAGGAAATAAGAAAACTCCCAAATAAACAACCTACTTAAACCTAAAGGAGCTAGAAAAAGAAGAACCAACAAACCTAAAGCCAGTAGAAAGATGGAAATAATAAAGATTAGAACAGAAATAAATGAAATAGAGATTAAAAAAAAACAACAGATCAATGAAACCAGGAGCTGGTTCTTTGAAATAAAATTGATAAACCTTTAGCCAGACTTATCTAGAAAAAAAGGCAGGACTCAAATAAATAAAATCAGAAATGAAGGAAGAGACCTAACACCCAATACTACAGAAGTATAAAGAATTATAAAGAATACTATGAAAAATTGTATGCCAACAAATGGAAAACCTAGAAGAAATAAATTCCTAGAAACATATTTGCAAATGATATCTGATATGGGGTTAATATCCAAAATATACCAAAACCACAAATAATGCAATTAAAAAGTGGGCAGAGGACATGAAATAGACATTATTCCCAAGAAGACATACAGATGGCCAAGAGACACATGAAAAGATACTCAACATGACTCATCATCAGGAACATGTAAATCAAAATCACAATGACGTATCACCTTACACCTGTTATCAGGGCCAAAATCAAAAACACAAGAAACAAGAGTTGGCAAGGATGTGAACAAAGGCATACTTATGCACAAACTGGTGCAGCTACTGTGGAAAACAGTATGGAGGTTCCTCAAAAAATTAAAAATAGAATTACCATAGGATCCATTAATTCCACTACTGGGTATTTACCCAAAGAATACGAAAATACTAATTTGAAAAGATATATGCTCCCCTATGTTTACCATAGTGCTATGTACAATAGTCAAGACATGGAAACAACCCAAGTATCCATCCCCATGAAGGATTTGATCTCAGGACCCTGAGGTCATGACCTGAGCTGAAACCAAGCGTTAGTCACTTAGCCAACTGAGCCACCCAGGTGCCCCCAAAATGGGTCACCATTGAAGAGATGTAAGAAACTAACTCATGATTTAGAAAATTAGTAAACAAAGGAAAAGAATATTTATCTTTAGGGATGCCTGGGTAGCTCAGTGGTTGAGCTTCTGCCTTTGGCTCAGGGTGTGTTCCCGGAGTTCCGTGATTGAGTCCCACATCGGGCTCCCTGCATGGAGCCTGCTTCTTCCTCTGCCTATGTCTCTGCCTCAGTGTGTCTCTCATGAGTAAATGAATAAATATTAAAAAAAGAATATTCATCTTTAATTTTCTATATGATCTGTAAAACTGAGTAACCAAGTAGTAAATAAGGTGAAGTTTCTTTTTACAGAGGCATTCCAGCTAAGAAATAAATGACATAATTAGTATATCCACCAATTTATAACCTCTAATGAATTAAGGGACATAGTAACTGCCTGTCAGTGACTGCTGATATCACTAAAACGAAAAATCCAGACATCGCATGCCAATGAACTGAAGAATATCTCACCATCACCTACAAAAAAAAGAAAAAAAAATTTCCCAAGAGTTTGATTAAGCTTCTTAATCAACTATCATTTTACAGGAAATAGGAGAAAAAGGAACCTGTTCCTCCATCCCACCAAGATGCAATCAGCAAAATCCAGATGGTGTGAAGCTACAGGACAAATGATCTAATTTAATCAAGGTAGAACTGTTAACAAAAAAATCAAGAGGAACTTTTAATTTAAAAGAGACTTAAGGGACGCCTGGGTGGCTCAGCAGTTGAGCGTCTGCCTTCAGTCCAGGGCATGATCCTGGAGTCCTGGGATCGAGTCCCACATTGGGCTCCTGCATGGAGCCTGCTTCTCCCTCTGTCTATGTCTCTGCCTCTGTCTCTCATGAATAAATAAAGAAAATATTTAAAAAAGAGAGAGAGAGAGAGAGAGAGAGACTTAAAAGACTTTTAAAAACAATACGTAAAACAAAATCAGACTGGAGATGTTCACTTGGACAATAAAGCTCTTGAGAAAACCTTTCCTGCAGGGAGGAGGTTTGTAAATGCAAAGAGATACACAACAGGCTTACAGGACAGCTGGCAAAATCCTAACTCATGACCTATGGTTACAAGTCTGTGGGTACCTTAAGATACTTAATCATGCAATTCTTGGGGATCCCTTGGTGGCTCAGTGGTTTAGCGCCTGCCTTTGGCCCAGGGCGTGATCCTGGAGTCCCGGGATCAAGTCTCACGTCATGCTCCTGCATGGAGCCTGCTTCTCCCTCTGCCTGTGTCTCTTGCCTCTCTCTCTCTGTGTCTCTCATGAATAAATAAGTAAAATCTTAAAAAAAAAAATCATGCAATTCTTTATATGGTCTTCTGTATTCTTGTCATACTTAGTTTGTTTAAAAACTAAAAAATGAGGAAAACTTTCCACATAGATCAGAACATGGCTCCAAGTAATTCCTGAAAAACATTCTATATTCTTCACAATGACAATCAGAACCTTGTATGATCTGGTCCTGGCCTAACTCCCAGACTTCCCTTCCCACCAACCCTTTGCCCCTCTGCTCTAACCTTCTTACTGCTCCCACAGAGACCATTTCTCTCTCAGAGCCTGTGTGTGTCTCCTGCTCAGACTAGAGTGCTGTTGCCCAGATTTGTGGCCTGACTCCTCTCTTCACGACTCTGTGCAAGCACACCCACTTTGAGACATGCTCCCCAACCACCCAAACCTGTCATTTTCACCCTATTGCTCCTATATACTTGTCTGCACAGCAGGATTCCTGACAGTACTGATTCACTCATCTGCTTGTTTGACCCAGGTCTTGCCAACTGCAAGTCAAGTGCATGAGAGCAGTGATTCTATCAGTCATGAGGAGTTGATGGCCTCTCTGGACCAGCCGACCAGACTGCGGTGATGTACCGCACCAAACCCACTCCCCAACAGAACCTGGTCCTGAGCTGGCTGAGAAGCTGGGCAGCTTGGTGGAAAATAAGGAGCAGTTGTTTAACCACAAGCAGGGTACCTATGGTGGCTACTTCCAAGACCAGAAGGATGGCTACCGGAAGAACGAGGGCTACATGCGTCGGGGCAGCTACTGCCAGCAGCAGTTTCAGACAGGCTACTGATGGCCTCGCTTTGTGCCTCAGTCATGTTCATTTCATATACAGAGCCAAGCAGTGCTTTGCTTGGAGAGGACACTTGATAAATATTGGCTGAGTATATGAATACATTTTTTAGACACAGGAACACATACAGAAATTTAAATGCAGGGGCGCCTGGGTGGCTCAGTTGGTTGAGTGGCCAGCTCTCAGTTTCTGCTAGGGTCATGATCTCAAGGTCCTGGGATCGAGCCCTGTGTTGGGCTCTGCTCTCAGTGAGGAGTCTGCTTAAGGATCCTCTCTCTCTTTCTCGCTCTCAGTCTTTTTCTCTGCCCCTACCCCTGTTCTTAAAAAAATAAATCAATCTTAAAAAAAAAAAGAAATTTAAATGTGAAAATTGGAAAGCAGCTGGATGCAAAATATATGCTAAAAGGTAACATGGGGGAGGGGAGGGAAGGCCCGCCAGGGTGGCTCAGTCAGTTAAGTGTCTGACCCTTGATTTTGGCTCAGGTCATGGTCTCAGGGTCACGAGATGGAGCCCTACGGCAAACTCCTCACTCAACGTGGAAGTCTGCTTGGGATTCTCTCTCTCTCCCTCTGCCCCTCGCTCCTACTCATGTGCTCTCTCTCTCAAATAAATAAATAATTTTTTTAAAAAGGTTACATTGGGAAAGAAAGAGGACACTCACTTCACTAAAAGAAGAAATAAGGGAATAAAAATTAGAGGTGATTAGCAAAAGATAGGAGTTCCTTTGAAAGCCCATGCTGTGATCTTTATTTCCTTCTTAGATCTCAGGCATTTTTATCCAGCAGGCCTTGGGTCTTTCAAGGAATTTTTCCAAACCACAACTCAGGGGTATGACCCCTCTCTGACCCCTCCTGATCCTCTCTGCTGGCTTCTCCCCTACTCACCTGGGTACCATCCACTTGTCTCTCTCCTCACAACCACCCAGAGCTCTTTCTCTTGCTCCAATAAGGTAATCACATTTGGCTTAGAGATGGAAATTCCTGCTAAAAAAAAAAAAAAAAAAAGAAAAGAAAAAGAAATGAATGACACATGGTGTACAAAAACTTTTTTTTAATACACACAACCCTTCCCCCCTAAAAAAACAAACCAAAAAACTTTGGTTGAGACCTGGTTAAATTTTTTTTTTTTTAAGATTTTATTTATTTTGGGCAGCCCAGGTGGCTCAACGGTTTAGCACCGCCTTCAGCCCAGGGCCTAATCCTGGGGACCTGGGATCAAGTCCCACGTTGGGCTCCCTGCATGGAGCCTGATTCTCTCTCTGCCTCTGCCTCTCTCTCTGTCTCTCATGAATAAATAAATAAAATCTTTAAAAAATATTTTATTTATTTATTCATGAGAGACATGGAAATAGAGAGGCAGAGACACAGGCAGAGGGAGAAGTAGGTTCCCCAAAAGAAGCCCAATGTGGGACTCAATCCCGGATCCCAGGATCACGCCCTGAGCCAAAATCAGATGCTCAAACGCTGAGCCACTCAGGTGTTCTAAGACCTGGTTAAATTTGAAATAATATTGTTTTTAGAGGGGACAAGAGAAGGAGAGAGGAAATCTCAAGCAGGCTCCACACCCAGCATGCAGCCCAACACCAGGCTTGATCTCATGACCCTGAGATCATAATCTGAGCTGAAATCAAGAGTCAGACGCTTAACTAATTGAGCCACCCAGGTGCCCCTACCTTTGTAGTACTTTTTTTTTTTTTAAGATTTATTTATTTATTCATGAGAGACAGAGAGAGAGAGAGAGAGGCAGAGACACAGGCACAGGGAGAAGCAGGCTCCATGCAGGGAACCCGACGTGGAACCTGATCCCAGGACTCCAGGATCACGCCCTGAGCCGAAGGAAGGCACTAAACCTCTGAGCCACCCAGGCATCCCCATTTGTAGTAATTTCAAAGTCAAAATGATATTGAGAAAAGACTTCAGAGAAGGGTGAGAGGATTGAATGAGAGCAGCAAGGTTAGAGAAAGGACTTATTTTATTTAAACTCATATAGACTCTGTCCTTTAAGAGGAAGTACAATTCAGTAGCTGAAAACATGAACCTTCAAGCCAGAGTGGCCAATGTAAACCCTGGTCTCTGCTATCCTGTAGCGATACGACCCCAAGTAAGCCCTTTAAACTCTGTCCATCAGTTTTCCCATCTCTAAAATGGGGATGATAATAATACCTACTTTATAGGGTTCATATTAAAATTGAATTAGTTAATGTATGTAAAACACTTCCAACATTGCCTAGCATATAGTACTACAAAGTTAACTAGCATTTTTATTGTTGTTATTTATTTTGTCTCCTTAGACATTTTGGTTCATTCTTAGTAAGTTCATTTCATGAAATATACACACTTCATGGCCTGAAACTTTCAACTATGAAACAGGTAAAGAATGTTTGTTGGGGTGCCTGGGTGGCTCAGTTGGTTAAGTGTCTGCCTTTGGCTCAGGTCATGATCCTGGGGCCCTAGGATTGAGCTCTACATCAGACTCCCTGCTTAGCGGGGAGTCTGCTTCTCCCTCTATCCCTGTTGCTCCCACTGCTTTTGCTCTCTCTGTGGAATAAATACAATTAAAAAAGAAAAAACAAAAGGAATGTGTATTAAAGGAAATGGAATTTTAAATGAATTTGGGTGACTCAATCAATATATAAATCATAGAGGAGCTTTTGATAGAAAAACTCAGAACACTGTCTCCTTCCAAGTAGGTCAGAAAAAAAAAACCAAGACCCAGAACATTTAGAGTAAATCTGAGATCAAACACAATACAAAGCTGTTTTCTTAGACAATGATCATATAATGAATGTCTGAGAGTCCTAATTGTATCCCATGGTTATTAGGAAAGAGGCAGTTACAGAGAGGGCCAGTGTAAAGGAGAAAGTTCAGATACAGGTAGGTAAGACACAGGCACTTTGCGGACATGCCCGTTTTCAACCTGACGAATCCCAAACTATTTCTTTTGGGAACAAGAAGGAACTCAGCTATTTCTTAACAGATGACCCTGAAACTCACTGAAAGGAAAGCTGATATTCCAGAAAAGAGACACTAACAATTTATTAAATTATTGGTTTAAATTATTTCAAATTAAGTTCTTCAATGAAATCATTAAAATTCAAATTAAATTATTAATTATACTCGCTCAATATCAATTTTATTATCATGTTAATTAATCTTTAGAACAAACTACTATTGGGGGAGACAGTCTTACCTAGTGAAACCAGGTTGCTGTAGGTCTCCAACATCACATCCCTGTACAAAGCCCTCTGAGCAGGGTCCAGGCACTCCCACTCCTCCTGGGAGAAGCTGATGGCCACGTCCCTGAATGACAGAGATCCCTGAAATCACACACACACACACATACACACACACACACGCATTACAGTGAAACCAAAGGAGATTATTGTAAGGTGAACAAAGAGGAGGCGAAGAACAGCACTGCGAGACAGGAGCAATGTAGAATTTCATAGGGTGCCTGCAAGTTCTTGAAGACTCTTGCTGCTGCAGAGCAAACTTCCTGTGTGCTGCGGGATAACCTACTGACCTCAGCATGGCTGGGAATGGCTAAAGAAATGTGAAGTCATCATATTTCAGGAAAACAAATACCAACTTACGTAGGCCATGTTTTTAGAACAACAAAATTGGTCCATCTTCCTCATGCTTCCCCTCCTAGAGAAAAAAAAAAAAAAAAAGAAGAAAGGCTGAAGCCAAGCTGTGCCTTGGTGCTCTCTAGGTGCTTTAAATTAATACAACAATTTTTTTCTTCCATTTCTGTATCCCACCTACTCCCTAAGATGCCTCTTTTATCCCTCTCTGCTTCACACACTCTCCCTTTCCCTCTGATCCTCCAATCGCTCCCTCCCACCCCCCATACAAATTGGCATCAAACATGAGGAGTCTAGACAAAATTGAGCCCTCCCTCAAGTCCTGGGGAACATGCTGTCCTCCAAAATATCTCAGCATGAGGGACCCTACATTCCTGGGATAAATGACAAGACCTAGGGCTGGGCCCCATATCCTGCTCTGTGCAGATCTTCCTCCCTGTGTCCCACTTTTCAGGGCTGAAAACGGGTCATGTCATCCAAATTGGAACCTCTTTGTAAATTCAGGATTGGGAGAAGTAGGGCAAGGTAGAAAACTGGAAAGGATGTAGATGGAATTGCTCAGGCAGTGTTCAGCTTTCTAAGTCCAGCAAAGCCAACTAGTTAAGTATATAGCAGGGCATCCACGTAATGGAATACTATGTAGTCATTACATATTCAAGATACATGGTCAGCAGAAAAATCAGGTTACAAAATAGGATGCAGAATGATCCCATCTATAAAATATATATATATTTCAAATATAACTCTATAAATTCCAAGTTAATGCCACACAGTAGTTACAATTATGAAGCACCCTTAAGCAAAAAGTAGAGAATTGGGGCCACAGTGCAGTGATAAGAACTATTAATGTGACATACAGTTTTCTGGAATTTTTTCTGTCAATGTCTGTTAGTCTTAATATATATATATATATATAAATTCATTCCTATAAACTCTCAAAGTACGCTAGATGACTTTTTCTGATGGACTTGTCATATTCTGCTATACATTTATTCTTGTTCAGACTTCATCTGTGCTAGAGTAATAAGAAACCTAAAAGTGGTGGCTGTGTCCTCTCCATCATTATCACCATATCCAACATATTGCAGGTACCTGAGCATCTTACAATGAACACAAATCCCAATTCCAGGAATCTTCCATAGGAAACAGCTATGGAAGCACACATGATACACACACAAAGATGATTATTAGAGGATGCTCTATAATGACCCCAAATTAGAAACTTAAATTTATCTAATAGTTGGCAGATGGTCCACTGTACGATGGCATACTATGCCATTATTTATTATAAAAATCCCTATTAATTGATGGGGGGAAAAATTCAAAGTCAAGTACTAAGTGAGGGTTTAAAAAGGGTTTAAAAAGGATACCAAATTTCAAGGACACTTGGGTAGCTCAGTTGGTTAAGCTGTCAACTCTTAATTTTGGCTCAGGTCATGATCTCAGAGTCCTGAGATCGAGCCTGGCATGGGTTCCACACTCATCGCAGAGTCTGCTTGAGATTCTCTCTCTCTCTACCTCTGCCCCTTCCCCTGCTTGCTCTCATTCTCTCTCCCTCTCTAATATATAAATGAATAAAATCTAAATAACTAAATGTGTACCTAATTTCAAATATAGTATCCTATCATTAATATTAACTCCTTAATCATTATTACTAAGGATAATAAAAATTATATTTGTTTGGTTTTTTTTAATTTATATATTCATGAGAGACATAGGCAGGAGGAGCAGGCTCCCTGTGGGAAGCCTGATTTAGGACCCTGGGATCAGACCTGAGCCAAAGGCAGATGTTTAAGCACTGAGCCATCCAGGTGCCCTGAAAATCGCATTTGTTAAAGAAACTTAATTCCAAAAAAAAAAAAGAAACTTAATTCCACTGTTTCCCTTTTTCTTGTGAGTGAGCCTGAAGCCTGCTTAAGATTCTCTCTCTCTCTCTGCCCCTCCCTCCCCCTGCTCATGCTCTCTCTCTCTAAAAAACAAAAAAACCTCACCACAATAAAGCTACTTCCAAATTAAACCATAAAAATAAAAACAGAACTATCAGGAACTGGGTACTTCCAGTCATTAAAGAACCGAGCTTGTGAGAGAGTCAACAAAGAAATCAATGTGACTGTAGCAACTAACCTGAACCAGTTCTAACATCCTTAACTGTATCTCAGCAATATAATTAGAAATATTCATGATCAAGATTCTTCTCTGAAAGAACACAATGCAGGTAAGCAGCACCTGCAGACCAAATAAGAAAATGCACGGGATATACACAGTACCATGTTCGGTTCTCTTCTTCATTAAAAAACTGATGAAGGGGATCCCTGGGTGGCTCAGTGGTTTAGTGCCTGCCTTTGGCTCAGGGCGCAATCCTGGAGTCCCGGGATCAAGTCCCACGTCGGGCTCCCTGCATGGAGACTGCTTCTCCCTCTGCCTGTGTCTCTGCCTCTCTCTATGTCTATCATAAATAAATAAATAAATAAATAAATAAATAAATAAATAAATCTTAAAAAAAAAACTGATGAAAACATCATTTTGGAGAGAATCCTTATAGAATGTCCTCACTTAGTAAATGTGATTTACATACAACATCTTCTTGGGTACTACTCTTCTAACATGAATACTGCTTAACATAAGATCAAATGTTTTCTCTTTTCATGATTATTTATCAATGTAGTTTTTTAAGTGCATGATACTCCATCACTAGATGGAGTATATAGTCTAGTGTGATTTGCTCAGTTTGTACAAGATCATTCTACATATCACTCCAAGTATCAGTCTTTTGATGTTAGACAGGGTTTCTCATCCTCAGCATTAATACCATATTGAGCCAGATAATTCTTTGCTGGGGGAAGAAGGGTGGTGCATTGTAGAATGTTTAGTAGCATTTTTGTCCTCCACTTATTGGATCCAAGTATCACTGTCCCCACACTACGGCAACCAAAGTTGCCTCTAAATATTACCAAATGTCCCCTGGAGAGCAAAATCACCCCGTTAATAATTACTTATCTATACTGAGTCCAAGCCTTTTAGGTCCTGCATACTTTGAATAATCTCATGAAATTATATACTTTCCCTGCAAACCCCACCATAACCCTTTGGTATACTATTTCAAGGGATTTGTGGTCCCCGGAGACCAGAAGTAGAATCACGGCAACTCAGGGTTAAGCACTTTTATTATTTTTTTTAAGAGTGGGAGAGATGGGGGGTGAGTGGGGCAGAGGAAGAGTAAGATAATCTTTAGTAGTTTCCACATCCAGTACGGAGCCCCACACAGGGCTTGATCCCACAACTCTGAGACCATGACCTGAACTGAAATCAGGAGTCAGATGCTTAACCAACTAACTGAGGCATCCAGGCTTTCCAAAAATTTTTTATTCTATACTGTTTGAGCATCTCACTCATTTTCTTAATATGCAGGCAGCAATAACCATGGATCACATATTGCTGATGCCCTCGTTGTATAGAAACTAAGAGGAATGAGTTAAAACACACATGAAGAACAGCTAAGACCTATCAAGCACTTACTGTATGGATGGGACCGCTCTAAGGGGTTAATGAGTTAATACATATTAACTCATCTACCATTCATTACAAACCTGAGACAGCCAGGAAGAGAGAGCCAATATTCCAACCCAGATAGTCTGGATCCACAGCCCCTCCTCTCAATCACACTACACTGCTTCTCACAGCTCACACAAAAGGAAGCCAAACACACAACTGCCAAACTTCAAAGAGATGTGGCCAATAATACAAACTTCAGCTGATGGAATTCCCTGGAAAAATCCTAGCTCTTACTGATACCAGCTTCTGCTACTATCACGTTCCCATTTTTGAAAGCCTCACACTGACTAAAATCAGCTAGCCATCTCCACTCTTCTCTTGCTTTGTAAAGCAGGCCCTTGGGGCGCCTGGGTGGCTCAGGTCATGATCCTGGGGTCCTGGGATCAAGTCCCGCACTGGGCTCCCCAAGGGGAGCCTGCTTCTCCTTCTGCCTGTGTCTCTGCCTTTCTCTCTCTCATAAATAAATAAATTTTTTTTTTTTTTTTTTTTTTTTTTTTTTTTTTTTAAAGAAAAAGAGCGCAGCCTGGGGGGCTCAGCCGTTTAGCGCTGCCTTCAGCCCAGGGCATGATCCTGGAGACCCGAGATCGAGTCCCACGACAGGCTCCCTGCATGGAGAGCCTGCTTCTCCCTCTGCCTGCGTCTCTGCCTCTCTCTGTGTCTCATGACTAAATAAATAAAATCTTAAAAAAAAGAAGAGAGAAAGAAAAGAAAAGCAGGTCCTTAAAGAGCAAAAGGTACCCAGTGTGTGATTCCACCTAATTTTCTTCTTACCAAATCAGAGTCTAAAATAAAGCTTTAACATTAACTGCTGGTTTATTTCCTTGTTATCTCAGAAAAAGGGAGTGCTCAAGATGTGAACTATTTACGATACTGTTTTTGGTATTTACCAAGTTACTTACCCAGTGAATATTGTCAAGAGGTGAGGTGCCATGGGGGACCAAATGGTGGGGTATCAATTTGCACGTCTCCCTACATTTCCTGAAAACTCACAGGCACCTCTCTATTCTAGAAAACAAAAACGCATTTCTCAGGCAATACAAAGCACAAACTCACCCTTGACTTTAGACGTGCGGTAATAATAGTCTCCCATCCTTCTCGGAGTCCTTCTTTTGGGTAATGGTATGACTGAAGAGGGAGAAGGCGAGCATGAGACCCCAGGCTTTTCTGGGAACGCAGACTAAATTTAAAAGTACCCTCCAGGGCCACACGTCCCTTACTTCGCACAAAATGGGATGGGAGTAAAAGGAGGAATCGGTCCCCGCGTTCGAAGCTGGTTCCTGGGGACGCAACTCCGAGAATGCGGTGGTTCGCAACAGGTAGCTGCCCTCGTGGGGGGCCCAGACAGGCACTTCCAGGGCTTAAGTCCCCATCCCAAGGCCAGGCCCGGGCTTTCCGGAGGAAACCTTTCATTCTGGGCTCAGCGTCTGACCTCTCTACAGGGGCCACGGGCATGCTGCAGCCACGTGGCTGGGAGGGGAGGAAGCGGCGGGCCGCCGGTCCCGTGACTCACACTGACACGCACACACAGCCACGGCGAAGCACGCTCACCACACGCCCCCGCTCCCCGTCACCGCAGCACCACGCGCGCCCTCACGCACGCACCGCCACACTCCGCGGCCGCCCCTCGCGGTCGCACAGTCCCCCTCCTCGCTGCGCGCGCACACGCGCTCAGGCGCCCTCCCTCGGGTGCCTGTCAGCGCTCTGTCCTGAGCGCCTCTCTCTGCCCACACACGCTGGCGGGTCCCTCCGGCTGGGGTCCTGGTCAGCAGAGGCCTCTGGCAGCCACGAATTCTCTCCTCCGCCGGAGGGCCTCATCCCTCCAGGACAGGGACCCCCGGATGCCGGAAGTGGCGGCTAGTTGGGCGTGGAGGCCACTGGGAAATGAAGTCCCAAGCAGGGAATGCCTCAGAAGCCTGGAGCTCTCCGGCTCATATTGTTCCCGGCATGCAACTTGGACCCGCCCCTAGAGGTGCCGAGCCCAGGGATTTGTGGGAGTCCCAGCCGCCGGGAGCACGCAGGCGCAGGCTGCTGGTAACTCTGAGGATGCCTCTGGAAGGAACATTGCTTCTTCTTAGAGCCTCAGTGTAATTTACTTTTCTCATTAAGGAGAAAAATGCAAATGAATATAAAAAGAAGGCAGAGTCTTATATATAGAAAACCCTAAAGACTCCACCCAAAAACTCAGAATGAAGGATTCAGTAAAGTTATGGGATACAAAGTCAACATACAAAACTCAATTGTGTTTTTATACAGCAACAAAACAAATTAAGGAAACCATCTCATTCATAATAGCATCAAAAACAATACAAATTTAGGAACAAGTTTAACCAAGGAAGTGCATGAGTTCTACTAGAAAGAAATGGAAGAAGACAAAAATAAATGGAAGGATGTTTCATGTTCATGGATTGGAAGAATTAATATTGTTAAAATGTCTGTATTACCCAAAGTGATCTACAGATTTGATGTTATCCCTATCAATGTTCCAGGGCATTTTAGAAAAAAAAAATCCTAAAGTTCAGTTGGAAGGACAAAAGACTTTGAATAGCCAAAGCAATCTTGAGCAAGAACAATAAAGTTGGAGGCATCACACTTCCTGACTTCTAATTATATTATAAAGCCATTGTAGGGGGCATCTGGGTGGCTCAGTCGGTTAAGTGACCAACTTTTGATTTCAGATCAGGCCATGGTCCCAGGTTCCTGGGATAGAGCCCCAGGTTGGGCTCTGTGCTCAGTGGGGAGTCTGATTGAGGACTCTTTCTCTCTCCTTCTCCCTTTGCCCTCCCTCATTCTTCTCTAAAGTAAATCTAAAAATCTAAAAAAAAAAGAAAAAAGAAAGAAAGAAAGCCACAGTAATCAAACAGCATGGTCTTGAAATAAAAACAGACACAGATCAATGGAACAGAATAGAGAGCCTAAAAATAAATCCATACATATACAGTCAAACAATCATCAACAAGGGTGCCAAAATATATAATGGAGAAGGATAGTTTCTTGGATAAATGGTGCAGGAAAAACAGGATATCCATATGCAAAAAAATGGGACCCTTATCTTATGCCATACACAAAAATCAACTAAAAATAGATTAAAATTACATAAGACCTAAAACCACAAAGCCCCTAGAAGAAAACAGAGAAAAAGCTCATTGATATTGGTCTTGGCAATGATTTCTTGGCTATGACACCAAAAGCACAAGCAACAAAAGCAAAAATAAATGAGCCTAATTCATAACAAAAGAAACAATATGAAAAGGCAAGATACAGGTGAAAAATATTTGTAAACCATATATACAATAAAGGGTTAATATCCAAAAAAAAGGAACTCCTATAATTCAATAGCTCAAATATATACATTTGATTTAAAAGTAGACAAAGGTCCAAAATACACATTTCTCAAAGAAGGAGTACAAATGACCAACAGGTATGTGAAAAGGTGCTCAACATCACTAATCATCAGGGAAATGCAAATCAAAATACAATGAGATATTACCTCACATCTGTCAGAAAGACTATTATTAAAGGGAAAAAAGGAAAGATAATAAGTGTTGGTGAAGATGTAAAGAAGAAGGAATCTTTGTGCACTGTTGGTGGAAATGTAATTGGTGCAGCCACTATAGAAAATAGTATGGAGGGATGTACAGTGTGGCACATGCATACAATGGAACATTATTGACCCTTTAAAAAGAAGGAAATCCTGCCATTTGTGACAACATGGATAAACCTGGAGGACATTATGCTAAGTGAAATAAGCCAGACAGAAGAAGACAAATACTCTCTTACTTATATGTGGAATCCAAAATAGTCAAGATCATAGATGCAGAGAGAAAATAGTGGTTGCCAAGGGCTTGGGGAGGAGGGTGGGGAACAGGTAGGTGATGGGTAAGAGGTACAAAGTTACAGTTATACAAGATAAATTATCAAGAATTAATATTGTTAAATATTATTGATAAAGATAATTCTGGAAATCGATGCATCATACTGCCTCTAACTAACAATACTTTGACGTATATTTAAAATTTGTGGGGATCCCTGCGTGGCTCAGTGGTTCGGCACCTGCCTTTGGCCCAGGGCATGATCCTGGAGTCCCAGAATCGAGTCCCACCCCCATGCAAGGAGCCTGCTTCTCCCTCTGCCTCTCTCTCTCTCTCTCTCTCTCTCTGCCTCTGTGTGTGTGTGTGTCTCATGAATAAATGAATAAAATCTTTAAAAAAATAAAAATAAAAAATAAAATGTGCTAAGAGTGTAGATCTTAAGTAATAATAACAGTAATAATAAGGCAGCAGGAAACTCTGGTAGGTGATGGATATGTTTATGACCTTGATGATAGTGATGGTTTCACAGGTGTATACTTATCCTCAAACTCATTGAGTTATATACATTAAATGTGTGCAGCTTTTTACACATCAATCATACCTCAATAAAGTTTTTAAAGTAATTGTATGAATTGACATGTTTATGGAAAGTGTAGAGGAGTTCCAATTGTTTTTCATCCACCTCAATACTTGGCATTTTCATTCTTTCTCAGCGTAGCTATTCTGATGCGTGGGTAGCAGTCTCTTTGATCAATTTTTCCCATGTGTACTGACCTGTAGAATATCCTCTTTAGTGAAATGGTTTACTACATTTTTTGCCCCTTTTTTCGCTTGAGATGTATTTTTCTTACTGATTTGAATTTTTCTGTACATTGTGAATATATATCCCATATCAGTTATATAGATATATTGAATATATAATATAATATGTAATATATATTCATAATTATAGATATAGATCTGTATCTGGATATAGATCTATTAAACATATATATGTGTATATATGTGTATATATATAAAATATCTTCTCTGATTCTGTGGGTTGATTTTTCACTCTCTTATTGTTGCCATTGCATGAAAAATGTTCTTGACTTTAATATATTACAACTTGCAATATTTTAATTCATGGTTAATGTTTCTTGTGTCCTGTTAAAAATATCTTTGTCTTGGGGCACCTGGGTGACTCAGTAAGTTGAACTTCTGCCTCTTGATTTCAGCTCAGGTCATGATCTCAGGGGCATGAGATCCAGCCCTGCATCCAGCTCCATGCTCAGTGGGAAGTCTGCTTGATATTCTCTCTCTCCCTCACCCTCTGCCCCTCTCCACTCTCTTTCAAAATAAATAATTTTTTAAAAATATTTTATTTATTTATTCATGAGAGACACAGAGAGACGGAGAGGCAGAGACACAGACAGACGGAGAAGCAGGCTCCATGCAGGGAGCCTGACGTGGGACTCGATCCCGGGTCTCCAGGATCACACCCCAGGCTGAAGGCAGCGCTAAATCGCTGGGCCACCAGGGCTGCCCCTCAAAATAAATAAATCTTAAAAAAATAACAGTTTTAGTCCTTCCTTTCTAATTTGCATGTATTTTCTAATTTCTAATTTGTATGTCTTTTAGTTATTTTTCTCCCTTTATTTCAATAGCTAGGACCTCCAGTACAATATCAAGTAGAGGTTGTTTAATAGCAGAGATCCTTAATAACAGTATATCCTTACTGTTAGGGGGAAGATTTTGACATTTTGATATTGAGTATGATGTTTGTTGTTGATTTGTTTAGGGGGGTGGATAAGATATCCCTCAATAGAAGTTGCCTCCTGGCTTCAGTTTTCTACATGCTTCATAATGAATGGGTTTTGCATTTTGTCAAATGTTCTTTACTTACTAATTTTTTATGTACCAAGATGATTGTATGGAGGTTTTTTCTTTATTAGCATGGTAAAATGCATTGAATGTTGAAAATATATTTCATTCCTGGAATAAACTCATTTTTTCATGATGTAATATCTTTTTATATACAACTGGATTTGATTGCTAATATTTTGTTAACTATTTTTGCATCTGTGATTATGAGAGCTTGATCTATACTGTTTTCAGTAATATCCTCATGAGATTTTGCATTCAAATTTATTCTAGGCTCACAAAAATAGTTAGGCAGTGTTCTCTTTTTTATTCGTGATATTGTTCATTTGTATTTTCTCTCTTTTTGTCTTGGACTAACCAATTTCATAAATAGCAAGATTTTGATGCAGTTTTTCCCTATTGTACACTTGTTTCTATTTCATTGATTTCTGCCCTTTATTATTTATTTCCTTCTAATTTGTTTAGGCTTGATGTTATTATTTATTTCCTAGTTCTAATTCTAGTTTCATGAAATTTGGAAGCTGAATTCTAAGCAGGGAGGTTTTTGTTGCATATAGTTTTCAATAATAAAACTTGGTTCTTTGAGGTAATAGAATTGAAACCTGGCATAAGTTAGAAAATGAAAACTAGTTAGGAAGATACCACAATAATTCATGGCAAAAATAATGAGTTGCACAAACGTGGAAGCAATATACATAGAAAGGTAATATTTCATAAATAGAGCCAAAGGCACTTGTGAATAAGTTGGATTGTGAAAGAAAGGATCATCAAAATGTATGTTTTCCTGTGTCTCCCCAGATCTATTCTCTACCCACCTACATTGCTCTGTGCCTCCAAGGCTAATCATTATGGGCTCTATCAGTGGACTACACCAGTATAAGACTGGCGAGCAGGAAGAGAGTGAAATTAGACTACATATTTCCTAGACTCTCTTTCTACCTGATTAGTCAAGGTTGGCTTTGACCCTCCCCCACACACACACCATAGGTCTCATCACTTTTTGTTTGGTAAGCTCTGATTCTCTGTGTCCAGTAACTAACTGCTCTTTGCCTGGAGATACATATATATGTGTATCTCCAATATATATTGTAATGTGATATATACATTCCTATATATGTATATATATATATATATGTATACACACACACACACACACATATATATATATATTCCTATATATAGCAATATTCCAGATATGTGTTACAAAGAACAAGATTACCTTTTCCAGGGGCAGCCCGGGTGACTCAGTGGTTTAGCGCTGCCTTCAGCCCAGGGCATGATCCTAGAGACCAGGGATCGAGTCCCATGTCGGGCTCCCTGCATGGAGCTTGCTTCTCCCTCTGCCTGTGTCTCTGCCTCTCTCTCTCTCTCTCTGACGAATAAATAAATAAAATCTTTTTTTAAAAAAGATTACATTTCCAAAAGGACATAGGAAGAAAACACTCATTCAGGAGACTTTAGGTTACAATCTCATTGTTTTCTCTGTCAGTTCAAAACCTTATTTTAATTTTTTCATGTGAGAGACATGACTTAAGATTCCCTTATATAAAATAGGAAGTTTAATGTCATTCAAGTAAACAAAATTTGTGAGGGATCTATGATATTTGGATCAGTATGGTAGGCAGAACAATGACCCCTGCCTATCACCAAATACATACATATGTGAATATGAATGTGAATATGAATATATAAATATATATAATTCTGTTATTTTAAGCCACTAAATTTGTGGTAATTTGTTATGGCAGTAATAGAAAACTACTAGTCAGTATGCGGCTGATAGTATTCCAAAGGTAAGTGGAATTTGGGGCAGAGTCTATCCCACAGTTGGTCCAAAAGGTTTGCACATTGAAACTGTGGTCATTTATCCCATTTCTTGATGCATGCTTGACGACAGCAGAATCCCCACATTTACTGCTTAATATGAAGAGTGAGTACCGTTATTGTAGGAGGATTCTTTGGAAAGCCCTTGGAAATTAATCTGCTGTTGCAATAGCAATTTGCAAGTGATACTGTGTATATGGCATTGCAAGGATAGTGCATCATCCAAATATAAAAGATGCAAATGTGGTGACTCTTATCATACCTCTCCTTACTTCACTTGTTTAGCTTGTGCTGAAAATGGATGGAGTTTGGACAATGACTGTAGCTTATCATTAAATCAATCAGTATTCCTAATTTCTCTGTGTTAGATGATGGCAGGTTAAACTCCTAGTGGATGCTAGTAGTATAGAGGTCTCAGCTATGTCACCCAAATGAAAGTCTTTGCTGCGTTTAGCAACTCCTTCTACTTAGAAGCACAGTGTTACAGGTGTGTGGGTGGTTCAGTCAGTTGAGTGTCCTGCTCTTGATTTTGGCTTGGGCCATGATCCCTGGGTCATGGGATCTAGCCCCGCCTCAGGCTCTGCACTGGGCATGGAGTCTGCTTGGGATTCCCTTTCTCCTTCTCCCTTTGCCCATCCCCAGCCCTCCAGCTCGATCTCTCTCTCTAAAAAAAAGAAAAGAAAAGAAAAAAGCACAATGTTTATTTGATTTCTTTACAGTTTAAAGGAAACATACATACCATTTGAATGTGCTGCTCTGATCCATTTTCTGAATGACTTATGAAATAGGTAGTATTTTTAAAAGATTTTTTATCTATTTATGAGAGAGAGAGAGAGAGGGCAGAGGGAGAAGCAGGCTCCTTTCACGGAGCCTGATGTGCGACTTGATCCCGGGTCTCCAGGATCAGGCCCTGGGCTGAAGATGGCACTAAACCGCTGAGCCACCCAGGCTGTCCTTTAAATATTTTTTTAAAGATTTTATTTTTAAGCAATCCCTACAATGAATGTGGGGCTCAAACTCACAACCCTGAGATCAAGAGCCAGCCAGATGCTCCTAGCAAGTCTTTTTTTTTTCTTTCAATTAGATAGAATTGACATATAGCATTGTATTAGTTTTAGGTGTATACAACATAATGATTTGATATATGCAAGCATTGTGAAGTGACTAACCACTATAAATTTAGTTAACATTCATTGCCAAACATAGCTACACTTTTTTCTTGTGATAAGAACTTTTAATATCTACTATCTTAGCAATTTTCACATATATGATATGGTATTGTTAACTATAGTCACAATGCTGTATAATACAACCCCAGGGCTTCTTTATTTTAGAACTTTTGAAGTTTGTAACTTTTGACTCCCTTCACCCATTCCTTTTTTAAAAATACTTAATTTACTTATTCATGAGAAACAGAGAGAGAGAGGCAGAGACACAGGCAGAGGAAGAAGCAAGCTCCACCCAGGGAGCCCGACGTGGGACTCAATCCCAGGTCTCCAGGATCACACCCTGGGCTGAAGGCAGCGCTAAACCGCTGAGCCACCCGGGCTGCCCCTGGAAAATGTAATCTTGTTCTTTGTAACACATATCTGGAATATTGCTATATCGTTTTTCAGCTCTTAGTTCGGCTACACCAAATATCTTGGAAGGACATTGCTGGAAAAAAAGGAAATAGTCAATATCAAATGTCAATAATTATTGACATTCATTAAATAAAGTTACATTTAAATCAATGTAGTTCAAAAGTCACTATGTGAAGGTAGTTCATATTATCCACTTTATCTCTTGGATAAAATTCTTTTTTAAAAAAGATTTTATTTATTCATCTAAGAGAGCGCACAATGGGAGAGAGGGACAGAAGAAGAGGGAGAAGCAGACTCTCTGCTTAGCGGGGAGCCTGACTTGGGGCTGGGATCATGACCTGAGTGAAAGCAGACACTTAACCGCTTAACCAACAGAGATATGGAAATGCAATAGGGGTACATAAATGGTGCTTGGATAGTTGGGTGTCCACAAGAAAAAAGTCTTTGATGTCTACCTCACACCATCCACAACAATGAAACCATCCATGTTATATGCACAAATATGAAAGCATAAATGATAAAAATTTATTTATCATCTTTTAAAAGATACTTTATTTATTTGAGAGAGAGAGAGTGAGTATGAGCAAGGGGGAATGTCAGAGGGAGAAGCAGACTCTCTATTAAGCAGGGAGTCCAGTGTGGGGCTTGATATGGGACACCATCCCAGGACCCTGATAACATGACCTGAACTGAAGGTGGATGCTTAACTGATTGAGTCACTCAAGCACCCCAAGGATAAAATTTTTAGATGGCAGCAGATAAGAATATGATCATGACCTTGGAGTCTGCAAAGATTTCCTCAACAGGAAATTGGTTAAAGGTACAAAGAAAAAAAACACAATGGACTACTTTAAAATTAAGAAATTCTGCCAAAACATCTACTCAGCTTCTTTCATTTGTATAATTCCTTCAAGTAAAGTAATTTGGTACCTCCCTCCAAAAAAAAAATTCTATTTATAATATACATGAATAATAATGTGAAAAACCAAAGAATGGGAAAAGCATTGAGTATCTCCTACAATGGACTCATACTAAGAATATGTAAAGACCTCTCAACAATAAATAAGAAAAAGAAATATCAAAAAAAAAGAAATATCAACAGAAAAACAAGGCAACATTTTGGTTTTTATTTTTAAATAATCTCTACACTGAATGTAGGGCTTGAACTCACCAAGATCAAGAGTCACATGTTCCACTGATTGAGCTAGCCAGGCACATCAAGGCAACATTTTTTAAAAAGATTTTTATTTATTTATTCATGAGAGACACACAGAGAGAGGCAGAGACATAGGCAGAGGGAGAAGCAGGCTCCATGCAAGGAGCCCGATGTGGGATTCAATCCCAGGTCTCCAAGATCACGCCAAGGGCCGAAAGCAGGTGCTAAACTGCTGAGCCACCCAGGGATCCCCAAGGCAACATTTTGAAGGAGAATTCACAAACATACATAAAGATTCTTAACTTCAGTAGTCACAGGGGAATGAAAATTAAAATCACAGTGTGATATGACTATATACTCATCAGTATGGCTAAAGGGGGGGGTGGAGAATAGACAATATCAAATGTTGGGAGAATATTTAGAGCAACAGAATTCTCACACACTACTGGTAGAAATATCAATTCATTTGTACAACCACTTTGGAAAACTGTTTGGTATTGTCTATGAAGACTAAAGTATGTCTACCAAGTGATCCAACAGTTTTCACTATATTCTCAGAAGAAATTCATGTATAAACATCTCAAAAGATATGTACAAACATATTTACAACAACACTATTCTAATACCCAAGTCTGGAAACAAGCCAAATGAACACGTACACAAAAGGACTAAAGGACACAGGACTGCCTTGTATTTACACAATGGAAGAATATACAGATATGAGAATAAAAGAATTCCAACTACAGAAGCACCTGGCTGGGTCAGTCAGTAGAGCATGCGACTCTTGATCTCAGAGCTGTGAGTTTTAGCCCGACATTTGGTGTAGAGATTACTTAAAAATTTAAAAATCTTAAAAACTTCAACTACATGCAATAATATGTGAGTTTCAGAATCATAATGTTGAGCCACAGAAGTCAGGTGCAATGTACATACTGCTTAACTCCATCTATACAGAGCTCAAATGCAGTCATACTAATGTACAGTGTTTGAAATATGGATAGTGGTTACCTTTGGGATTAGTGACTTCACTATGACATAAAAATCAATCCTAGGATTTTGATATTAGTCTCTCTTTTTTTTTATGATAGTCACACAGAGAGAGGGGCAGAGACACAGGCAGAGGGAGGAGCAGGCTCCATGCACCGGGAGCCCGACGTGGGATTTGATCCTGGGTCTCCAGGATCGCACCCTGGGCCAAAGGCAGGCGCCAAACCGCTACACCACCCAGGGATCCATATTAGTCTCTTCTTAATCTTGATTTTGGTTTCATTAGAAACCAAATGCTAATTGTGAGAATGTCGGTTTGTGCATTTATGATCTGGGCCTCTTCCTTATGAATGTCATACTGCCATAAAATTTATGGTGGGAAAAAAAAGACATCAGGCTGAGTAAACAAGAGTCTGGAATTTTTATAAATCTCATCTGTGTCGGAAACTGGCACGGTAATAACAAGACAATAAAGACTTATGTTTGCCTGGGGAAAAGGAAAAAGGCAAATGCATTAAAATATATGCAAGTTTGCACAATGCTCACCACTTTAATCACACCACACCTGGATTATTGCTGTTTGCCTTCTAGTGTCCTTCTTTGATCTCTGAGCAAGAACTCAGGAGGAACATCATTGTATCAGTTAGGATTCAATCAGAGAAGTAGAACCACTGGGAAGGATGTGGAATACAAGGTTTTTTAAAAGGATTAGATCTTTCATAATTGTGGGAGCTGGTAAAGAAGTCTTTGGGATGCCATGCAGGTCCAGTGCTGGGCCTGAGGTCATTGTAGGTAGGCAGGCCACATAGTCAGGATATAAAAGCTGGATGTGAAATATGAGAGAGTGAAGACAAACTGGAACCTGTGTCAGTGTCTCAAAACCTCTACCTCCTACAATGTGGGTGACCTGCTGAAGTTGGCACCAAGTCATGGGCTGCACACACACCTGGCTCAGTGCTAGGAGAAGCTGAACAAGGTCACATGGCAGGAACTGGGGCATCGTGCCCACAGGTGAGTCAGCAGATGAGCAGCACCGTGGGGAGCTGTGGCAGCACCTGGAGTCCCACATTGCCCTTCAGAGCATATGGCTGTTGCTTCTCTTCCAACTTCTAAATATGGCACAAACATCGCCTCCGCCAACCCTATCCTGAAATCATTTTGGAAGGGAGTTCTTGGAATTGATACAGTATAAAACCACCACCATCATTCTTTCAGAAAAATAAATTGGATCATGTCATTCATCTGTTCAAAAACCTCTAATGGCTCCCTATCTCTTTTAGGGTAAAAGTCAAAATAGTTACACTTTTAACTCCTCCTATTTGCTCATTCTCAAGTCTTCGAGCAGCCCCACTGGTCACCTTACTATTCCCTCAACAAACCAATAACTGTCCTTCCTCAATCTTTCCTCTACCTATCTCCTTCACCCTCTATCTTCTTGCCAAAGGCCAAATGCATTATTTCATCCCTCAAGTTCTTCTGGACTCTGCTCAAATATCACAGTCTCAGGAAGTATCTCCTGACCAAATTATTTAAAACTGAATCACCTAGGGGGTGCCTGGGTTGCTCAGTTAATCAAGCACCCAACTCTTGATTTCTGCTCAGATTATGATCTCAGAGTCATGAGATCAAGTTCTATGCTCAGGATAAGTCTGCTGAAGATTCCCTTTCCTTCTCCCTCCCCCTCTGCCCCTTTCTTCCATTCCTGGGCATGCACACACACACACACAAACGCACACACACACACACACACACACACACTCTCTCTCTCTTCTCTCTCTCTTTCTCTCTCTCTCTCTTTTTCTCTTTCTCTCAAAGAAATAAATTTTAAAAATCTTTAAAAAAAAAAACCCTGATCATGCAGAGTGTTCATTGTCCCACTCCTACTCATTACTTTTCAACAGAGCACTTAGCAGCAGCTGAAATACTATGGTGTTATCTATTTAACATTTCTGCCACTTGCAGTAGAATGGAAACTGGATAAGAACTACTATTTTTTCCTATCACATGTATTACTATATATTACTATATATAACATCACCTATAACAGTGACTGACATATGGTAAGGGAACATTGAATATTCTTGTTAAAATGAATTAATAAATGAATGAACGAAGTAGAAATGTATATCTACCTCCTCTATCTGATCTTTAAATGAAGTAAGCTGTTACTAAATTCTCAGGCCTATTCTTTCCACTCTCAAAATACCCCTTCTCTTATTTCAACCCTACCCAAGTTCCTATTACCAATATATGTTGTTGACAGCCAAATGTGTATCTCCAAAGCAAATCTTCCATCTATCCCCTACTTGTATATATGTGTGTGATACATCACCAGACACATGCAAGACACAGATGCCTTAGAGACATAACACACTCTATGTGCTAAAAAGAATGTGTAGTATTTCCATACTCAAAGGACAGCTTCCCAATCTCTCAAGATCAAGAAATACCACCACAATCCATACAGTTGCCCAAGTCTTAGAAGAATTGTGAGCCACAATTGTGTCCACACTAGCCTTAAATAACCATTTGTAAAATGATCACTAAGTTCAATGCATACTTCTTTCTTTTTAAAAAGATTTTATTTATTCATGAAAGATAGAGAGGCAGAGACATAGCAAAGGGAGAAGCAGGCTCCCCATAGGGAGCCTGATAAGGGACTCAATCCTGGGACCCCAGGATCATGATCTGAGCCAAAGGCAGATGCTCAACCACTGAGCCACCTACATGCCTCAATGCATACTTCTTTCTAAGGAAGTTTTTCTCAAGTCCATATGCTCTCCTCCTCATGTTGATTTTCATCATCTTTATCAGAAGCATTTTCCTCAAAAAAAAAAAAAAAAAAAGCATCGTCCTCTCTCACCTGGTTGACTTCAAATATCTCCTGTATCTTCTTCCCAAGTTCACTCTTGCTCAATCCAATAAACCATGCTCATAATTGTTATGCAAACTGGACATTTTTAAAAAGGCTTCTTTCTCCTTGAGAAAATCCTTAAATTTTCTGAAATTACTGTTGAGATTCATTGTACAAAGTCTTAACCTAATCTGTAAAACCTGGCAAATTGTCATGCCATCTTTCAGATCATGCTTAAGTCCTTGTTCCTGGCACACAGAGTATATGGGGTTTCTTTCATTTCTTTGTATGTTCTATGTTCTTTCCTACAAATGGGGTTCAAATGTGCTTTCCCATTTACCTAAAGCATCCACTATGGCTGGTAAACTTCTCCAAAATATTCAGGAAGTAGCCTAAACTGCAGGTAAAAGGGAAGCTTTCCATGATCCTTAAACATATTATCCTGAGTTCCTCATTGTGGCAATCTGTGCAACTGCAATTATATAATTGTTTGATATCTGGATTCCCCACAGACTTTATTGGAGCAGATACACTTACTGTTCACTACTGTGTCTAACACATCAGTAGTATAGAGAATATACTTCATATACTTCACTGTATGAGATCATTGGAAGAATGAATGTTGTACAAGGCTGTCGGTAGTTGGGTAAATTCCACAACTTCCTCATCAGGAATGGCATAGCCTAGAGACATGAGGGTCACTTTTTAAAAGCAAAAAGGGACTGAGGGTTGGAAAACAAGATGTTAGAAGCACAATAGTGTTTGCAAGCCAAAACTGTGGGTTGTCAAAAAGATAAGCATACATTTCAAAAACAGAAGAGAGAGAATGAAATATAACAAAAGTGCTCACAAGTATCAGGATGGCTTTTTTGGCTCTGCTCTCTGGGGATATTTGGGAGGTTTGCCTAGTGCTGTGAATGTATTGGACTTGCTGTTGGTGCCTGTGAAGGAAAAATATCATGGATCCACTGGACCATATCATGAGTCCCAAACAAATAACATCAATAGAGGTGAAAATAACTAAACATATTGATTCTGTAATTGTGTTAATAAATCTATGAGAGCAATACCCAAGATTTGATTTCACACTGATATTTCTGCTATTCTTTAGTCCAGTCACTCTCATGGGAACAATAATATTTATCAGCAAATGAAACATCCAACTCAGGATACATAGAGCATTAATGTACTTTGGGGATTTGAATTTGAGTTCTGCCCATCTATAGTTTGTGGGGTTAATACTTAAGGCCTGGAAAGCACTCAAAAGACAGGTGGTGCTAAGAGAATTTCCCCAGGCCACTCTGTAAAAATAAGAGACAAATTTACATGTGATATCATGTAGGAAGTATTTCAACTCAAAGGCTGCCATTGTCCCAGGGATTCCTCCCCAAAGAAGAATCAAAGTATTGGCTAAAGTAAGATGGTTGATTATTTGCCCAAATGGTCTCAATCTATGTCTCCTAAAATGAGAACAGACATAATGACAAAAGAGTAAAGCATTACCCACAGTACCTATTCCAATCTGAGCAAGGATGAGCATACCAAATGCCAAGTTAACAAGAATCATTGCTTAGGTGACTGAGGTATGATGATTTTGCTCAGATCCATAGCACCTGGAAAGAAACAGAAGGAACACAGGAATGTCTTCAAGTCAAGTGAATACAATTCTCACCAAGTTTCTTTAAAAACCTCTTTCGGGATGCCTGAGTGGCTCAGTGGTTGAGCGTCTGCCTTTGGCTTGGGGCGTGATCCAGGGGTCCCGGGATGGGGTCCCAGGATGGAGTCCCCAGCTGGGCTCCCTATGGGGAGCCTGCTTTTCCCTCTGCCTGTGTCTCTGCCTCTGTGTGTGTGTGTGTCTCTCATGAGTAAATAAATAAATCTTAAAAAAAAAAAAAAACCTTCTTTCTAGGAATCCTATACTCTTCTTATGTGCAAAGATTCGATCCCTAAATATTTTTTTTCTCTTCATCCCCTACTATACCTCCTGTGGTACTTGTAACAACTGAAATTATCTTATTGGATTACCTTATTTCTATCAAAGGAAGACAATTTCCTCCAACAGAACTATGAGAGCCATAAAAGCGGGGGTCTTGTCTACCTGTTTTCAGTCTATATCCAAGGTCTTGAACAATCTGTTACTAGTAGGCAGCCAATAAATACCTATTACATGAATAAACAAATAATGAATGGAATCATTATTTTCATGCCAAAAGTTATTATTTCAATACATCTTTTACATTAACAGATTCTTAACACAGAATGAATATTCTCTACTTAATAGTTTAAAATAGTGCATTAAGTTCACTAATTGTGTTATTTGAAACTGCATGTTCTTGCTTGATTTGAGCATTTGCTTCGTTTCGTTTATGTAGAAGCTTAGCCTACTTGAGAGATAGGTATGCAAATGTCTTATGTTGCACTGCATCCTATCCAATACTCTGTCAAACATTATCTTTCTATAAACCAATGTGACTTTTTTTTTCCAATGTGACTTTTTAATACAACTCTTGAATCAAGGACCTAAACTGAATTGAGCAGTATATTATATCTTAATAATAATACAATATTAACAAAGATATATTCCAAGACTACCCATGATTAATATGACAATGAATATTAGAAGCAATCTCATTTCATGCGGAAGAAAGACTAACATAACCTCAGGCACACAATTATTCATTATTTCTCTGACTTGGTCAATAAAATAGCAGGAAAAAGTTATTAGTCTTTGAAAATTAGATCATTTTTATGTGTAACTTTTGAAGAACATACTGAAATATTTTTGAAGTAATAATAGTAATTTGCTCAAATGTTACAAAATATGCAAAAATTTAAAATATATTATGCATGAACACTTTTCAAATCTTAGAACCAAACTAGATCAGTAATGTACTGAAAATACAAAAGTAAAAAAAAAATTAAATAGCACAAAAAAAAGTCTTGAATGAGTGGAACTCATTCCATGTTCTTCTTGAATGAGATGACACAACACGTCAAGATTTGAAACTTCCTCAAATGTGTGGGTTCAATTCAATGTCAGTCAAAATAGCAAGGCAATTTGATGGGTGGGGGGACTGAGCAATTTGTCTCAAAATTTAGCTATAATTGCACAAGAAATCCAAGTCATTTTCCCCAACACTTTATTTTTTTTTAGATTTTATTTATTTAAAAGAGATTTTATTTATTTATTCATGAGAGACACAGAGAGAGAGAGAGAGGCAGAGACACAGTCAGAGGGAGAAGCAGGGTCCATGCAGGGAGCCAGATGTGGGACTCTATCCCGGGTCTCCAGGATCATACCCTGGGCTGAAGGCAGGCACTAAACCCCATCCCAACACTTTATTATCAAAGTTTTCAAATATACAGAAATGGATTCTTTTTAAAAACTAATAATAATGACAATGGATTTCCCACATGATTTCCTAGAACTTTTACAGCAATTAAAGTGTGGGTACAAATGAAGAAAAGTCAAGCATATCAATGGGTCAGGATGAAGTGTCCAGAAAAAATTATAAATAGAAAATTCATCAAATTAGAAAATAGCCGCTTGGTATGAGGGACAAGAAAAGTTGGTGAATGATTTGAAAAATATAAAGTTGGATTGCCAAATCAAATTTTAACAGACAAATAAATTTCAGGGCAAAAAAAAATCATTGGAAAGAGCAGGAATCAGACACACACATGCAGATAGAAATAGCAGAGGTGCAGCTGATGAAACGAGTACTGTAGCTGATGACGAATTCTGCACAGTCTCTGTGCTTGAGCAACAAAATGTGAAGATGCCTCCCTAAAGTCCATGTACTCTGAGGTTCAGTGAGATTTCACCAAATCCTTAAGCCCTTGTAAGCACTGACCCTATGCTAGCCACAGCCCTGATCTGTCATATTTATTTTCAGGACTTTTATGTCCCCTGGAACACACAGCAGAAGGTAGAATGTGCATCAGATTTCTGATTATAAGACCAATACCACATCTCAGAATCCTGGTCTTGCACCCAAGTATGCTAATGGGAATGAAGACCCAGCTGTGAGAATATTCACTGGTAAGCATGCCTTCCTACATAATTGGGTCTAGCATATATTCCAAGGTGTATTATTTTGATTTGAAGATCAGAATCTACAATAACATATAATTCCTTAGTGTACCTATCTAAGATGCAGACAATGTCTTAAAATTTTTCATGAAGTGCACACATAGCACTCTCCCATATAAATAAATTTCCCAAATTCAGTCACATCCAGACAAGGTCCAGTGGAAATAGAAGACATTAATATATTTAAGATATTCTATGCATCAGGCCTATAATTTTCTCTATTATATATTTAATTCATCTTGATCCTACGCTTAAGGAATATCAGACTAGGGTTTAACCAAAGAACAGAGTAAAAATTAGGACAGAACTAATGCAGGGAAAAAATTATGGGGATGTTATAGGCAAATGGGCAAGAGGAAGAGAATGTCCAAATGATTAGCGAACATCCCTTCTCAGTAAAGCAGGCTCTACCATGGATTCTTGTGTGTTCTCATGAAAAGGCATTATCCAAACATTGTATAGATTCCCACCTCTGAATATTCACCCCTTTTCTCTCCCAGACAGTTTCTAAATCTGAAATAAAACTCCACTCACCTGCGCAGCCTTTGTGAGAAGGTAGTAGGCCCAATGTTTATCAGATTTGTTGTAGGAGGGAAAAGCTGAACCCTCAGTTACAGGCTTGGTTTTACTGACCTCATCTCCTTAGAGCTGTGATTATTATGTTATTTCTAGCATCAATGACGGTGCCTCCAAGAAAAATCTCTAAACATTTTTTTCTCAGTACACTAATTATCCAAATTAATTATGAGTCTTTCAAGAGAATATCCCAAGATGCTGCCAGAAGGAACTGTAAGAAAATATTTTTCTGCACTCCCTACAGGGATGAGGTCAAATAATTGTGAGATCTAAACAGTGAGGTCTAAACAGTGATAGGCAGTGACTCTGCCTATCTTCTGAAAATCTCTGAGGGTTATATTTCCTAAGAGAGAATTTGTAGATCCCATAGGCCTAAATGACTTCCACCTATCAAAGATTTGGTAGGGAGACAAGAGGCCTTCCAAGGAAAGAGTGTGGGGGATATCTAAACAAGACAGAAGAAGGGCACCTGGCTGGCTCAGTTGGAAGACTGTGCGACTCTTGACCTTAGGGTCGTGAGTCTGAGCCCCATGTTGGGTGTAGAGGTGACTTAAGGCAAATACATGAAATTTTTAAAAAGCAAATAAGCAAGGCAGCAGTATTGACAGAGACTCATTATAAAAGATAAAATAAATGAGATAGGCAGTGTGATGAAAGGCTAATTTACTCTGCACTTGGTGTATGGGAGTGAGGAAATGGAGGGGAGTATGGATCACTCTATCAACAAATGTAACTGTAAAAGAGTAACCAGAACTTCATGGGGAAAAGAAAGTTTAAATATTGATGATTAATAGCTGGTAGATCAGGATCTGTTAGATTATGGTAAAGACATATTTAATATTAATTAGATCAAAGCCCATTACTAGGTGAAGAAGGAGAAGAGGAAGAGGAAGAAGAAGAAGAAGAAAGAAGAAGAAGAAGAAGAAGAAGAAGAAGAAGAAGAAGAAGAAGAAGAAGAAGAAGAAGAAAGAAGAACAACAGAGGAAGAGGAGGAAGGGGAAGAGAAAGAGGAAGGAAAAGGAACAACACAGGATCCATTCATTAGCAAAAAATTAATCTTAGTCTTAAAGAGGAATACATTACCCATTTAACATAAGTTTGGGAAAAAAGAATGGGTATAGGGGCACCTGGCTGGCTCAATCAGAGGGGCCTGTGACTCTTGATCTTGGGGTCATGAGTTCAAGCCCCAGTGGGGTGTAGAGATTATTTTAAAAATAAAACTTTTAAAAAAGAATGAGTGTAAAGTGAGGATCATTCTGAATTGTGGAAGGAAAGATAGGGATTTCTCAACAGATAACTTCAACCTCTCTATGATGCAGGAGACAAGTATATCTTAAAAGAGAGAAGCATAAAGATCTGAGGATAATTGAGAATATTTGAAAGCCCAGTGGCAGATAATGGTAGAAAGAGTTGAAAGATGGAATAGAAGGGATCTGCCAGGCATTATCATAGAAGGAATTCAGGTTATTGCCTGAATATTTATGCTAACACCAATCTATCAAGTTGTGTATTCAACTGCACAAAATTGCCATGTGTAGCCACAAGGGGGAAATGGACACTAGATTCAATTAATGCTGAGGTTTTTCCAGGTCACAGTGATAAAATAAGAAAAGAATTAAGAATACTGGAATTAATAAAACACTGACCAGAAAATCACACTACAGAGAGAAAGAAAGAAATATTGGGATAAATTGACATGACAGAAAACTAATAATATGTGGGGTGCCTGGGTGGCTCAGTCGGTTAGGCATCTGCCTTTAGCTCAGGTCATTATCCCAGGGTCTTGGGATCAGGCCTGAGTCAGGCTCCTTGTTTAGCAAGGAGTCTGCTTGTCCCTTTCTCTCTTCCCCCCACCATGATCTCTCTCACTCTTGTTCTCTCTCAAACAAATAAAATCTTTTTAAAAAAAGGAAACTAAGAATATGTATGTAACAGGCTTGAGAGGCAATAAGTGAGAATAGGGAACTATGCAGAAAAAGAGCCTCGGAAATCTGCATGGGGCTCCCCTAAGTCTTTGCTGAACACTATGTTGTGCACGCATAGGGTAAAACTCCATCAGGTTGCACATATAAAAGACAGGTAACTATAAACTAAACATCTCCCAGAGCTCATTCAAAGCTGGAAGTTTTCAAGTAATGACCACCCAGAAAGAACAGTCCTCACTGATCACTTTGGGCATTAGTGGAGACACCAGAGGGGTCATGCCTTACTGGTTGAACTAAATGTCTCTACAAAGAATGTTATTCTCAACCCAGTTAACAAAGCTTGAGTGTAAGCTTTGAGAGAATCAAACTGAACCACAAATAAGTTAACTGTATATCAGAAGAAAGCCTAATACTTCTTCTCTTTTTTTAAAGATTTTATTTATTCGTGAGAGATACAGAGAGAAAAAGAGAAAGAGAGAGGGAGAGAGAGAGAGAGAGAGAGAGAGAGAGGCAGAGACACAGGCTGAGGGAAAAGCAGGCTCCATGCAGGGAGCCCGACACAGGACTCAATCCCAGGTCCCCAGGATCAGGCCCCAGACCGAAGGTGGCACTAAACCGCTGAGCCACTAGGGCTGCCCAATACTTCTTTTCAAAAAGAAAATAAAACCAGGCACCTAACAAAGTAAAATTGACAATGTCTGTCATTCTATTAAAAATTATTAGGTATGCCAATAAACCAGAAAAATATGCCCCTAAACAGAAGGGGGGAAAAAAAAACAATAAAACAGACCCATTTATATATTTTGTTTGTTTAGTCACTAGATGCAATTAACAATGGATTACACAAAGAAGATCAGTAAAAACTATCCAAAATGAAGCAAAGGAGGAAAATAAAAGAGTGAATTTTTTAAAGATAGTAGAGCTCCATTTATGTGTGAGATAATATAAAGCAGGCTGGTATACACATAGTTAAAATCCTCAGAGAAAAGGGAGAAATACAGGGCACCTGGATGGCTCAGTCAATTAAGCATCTCTCTTCAGCTCAGGTCATGATCTTAGGGTCCTGGGATTGAGGCCCACAATGGGCTCCCTTCACAGCAGGGAGTCTGCTTGTCACTCTCCCTTTGCTCTTTTCCCCTGCTTGTGCTCACACTTTCTCTCTCAAGTAAATTAATAAAATATTTGTAAGAGGGGAGGGGAATACATATTTTGGAAGGAATAATGGAAAATAAATTCCTAAGTTTGATGAAAACTATAAACTCACAGATCCGAGAAACACACTTCATAAAAACTGAAGTCCTGAAAACTAGTTAAACATAAAGTCTTAAAAGCAGCCAAAGAAAAATACACTTTAGAAGAAGAATAGGGACACAAAAGTGGCTCAGTCGGTTTAAGAGTCTGCCTTCAGTTCAGGTCATGATCCCTGGGATCCCTGGGTCCTGGGATAGAGCCCCGGAGGCCAGTGTAGGGCTCCCTGCTCAGTGGGGAGTCTGCTTCTCTCTCTCCCTCTGCCCCTCCCCCTATGAATGCATGCTTTTGAGTGTGTGCTCTCTCTCTCTCAAATAAATAAATAAAATCATTTTAAAAAGAAGAGGAACAAAAATAGGAAACGTTAATAATTTCTTATCAGAAATTACACAGACCCTAAGATAATTGAATTATATTTTCATAGAGCTGAAAGGGAAAAAACTGTCCACCTAGAATTTTATATCCAAATAAAATATTTCTCTCAAGGGAATTTAAAATACTTTCCAAAAAATAAAAATGAAGGCTTTCTCTGATGAACAAAAACAGAGAATTTATCACCAACAGAACTTTACTGGAAGAAAAGTTAAAGGAAGTTCTTCAAATGGGGGAAAAATGATACCTGATGGAAACCTAGATTTACACAAATAAAAAATGTGTGCTGCAAATGGGAAATACATAGGTAAATGCAAAAGTTTTTTCATTGTTGATTTCTTTAAAATATTATTTTTAAAATAAAAATTATGAGGTTGTGAGGTTTAACATGGAAATAAAATCTGTCAATTGCATAAAGAATAAGTGGAGAGGGGATCCCTGAGTAGTTCTGAGGTTTAGCACCTGCCTTCGGCCTAGGGCGTAATCCTGGAGTCCCGGGATCGAGTCCCACATCAGGCTCCCTGCATGGAGCCTGCTTTTCCCTCTGCCTGTGTCTCTGCCTCTCTCTCTCTCTCTGTGTCTCTCATGAATAAATAAATAAAATCTTTAAAAAAAAAGAATAAGCAGAGAGATAGAAATATATTATTGTTATTATATTACATGTGAAGTGGTCCAATATTACTTGATGGTAGACTGATAAGTTGTCTATTATAAACCCTAGAGCAACAACAGTAAAACAAGATATACAGCTAATAAGCCAATAGACATAACAATCTAAAAACAAACAAAAAACCCTCAATTAATCCAAAAAGCAAAAAGGAGAACAAACAAAACAGGGTAAAATTAGAAAAATATCAAAAAAGCTAGATTTAAACTCAATGATATAAAAAAATAAACTCAATAATATGAATAATCGCATTATAAATGGTACAAATACTTCAACTAAAAGGCAGAAAATAGTAGGCTGGATAAAAAGGCAAGACCCGGGGTGCCTGGTTGGCTCAATCAGAGAGGCATGCAAGTCTTGATCTCGGGATCATGACTTTGAGTCCACATGGGGTATAGAGACTACTTAAACAAATAAAATTGAAAAAACAAAAAGGCAAGACCCAACCATTAGGTATCCATAAGAAATTCACCTTAAAAATTCACATAAAGACATACAGAACAACTCAACATCCATATGAAAAAAAGAGAGAGAGAGAAAACCTGGACCCGTACCTTATATCATACACAAACATTAACTCAAATTTTATCATAGAACTAAATATGAAAGTTAAAACTATAATGTACCAGAGGAAAATATTTGTTTCCCCAAAATAGAACACAAAAATTACAAGCCATAAGAGAAAAAACTGGATTTCATCAAAATTAAAGGCTTTTTATGTTCAAAAATTATAGTTAAGAACATAAAAAGGTAAACCATGGACTGGAAGGAAATATTTACAGCACTATCTCTAACTTGTATCCAGAATATATAAACAACTCTAGAAATCTATAAGAAGAATACAAACAACCCCATCTTTAAGTGAACGAAATATCAGTCATGGTATTTCTTTTCTTCCCAAAGAAGATATATAAATGGTCAGTGAGCACTTGAAAAAATGTTCAATATCATCAGACATGGGGGAAACACAAAACCACAGTGAGATACCACCATACAACTACTCAAGTTGTTAAAACTGAAAAGACTGGAGATCAGCAAACATTGGACTTCTCCTGTATTGCTGGCAGATATGAAATGTTAATACCCACTTTGGAAGACAGTTCAGCAATTTCTTATAAAGCTCAACCTATACTCACTATATGACTCAACAACTTCAGTTCTACGTATTTATCCAAAGAAATGAAAAATACGTCCACACAAAGACTTATACATGATGTTCATAGCAGCTTCATTCATAATAGCTAAAAGTTGGGAAAATTCAGGGGCTAGATAAACAAATTATGGTATATTTGTAGAATGGGACACTGTTCAGCAATGAACAATGATATGATTGAACGGAATTCTGTTCAAGAATGGACAACTGATACAATTACAATAAAACTCAAAAAAACATTTTGCTTAACAGATCAGCCAGGCACAAGAGAGTACATATTGTATGATTCCATTTACATGAAATTCTAGAAAAGTCAAAACTAATCTGTAGTGACAGAAAGCACGTCAGTGGTTGCCTAGTTGCCCGTAGCTATGGAAGAAGGTGTAAATGACTGCAAAGGAACAGGACAGAACATTTTGGGATGGTGGAAATGTTTTCTATCTTGACCATAGTAGTGGTTACATTGATGTATACATCTGGCAAAACCCATTGACCTTATGATGGTCAACGTGCTTATAATGGTGTATTTTCCTGTCTATAGATTATACTGCAATAAAGTTGACTTAAACAGAAAAAGACCTTCATGTCTGGGTGGGATGGAGTTGTTTGAACCAAACCAGTACTTCTGATCAGAACAACTAGAAAAACCAGATCAATTACTACAACCATATTTCAAAGTTATCAGAGAGCTGTGGAAACAATGAAGATCAAGGAGATAAAATCCCAGAGAAGGAAGACTCCTTTGGACAAATGCTGAGGATTGTCAAGTCTCTTTGGAGTTATTTGCAAACTCTGGGTATGGCCCAAAGACTGTATCCAACTTCCCCAGGCAGAGGGTCACTGCGGAGCCACAGAGAAACCCAGAGAGCTTTTGGAAGTTGTGTGAGGGTAGAGGGGCCAACTAGAGAGTGGAGGAGCTTCAAAAAATTGAATCCTACTTATGACATTTGCTGAATTACAAAACTGGGCCAAGCAGAAGGCTAAATAACTACATCCAAACCCCACCCCCTCCAGAAAACCAGAGTTGAATTTCCCATGGTATCCAGGTACGCAGGAGACAAAGTCCCATTGGGGGAGGTCCTTGAGGACTGCTGGTGGGATCTGGAAGTTCTCTAGGGGGTGGCAAATTGCCACTGAGGATCTACAGTGACTTTCTCCCTTGGGTTATTTGCCAATCACAAAGAGAGAACTCAGACTTTACCCTGGGGGCAAAAGTCTACCGCTAGAATTAAAAAAAGAAATTTAAGTGGTTTCCTCCCTTGAGTTTCTATTTGAATCTTTTTTTGCTTGGCCAGAGTGCCAACTCAGGCATAGCATACTCTGGCGGAAGCTGACCTGAAAGCCTCCTGGGCCCAGGCATCATCAGGGCACAACACACATAAGAAGAACAGGCTCAGAGGGCACACCCTGGAAGGAGGTTTAGGGCATCCCAAGCAGGACACGCACTGATCAAGTAGGACAGGTTAACAGGGGACCCCAGGGTTGCCAGACCAGTCCAGATGGTTCAGTTCACTCTTTGCTTTCAGAGGGAATGCCCGAGACAGGCAGTTCTAAACACTTTTCTTTTTTTTCTTTTATTTATTTTTTTTAAAGATTTTATTTATTTATTCATGAGAGACAGAGAGAGAGATAGACAGAAGGAGATGCAGACTCTATGCAGGACCCGGATGTGGGACTCGATCCTGGGACACCAGGATCATGCCCTGAGCCAAAGGCAGATACTCAACTGCTGAGCCACCCAGATGTCCCTAAACACTTTACTTTTCTGTGACGCCAGTCGTCTGCCACCTGAGCATGAACAACATCTAAAGATGTTTGCTTGGAAACATGCAGGAGCCTGGGCTCCCTCCTGCCCCTGGTCAGTCATCAGATATGAGCTGAATACAGTCAGTTTGAATTTAAAGCAGATGCAGTAGTTTGGAAAACCAACAGAGGCATTTTTCTTTAGGAGGGGAAAGTTTCCAGGAGCATTTTTGAAAAACAAGAGATCATTAATGTCCTCCCTCATTCCCATGCTCCCCAGAGGCTAGAATGGATGTTTAAGGGCTTTTTTCCCCTCCGTCACTACAAAATTAGCATGTCCCACTCAACAATCACTACATTTGTTTCCTTCTCCCTTGCTCTCTCTCAGATCTTTCATCTGAAGGGATTGTTTGAAAGAGAAACAAAGGTATTTTCAGAGGAAAAAACCTTTTTTTTTTTAATCTATCAAGCAGAAAGATGCACTATGTTCAGAAACTGATCAGGATGGAATCTTGAATTTTCAAGAATTTCAAATTAGTTTCCATAATCTCCTCCCCCTTTCGTCCTGATTCCCTTATCCAGTCAGTAGTCTAGAAGTGATTGATCCCTTTCTGGGAGAGCTGTATAGAATAATTAATACTACTTTCCAGAGGTACCTGTACCAGGAGAAAGGTAAGTGAAAAACAGTCAGGCTCTCAGTCCATGGCTACAAACTGAAACTAGTTGAAAAAAGTGAGCACAAGTTAAGAGAAACAAGACATACCCCAAGAGAGGGGTCAAGAGTCAGATCTGTTAGGAGTGGGTGAAGGGGTCACAGTACTCCAACCTGCAACGTTAAGACAGGAATCACAAGTTAGGAGGGCAGCTAGTCTGCATCAGAAATACAGAGCTGACTAGAAGCTCAATTTTAAATATCAGAGAATAAGTCCTTTCCTGTGGCACCTGTAAGTGACCCAGATGGTCCGGCCAGCATGCACAATGTTGTCACATAATTCTGGCCCCCACTGAGGGATGCCCTAAATCTGTGACAGTCCCAGAGTCTGAGTTCTATTTATTGAGCCTATACCTGTGTATTCAACACAGTTCAGATTGTGTTTTCACTGAGAGTCAGGACCAGGCAATTAGGAGCTGTTCATTCAGGAAATTTTCTTCAGCAGCAAAGCCATCGCAGGACCAGACAGCCATGTTCCAAGCTCAAGTGACAGGTAAAGGCCCTTTTTAGCTTGTCAAACTTAGAGTCCAGATTGATCCACTCAAATTGGATGCCTCAGGCCAGAAAATCCTCAGCCTCTACGGATTGTCATCAACCAACTGAATACTGCTCCTTAAAGCCACAGAAATAACCTCCAACTGGAGAATGCCTCTCTTTTTATGTTGTCTCCTTTTCTCCTGAGACTCTGACAGAAATCACGGTAAAAAAATAATCAGCTATGGACACTTGTTCTGTTTCCAATACTAAAGAAATTTCATTCTAATCCACCCACCAGTGGCACAAAGCAAGGAAATCATGTCCCACTAACGCTTTTTCTTTGCAGCCTTTTCTATAAGCTGATCCCTCCAGCACCTATGAAATTAAAAGCATTTAACATTTTTAAAAGATTTGTTTGTTTGTTTGTTTGTTTGTTTACTTGGGGGTCAAGGAGCAGACGGAGACAGAATCCTAAGCCGACTCCTGCTCAGGGTAGAGCCCCATGCAGGGCTCCATCTCATGATTCTGATATCAGGACCCAAGCCAAAACCAAGAGTCCCATGCTTAACTGACTTCACCATCGAAGGCACCCAAGCATTTAACATTTTTAAATAAGATTTTATTTCTTTATTTGAGAGAGAGTGAGAGAGAGCACAAGCTAGGGGAGGAGCAGAGGAAGAGGGAGAAGCGGGCTCCCTGCTGAGCAGGAGCCCGAGGAAGGGCTCCATCCCAGAACCCTGGGATCATGTCCTGAGCTGAAGCCAGATGCTTAACCAACTGAGCCATCCAGGCAGCCAAGGATTTAACATTTTATACCAGTTTTTATCATACATCCATACACAAGAGTAACAAGATATGAAGCAATTAAAATATCCCTCCTTTTGTTCCCCATTGAAAATTTACTCAACCCTCTAGAAATAAATTTAGCATTTACAGGGTTAATATTATAACTTTCAGGAGAAATCCTGGCTGGAATGCAAGTGGGGAAGGAGAGAGGGAACTTAGGAGCCCTTTCTCCTCCTTTTGGAGGAGAAAACAAAAACTACAAGCATCACTCAGGATGTTTTCTCCCCCTCACTTTAGCCAGTAATGCTGAAAGTAGACAGAGCATCTATTGAGCCAACTGCCCTGGAGGTGATCCACAGCTGACCCTTGAAGAACACAGGCATTAGGGGCACCAACCTTCACGCCAGTCGAAATTTGTGTATAACTATTGACTCCCCCCAAATTTAACTACTAATAGCCTACTGTTGACTAGAAGCCTTACGGACAGCATAAGCAGTTGATTAACACATATTTTATATGTTTTATGTATTATATATTAAATTATATAATATATGCAACAAAGTAAGTTAGAGAAAAGAAAATTGTGTTAAGAAAATCATAACGAGGGGTGCCTGGGTGGCTCAGTTGATTGGGCATTTGACTTCGGCTCAGGTCATGATCTTGGGGTCCTGGGGTGGAGTCCCACTTCAGACATCTTGCTCAGTGAGGAGTCTACCTCTCCCACTCCCTCTGCCTTCCCCCACTACCCACCCCGCTGTGCTCTCTCTCTCTCAAATTAATAAGAAAACCACAAGGAAGAAAAGCACTATACTGTATCTATGGAAAAAATTTGCATGTAAGTGGACTCACCCAGCTCAAAACCCTGTTGTTGAAGGGTCAACTGTATTATTTTCATATTCCATTGGCAGCTTTACCTCTCCCAAGAGACTATAGCTCAGCACTGTTTCACACCATGAGTGACTCCACGGTCACCGAAGCAGCAAAGGTTCATTATACGCACCCCTTCATCTTCACTTCCTTTTCCCAAAACCACTCCTTCCAAATTTCAGTGAGGCAGGGATCCAGCAAATCCCAATTCCTACACCATCTGTATCAGAGGTTCCGAAGACCACCCTCCGCACCCCAGGTTCAATGATTCACTAAGAGGACCCAGAGGATCCTCTTAATATTCTATTCCTTGCTTGGGTGATGGTTACCTGGGTGTGTTTGCTTTAGAAACTCATCAAGCTGTGCATTTATCAAGAGTGTATTCTTCTGTATGTTATGCTTCTATTTAAAAAGCTTATTAAAAAAAACATTTCACTCCTTTTTACTTTGCTATATTTTTTCATCATGCAACATTTTCTGATATATTAGTTATGAGTCTTTACTGTTATGAGAACGCTAATTTACCGTGCCTATTCATAAGTAAATAAATATGAAGACTATAGGTAGTTTCTTCTTTTAAAGATTTATTTCTTTAAAAGAAGAGAGAGAGAGAGCACATGAACTTCATTGGGGGGAGGGCAAAGGAAGAGGGAGAGAGAATTTCAAGCCAACTCCCCCCTGAGCACAAAACCCAACTCAGGGTTCAATCTCACAATTCTGACATCACGACCTGAGCTGAAACCAAGGGTCAGACACTTAACCAACTGAACCATCCAGATGCCTCCATAGTTTCTTTTATCAGACCTAACTCCTCCACCTCAGAGACCTGGAATAAGCTGTGACAAGTGTAAATAAGAGGAAGTTCTGGCATAATTCTAGGTCCTGTTGTTTATATCTTATGCTAGGATTTTTCTACCACCACTTGGATGTCTTTGTACACACCATCCATACACATACACATGTATACACACACATTTTGTCTTTGTTTTACAGTGCCACATATATCCATCTCTTGATACAGATATCCTCACAACACTACACAGTGATTATATCACTAGTTTGGCTTGTATTTAACTCATTCTTTTATCTACCTACATAGTAGATAGATGAACTGCATGTGCCACAATTTATTCAACCACTCACTACTGGGAATTATGATTGATGTAAGTTGCCTACTTCTACAAACTCCAATATAAGGAAAACCTCATATGACATCATTATGTAGTGAGACTTTTATTTCTATAGAGTAGACTCAAAGAATATTTCTGGATTGAAGGATATGAGTATTTTTAAAATTTATTTATTTATTTATTTATTTATTTATTTATTTATTTATTTGAGAGAGTACAAGTGGGGGAAGAGGGAGAGGGACAGAGACGATTCCAAGCAGACTCCACACTAAGCATGATGCCCAAAGCGGGGCTTGATCTTTCGATCCTGAGATCATGGCCTGAGCCAAAATCAAGAGCTGGATGCTCATCCAACTGAGCCACCCAGGTGCCCCTGTGTATTTTTCTTTAAGATTTTTTTTTTAATTTTTTTTATTTATTTATGATAGTCACAGAGAGATTGAGAGAGAGGCAGAGACACAGGCAGAGGGAGAAGCAGGCTCCATGCACCGGGAGCCCGATGTGGGATTCGATCCCGGGTCTCCGGGATCGCGCCCTGGGCCAAAGGCAGGCGCCAAACCGCTGCGCCACCCAGGGATCCCAAGATTTTATTTTTAAGTAATCTCTACACCCAATGTGGGGGCTCGAACTTACCACTCCAAGGTCAAAAGTCGCATGCTCCAACTGAGCCAACCAGGCATCCCTATGTATATATGTGTATTTTTTATTTCAATATGTAATGCCAGATTGGTTTTCAAAATTTCTGTAATGGATCACATTGCCACAGGCAAGATGTAAAAGGATCTTTTTCCCAGTATTCCCATCAACATTAGCTATATATCATTTTTTGCTTTTGCCAGTGAATGGTCATACAATGATGTCTCTTTGCTTTAAGTTCCATTTCCCTGGTTACTAAAGGCAAAACATCTTTTCATGTTTATTGGCTTCCTAGATTTTCAATTCTATAATTTGTCTGCTTATATCTTTTGCCCAATCTTCTACTTGCTTACTGTTCTGTTATTTGCATAACTATCTTTCATCTCCTTGTGTGCTATAATTCTGCCATTGCCTTGTTTATGACATCATCTGCTATATAATGTTTTTTTAGAGAGAGAGCGTGCAAGAGCAAGTTGGGGGAAGGGGCAGAGGGAGAGATAGAATGAGAATCCCAAGCAGGCTCCACCCCCAGCACAGAAGCTGACATGGAGCTCAATCGCACAACCCCAAGATCATGCATGACCTGAGCCAAAATCAAGAGCCAGACACCTAACCAACTGAGCCACCCAGGTGCCCCTGCCATATGATTTTTATATTGCCACATGGGATCCTGGTCATTACAAAATTGTACATAAAGCCTGTTCAAATTTCTTCTAATATTTTGCTGATTTTTTTTATCCTTAAGTATTTTATCCATTTGAAATTTGTTTCCTGTATGGCATGATAAGGGGATCATACTTTTTCTTCCAGTTATGCCAGCACCAGTTTTTAAATAAACCATTCTCCTCCTGCCAAACTCAAATACCACCTTACATGTAATAAAATCACATCTTTTCTAGGCTCTATTTCTAATGTTCCCTTTGTTCAGACCTTGTTTTATGTCCTCTGAAATTATTTTACAGAGTTCATTTCATTTAGGTCCTATAGCTTTCTTTTTTTTTTTTAAAGATTTATTTATTTATGAGGCAGGGGAGAGAGAGAGAGAGGCAGAGACACAGGAGGAGGGAGAAGCAGGCTCCATGCCAGGAACCTGACATAGGACTCCAGATTTGTGCCCTGAGTCAAAGGCAGGCGCCAAACCGCTGAGCCACCCAGGGATCCCCCTATATCTTTCTTGTTTAACATATTGAATTTTAGTTATTTTGCTGGCCATCATTTCTTACAATGATTTATCTTACAATCATATCTTATTTTATATTCTTTCAATATAGGCTCACCACGAACAGAGAATGTAGAAATACTCTTCACCTTCACAAACTAGTATTGCTCTCATCATTTATACTACTCAGGATAGCCTCACATCTGCTGCAGTAATAAATGGCCCCCCAAAATCATGGGGCTTTAACATAATACAAGTATATTTATTGCTCATACTACATGTCCAATATGATCGACAGAAAGCTATACTCATTCCAGCCACTAAAGGACCTAGTCTGATAGATATTCAACTCAAAATGTGTTTCCATGATCACTATAGCAATGGGAAAGAGAAAGAACAAATTAAACATTGTCACTTCTCATATTTCATCAACTAAAGCATGTTGTGTGGCTATGCTTAATAGGGTGTGAAGGAGGAGAAACTAGTTACAAACAGTCCAGGTGACTACCACAATGTTTTTCTGGAAGCCTACAAAATTCTCAATCTACTTTTATCACATAGGATAGGGACAAGGGTGCACAGAAATATTTCTATGCCATAAGAAAAATTATAGGGGTGGCATCAACATGAATGGTGGAGTAAGGACCACCAAAAATTTTTTTTCTCCTCCATAACATTAGTGAGAAAACTGGCCAAAAAAAAAAAATGTCCAGAATATAACTTTTTCGGGATTCTGGAAATTAATCAAAGGCTTCCAGCAACGTGAGAAGCATTCATTCAAGAAAAATGGCAGAAACTCAATAAGAACAGAGTTTTGTGGCATTTTAACTTATCCTTGTCCCATTCTCCAGCCCTTCAGCTTCACAGGAGCCTTGAAAGATAACAGCTCTCATTCAAGATGAAAAACAGCAGCCTTGCAGCCACCAGATGAAGTACAACAGGGCCAGAGCTCTCTCAAAGTCACGTTCGCAAAGAGTTGTCATTATTTGGGGATCCCTGGGTGGTGCAGCGGTTTAGCGTCTGCCTTTGGCCCAGGGCGCGATCCTGGAGACCCGGGATCGAGTCCCACGTCAAGCTCCCGGTGCATGGAGCCTGCTTCTCCCTCTGCCTGTGTCTCTGCCTCTCTCTGTCTCTCTCTCTGTGTGACTATCATAAATAAATAAAAATTAAAAAAAAAAAAGAGTTGTCATTATTTGACCTATGGATCTTTGGAAGGCCCCATTTGCAAGGCTGTCTGTATTTGACGTAGAGCTTTTCCCAGTGGAAATAGCCTGTTTACAGGTGGTGGCATCTGTTAAAAAAGATACAGGCAGTTGTTCAACCCCATGGCTGCCTGAAGTGGAGGATAACAGTACAGGCAAACAATAAACTAACGAAAGATTTAAAAGGGTGAGCTGGAGAATGAGATGTCTGAGAGCTGAGGGCAGCCGGGGCGGCTCAGCGGTTTAGCGCTGCCTTCAGCCCAGGACCTGATTCTGGAGACCTGGGATCGAGTCCCACGTTGGCCTCCCTGCATGGAGCTTGCTTCTCCCCCTTCCTGTGTCTCTGCCTCTCTCTGTGTTTGTGTCTCTCATGAATAAATAAATAAAATCTTTATAAGAGCTTTGAAAATCTCTGACATAGTCTGAAAATCTAGAAAGCCATACATGTTCATGGAGCTTTATGAATATGCCCAAGGTTGTGTTCATGCCAAGGAAAGACCTTAGAAAGTCCTATGCTTACACACTGTACTGACCTTGAAGCTCTGCACAAGCAAAAAGTGAACATGAATGCAGAGTTTTAAACTGCCAGGCTAAGTGTTGAAAGCATGTTCCAACATACAGACAGCAAAACCTGTGGAATTGGCTCTAAGCATCTCAAGAAATTTCTGTCCATCACTAGCTAATTCATAAGATAACAGAGCAGAGATTTCAGTCTCCACACACAAGAAAGGACACAGACTTTGCAGAATAGTTTATAAATATTAGAAAAGTCACTAAAATAATCACTAGAACAAATAGCAACAAAAACAAACTTTGGGAAGGGGAGTATATGATTTCTAGAGTTGCCATTATAACAGTCAAAATGTCCAGTTTCCAACAAAAAAAAATATTATGAAGCATACAAAGAAACAAGAAAATATGGCCTGAGACAAATGCTAGGAAAACATTCAAAAATATAGATGTAAAGAAACAAGAAATTTTTTTTCTTTTTTTAATAATAAATTTATTTTTTATTTGTGTTCAGTTTGCCAACATACAGAATAACACCCAGTGCTCATCCCGTCAAGTGCCCCCCTCAGTGCCCGTCCACCCAGTCACCCCCACCCCCACCCTCTTCCCCTTCCACCACCCCTAGTTCGTTTCCCAGAGTTAGGAGTCTTCATGTTCTGTCTCCCTTTCTGATATTTCCTACCCATTTCTTCGCCCTTCCCTTCTATTCCCTTTCACTATTATTTATATTCCCCAAATGAATGAGACCATATGTTTGTCCTTCTCTGTTTGACTTATTTCACTCAGCATAATACCCTCCAGTTCCATCCACGTCGAAGCAAATGGTGGGTATTTGTCATTTCTAATGGCTGAGGAATATTCCATTGTATACATAAACCACATCTTCTCTATCCATTCATCTTTCGATGGACACCGAGGCTCCTTCCACAGTTTGGCTATTGTGGACATTGCTGCTTTACATATCGGGGTGCAGGTGTCCCGGCGAAGAAACAAGGAAATTAAAACCACATGATCATTTCCATAGACGCGGAAAAAGATTTAAAAAAAAAAACCCACAATAACCTTAACAACATTAATTAATTTGCTTTTGTTTTTTGGGGTTTTTAAAAAGAATTTACTTATTTATTAATGAGAGACACAGAGAGAGACAGAGACATAGGTAGAGGGAGAAGCAGGCTCCCCGTAGGGAGCCCGACACAGGACTTGATCCCAGGACCCCAGGATCATGACCTGAGCCAAAGGCAGATGCTCAACCACTGAGCCACCCAGGTGCCCTGGTACATGTGTTTGTATACTACATTGACCACCCTCAGAATTCTCTCCAAAAAAAAGGATATTGAATTACATTCCCACCAACATTGTTTATGAGCCCATCACCTTCTACACACACTCGGCAGCACTTGTTAGCAATCAGCTTAAGTGTTGCTACTTCTGCTGTCTACTTTTCTTTGATTTGAAATTTCATTTGCATCCAGAGTCCACCTAGCCATGGAAAAGAAGCCCCTTTCCTAATTAAATGTTTGATCTGGACAAATTATACTACATCTTTGATCCTCCTCTTTGATCTTCTGTTCATCTTAAACTGGGGATAAGGGATGCCTGGGTGGCTCAGAAGTTGAGCGTCTGCCTCTGGCTCAGGGCATGATCCTGGAGTCCCCGGATCAAGTCCCACATCAGGCTCCCTGCATGGAGACTGCTTCTCCCTCCTCCTGTGTCTCTGCCTCTGTGTGTGTGTGTGTGTGTGTGTGTGTGTGTGTGTGTCTTTCATGAATAAATAAATAAAATCTTTAAAATAAAATTGGGGATAAAATTCTTCTTTTCATGTGTTTATAAAAATAGAAAGACTAAGGTTATCTGGAAGGCTTGGTCAGAAGAGCATGTGACTCTTGGTCTTGGGGTTGTGAGTTCAAGCCCCACGTTGGGTGTAAAGATTACTTAAAAACAAAAAATGGGGATCCCTGGGTGGCGCGGCGGTTTGGCGCCTGCCTTTGGCCCAGAGCGCGATCCTGGAGACCCGGGATCGAATCCCACGTCGGGCTCCCGGTGCATGGAGCCTGCTTCTCCCTCTGCCTGTGTCTCTGCCTCTCTCTCTCTCTCAATGTGTGCCTATCATGAATAAATAAAAATTAAAACAAAAAACAAAAAACAAAAAATGTTGGGGGCACCTGGGTGGCTCAGTGGTTGAACATCTGCCTTTGGCTCAGGTCATGATCCTGGGGTCCTGGGATTGGTCCTGCATCGGGCTCCCCGTGGGAAGCCGGCTTCTCCTTCTGCCTATGTCTCTGCCTCTCTCTCTGCCTCTCTCATGAGTGAATTAATTAAATATTTTTAAAAATCTTGGAGTGCCTGGGTGGCTCAGTCAGTTAAGTGGCTGACTCTTGATTCCAGCTCAGGTCATGATCTCAGGGTCCTGGTATTGAGCTCCAAATTGGGCTCTACATTCAGCAGAGAGTCTGCTTCAGGATTCTTTCTCTCCCTACCCGCCCCCCTTGCTTTTTATCTCTCATAAATAAATAAATAATTAAATAAATAAATAAATAAATAAATAAATATTTTTTAAAAATAGAACTATATACATGGGGCGCCTGGGTGGCTCAGTTGGTTGGGCATCTGCCTTAGGCTCAGGTCATGATCCTGGGGACCTGGAATTGAGCCCCACATCCAGCTCCCTGCTCAGCGGGGAGCCTGCTCTTCCCTCTTGCTTGTGCTCTATCTCTCTCTCTCTTTAAAATAAATAAATGAAATATTTTTTAAAGAAAAGACTCTACATAAAGCACTGCCACATAGTAGGAGTTCAATGACAGACAGCAGCCACAAGCATTACTAGAAATGGCATGCTGATGACAGCAGAGGAAGTTGCAGATCTCTGGTTTAATGGAGGACACAAGAAACAAAACTATGTGAAGTTGGGGTCTACATATTGCCAAATTACTCATATTTCCTGAGAATGGGGTTTGACTCATGGAATCTGAAATCACACATCTTAGACTCAAATCCTAGACCAACCACTCACTAGTTCTGTGGCACTGGGCAAGTGATATAATCTCTCTGTGCCTTGGTTTTCTCTGTCAAATGGGGATGAGAGTGATAATAACTACTACCTTATTAGGGGTAAACTAGTTAATGCAGAAAAACTAAGGTGCCTAAAGCAGTGCCTGGCACTCAGTAAGTGCTATATAAATGTTATTAATATCAGTGCTTCTCTCTCTCTGTTCTTTCCAACCTTGCACACGTATATCTCTTTAGGAGATGAGAGGAAGAAAAGACTACTTGTCTTTTGTCTTTAAAGTCAATTGAATGGATCATGATCTCATGGATTGTGGGTTCAAGCCCCACATCGGGCTCCATGCTCTGCCAGGAGTCTGCTTGAAGATTCTCTCCCTCTGCCCCTCCCCTCTCTAAAATGAATAAACAAATCTTAAAAAAAAAATAAGTCAATTGACTGTAAGAAACCAAAGACTTAGGACGCCTGGGTGGCTCAGCATTTGAGCATCTGCCTTCTGCTCAGGGTATGATCCCAGGGTCCTGGGATTGAGTCCCACATCAGACTCCCTGCGAGGAGCCTGCTTCTCCCTCTGTGTCTCTGCCTGTGTCTCTGCCTCTCTCTCTCTGTGTCTTTCATGAATAAATAGATAAATCTGAAAGAAAGAGAAAGAAAGAAAAAAGAAAGAAGGAGCCTCAGGTTGTAGTATCCCTGAGTGTGAGCACTCCTTGCTGGTGACCTAGAGCTTGGGCTTACCCTCTCTCAAAGTCAGAGCCCAGGTGGAGGGAGGAGTTTACCTCAGAGGTTCCACCATTCTTTTGTTTCTGACAGTTGCAGATGATCTGGGGGAAGAAAAAGAAAAAGAATCTTGTGTATCTACTACCTGGTGTCCCTAGACAGTGACTTTCCATCTCTTAACACCAGGCTCCTTTTGTAGGAAATGATCATAGCACCTGCTGGTTTGAGTTGTTAGAGCTTCTTCACAGATTATCAATTAGGGTACAAACAAGAGGAATAATCTGAATCAAATGGTTCAAACAACAAGTGGTTTATTTGGTTCCTCCACTTCTAAACAAGCCATATAAGGGGTAGGCACCATTGTTTATAGCCTAAACAGCTCCAGATGTTTTCTGTATCTCTTCCTTTCTGCACAGAGTGGGGGAAAGAAATACACAAAAATTAACCAGAGTTACTCACTCTCATCCCTTCATTAATTATGTAAACCAAGAAGTAAACATTTCCCCGATCCCAGTGCCTAGAGGTAATTACTGCTTAGAATTTGTGACATAGTTTTTCAGACATTTTTTTCTAGCCACATACAGACAACATCTGCAAGTGTTCCAGATAGAACAAATACCTTTTAACCAAAAGAAAATCGTTGCTATATATGCTGATTTTAAACTAGTTGGGGCTTATCTAGAGCAGTGATTAAACATTCATATGCATAATCCACAAAGACAGAAGCAGACTGGCAGTTATTGGGGCTGGGAGGAAGGAGAGTTGGCAGGGGTAGGGGACGATTCAATGCTTACAGGGTTTCCACTTAGAGTGGTAAGTTGTAGCAGTGACGGTTGCACAACACTGTAAGTGTACTTCATGCTACTGAGTTGTACACTTTTCAAGGGTTGAACTGGCAATTGGTAAATTTTTATGTGATATATACTTCACCACAATTTTTTGAATTAAAAAAAATCATATCCCTAAAGAGGACAGAGGAAAGGTAAGTGAGTGCAGACAGGTGTAGGACATTAAGCAGTGTTGGGAACTGGAGCAAATTGAAGAGGTCAGGCTGGTGATCTCTCCTCAGCTCAATCAACTGTCACCATGGAGGGATGTGTGCCCAGTGTTAACAGGTTTTAGGACTTTTCAAGATAAAACAGAAATGCGGATTTTATATGAAAACCACCAGTTCAGGTACGTGGCAGGTAAGTGAAGTTTATTTTTGTTATTTTTATTTTTTTAATAATAAATTTATTTTTTATTGGTGTTCAATTTGCCAACATACAGAATAACACCCAGTGCTCATCCCGTCAAGTGCCCCCCTCAGTGCCCGCCACCCAGTCACCCCCACCCCCTGCCCTCCTCCCTTCCACTACCCCTAGTTCGTTTCCCAGAGTTAGGAGTCTTCCATGTTCTGTCTCCCTTTCTGATATTTCCCACTTATTTTTTTCTCCTTTCCCCTTTATTCCCTTTCACTATTATTTATATTCCCCAAATAAATTAGAACATACACTGTTTGTCCTTCTCTGTTTGACTTATTTCACTCAGCATAATACCCTCCAGTTCCATCCACGTCGAAGCAGATGGTGGGTATTTGTCGTTTCTAATGGCTGAGGAATATTCCATTGTATACATAAACCACATCTTCTTTATCCATTCATCTTTCGATGGACACCGAGGCTCCTTCCACAGTTTGGCTATTGTGGACATTGCTGCTAGAAACATCGGGGTGCAGGTGTCCCGGCGTTTCACTGCATCTGTATCTTTGGGGTAAATCCCCAGCAGTGCAATTGCTGGGTCGTAGGGCAGGTCTATTTTTAACTCTTTGAGGAACCTCCACACAGTTTTCCAGAGTGGCTGCACCAGTTCACATTCCCACCAACAGTGTAAGAGGGTTCCCTTTTCTCCGCATCCTCTCCAACATTTGTGGTTTCCTGCCTTGTTAATTTTCCCCATTCTCACTGGTGTGAGGTGGGATCTCATTGTGGTTTTGATTTGTATTTCCCTGATGGCAAGTGATGCGGGGCATTTTCTCATGTGCATGTTGGCCGTGTCTATGTCTTCCTCTGTGAGATTTCTCTTCATGTCTTTTGCCCATTTCATGATTGGATTGTTTGTTTCTTTGCTGTTGAGTTTAATAAGTTCTTTATAGATCTTGGATACTAGCCCTTTATCTGATACTTCATTTGCAAATATCTTCTCCCATTCTGTAGGTTGTCTCTTAGTTTTGTTGACTGTATCCTTTGCTGTGCAAAAGCTTCTTATTTTGATGAAGTCCCAATAGTTCATTTTTGCTTTTGTTTCTTTTGCCTTCGTGGATGTATCTTGCAAGAAGTTACTATGGCCGAGTTCAAAAAGGGTGTTGCCTGTGTTCTCCTCTAGGATTTTGATGGAATCTTGTCTCACATTTAGATCTTTCATCCATCTTGAGTTTATCTTTGTGTATGGTGCAAGAGAGTGGCCTAGTTTCATTCTTCTGCATGCGGATGTCCAATTTTCCCAGCACCATTTATTGCAGAGACTGTCTTTCTTCCAGTGGATAGTCTTTCCTCCTTTGTCGAATATTAGTTGACCATAAAGTTGAGGTTCCACTTCTGGATTCTCTATTCTGTTCCATTGATCTGTGTGTCTGTTTTTGTGCCAGTACCACACTGTCTTGATGACCACAGCTTTGTAGTCAAACTCTCCCTCTTCGTCGATGACATGATACTCTACATAGAAAACCCAAAACACTCCACCCCAAGATTGCTAGGACTCATACAGCAATTTGGCAGTGTGGCAGGATACAAAATCAATGCCCAGAAGTCAGTGGCATTTCTATACACTAACAATGAAACTGAAGAAAGAGAAATTAAGGAGTCAATCACATTTACAATTGCACCCAAAAGCATAAGATACCTAGGAATAAACCTAACCAAGGAGGTAAAGGATCTATACCCTAAAAACTACAGAACACTTCTGAAAGAAATTGAGGAAGACACAAAGAGATGGAAAAATATTCCGTGCTCATGGATTGGAAGAATTAATATTGTGAAAATGTCAATGTTACCCAGGGCAATTTACACGTTTAATGCAATCCCTATCAAAATACCATGGACTTTCTTCAGAGAGTTGAAACAAATTATTTTAAGATTTGTGTGGAATCAGAAAAGACCCCGAATAGCCAGGGGAATTTTAAAAAAGAAAACCATACCTGGGGGCATCACAATGCCAGATTTCAAGTGAAGTTTTTTTTGAAACAGAGAGTGAGCTTGCAGGTCCCCAAATGACAACTTTGGCAGATCACCTTCGGGGTTCAGCCAGCCCACCCTAGGAATGCGGTACAAAGCGACAGGGGGCCAAGTGCAAGGAGGGGTCCTGTGTGGGCAACACTGTGCCAGGGATGCAAGCCAGCTCCCCCACACTTTAAAACTGAGGGGGGCACTTGACCGGATAAGCACTGGGTGTTATACTATATGTTGGCAAATCGAGCTCAAATAAATAAACAAATAAATAAATAAATGGGAGCCGGGAACTGACTGCCTGAATCTCTGAGGATTGGATTAGGTTCAGCAAACATTGGCTCCTCCCCATTCCGCAGTGGGTTCCTCCTGGAACCTCCAGGAGGTGGTGGGCGTAGCCACATGCCTGACTTTGGTCAACGGAACGTTAGCAGACACTTCTGGGAACGGAGGTATCAAAGGTGCTGTGGCAGTTGGCTTGAGAAAATCAAGTCCTGGGTAGAAGCATGTTCCCTTCAGCCTGGCCCGAAGAATGAACACATACAGAACAAACCCCAAACCAGCCCACAGCCTGGAGCAAGCCCAGCCACCGAGGGGCCTGACGCAGTCACCCAATGTTTGCTGCAGCCGCTGAGTTTGTGGGTAGATCGTTTGTGGGTATCTGACTGCTATACATCACATCAGGAAGGAAACGATCTGTAAATCTTGCCCCAAACCACAGTCCCATGGTTTTCAAATATCTTTATATTCTTAAAAATTGTTGAGGACCCCAGTGAGCTCATATTTATGTGAGTTCTATCAGTACTTATTATATTAGAAGTTAATGAGGAGCCTGGGTGGCTCATCCGGTTAAGTGTCTGCTCGGCTCAGGTCATGATCTCAGGGTCCTGGATGGAGCCTGGCGTCTGGCTCCTTGCTCTGTGGAGAGTCTGCTTCTCCCTACTGTTCGCACATGCATTCTCTTTCTCTCTCTCTCAAATAAATAAATAAAACCTTAAAAAAAAAGACATCCAGGAATGAAGTACTGATGCATGCTACAATGGATGTACCTCAATAACATTTTGCTAAGTGAAAGAAGTCAGTCACAAAAGACTACATACCGAAATAATTCCATTTGATATGAAATATTCAGAATAAGCAAATCTATATAGAAGAAAGTAGATTAGTCACTGCCAGGGGCCAGGGGTGGGGAAAGTGGGGGTAATTGCTCTTAGGTGATGGGTTTCTTGTTGGGGTGATGAAAACCTTCAGAAATTGATTGTAGCTATAGCTAACATAAGAACAGTCATTGGATCATATACTTCAAATGGGTAAGTTGTATGGGTGAATGTGAGTTATATCTCAATAAAACTGTTATTAAAACACACACACATGAGACACCTGGGTGGCTCAGTGGTTGAGCGTCTGCCTTTGGCTCAGGTTATGATCTTGGGGTCCTGGGATCAAGTCCTGCCTCAGGCTTCCCACAGGGAGCCTGCTTCACCCTCTGCCTATGTCTCTGCCTGTCTCTGTGTGTCTCTCATGAATAAATAAACAAAATCTTTAAACACACACACACACACACACACACACAAATACCTGGGCACACATCCCATTAGCTCACAGAGCAGTGGTACCCTCAGACATGTAACCTCTGGAAGACTCTGCTGAGTCCTGGAGGGAGAATGACAGTGACAGGGGCAAAAAAAAAAAAATCATACTCATCTTTTTTTAAAGATTTCATTTATTTATTCATGAGAGACACTGAAGGAGGCAGAGAGACAGGAAGAAGGAGAAGCAGGCTCCTCGCAGGGAGCCCAATGCAAGACTCGACCCCAGGACCCCAGGATCACAACCTGAGCCAAAGGCAGATGCTCAACCACTGAACCACCCAGGCACCTCTATATCATGCTCATCTTATAGAAATAGTACCAAAATGATCCCTGGCTCACACTCAGAACCACTGCCTCAGATGCTGGGGGATCAGGATTGAGGTCCACAGGGCATGTGTCTTTCAGGAACCCTGGGGCTAGGGCCCCCATCACTGCTCCTCCACAGTTACCAATTCTTTAGACCATTCTCAGTTTCTGCTCCATGGAGATAAGTGCCTCCAAGGGCACCTCATCACTTCCCCATCCCCTCAACCTTCCCGCCTACTAGGGAGTTAGCTATCAGGGAAGGTTGTTTGGAGTAGGGGCAACCAGTTTGGAGTGTCCATGGAGAGTTAGCCAGACACAGAAATGGAAAAGAGACTCCCTGGTGTAAGAACAATCTCCTCTGAATGGGGAGTGACTAGCTGTCCAGGACCCCCAAGAGGTATCCCACCTCTGAGCATGCAAAATTCTCTTCTTTCTCCCGCCTTGAACCCATTGACCCTTGTTCTTAACGAGACTGATTGTCAATACTGCTTCCAGTGTTGTGTGCTTCCCTGTATATACTCAGTCGGATTTCATCTTTACTGCAATTCTAGGGGGTAAGTGCTGGGTTGACCCCATTTTATGGCTGAAGAAACTGAGGCTCAAAGAAATGAGGTAATTCACTTAAGATCACACAGGGTAGGGGCTCCTGGGTGGCTCAGTCGGTTAAACATCAGATTCTTGATTTCGGCTCAGGTAATGATCTCAGGGTTCTAGGACTGAGCCCTGCGTTGAGTTCCATGCTGGGCGTAGAGTGTGCTTGGGGTCTCTCTCTCCCCTCTCCCTTTCCCCTCCCTGCCCTAAAAAAGGTGGGGGGAATCACACAGGGTAGAGTGGACTTTCATAAATGTATTTTTGACCCCAAATCTCTGGTCTTTGCCATTGCTTCATATTTTATCTTATAGCCTTGAACACACACTCTTTGGGAGCAAGTCTCGCTTATTATTTGTTATTCTTTTTCACCCTATGCCTGAGACATTGAATTGGGACAAGTGGGTGCTCGGTTTTAAGTAGATGGTTTAAACTTCTCCCCCTGACTACATCAGACCTTCCTGGAAACAACCGTGGCAACTTGCAGCATTTTGCTGAGCATGTATTATGTGCAAGGCATGTCCTCAGTATTTCAAATGCACCAATGCATTCCATCTCCACTGCAACCCTAGGGGGTGGGTAACCTGCTTTACAGATGAAGAAACTGAGGTACAGCACAATGCTTTGCTCAGTACTGTGCACATCGAGCAAATGTCCAGGCCAGGGTCTGATTTTAGCCAGCTCTTGCTTTTAACCATACCATACTGTGTCTGGAGGATCTGAAGGAAGCACAAGAATGTACGACTTTTGCCAAGATGTTCACACTCAGAGGGGAACACTTGGGTGGCTCAGTTAAGCCTCCAATTCTTGATTTAATCTCAGGTCATGATCTCAAGGTCTGCATTTTGGGTCCTGCACTCAGAACAGAGACTGCTTAAGATTCTCTCTCTCTCTGCCCCTTCCCCCACTAGCTCATGAGCTCATGCACTCATTTTCTCTCTCTCTCTCCCTCTCCCCACCGCTCATTCTCTCTCTCAAAATCTTTTTAAAAAATACATCCACATACCAATAGTACAGATAAAATTAAAGAAGGAACAAATTCATTCTAAGGTAGTGGTAAGTGCTGTGTTCACTCTTGCATTCATTTAAATATATTTATTGAGCTCCTATTCTGTCCGGCACTGTTCTGATGCTGGGGTTTCAGCAAGAACACAAGGGAGAAAATTTATTCACTGCCCCTGTGTATCTTATGCAGTCTGATGGGGAGACAAATAACAAACAAAATGATGAGTAAATTACATAAGGTGGCAATTAATGCAATGGAGGGATTGTATACCAAGAAGACAAGGGGTCCTGAGGCAGAGCTATGAAATTAAAGGGGTGGCCACAGACATCCTCACTCAAAAGGCAACTGTTTAAAAAAAATTATTTACTTATTCATGAGAGACACAGAGAGACAGAGACACAGGCAGAGGGAGAAGCAGGCTTCCTGCCGGGAGCCCGATGTGGGACTCAATCCAAGGACCCTGGGATCACGACCTGAGACGAAGGCAGATGCTCAACCTCAACCACTGTGCCCCAGAAGGCAAATTTTGAGCAGAGGCCTGAGGGACGGGAGAAAAGGAGCCATGTGAATCCTGGGGAAGGAAATTCCAGACAGATTGAGTGAGCAAGGAGGGAAAGAGGAGATGAAGTCAGAGTTGATAGGGCCCAGGAGGGGATTGGGGGGCAATCATGCCAGGCCTTTTAGGCCTTTGAGGGGAATTTGGATTTTGCTCTTAGGGAAGCCACTGGCAGTAATAAGTAGAGAAAGGACATGATCCAGTTTGCATTTCAACAAGAGAATAATTTAGCCAGGCAGGAGTGGAAGGACAGAGCCCGGCTAGGGGGCAATTGTAAAAGCCCAGAGAAGAGATGATGTGTGTCTGGACACCTGGATGGCTCAGCGGTTGAGTGTCTGCCTTCAGCTCAGGGTGTGATCCCAGGATCTGGGATAGAGTCCCCACATCAGGCTCCCGGTAGGAAGCCTGCTTCTCCCTCTGCCTGTGTCTCTGCTTCTCTCTCTGTGTCTCTCATGAATCAATAAATAAAATATTAAAGAAGAGAGAGAGAGATGATGTGTGTCTTGGCCCAGGGTGTTCACATTTGGGATCTTTCACAAATAAAGTCAACAGGATTTGCTGACAGATCAGTCAGCGACATATGGAATAAAGAGAGGAGTCCATCAAAGACAATCCCAAAGATTTTGGCATAAGCACCAGAACTGATGGAGTTGTCAGTAACTGAGGCAGGGAAGCCTGTGGGATGAGCAGGTTTAGGAGAGAAGATCAGGAACTTGATCTTGGACACAAACAGGGGAAGAGTTGTCATCACACATCTAAGGGAAGAATCCAGGAGGTAGGTTTGCACCAGAGACAGAAAATTGGGATTGATGCTGGATGTGGAGATTCCCCTGCCCAGATCCTCTGCCCAGATCCCCCTCCAAGGTCAGGCTTGCCTCTCCAGCCACTGGGAGTGGTGTCAGATCTCTCAGGTGTACAGAACCACCTTGCCCAAAGGCAGGCCCTGCATGGATGGACATCCCCATCGGTGACTGAGGGAGTCAGGCATATAAGACCCAGGAATTTGAGCCACACAGGGGACAACTCTAATAGGCTCTGGGTCAAACAAGGGGCAACTGTAGTAGATTATCCATGCTCCAGAGTGCCTTGTAGGATCAGTCAAGGCCAGCCTCAGGCCTGGATCACAGTTCAAATTCCCCATCCACCCATTGCTGGTTCCACCTGCTTTAGGGAAAGCCAGTTGCCTGTCATGAGCACACTATGGAGAATTGAGGCCTACCAACAGCCAGCATTGTCTTCCACGAGTGTGACTGCGCCATCTTAGAAGGGGATCCCCCAGCCCCAGTCAAGCCTTCTGATGACGGCAGCCCTCCAAATGTCTTCACTGTCAGGGCTTCGAGCCAGAGCCATTCATCCAAGCCTCCCCAGTACCTGATCCACCGAAAGCTTTGAGCGGCTTAAGAGAAAATATTGCCGTTGTGCACAGTGGCCACCAGATGGCGTCTAGACTCCAAGGATGGAAACCAAGCTGCCACCAACATTATAAACAGATCAATTGCCCCTCAGTCTACAAATGTATCACAATCCTAATAAAAATGTCATCAGAGTTTCTTCCTAGACCCAAACAACTTGATTAGGAGGAGAAGGAAAAACCCAGAAAGTAGCTCTACCAGATATTAAAACCAATATAAAACAATGTTATTGGTGCACGAATAAGCATACAGAGCAAGGGGAAAATGACAAAATCCAGAAATAGAACCAATTGCTTATGTAAATGTATATGATACTATAATCGTTTTTAATTCAGGAAGGGACTTTGGGGAAGTTTTTAACGTACTAATAATGGAGCAATTAGACAACCAGGAGGAAAAGCTGGAACTCACTCCTCACATTAGATATCACGTTAAATCAAAGTGTATCAAAGATCTAAGTGAAAACATACAACCCTCAAATGATATAAGAAAACACTGCTGAGTTTCCCAATAATGCAGGAGCTGGGTAAATTTTCCAAACTATTCATCAGAATTTCTAAAAATTTGTCAAAAGAAGAAAGAAAAGAGAATCTTAGGGGTGCCTAGGTGGCTCAGCCGGTCAAGGTCAAGCATCTGCCTTCAGCTCAGGTCATGATCCCAGGTTCCTAAGATCGAATTCTACACATTGGGCTCCCTGCTTGGTGAGGGAGCTTCTCCCTCAGCCTCTCACCCTTGCTCGTGATGTCTCTCTCTCTCTCTCTCTCTCTCTCAAATAAATAAATAAAATCCTTTAAAAAGAGAGAGAATCTTGTTGAATGGCCAAACAAAAACGAAACCCTTTTGCAACTTCAAAACTTAAAACTACCCTGCACAAACTAAAAACTACAGATGACAAAATGAGAAAAATACTTACACTTTGTATCACAAAGCATTCATAACCCTAAAATATAAAAAAAAATTATCTAGAAATTGAGGGGGGAAAAGACCAAGAAACCTTCTGAAAGGTGGCAAGATATACCAACAGAAAGTGCACCATATAAGGAAATGCCAATGTCTCCTAGGGATATAAAGATATGGTCTACCTCGCTCACAATTTTTAAAAACTGGGCCTAAGAGTTTGGGCCCCAGAAGTAGCAGCTGCAGGAAGCAGCTAGTGCCCCTAGAACGGGGGGAACAGAGCCACTCACGAGGGGGGCCCCCACCCACTGGTGCTGATGTTTGCGCTAAACCTGGCTTTGCAGGAGCTAGCAAACCACAGCCTGGCTTCGGGTGCTGGCACAGCAAAGAAGCACGGCTGGGCTAACGCGCTCAGGAACAGCAGGCAAGTTCCTTCTGCCTAGGGTGTCCAACCATCCCGCCAAGGGGTTCCTGGGCGGCAGAACTTTGAGTGCTGAAGCTGGGAAAGTCCTGGGCCAACCAGAACGAGTTAATCACCCAACTTCTGCAGTCTAACAACCCTATTGCCAGGATCTCACAGAGAACCATCTGGCAAAGCAGAAATGTGGTTTCCCAGCTCAGCATCACAACGCAAAGCAAAAGAGGAGGGTGGGTTTGGAGCTCAGCGAGAAGAGCTTCATCATTGATACTGACTCCTCATGGTCTTCCTGGTCCTCTGGGGTCCATCCTCTGGACAGAGGCGAGGGGATGGAGAGGGTGACAGCAAGGACACTATACACATAGGTAAAACCCATCGTTTCAGACTCTTGCCAGAAACCTTTCAGTAGCTGCCGGTGACTTTGCGATTTATAGTGAGAAACATATGTTTGGTCTCTGTCTCCCTTCCTGACGCAGGGTCCCCCAAACCCTTGGATTTCCTTAAGTGGTAAGAGTGATAAAGTGAAAGGAGCATCTTTAGTTATTCATTACAAGCCCCTTTCAACCACGCCTGTGTTTTAGGTTAATGCAGTGACCTTTAGAAAGCCCCTAGGATGGGGGCTTTTTGCCAGAGAACCAACTTCTGAGAACTTTCAGCCTCATCCTCACTGACCTCCAAGAAGGGAAGAGAGGCTAGAGATTGAGTTAATGCCCAAAGGCCAATGATTTAAATTTTTATTTATTTATTTTAGAGGGAGTGTGTGCGCACGCAGGGGGTCTAGGGGCAGAACGAGAAGGAGAGTCTTCTTTTTTGTTGTTTTGTTTTAAAGATTTTATTTATTTATTCATGAGAGACATAGAGAGAGGGAGAGACAGGCAAAGGGAGAAGCAGGTTCCTTGCAGAGAGCCGGATGTGGGACTCGATCCCAAGATCTCAACCTGAGCCAAAGGCAGATGTTCAACCACTGAGCTGCCCAGGTGCCCCAGAGGGAGAGAGTCTTAATCAGATTCTGAGCTGAGCAAGGATCCCAATGAGGGGCTTGATCTCACGACCCCGAGATCATGATCTGGGCTGAAACCAAGGGTCAGATGATTAACTGATTGTACCTGGTGCCTAAGCAATGAGCCTCACTCAGAGCTTCCGAGAGCTTCCACGCTGGTGAACACAGGTTGGTGCTGGGAGGGTGACGTTCCTGGACAGCGTGTGGCAGCTCCATACCCCTCTCCCCACCCCCTGCCCTAGGCATCCCTTCCATCTGGCTGTCCCTAAGTTGTATCCTTTATAATAAACCAGTAGTCCAGTACGTAAACTGTCTTCCTCAGTTCTATGAGCTGTTCTAGCAAATTATGGACCCCCATGGAAGGGGTCACAGGAACCACAATTTGTAACCAAGTCAGACAGAAGTTGCAGGTAGCCTGCAGACCCAGTACTTGCAATCAGCATCTGGGGAGGGGCCAGTCTTGTAGGAATGAGACCTGGACCTGTGGAGTCTCATGTTAACTCCAGAGTCAGAAGTGAATTGAATTGTAAGACATCCAGTTGGTGTCCTCAGAGAACTGGAAAACTTCCAGCTATGGGACACCCCCCCCCCCCCCCCTGCGCATTCAGTGACCAGTACTGAGAGTAGGGCCATGAGTGATAGAACTTTTCCTTTTCACTGCCTACTGGCCAATCACAGTAGAATTCCAACTTTTTTTTTTTTTTTTTTTTATGATAGTCACACAGAGAAAGAGAGAGAGGCAGAGACATAGGCAGAGGGAGAAGCAGGCTCCATGCACCGGGAGCCCGACGTGGGATTCGATCCCGGGTCTCCAGGATCGCGCCCTGGGCCAGAGGCAGGCGCCAAACCGCTGCGCCACCCAGGGATCCCGAATTCCAACTTTTTAAATAAAGACTTTATTAGGGTGCCTGGTTGGCTCAGTGGTTAAGCATCTGCCTTTGGCTCAGGGTGTGATCCTGGGGTCCTGGAATGCAGTCCCCTATCAGGCTCTCCGCAGGGAGCCTGCTTCTTCCTCTGCCTATGTCTCTGCCTCTCTCTGTCTGTCTCTCAGGAATAAATAATAAAATTAAAATATTTTATTTATTTATATTAGTGAGAGAGTGAGAAAAGGAGCAGATGGAACAGGAAAGAATCTCAAGCAGACTCCCTGCTGAGCATGAAGCCTGATGAGGGGTTCGATCTCACCACCCTGAGATCATGACTTGAGCCAAGACCAAGAGTTGGATGCCTAACAGATTGAGCCATTGGGGGACCCCTAAATTCCAGCTTTTTTATGAGGCATCAAAGGCTCTTCAGACTATATTTTAAAAAAGCAAAATAAGGGATCCCTTGGTGGCCGCAGCGGTTTGTGCCTGCCGTTGGCCTAAGGGCGCGATCCTGGGAGACCTGGGATCTGATCCCACATCGGTCTCCTGGTGCATGGAGCCTGCTTCTCCCTCTGCCTGTGTCTCTGCCTCTCTCTCTCTCTCTGTAACTATCATAAATAAATAATAAAAAAAAAAAAAAAAATCAAAATAAACCAAAACAAATAACAAAGTTATTTGTAGTTACAGCCCAGCCTCATCCCCTTTCCTGAGCTTTATGTTCCAGAAATATATAAATCTTTGTTTCCTAAAGCAAATCATATTCCCAAGGTGCTATGCTTCAAATAGACTGTTCCGCATCTGGGTGAAAAACAAGTAAACCTCTTTTTTTTTTTTTTTTTGGAGAAAAACATCATATCAGAAGATGTGTTTCCCCCTTTAAGAATGGAAATTGGTTTTCAATCAATAAAGCATTAGCTGGATTTGAAGGCCAGAGAAAATCTCAAAGCAAATGTATTTTTGAATTCCACAGTATTTACTGTTCTTGAGCTTCTAACACCCAAGGAGAAAAAAGATGAGAAGACTCCCAGTGCTAATGAAACTTGCTAGGTTTTCTTTCCTGTTAAGGATATTTATACCTGAATTCTTTTTAAGGCCCCAAACACTTTTAGATGAATTCCATAAATGAAAAGCCATGGTTGGTTTGAAAATTAGAGGTGGTTTGTAAAATCATATCTGATAATATAAAAGATTCAACTGTAGTTTACTAAGCTTCTTGTTTTTGTTGCTTTTTTAGTAATGTCCATACTCAATCGGGGCTCAAACTCACAACCCCAAGATCAAGAGTTCCATGCTCTTCCCACTGAGCCAGCCAGGGACCCCTACTAAGCTTATTTTTAGACTCAAAAGCTACTAATAAAGCTCCTTGTAAGGTTATGTGATTAAGAGTGATTTTGCTCTTGGGACGCCTGGGTGGCTCAGTGGTTGGGTGCCTGCCTTTGGCTCAGGTCGTGATCCCGGGACCCGGGATCGAGTTCTGCATCGGGCTCCCTGCGAGGAGCCTGCTTCTCCCTCTGCCTATCTCTGCCTCTCTCTCACACAGTCTGTGTCTCTCATAAATAAATAATAAATAAATCTTTTTTTAAAAGTGACTTTGCTTTTCTTCTCTCTTTCTACTGCAATAATTTTTTTTTTAAGCAGGTGATTTCTGACCAGTTTTGTTTGGTTTTTCTCCAACATAAATTCATTTGTGAGGACTTTCAAGGCAAACCCAAGGCTCCTTATAAGATTTCACAGGATTCCACACCTTCGTCCGTTGAGCAGGATTGTAACTGCTTCATGGTATTTCTGCTATGCTGGTCCTCCTTTTGGGCAGGAACTGTGGGTTTTGGTCTCCAGACTGCATGTTATCTTTCCTTGGATGGACACAATATCTTTCTTAGGGTGGATGCTCATTAAACATTTGTTGAGTGAATGCAACAGCACTTTCGATACAATTGAGTTCCAAGGCAGCCCCAGATGATGATTACTTAACCTCGGGCAAGTTTATGGTTAGATGAGTGTCAACTGACTGGCGGGTGGAAGGTGGAGTGCAGGGGGTATGAGTGGGCGTCCCAGTGCCAGACTGCCCATCTCAGGCAGCTGCTGAGATTTTTTTTTTAAGATTTTATTTATTTATTCATGAGAGACACAGAGGCAGAGACACAGGCAGAGGGAGAAGCAGGCTCGCTGTGGAGAGCCTGATGTGGGACTTGATCCCAGGACCCCAGGATCATGACCTTGAGCCAAAGGAAGATGCTCAAGCACTGACCCACCCAGGTGCCCCCCAGGAACTTGAGATTTTTGATAAAACTTAAATGTTCACTGTTGAAGCTATTTTCTTTGAAATGTGGTCAGTGGTACTCAACTTCACAGTTTTAAGAACTAAAAGCAGTAATATGCTCCTTAATTAACAGTGATCTGACATACAGCAAGCACTTGCTCAGTAAATCCCTCACTTTGGACTCCTTCTGTCTCCTAGCTATTCTGGGGCAGTTCTGTCTCTCCTCCCACAACCCCAAAAATGCACCCCGCTGACCAGCTAGCTCAGCAACTTCTTCTGTATCCCCCAGAAAAAAAAAAAAGTTCTCCAAAGGAAGGACCCAGATAAGAACCACTCAGCCACACAACTCTCCATCTCTGACTCTTGCTGTGAAGTCATTTGAAAAACCAGAGTAACTTTCTTGGGCCTTGGGGTCACACCACATGGGGAAGAACTAATTAAGCGAGGTCAAGTGCTGGCCTCAGGTTTCATAACAGTAAATGCCACTCAAAGGAACAGCAAGGCAGAGTCGCCCCTGTGGGTTTCTAGCCAAATGCCCAGGCCCTGCTGGTTGCAGTGCTTCCTGCATGCATTTCCCCAAGCATGCTGCTGCAAGGCTGCCTGACTGCAAGGCCCTGCCCCAGCAGTGCAGCAGGTACCACCCTTGGCCGTGGCTAGGTCTTAGAGACCTAGCAGTAATAGAGACCACAGTGCCTTTGTAATAAAGAGTCTTGCTGTCAGACCCTGCTCCAGTACCACCCTGGCAAGGACTGAGACTAAGAGAAGAAGGAGCTCTTCGTGGGTCACAGGGGGTGGGGGGAGGGGATGAGGTGGGTGGTCACCAGGCTGGCGACCACCGTTGGCAGATGTCACCTTGCTACAAATGTACCTAAGCCAGTGTATTAGCTCTCTGGGGCTGTCATAACAAAGTACCACGGACTGGGTGGCTCACACAACGGAAACATATTGCCTCTCAGTTCTGGAAGCTACAAGTCCAAAATCAAGGTGTCAGGAGGGTACCTTTGAGGGCTGAGAGGGAAGGATCTGTTCCAGAATCTTCTACCTGCCTCTTCACATCCTCTTCCCTCTGTGCGTGCCTGTGTCCATATTCTCCGATTCTTATAAGGACACCAGCCCTATTGGGGTAGGGCCACCCTAATGACCTCATTCTAACTTGATACCTCTGTAAAGACCTGTCTTTCACATCTTGGAAGTCCTGGGGGATTAGGACTTCAAAACAGACATGGGGTGTGGCGGGAGGGAGGGCACAATTCATCCATCACAGCCAGCTTGGCCATTCACAGTCATTAGAGATATCAGTCACCCCATCATTGAGAGCGCCTCGTCTCCATCCCACAGCTCATCGCCATGGAGTGTGCTTCATCGAAACAAGGCTTGTCCAAGTGCTGTCACAGATATAAACACCAATTATCAGACTGACAATAAAACAGCCATACAACCTGTTCCGTAAAATCCGTGAGGCCCAGGTTCCACCACGTTAGGCACATCATATGAAAGGTCCTCTGGAAACAACTGAAACCATATGCTAGCCATATGTCAGCCAATCTCCTTAGGATCAGGAGGCAGCAACTCCCATAGCAGAGGGCACAGGATCCAAAAACTCCAGGGCTAAGGTGCCACTGGCTCACAGGACTGGAGCTGACACAATGTGTCTTCCCAATCTACGTTTTGACTATCCCTCATCTACTAAAGTGAAAGCAGTTCTAACATCTGTTATGCTAACTCAAGGACTCTCTGTGTTGCCTGGAGAGAAAGATCACTAAATGGCCCATAGTCGCCAGTCTGGAGTGTTGGCCCTGTGATTAGGGTCTTTCAAATGATAACGATCCCATGTGCAACTATGTAGATCCAAACAGAACACCCACATAACCATCACTCTGTCTCAACTATATTTTTTTTCTCTTCAGATTTTTAATAACTCTCTTGGCAATACTCTTTCTTTCAAAATAAAAAATATAAGGGTGGGATCCCTGGGTGGCGCAGCGGTTTGGCGCCTGCCTTTGGCCCAGGGCGCGATCCTGGAGACCCGAGGATCGAGTCCCACGTCGGGCTCCCGGTGCATGGAGCCTGCTTCTCCCTCTGCCTGTGTCTCTGCCTCTCTCTCTCTCTCTGTGTGACTATCATAAATAAATAAAAATTAAAAAAAAATTAAAAAAATATAAGAGTGCCTGGGTGGCTCAGTCGGTTAAGCATCTGCCTTTGGCTTAAGTCATGATCTCGGGGTCCTGGGATCGAGTCCTGCATCAGGCTCCCTGCTCAGTGGGGAGCCTGCTTCTCCTTCTCCCTCTGCCCCTCCCCCTGCTCATGCTCTCTCTGTCAAATAAATAAAATCATAAATAAAATAAAATAAATAAAATAAAAATCATTAATTAATTAATTAACTAAATAAAAATATACAGGTGCCTGGCTGGCTCAGTCAGAAGAGCATGTGACTCTGGATCTTGGTGTACGTTTGAGCCCCACACTGGGTGTGGAGATTACTTAAAAATAAAACCTTTAAAAAATAAAAATGAATAAAATAAAAATATACTTACATAAAGTTTATAATGAAAATAATTCTCTACCCCATCCCACTCCCCACCCTACCCATCCTCAACCCCAGCTCTGCTCCTCAGAATGTATAGGAGTATCTTAAAGTCAATACAGACAATACAACAACTCTCACCTGCAAAGCTCACTCTTCCTGGACACCATATAGCCTGCATTTTACCATTAGGGGAAAAAAGGAGGTGGTGATGAAGCCTTTTTTTGTGAGTAGAATGAACTGCACATGCAGGTTCAGAGGTGATGTGATTCAGCAGATTCAAGGAATTGATGGAAACCCAATATGGCAAGCATATGGTTCAAAAACTTGAGATGTCACTCACATGCCATCAAATTCAACATTTTCAAGATATAAGTCAGTGGTTTTCAGCACACTGTGAATGATCACCCATGACCACAATATTTTCATCACACTAAAAAGAAATCCCACCCCAATTAGCAATCACTCCTTGTCCCCTTCTCCCCTCAGCCCCTGGCAACCACGAAACCCTCACTTTCTGTCTCTGTGGATATTTGTTTCTATTCTGGACAACTCATGTAAATAGAATAATAACAATATTTGTCCTCTTACATCTAATTTTGTTCAGCCAGCATAATGTTGTCAAGGTTCAGCCAGATCATAGCATGTCTCAGAACTTCACTCCTTTTTATGGCTGAATTATATTTCATTTTATGCTACATTTTGTTTATCCATTCATCAGTTGATGAGCATTTGGGTTGCTTCCAATTTTTTTTTTTTTAAGAGGGGTGGATTGTGCACAGAGAGGGAGAAGAAGAGAGATTATCTCAAGCAGGCTCCACACCCAGCCTCCCACTCCCCGATGTGATGCTCAATCTCACAATCCTGAGATCATGACCTGAGTTGAAATCAAGAGTTAGACACTTAACCAACCGAGTCACCCAGATGCTCGTGTTTCCACTTTCTGACCACTACAGATAATGCTGCTGTGAATGTTTACGCACAGGTTTCCATGTTTCCGTGTGAAAGTCTGTTCAATTCTCTTGAGCATTTACTTCAAAATGAAATTGCTGAGTTAAGTGCCAACTCAGTGTTTAACTTGCTCAAGGACAGGTGTGTAGTTCAAGGACAGCGCTGAGGACAGGTGAGAGCACAGCTTGTATTAGTTTCCGGTTTCTGTTGCCACAACAGACTGGGGAGCTTAGACAACAGATATTTATTGTCTCACAGGTTCTGGAGGCTGGAGGTCTAAGATCAAGGTGTCAGCAGGGTTGGTTTCTCCTGAAGCCTCTCTCCTTGGCTCCCAGATGACTTCACTGTGTCCTTACGTGGCCTTTTCCGGTTGTGTGCACATCCTTGGTGTCTTTTCCTCTTTGTACAAGGACCCCAGTCCCATGGGATTTGGACTCCACCCTTATGGCTTCATTTACCTTAATTACCCCCGTAAAGGGGGTCACATTGGGTCACATTCGGTCACACTGGGGATTGGACATCAACACACAGGTCTGGGGGTCGGGGGTGGACACAGCTCATTCCATCACCAGGTGATAAGGTAGGAGGTGAACAGGGACCAGAACCAGATCACAAGAGCCTTGGGAGACATGTTTGGGGTCATTCTTCTTCACCCACCTATGCCCAGAGGTCCCCAGGGAATTGACTCCATGGAGAGTCCCCTTTCTGTCCTTTACCTTCCAGGTAGGACTAAGCACTAAGCATAGTTCAACGGTGCATTTTTCAAGGTTGTCCAGGTTAAGAGTAAATCTGATGGGAACTAGCAGAGAGAAACTGCCTGAAGAGTAAATGCCTGGGAGGGATTATGCAAATTAGACACAAGTGACCTGGCCTCTTTAGGCGGCCTGGCCTTCGGTGGGTCAGCCACAGAAAAGAACCAAGCCTTCAATTCCTGCATTCAACAAATCTGAAGGCCTATTATGTCAGGGATTATTCTAGGCCGTGGGGCCCCTGGAGAGCTTTTTTTCTAGGCCTGTACCATCCAACATGGTAGTCACTGGCACAGTTGGCGATTAAGTACTGGCAATGTGGCCAGTCTGAAATGAAGTGTGCTAAAGCATAAAATAACCAGCTTTATATAAACTATATCATTAATAACTTTTATACTGGATGCATCTGAAATGGTATTTTTGTTATACTTGATTCAATAAAAAGTATATCATTAAAATTAATTCCATTTATTTTTTATTTTTTTATGAGACTCCTAGAAATTTCAAAATTATACATGTGACTCACATTTGTGGCTCACATTTAATTTCTCCTGGACTGTGCTCTCCTAGACTGCAGGCTCTATCTGGAGACCCTGTCTGATTGAGCTCATTCCAGTGGATGGAATCAAAGGGGACCTTATCTTGGGCCACCATTCATAAGGATTGGGGGATTTGAGGGACATCTAGGTGGCTCAGGGGTTGAGCGTCTGCCTTCGGCTGGGGTCATGATCCCAGGGTCCGGGGATGGAGTCCTGCATCTGGCTCCCTGCGTGGAGCCTGCTTCTACCTCTGCCTACATCTCTGCCTCTCTCTGTGTGTCTCTCATGAATAAATAAATAAAATCTTAAAAAAAAAAAAAAAAGGATCAGGGGATATGCAGCAAATGCTTCTGGCTGATGATACCTGTTTTAACATGAGCTGTAGGGGCACCGGGGTTGCTCAGTGGGTTGAGCGTCTGGCTGTTGGTTTTGGCTCATATCATGACCTCATGGGTTGTGGAATCAAGTTCCAAGTCCATGCTTAGCAAGGAGTCTGCTTGATATTCTGTCTCTGCTTTTCCCCCTACTTGCACTTTCTCTCTCTCTCAAATAAATAAATAAATACATAAATACATAATTTTTTTAAAAAATGAACTGTAGGGCCAGAAATAAATGGGAAAAGAAAGGGAAAAATGATCAGATCAGCACAGTGCACAGAGACTGGGAGGAACATAAAGAGTCTCTGAGGCCTGAGAGCCAATTTCGAACTTGCCTTCTGTGGTAGGTAAAATTATGGCCCCCCCAAAAAATGCACATGTCCTAATCCCTGAAATCTGTCAATGTATTATCTTACATGGCAAAAGGAACCTTGTAGTGACAAAGTTAAGGATTTTGAGCTGAGGAGATTATCCTGGATTATCCAAGGTGGACCCAATGTAACCACCAGGGTCCTAAGTGAAAGAGGGAAGCAGGAGGGTCAGAAGGAGATGTGGAGGGAGAAGCCGAGGTCAGAGTGATGCCATTGCTAGCTCCGAAGGTGGAGAAATGGACCATGAGCCAAGGAATACAGGTGGTCTCTAAAAGCTAAAAAAGGCAAGGAAATGGGATCCCTGGGTGGCGCAGCGGTTTGGCACCTGCCTTTGGCCCAGGGCGCGATCCTGGAGACCCGGGATCGAATCCCACATCGGGCTCCCAGTGCATGGAGCCTGCTTCTCCCTCTGCCTGTGTCTCTGCCTCTCTCTCTCTCTCTGTGATTATCATAAATAAATTTTAAAAAATGTGTTTAAAAAAAAAAAAAAAAGGCAAGGAAATGGATTCTCCCAAGCTTCCAGAAGGAACACAGCCAGCCCTGCAACACCTTGGTTTTAGGCCAGTGAGATGCATTTCAGATTTCTGACCTTCGAACTATAAGATAATAAATTTGTGTTGTTGTAAGCCTCTAAAGTTGTGGTGATTTGCTCAAGTATAGTAGGGAAAGCCCTTAATTGGGTCTTCAATCTGCCTAGAGTGTCTTTGGACAAGTCCCTTTCCCTCTCTGCTAAGAATGGGGGCAAAAAGATTGGGGGGAAAAAGGGGGGCATTCTTGTGGAGAAGAGTGACATATTTGTCTGCACTGGCCTCCAGCATAGACATCTTTACTAAAATTAGGACAAAACAATTGCCAAAAATCTGGATGGCTGTCCAGCATCTCCTTTAGTTCTGAGAACAGCCCCATGAGTCAGATAACCATTATTATCCCATTTTAGAGCTAAGGAAACCAAGGTCAGAGAGGTTGGGTAACTTGCCCATGGTCACTAAGTACAAGCGAAGAGTCATTCTTGGTTTACAGACTACTGAGAGGCACCCCTTGCTAATGGGAGAGATTTGACCAATAGCATGGATCCATAAGTTTCATTAATTCATTCATCCCACAGATAGTTGGTATTCAGGGTAGAGTGATGAACAACTCAAGCCAGATGAGTCTCATCTGGGGGAGGAACTGTGGGGCTGCTTTCAGAGCAATATGTGCTTCTGAGCCCAAGAGTCCATTGCTCTCCCAGGGGTATCATGACCAAATCCATCATGGTTCCCATCTTTGCTTTCCTTGGGAATCCCCCTAATAGAGGCTCCTCTCATCATCCCAGGTTCTCTCTCTCATCTCCATTGTTCTCTGTGTTGTCTTTTGCTCTGCCCATCTCCTGCCTCCCTCCATCCTTCCCAAACTCTTCCACAGTGACCCCTGCAAACCACTCCCTGAATATTCCCTCCAACTTTGACCTAACAAAAACCACTTTCTTCCCTGAAGATATACCCATGATCCTAACTGAAGTCTCTTTACTGCCCCCAACTCACCAGACAGCTCAAGGTCTAGAGGAGGAAAAGGGTGGTCAGCATGTGCCACAGAAACAAATGAGTCCAAATCCCAGTAGTTCACACAAAGGTAGAGACTCACTTGTGTCTCTTTGTTCAACACAGGTTGGCTGGGCTGTTTTCCACATCTTTGTCCATGGACCCAGTTTCTTCATTCACAGGCAGCCTCTGAAACATTGCCAACCCCCTGGCAGAGAGAAAATACAGGTGGACAGCCATGAACTGGCTCTTAAAGCTTCCCCTCAGAAAAGATTCACGTCACACGCGTTCGCGTTGGCTAAAGTGAGTCATATGGCCAAGCCTGATATCAACTGGGTATCCTTCAGGAAAGACAAGAAATATTGTGAACAATAATATAATGTGCTATCATATTGGCATCCTAATGCTGTTTCCAAATGTTATTACTCCTTCTCCATACTCCTATTTTTAAAAAAGATTTTATTTATTTATTTGAGAGAGGGAGCAAGCACTTGTGCACAAGCACGGGCGAGGAGCAGAGGGAGAGGGACAAGTAGACCCACTGCTGAGCACAGAGCCCAACTCGGGCCTTGATCCCAGGACCCTGAGATCATGACCTGAGCTGAAGGCCGGTGGCCCCATACTCCTATTTTTTTTTATCCTACTTCCTGTTGACAGACCTCCTAGAGTGATGTCTAGACCCTCTTTCTTCTAGCTCTTCACAGTCTCTTGAGAAATCTGAGTCACAATTAGCTCTTCCCTCTCCTTCACCCCCATAAGATCCTTTAGAATGTTCCAGTGGTTCTGTCACTTCTTTTCTTTTTTTTTAAGATTTTTATTTATTTTATTCATGAGAGAGAGAGAGAGAGAGAGAGGCAGAGACACAGGCAGAGGGAGAAGCAAGCTCCATGCAGGGAGCCTGACGCGGCATTCAATCCTGGGTCTCCAGGATCACGCCCTGGGCTGAAGGCAGCGCTAAACCCTGAGCCACCAGAGCTGCCCTCTGTCACTTCTTTAACTCCCCACAGGAGCTAACCTCCTCCAAGCCATCATCATTTCTTGCCTGAACAATGACCACAGCAGCTCTCACTCTACAATTAAGTCATCATCAACCCAACAAACAGGGTAGATCCAGTCACACTGCTTAAATCCTACCATAGTTTCCTATTGGCCTTTGAGGAGACTGTAAAATCCTTACCTTTTCCTAGAAAGCTCTTCCCGGTAGGTTCCTGCCTACTGCCTCAGACCCTGCCACTGTCCTGGTCACTCTGCTCTCCAGCCACTGGGCTTCTTTGGTATCATGCACTGACACTTTAATTGCTTTAGGGCTTTCACAACACGGGCCTCTTTGCCTAAAACTCTCCCCACCCACCCCCCTTCATCTCTCAGGTCTCAACTTCTGCACTGAGGCCTTCAGTTCCAGTATTCTTTCTGTGCAAGTGCTCCTGTAGTGCCCCCTATTACCCCTTCTGAAGCACTCAACACTCCCCATGGTGCTTGCTCAGTGCCCCTCTTGCCCACCCAGACTGAAGCGGCATGAAGGCAGGGGCTATCTCTGCCATACGTGGCAATACAACACTTGTGCTCAGTAAATATTTTTTCAGAGACAGAATGAATTTGTCATACATAGAGACCAAGGGAAGAGATACTCAAGGTTAATAGATGCAGTTAGCTATGAGAAAATTAGCCTCCTGACTTAATCAAGAGAGGTAGAAAAGGCTGGGACACTTGTGCCACCTCTGGATCCCTTAGCCCTGAACTCACCATACACTGTTCCCTTCCTGCATTTCCCTCTATGTTTCTAGACCTCACAAAGTACCTTTCTCACTCACGCCCATCGAAAGAAATCTGATTCCATGACTGAGAGAGTGCTGCTTTCTCTCTTCACCCCTGCTGTTCTCACATCTCCCCCATTCCTTCCCAGTGCATCCGACAAGTCCTCCCAGCCAAGTCAGCTGGAAGAGTCCAGAGCTTCACCAAGATGTTGCCTGTCCTCAGATTCATTCCTGAGCAGAAGGACTTGAATGACACTCTGAAGAAAGAAACACCGTGATGCATCCGTGAGACACGTCCCAGGTCTGGGCTTGTTAAATCTCTCTGCCAAACCAGGCTGTGCTATGAGTGCCATGTGAATAGCTTTGAAAAGGCTTCCATGTCAAGGACTGGTTCCTCCTTCTAGGGCTAAGACAGTGTCTGAAATTATAGCACTGGAGACAGCATTAGTTTACCAGGGCTGCCATAACAAAGTACCACAGACCTAGTTGCTCAAACAACAATAGAAATCGACTTTCTCACAGTTCTGGAGGCTACCCATCCAAGATGGGTTTGGTTTCTTTTGAGGCCTCTCTCCCTGGCTTGCAGATTGTTCACATTATTGGTTCAATTTCTGTTTTTTTTTTTTGATCAAAAGATAAATAAATAAGATAAATAAAATATTTATAAAAACTGGGGAAATTAACACAAAAACAAAAGTTGGCTCTTCAAAATGCTTCAGGCAAAGCTGATGGAGAGAAAAAAGAAAGATGCCAAATCAGAACATAATTCATAGAGAAAAAGGAGAAAGAAATGCCAGATATATTTTTAGAATAGTAAAACAAAAGTTCAAACATCATAAACCAATACTTTTTTTTTTTTTTTTTTTTTTTAGAGAGGGAAGGCACAAGTGGGGGCAGGGAGGAGCAGAGGGAGAGGGAGAGAGAGAATCTTTTTTTTTTTTTTAAGATTTTATTTATTTATTCATGAGAGACATAGAGAGAGGCAGAGACACAGGCAGAGGGAGAAGCAGGCTCCATACAGGGACTTGATCCCGGGTCTCCAGGATCACCCCACCCACCCCCTGGGCCAAAGGCAGCGCTAAACCACTGAGCCACGGGGCTGCTTGGAGAAAGAATCTTAAGCAGACTACACTCAGCATGGAACCTGATGCAAGGCTCATCTCACAATCCCTAAATCGTGAGTCTGACACTTAACCAACTGAGCTACTCAGGTGCCCCTAAACCAATATATTTTAAAATGTTGACAAAATAGACAGATTCCAGTAAGATTAGAAAACACCAATACTACAAGAAGACACAGTAGAATCTTTAAGTAGACCAATTACCATGAAAGAACTGGAATTTTTAATTAAAAGAAGTCCCAGAAGGTTTACCAGAGGGGTTCTACCAAACTTGCAAAGAACAAATAACACCTACCATATATAAATTATTACAGGGAAAAGGAAAAGAAATTCATTTCATGCAGCTGGTACATCCTTGATTTCTCAAGTGAATAAGGACATTTTGGGAAAAGAGTCCCACTTTACTTTCTAAATACATGTACCATTCCTAAAGAAGATACCAGATAAGCAAATACAAATAATGTGCTAAAATAAAACCCATAGAGTAGGTTTTAGTAAACATTGGAAAGTTAACAATGTAATGCACTATATTATGGAACAAAAAACTTATAAAGTTCAGTACCTATTGATGATAAAAGCTCCCAGAAAACTAGGATAGAGAGGAACTTACATAATTTGATAAAGACTAATCTACCACAAACTTCACAATACAGAACTTTAAGCTCATTCCATTTAAGACCAGTAAGCAGACACAGCTGGCCTCCATCACCACCATTGTTCACTCCTGGGGGTCTTGGCCATTGGAACATATCATTATAAATACTATTGTGGATGTAGTCATTATAAATCTGTATATAAATATGTATATAAGGAAAGGGAGGAGGGATAACAAAATTGTCATTATTTGGATGTGATTTGGTATTCCATATAGAAACTCCAACTGTTGGGGCGCCTGGGAGCTCAGTGGGTTGGACATCTGCCCTCGCCTCAAGTCATGATCCCAGGGGTCCTGGGATTGAGCCCCATGTCAGGCTCCCTGCTCAGGGAGGAGGCTGCTTCTCCCTCTCATACTCCCCCTGCTTGTGTTCTTTCTCTCTCTCTCTCTCAAATAAATAAATAAAATCTTTAAAAAAAAAAAAAAAAGAAACTCCAAACTTTTAAAACTAGTAAGAGATTCAGCAAAGTGACCAAAGAAAAGATCAAATTTGGAAAATGAATAGCATTCCTCTACATAATAGCAAACAACTAAAATCTCTAACAACAACAGCAACCAAATAATAAGATTCCACTCAGAATTGTAACAAAAGTTAAAAAGTTATGCAGGTACCTGGCTGGCTCAGTCATTGGAGAGGGCCAGAAAAAGTTAAAAAGCAATCTAGGTAACCACCCATCCATCCACAAGACATTTATGAAGAAAAAAATTTAATGTTATCAAAAGGACACAAAAGAAATCAAACAAATAAAGAGGTGAGCTATATTAGTGAATGTAACAATTAATATAATTAAGATGGCTCTTCTTCCTAAATCAATCTATAAGTCCAAGCAAGCCCAAATTCCAGAAACATTCTTTTTTTCTGAGAAACAATAAACAGATACAGAAATGCATGTGGAAGAATCAAGACCCACAAGTAGATAACAACGGCCAAAGTGGGGGGATAGGTGAGGATTTTTTGAATCAGATGAGATATACTAACAAGCCAGAGTTTGCAAAAGAAAACAAAGGTGGCATGGCATGTGAACAGATAAACTGATCAAAGGAACAGAACAGAGAGGCCAGAAATAGACAGTGTACCTAAAAGAACTTGCAATGTTTCCGATTAAGGATCCCAATCGGAAGGGAAGAGATGGATCGCAAATGGATACTGGGAAAACTTGCTCCTTATAAGAAAAGTGGGTTCCCCCTCACCTCTCACCATAATGCAAAGGTCAAATAAATGAATTAGAGACCTAAGTATTAAAAATAAATCTATAAAGCTAGTGTATTACTCTCCCAGAGCTGCCAGCACAAAGTACCAGAAACTGGGTGGCTTAACGTAATAAAAATCTATTGGGTCCCAGTTTTGGAGGCTAGAAGTCCAAAATCAAGGTGTCAGCAGGGCCATGCTCCCTCTGAAACCTATGGGGAACCCTACTTTGCCTCCTCTTTTGGTGGTGTGCTGGCAATCTCTGGAGTTCCTCTGCTTGCAGCTACATAACATCAATCTCTGCCTTTCTCCCTGTGTGTGTCTGTCTTCAAATGACTGTCATCTTATAAGGCACCAGTCATATTGGATTAGGGGCCTGCCCTACTCCACTATGACCTCATCTTAATTTAAGTAATTACATCTGCAACTACCCTATTTCCAAATTAGATCACATTCTAGTACTGAGGGTTAGGATTTCAATGTACTTGGGAGGGAGGGGTGGAAAGATTCATCCCATAAGAGCCACTGGAAAGATGTAAAATATCTTTATGACTTTGGAACAAATAAAGATTCTTAAGCCTAGAAAACCTAAGCTGTATAGTGAAAATTAGATGAACATGATTAAAATTAAAGATTTCTCTCAAAAAAGACATAACTAAAAATGTTAACTAATGAGTGAAAAACTGGGAGAAGATAATTTTGGCTTAAAAAAAAAAAAGTGATTAGGGATCCCTGGATGGCTGAATGGCTTAATGCCTGCCTTTGGCCCAGGGCATGATCCTGGAGTCCCGGGATCGAGTCCCAATTTCCGCTCCCTGCATGGGGCCTGCTTCTCCCTCTGCCTGTGTCTCTGCCTCTGTCTCTGTCTCTCTCTCTTTGTGTGTCTCTCATGAATAAATAAATTTATTTTTAATTTTTTTTAAGTGATTAATTTCCAGAATAGGGTGGCTCAATCAAGCGTCTGCATGCTTTATGGGTAGCCTGCTTCTCCCTGTCCCCCTAATGAAAAAACAATCGAAAAAATGGGCAAAAAATAGAATAGACAACTAACACAAAAGAAAATCCAAATGGCTAACAAGTTTGAAGAGATGCTCAACCTCATTCATAATCAGTTAGGAAATTATAACATGTTAGTTTAAATCAATCAGAGCAGCCAAATTTAGAAACTCAGGAAAAAATAAAGTAAAATAAAATAGAAGCTCAGAAAGGAATAAATGTTAGTGAAGACATGTGGAATTTGGAACTATCATGCACCTCCAGTCGGTATAATTCAGTATGTATATTCCATGATCCAGCAATCCCAGTCTTAGGTGTATATTCCAGAAAAACTCTTGCATAAGTCCCAAAGGATACAAATACAAGACTGTTGATTGAAGTACTATTTGTAGTAGCAAAGAATTCAAAGCAATGTAGATCTTAGCAATGCACTTAGCTTCTCCGTGCCCAGTTTATTCCATAAGGTTAAAAGCTCTTACTTGGGGTATAGTAAAGATTAATGACTTAAGTCCTGTAACACCCTAAAAAACAATTTGGATAAGAACCGAAATGGAGGGATCCCTGGGTGGCGCAGCGGTTTGGCGCCTGCCTTTGGCCCGGGGCGCGATCCTGGAGACCCGGGATCGAATCCCACGTCGGGCTCCCTGCATGGAGCCTGCTTCTCCCTCTGCCTATGTCTCTGCCTCTCTCTCTCTCTCTCTGTGTGACTATCATAAAAAAAAAAAAAAAAAAAAAAGAACCAAAATGGAGGGCAGCCCAGGTGGCTCAGCGGTTTAGGACCGCCTTCAGCTCGGGGCGTGGTCCTGGGAACCCGAGATCGGGATCGAATCCCACGTCAGGCTCCCAGCATGGAGCCTGCTTCTCCCTCTGCCTGTGTCTCTGCCTCTCTCTGTGTGTCTCTCATGAATAAATAAATAAAATCTTAAAAAAAAAAACTGAAATGGAAGCAGCTGTGACTATCATGAGCCACAGGTACCAATGGAGGGTTTCTTAACCTTTATTATGCTAGAAGAAAACACTGAGAAACACTGGGATTATTTTATTGTTTCCTAAGTGCTTTTCTTTTCAGATTGATTATAAGTTATGGAGAAACCTAATGGCAGTGAGCAATTAAAATAGTCAGTTTTAGGCATTTTAGTTTGGTGTAAACACAACTAGTATGTGTGAGTTGCAGTACTTATTTGCTCTGTGATTCTTTTATTTATTTAATCTCTGAGCTTTATCTGCCATTTAGAGGTAGGAAGACCTACTAGGCTTTTTTTTTTTTTTAAGATTTTGTTTATTTATTCATGAGACACACAGAGACAGAGACAGAGACAGGCAGAGGGAGAAGCAGGCTCCACGCAGGGAGCCCAACAGGGGACTCCATCCCAGGTCTCCAGGATCACACCCTGGGCTGAAGCAATAGGGAGGTTTGAAGAAATTATTTAGAAATGTTTGAAAACTATAAATCTTTGAAGTACTAGATACTTTACTATAGATGCTGGTGGAAGTTGTCTTCTATATGATAATGACTGAATGATATTGTCAGATGGATTTCTTAAATAGGTTATTGTAGTTATTAAGCAGAAGTGCCACAAAGAGATACTTTAGGATCAGTGAAAATTAGACCTGGAAAGGACCAAGTCTCTCAAATCGATTCTGTCACTTCAGAAATCTCTATTACTAGTGAGGAATACCAGCTCTGGAATGCTGGAATCATGGAGAGAATACTCAGGTAGAATTAGGAAACCTGACCCTCAGCATCCCTGGGCTATACTGAACTTCATCAGTAAACTCAGTCAGTTAGGTGTCCAACTCTTGATTTTGGCTAGAGTCAAGGGTCATGATATTGAGCCCCACCTCCAGCTCTATGCTCCGCAAGGAGTCTGCTTGAGATGCTCTCTCTACCTCTCTGGTTCTCCCCAAAGTGCACGCATATGCCCCTCCTAAAATAAATAAACCTTTATTATTTTTCAAAGATTTTATTTATTTATTCATGAGAGACACACAGAGAGAGGCAGAGACATAGGCAGAGGGAGAAGCAAACTCCCTGTGGGGAGCCTGATGTGGGACTCAGTCTCAGGACCCTGGGATCATGACCTAAGCCAACGGAAGACACTCAACCACTGAGCCACCCAGGCATCCCTAATAAATAAATCTTAAAAAAAATTGAGCAAAAAAAGCAAAAATTGAAATTCACTTAATACCATTGTTTGTAAATTAAAAACATATAAAGCATTATACATCTTTTAGGAATATAGGCATATTCCAAGAACCATAATTAAACACATTAGAAAGTGTTTCTGTGAAGTAGAGGAAGAGATAGAAGTGGGAAGGGAGATATAGGAGAAAAAAATGACATAAAAATAGTTTTACAGGGATCCCTGGGTGGCGCAGCGGTTTAGTGCCTGCCTTTGGCCCAGGGCGCGATCCTGGAGACCCGGGATCGAATCCCACGTCGGGCTCCTGGTGCATGGAGCCTGCTTCTCCCTCTGCCTATGTCTCTGCCTCTCTCTCTCTCTCTCTCTGTGACTATCATAAATAAATAAAAATTTAAAAAAAATAGTTTTACATAAATTAGTGCTAATAGTGTGTCAGAAATAAAACAGCATGGAAAAATCAGTTCTCAGAAAAAGAAAAAAATGAATGAATGAGAAATGTTAAGAAACAGAAGCAATACAAGCAAAAATAATAAGGAAGGACAACAAAGGATATTCATACTGATGAACAGAATTCACTGATGTCATGTTAATATAATAAATCCCCATGCACCTAACAACATAACTTCAAAATATATAAAGCAAAAACTGATACAGCTAAATGGAGAAAAGGACATATCCTCACTAATAATGGGAGAGTTTGTTATACCTTCTAGAAGCTAACAGATCAAACAGGAAAGAAAAAGTAAGGATACAGTGGATAAGAATTAGAGAATTAATAAACCTGTGTAGTCAGATCTCTGATCTCAACAATCAGAATGCACATCCTTTAAAAACATACAGAACACTTCCAAAACAAAACAAAACACCCACATACTAGGTCAAAAGGGAAATCTCAGCACATTCCTAAGAATTTATATCGTTTAGAACATGTTCATTGAATAAAATTAACAATCACAAAAAGATAATCAAGGAAAAATCCAGGTACTCAGATGTTCAAAAATATATTTCTAAATAATTTGGGGGTTAATCGGGGCACTTGGGTGGCTCAGTGGTTGAGCATCTGCCTTCAGCTCAGGATGTGATCCCAGAGTTGCGGGATCTAGTCCTGCATTGGGCTCCTGCATCGAGCCTGCTTCTCCTCCGTCTGCCTATGTCTCTCATGATTAAATAAATAAATTCTTTTTTTTAATTTACTTATTCATGAGAGACACAGAGAGAGAGAGAGGCAGAGACACAGGCAGAGGGAGAAGCAGGCTCCATGCAGGGAGCCCCATGAGGGACACTATCCCAGAACCCCAGGATCACGCCCTGGGGCAAAGGCATGCACCAAACCGCTGAGCCAACCAGGCTTCCCAATAAATTCTTTTTTCAAAAAATTGGGGGGGAGGGTTAATCAGCATTACATTTTGGGGGAACCGAATGACAAAAAAAACACCACATATCAAAACCTGGAGTATACAGAATAAGAAAATAAACACTAAAATGGGAGGCAGAGGGTGTGGAGAATGAATCAACAAAGCAGAAATGGGGTACCTGCGTGGCTCAGTGGTTAAGCTCTGCCTTGGGCTCAGGTCATGATCCCAAGATCCTGGGATGAGGCCTGGAGTCAGGCTCCCTGCTCAATGCTTCTCCCTCTGTTCCTCCTCCTCCCTCTACTCCTACCCTACCCACCCACCCCTCCACACACACACACTGGCACTAGATCTCTGTGAAATAAATAAAATCTTTTTTTAAAAGGCAGAAATAAATGAAATAAAATCCCCTCTCCTGAGAAAAGAAGCAGGAGAGATTATCAGTAAACAAAAAACTGTTTTTTTCTTTTAAGACTGATAAAACTATAAAATTTGGGGCAACTTTAGGGAAAAAAAAGAGAGAAAGAACCAACAAATACCAGGAAAACCAAAGGAAATACAACTTCAGGTGCAAATGAATCATTAAAAAAAAAATAAATAACATGTATAAAGTTATGCCAATCTGAAATCCTAGATAAGATGGAGATTGTTCAAGGCAAATATACATTACAAAAATTTAGGGACACCAGGGTGGCTCAGGAGTTGAGCCTTTGGCTCAGGGCATGATCCTGGAGTCCCAGGATTGAGTCACATATCAGGCTCCCTGCGAGGAGCCTGCTTCTCCCTCTGCCTGTGTCTCTGTGTCTCTCATGAATAAATAAATAAAAATCTTTTAGAAATTACAAAAATTTATTCCAGGAGAAAGTAATAAATCTGAATAAACCAACATCCACAGAAGAAGTTGAAATTACAAAGACCTACCAAAAAGGCACCACACATGGATGACTTACAGTCAAGTTCCACCAAATGTTCAAAGAGCAGATAACTCCAATATATCACAAGCCATTCCAGATTGCAGAATAAGATAGATGGTTCCCTCAAATCATAGAACAGGGCTAACATTCCCCTAATGTCAAAACTGAGCAAGGACAGCAAAAGAAAGAAAACCTTGGGCCAATTCCTTGGGGCACCTGGATGGCTCAGTGGTCGAGCATCTGCCTTCGGCTCACGTCATGACCCCAGGGTCCTGGGATCAAGTCCTGCATCAGGCTCCCTGTAGGACTCTATGTCTCTATGTCTCTGCCTCTCTCTGTGTGTCCCTCATGAACAAATAAATAAAATCTAAGAAAGAAAGGAAATCATGGGCCAATTCCATTCTGAAAACAAAAGCAAAACAACCCTAAATTAAATATTATTAAAAGTCTGGAACAAGGGGCACCTGGGTGGCTCAGTGGTTAAGAATCTGCCTTTGGCTCAGGTCGTGATCCCAGGGTCCTAGGATCCAGTCCTGCATTGGGCTCCCCGCAGGGAGCCCGCTTCTCTCTCTGCCTGTGTCTCTGTCTCTCTCTGTCTCTCATGAATAAGTAAATAAAATCTTAAAAAAAAAAAAGTCTGGAACAAGACAAGGATTGTTCATTATTGTCGCTATGAGTAACATTGTATGGGAACTCTTAGCCAAAGAGGAAGGGGGGAGCAATGAGTTATAAAAGATTAGGAAGACTAAACTGTCATTTTGTTACCACAACAGGATCATCTAGCCAGGGAAGTATGGAGAATTAGCTGTCAAGCCTTTCTAAAACAAGTAAGAGTGAATTCAACAAGGTAGTCAGATCCAAGATTAGTAGTAAAAACACAACAGCAGTAACTGATTAGAAGAAAAAAAAATCCAAGTCATAAATAAATAAGTAAAAACAGCAGAGTCCCAGTGGGTGAACCAGAGAATATACAAGATATCCCAGGAGAAAATTATGCCTGTGTCCAAGATGGAAAACTCAAAATCATGAATTCTCCTCAAATTAATAATTTATTCGTTACAATCTCAACCAAAATCCAAAGTATTTGTTATGGAATTGACAAATTCCAGCACGCCTGGGTGGCTCAGTGGTTGAGCATCTGCCTTTGGCTCAGGTCATGATCCCAGGGTCCTGGGATCGAGTCCTGCCATGGGCTCCCTGCATGGAGCCTGCTTCTCCCTCTGCCTATGTCTCTGCGCCTCTCTGTGTGTCTCTCATGAATAAATAAATAAAATCTTAAAAAAAAAAAAAAAGAATTGACAAGCTCCATCCTACTCCCCATTACAACGGCAGCACCCACCAGGTTTAGAATTGAGACAGGTCCCCTTGCTCACCCAAGTCTAAGCATCCATTTGGAAACCACCTGTTCTGCTGCCCACCTGCCTCTCTCTGATTTGAATCAACTCAAAAGCAATTGATAAAGAGTAACAAAGTCAGCCTAACACAAGCATGTTGGTTTTAATATACCATTTTCTCCAGGAAGTTAATATTTTGAAGCCATCAGGGGCAAGCTTTCTCACAGTTAAAGGAGAAGCCTTAGTGATCAAAGAAGATCTTCACAAAAAGCTCCGAATCTGCAGAACTGTCTTCCTTTATATCCTCCGTGGAGCATTTTGGTGGTTTCAAAAGCCATAATGCTTGCTGCAATGTGATGGTATGTGGCAAAGCTGTGATTGCAGAGGAAGAAATTACAATATCTTCTCATATCAAATGACAGATGAATGAAGATGACACCTTAAATCAGATTTTTAATTTGGATGGAAATGGTCTCCATTAGTAATTAATATCTCCAAACCAGCATCTCTAAAGGGGAAGCCTAAGCCCCAGCCTTCCAGACTACAAAAATGGGAATGAAAGCGTTGCTAAGTGGGAATATATGTGGAAATTCAACTGTGCTGGTATGTCTATTAGAATCCTTGGGGGATCCCTGGGTGGCTCTGCGGTTTAGCGCCTGCCTTCAGCCCAGGGCGCAATCCTGGAGTCCCGGGACGGAGTCCCGCGTCGGGCTCCCGGTGCATGGAGCCTGCTTCTCCTTCTGCCTGTGTCTCTGCCTCTCTCTTTCTCTGTGTCTATCATGAATAAATAAATAAATCTTAAAAAAAAAAAAAAAAAAAAAGAATCCTTGGGGGATCCCTGGGTGGCTCTGCGGTTTGGCGCCTGGTGCCTGCCTTTGGCCCAGGGCGTGATTCTAGGGTCCCGGAATCGAGTTCCACATCGGGCTCCCTGCATGGAGCCTGCTTCTGTGTGTGTGTGTGTGTGTGTGTCTCTCTCATGAATAAATAATTAAAATCTAAAAAAAAAAAAAAAAAAGAATCCTTATTGGTTTCATAGTGCTCTGATTATAAAGTAGCCTACGTTTTGAGTAATCTGTGCCTGGTTTTATAGCCTTGTTATTTTAGAACAATTGTTTTGTAGAACTCCAAGTTTTTTCAGGAATGCATGTATCACGGCTGAATCGCCTATACTCGGAATAAGGGGGGACTCTGTCTTCCAGCAAGCATTCTTAGGACATAGGTCCTAAGTTTCCCTGTCCTGTAGCCAGGAGACCAGGTACCCACTTCCCTCTCAGAGCAGAACCACCTCCCAGGAGCCAGGGTGGGGTTAAGGGTGGGGGGTTAGTTCTCTGGAGCCTGGAACCAGGGCCCATCATAGCTCCTCTCTTCTCTCCTCCTTCCAGACCTCTGGACCGCTCAGGAGAAACAGCGTGAAAAGGCCCAGAATTTTGCCGCTTCCAGGCTTTCAGATCTTGAACCAGTCACTGAACCTCTGCAGGACTCAGTTTCCTCATTCTTGAAATGGGAAGGCGGTGTTTTGTTTTGAAATCATGTTTAAGTTTAAAAATCTGCCTTTGACTCTTGCTTTGCCATTTATGTATCTGTGACCTTGGACCAGATGGACTTTGCTTCTCAAGGCGGCATCTGTAAAATGGGGTCTTTGCGAGAATTTAATGCCCCGCGTGCAAAGCACTTAGCACAAGATGTGCATCAAGCCCCAATAAATTGAAGTTCCTGTTCTGGGAGGGCGGGGAAATCTCAAGGGTACGAGTTTTGACCGCTGAGGCAGAAGAACCCAGTGCTGGTGGGGAAAGACATGGCTGTGATTTCCCGACCGACAGTAAGCACATCCTGCCAGCCGGGTCTGCCCCGCTGAGGCCTGGGCTTCAGCCGGACCCCCTAGCTTGCAAGAGCCCCCAGCCCGCTTCCACCGTTTGGGGCCGCCTCCCGCCGCGCGGGTCCGAGGACGGACTACATTTCCCGGCCTGCACCTCGGGTCGGAACCCCGAGGGGCCGGCCGGCTAAGGGGACCTGTCCTAGCCGCGCTGAGGCTGGAGGCAGTAACCACCACTCAGGCAGCTCCTATATTTCGCTTTGCGAAGCCAGTCAGCCACCGACAACCCCACCTTGAGCCGCGGACCCGCAGGGTCTGTGAGGAGCGCTTGGTCCCCTCTTTTCCTCCTCCAGGCGTCCGGCCCACCGGGTCCCAGGGTCCGAGGCCAGGCTTATCTCCCCGGGAGGAATCCTTCGGCCCCGCGGGGTCCTCACTGTGGCCCGAGGCTGGCAGCCGGGCCCCGAGGGCTAGGGGACAGCCTAGAGGCCGCGCAGCTGGAGACTACAACTCCCAGGCGGCACCGCGGCGGCGGCAGCGGCGGCGGCGGCGGCGGCGATCACGTCACTCAGGCACCGCCGGCGGCCCCGGGAAGCGGCGCGGGCGGGGGCAGGGCTGGGGCCGACCGGGAGGCCGGTGCTGAGGATGGGGGCTGCCCGGCCGCCCCGCGCGTGAGGAGGCCGAGGGGCGCGCCACCCCGTTCCGGGGCGGGCGCCCCCCGGGCCCTGCCACCCCCACCCCGCCCGGCTGTCGTGGCCCGGGATGCGGAGCCGGGGGCCGCCGGTGGAGCTGCGCGGGGTGAGAGGCGCGGGGAAGGGGGCTGCCTGCTTCCCTCACCCTCGTCCCCCACCGGCGGGCCCCGGCAGGAATTCGGGAGCCGCGCGGCCCGGCCCTCTTAGCGCCCTGACGTTTGGGGGGGACAGGTGAACCCGCCGCCCTACCCGCACCCCGCCCCCCCCGGGCAGCTGAATCAGAGGGGACGACCCTGCCCTCTTAAGGAGGCTTTTTGTTGCTCCTGCGGAGGGCCCCCCGAGCCATGGCCACCAGGAGCCCCCTAGAACCTGCAGGGACTGCCCCCCATCCTGGCCGCCGGGGCCCGCCCTCTGTATCCCGCGGGCAGCCAGTGTGAAGCGGCCTCCCGCAGCCCCCGGCCCCTCCCCCATGGAGGAGGAGGAGGGGGGGACGGCCAAGGAGTGGGGCACGACCCCCACGGGGCCCGTCTGGACCGCGGTGTTCGACTACGAGGCGGCGGGCGATGAGGAGCTGACCCTGCGGAGGGGCGACCGCGTCCAGGTGCTTTCCCAGGACTGTGCGGTGTCGGGCGACGAGGGCTGGTGGACCGGGCAGCTACCCAGCGGCCGTGTGGGCGTCTTCCCCAGCAACTACGTAGCCCCCGGCGCTCCCGCCGCGCCCGCGGGCCTCCAGCTGCCCCAGGAGATCCCCTTCCACGAGCTGCAGCTAGAGGAGATCATCGGTGTAGGGGGCTTTGGCAAGGTCTACCGGGCCCTATGGCGCGGCGAGGAGGTGGCTGTCAAGGCCGCCCGGCTGGACCCTGAGCGGGACCCGGCAGTGACAGCAGAGCAGGTGCGCCAGGAGGCCCGGCTCTTCGGAGCCCTGAAGCACCCCAACATCATTGCCCTCAGAGGCGCCTGCCTCAGCCCCCCACACCTCTGCCTGGTGATGGAGTATGCCAGGGGGGGCGCACTGAGCAGGGTGCTGGCAGGCCGCCGGGTGCCCCCTCATGTGCTGGTCAACTGGGCTGTGCAGGTGGCCCGGGGCATGAACTACCTACACAATGATGCCCCCGTGCCCATCATCCACCGGGACCTCAAGTCCATCAACAGTAAGTGGTGTCCTCCCCCCAAAAAATTTGCTTCCACAGAATCTTGTGAGGTCAGGCATAGGTGGCGGGAAATGGGGACACCAGAAGACTCTGTCTAGGGCAAGAAGGGGCAGCAGTATGCCTTCAGGCCAAGTGAGGCAGCCTTGCCCATTAAGGGAGGAAAAGGAGGCTCAGAAACGTTGAGGGACCACCTATCCCCCAGACTACAGAGTCATACTAGCTCAATAAATATGTACCCATAACACTGTGACAGGCTCTGCACTCCTAGCATGAACAGCACAGATGCAGTGCCTGCCTTCATCAGTCCCTGATGCCAGCGTCCACCAGGCAGAGTCAGAAAGAACCTAGCCTGGAGCAGGATTTCTCAGCCTTGGCACTATTTACATTTGGGTCCGGATGATCGTAGGAGGAGGCTGTCCTGTGTGGCTTCTACCGACCAGATGCGATTAGCATCTCCCACCTCCATCCCCAATTATAACCGAAACTTGTCTCCAGACATTGCCAAATGTCCTCTGGGTAGAGGGGGTAAAGCCGCCCCCACTTGAGAACCACTTCTTGGAGTCCTCCCAGGCCTCTCCTCCTGCTAGCTGAGGCAAAGTGGAGGTGAGAGAGGAGCAAAAGGGACTTGCTTTACGTAAAAATCTTCCAGGCTGCCTGGCTTACCACAGGCTCTCAAAAGTTGGTTGGCTGGTTGACTGGGAACTGGGGCCAGGTAGAAGGGAAAGGGTCCCCCAGGACCCACATCTAGATCAAGGAGCTTCTCATGATGTTAGCATATATTAATTGAGCACTTATTTGCCCTTACGGTACTCACAAATTAAAGATTTCATTCTTTCCCCCACGTATTTCCCTAGCGCCTGTTGTGTGCCACACTCTGTCCCAGGTCCTAACTATATAATATACAAGGGAAAAATCCTGGCTCTCCCCACCTCACTCCCTTTCATTTTTACATTTATGTATTCATTCTTTCTTTTATTATTTGGTGTTTCCTGGAGCAAGTCATATGGTAAGGAGAGAGATCAACAGTGAATGGGACCAGCACTTGCCCTCACCTGAAATTTAAGGATTTCCCCTTTGCCCTCACATTTGGTCTCTCACCTCTCATCTATTTCTGATTCCTGTCAATTCTGCATCTTGACATTTGTTGGAATCCATCCCGCTATCTTTGCAGTTTTGTTGCTCTGCTCCCACCACCGCCACCAACTACAAGCCCCTGGAGCAGACAGGTGAGCCTTCCTTACCTTCCAGGCCTTGCATTTGTACACTAACAGATCTGCCATGTGCTCAAGGTGTGCCAAGCGCTGTGCCAGGGCTGGAATTGAGCAAGAGGCACAGATGGTTCCTGCCTTCCCTCGTGCTCTGAAATGCTGGGCAAATGGAGGCAGGACAGGCAGCATGCTCCTTTGAGGGCTGAGGTGCCTTCCTGGCCCTTTCTCACCCCTGCTGATTCACAGCCTGAAGGTGGGGTAAAAAGCGTTACACACCATGCCCCTAGGTTTTCCTGCAGCCAGTGCCACCTGGACACAGGGTGGTTGGGGCTTTTAGGCCAGAACTTCCTGTTCAGTCAATGGGGCAACCCTATGCCTGGGACAGGTCACAGGGCCCCCGCAGCACAGCTTCCTCCATCTTTCTCTAAGGAGCCCCTCACCTGGTGTCACTCATACACTGGCTCATTCAACCAATATTTCTTAAGCAGAATTAAGTAACTAAGGCCTTGTCTCAAGCTCTGGGATTACAGAAGTGAACCAGGCAAGATCTCCCCATATGGAAATTACAGTCTAGTAAACGAAAGTAGATGATTGATATTTAGATAGGTAGGTAGATAGATGACAGAGTTTCCAGAGAGTATTGGGGGCTCTGAAGGGAACAAAATAGATCAAAGATGAGGTGGAAGGAGCTTTTTCAATCAGATGGTCAGGGGAGGCAATACTGGAGCAGAGACTTGAACAAAGAGGACCCGGCCTTACAAAGGTTTGGACAGGGTGAAGGTCCTGAGGTAGGAATGAGCAGGCCTTGTTGAAGAAAAAGCGAGGAGACCAGAGGGGTTGTAAGAGGAGGAATGAGGCAGCAGTAGGAGATGAGGTCAGAAACATAGGCAGGGCCCAGATCATGGTGACCCTAGGGGCCATGATGAGGATTTGGGGTACCCCACAAACAGGAGAGGTGGGGACCCAAGAAGGGAGGCATGGAGTCACATGCTAGAGAGTCAGGGAAGGCCTCTGGGCTGTGATGATAGTAGCATCACCTCACTGTTATGACTGGAGAAGCAGCAGAAGGAATGGTCAAAGATCCAGGTGGCGAAGTAAGTGCCAGTTATGGCAACATTATACACCAATAATAATAGCTAACATTTTGTAAGGACGTACTGTTGCTTCTGGCCATAAATCCTTCCTACAGTCCTCTAAGGTAAATAATACTATCATCTCCATTTAACAGAGGAGAAATCTTAGTGATAAGAAGAATACATTAACGAGGCTATTCAGTTAATAAGTAAGTGGCAGAGCTGGGATTCAAACCAAGGCAGGACACTGTACACCTTGGAGCCTCTGATAGAAGCTGATAGAATATCAGCAGTTAAGACATTGGGCTCTCATGATGGATCTAGATCAGGTCTTTGCCCCACAGTTTTCTAGCTGCAGGATCTTGACCAAGGGACTTCTCTCTGAGCCTCAGTTTGTCCGTTGATAAAATAGGCTGCTTTCTAGTTAATTCATGTGAAGGGCTGAGCACGATGCTTGCCATTTAACAGGTTGCTGATAAACACCAGCCATGATTATAACTGTTGTTAGTAATAATCCCAGACAGCAAGTTGGGAGCACAATATGCTTGGGTGATATATCTGTCAGATTTGTCACAGTAATGCTGTGGAACAAGCCACCCCTAAAATGCAGTGTCTTAAAACTTGATGTCATTGATTATGGCTCACACACATACTGGAGGGTAAGCTGTTTTAGGCTGGGTCCAGCCAGAAAGGCTTTACTCCCAAGTATCTCCCCTCTACCTTGGACCAGCAGGCTAGCTCGAGTATGGTCTCCTGGTGGTGGCAGAAACACAAGAGAGCAGGTAGACATGTGAGGCCTCTTAAGGCCTTGGCTTGGAGCTGGCCTTCTGTCCCTTCTGCCTCATTCTGTTGTCTGTTGACCAAAGCAAGTCATATGGCCAACCCTAAGTAAAGGAGGGGGAAATACGCTCTGTCTCTTTCGAGGAAAGAAGTGCAAAGTCAAGTGGCAAAGAGTGTGATGATACAGAAAGGAATAGAACTGGGGCCCCAAATGCAGTTTGCCACGGGGTGACAAGGACAAAGGAGAGCCATATTCATACCTTGTGCTCGTGGTCAGTAGTCCCCACTGCTGGGGTGGCTGGGAAATCAAGCCTCTAGGAGAACCAAGGCTTTGGCTGCCAACCTTTCAGTGAGTTCCCCAGAGCCCAGGTTGGAGTCATGAGGGTAGCAAACGGAGGGGAGGCCCCTCCCCCTTCCTGGGGAGGGGGGTGGTCAGGGGCAAGGCAGGGATTAGACCACACGGAAGGATTCCTAGTGTATCAGACAAGGAAAGGAGCTGCTGCAGAGGGGGACACCTAGAGGTGGGGAAGAAAATAAGTAGGTTCCAGCTGAGCCAGGGGCCAGGACACTTGGGTCTGCAGCGTGGAAGGTCTGAGGTAACCCACCTTTCTTCCTCCCCACAGTCCTTATTCTGGAGGCCATCGAGAACCACAACCTCGCAGACACGGTGCTCAAGATCACAGACTTCGGCCTCGCCCGTGAGTGGCACAAGACCACCAAAATGAGCGCTGCGGGGACTTATGCCTGGATGGCTCCAGAGGTTATCCGTCTCTCCCTCTTCTCCAAAAGCAGTGACGTCTGGAGGTGCTGATGGGGGGAGATTGGGGAGTCCTGGACGTGGGGGAGGGGCGAAGGAGGGGGTCAGAGTAGAAGGGATGGCCTCCCACTAAAGCTAGGATCCGGGCCTGGCAAAGGGGCTCACTGGCAAGGTCAGGCTATCAAAGCACCAAAGCAGGTGTCTGCTCTGCTTGCTAAAGTGGCAGCTGAGAAGGACTTGGATCTGAATGGAAAATTCCAAAGATGTAGAGATAGAGTGTCAGCACCAGGGCCCTCAGACACCACCCAGCACACCGCCCCACTTGTCAGCAGGAAACTGAGGCGTTTGGAGGCAGCCATTCGGTCATCTATCTGTCCATCCATCCATCTGTCCATCCATCCATCCGGCCATCTGTCCATCCGTCCGTCTGCACTGGGTGCTAGGGATACAGCAGGAAATAAAAGTAAACACGTTTCCTGCCCACAGGGATAGTAAATCAGCAAACAGTGGAAAGCTGGGAAAATAGCTGGGTTTAAGTTAAAAAGTCATAGAACAATTTTCAAAAGATAGTGAGCTAATCCCCTGAGGGCAGGAGGATGACTTTAAGGAAGGCCTTTCTGGGAAGTGATACTTGAGCTAAGTTTTGGCTGACAGGAAGGAGCCCGCCGTGCAAAGTTTGCGGGGAGAACTTCCCACGCAGAGGGGATAGTGCCCACAAAGGAGGCACCAATGTGAGAATGAGTTTGGTCCGTTCCAGATACAACTCCAAGGCCCATGTGGCTGGAGCAGAGCAGGCCAAGGAGAAAGGTGGTAGGAAATGACAGAAGAGAGAGCCGGATGAGGGACCGGATCCCACGCTTTATTCTAAGTGCAGTGGAAACCCATTAGCCGCACTTACTACTGGCATGATCTGGTTGAGCGTTGCAAGGCTCCCCCGGCTGTAGGATGGAGAATGGATTGTAGGGGACAGGAGTGGGGGTGGGAAGCCAGTGAGGAGGCCGTTGCCATCACTAGTGAGGCTTGATGGTGGCCGCAGAAACTTCAACCCCCACCTCCTACTGGGAGAGAGCCAAACCCAGGTCAGGCCCCAGCTGAAGCTCCAGATGGACCAAGCAGCAGTCATGGCTTTGGGGCAGACAGCTCAGACAGGAAGTCTCCATTAGAGCAGCACAGCCCTTGGGGGAAAGTTCTGACTGGCTGTACATCAGGCATTCATTTGTGGCACCAAACATTTAACAGAGCCATAGCTCAGTGGCAAGGAGCAGAAAACCCCAAATGAAAACAAACTAAAGTTTCTGCTCTCATGTAAAGCCGAGGACTACTGTGATGGCCACAGTGACAGGAATTCAGGTTCCTATGTCAGGATTCCTCGACGGTGGTGTCCTTGACATCAGCCAAGATGTGTGGTACTGCCCTGTACTTCTCAGGGCACCATGGTCCCCAACCACCAAACATCATAGCACTCCCCAGTCATTGTGACAATCTCAACATCCCCAGAGGTCTCCATAATGGGGGGGGTGCGATGGGGAGTGGTTCACGCCATGTCCAAGTGAAAGCCACTATCATTTCCCTCCACCTTGTGTGGCCTCCATTCCCTAGTTCACTTCATCATTCCACATGGCTGCTTGAGCTCCAGCTTTTTAAAAAAATATTTTACTTATTTATTTGACAGAGAAAGAGCACACAAGCGGGGGGAGCAGCAGAGGGAGAGGGAGAAAGAAAAGCAGGCTCTCCACTGAGCAGGGAACCTGATGCCAGGCTCAATTCCAGGACCCAGGGATCATGACCAAGCTGAAAGCAGGCGCTTAACTGACTGAGCCCCCTAGGCGCCCCTTGAGCTCCAGCTTTTATGTTCACATCACAACCAGTTAGGAAGGAAAAAAAAGGAAAAGACACCCCTTCTCTCTAAGGATCACACCCTGGGCCGAAGGCAGGCGCTAACTTTCTGGAAGTTAGCTGCAGATTGCACATCCTCCTCCATCCCACTGGCCGAAACGATCGCCATATGGGCTTCCTTAGCTGCAAAGGAAGATGGGAAATTACTCCAGACAGCATGTGCTGCCCGGCTCAGATTCTCCAGTGCTGGCCCTGAGAAGGGAGGCCACCAGCTGTAGGAGAGCAGGGGTTGTGTCCATCTTGTTCTAGTGCCCAGAACGATGCCCGGCACACAGCAGATGTTTCTAAGTATATGTCAAATGGGTGCACGTGCAGATGTGGGGGCGCCCAGGGACCTGCTGCATGCCGGGCACTGCACAAAATGGTCGTTAGGCTCCCGAAGGAGTTCAGTTCACTGGAGAAGATGGACCCGCAGGTGACTGTAACAGAGTGGTGCACACCCAGGTTTTGTGTATCCAGGAAGGACACTGCCATGGGTGTCAAGCAGGCCTGAGTCCAAGTGTGGACTGAGGCCTGTCCACTAACTAGCTGTGTGACCTTCAGGTAGACAACTTAACCTCTCTGAGCCTGCACCTGCTCACCGGATAAAACGGGGGTCATACCAATGCCTTCTGCCTTGCAGGGCTGTTGTGAGGATTACTGAGAGCGCCTAGCACAGTGCTGGCCTGGAGTAAGTGCTTTATAAATGTTAAATAGTGTTAACTTGGTTTTAGAGGTAAGTGCTGAGGATTCGAGGATTCGGGGATTCGGGGAACACAGAGGAGGGGCCTCTAACTTAGCTTTGGAGGCTATGGAGTCAAGGAAAGCTTCCTGGCAGAGAGGGCACCTGAATTCTGACTTAAAGGACAGTTACGAACAGGGAAGAATGTTCTTGACAGAGGGAAGAGCATGTGTAAAGCTAGAGGTTAGGAAGAACAGGGCTAGTTTAACTTGTTCAGTGTGGCTCCAAGCTGAAGCCGGGCTTGGTAAGGGGGTGGCGAGAGCACTTAGAGGCAGGGTCATCGGAAGTCAGGGCTAAGGAAAGTGGCTTTGCCCCACGGGAGCAGGGGACACACCTAGGGTTTTCAGGCAGGGGTGAGAGAAGAGAGCAAAGGCAAGACGTCAGAGAGAGAAAACCAGCCCCACAACATTTGTGTGAGATCAGGCCAGCAGATGTCTTATCTATCACGTTCATTGGCCAGGGCAGGATGTTGGGGTGAGGGAGGCCCACCATGGGACCGGAGGCAGGGCTGGGGTGTAGGTGAGGATTGGGGTGGGCTGCAGCATCACCCCTCCCTCTTCCCCACCCGCAGCTTCGGGGTGCTGCTCTGGGAGCTGCTGACGGGTGAGGTCCCCTACCGTGAAATCGACGCCTTGGCCGTGGCATACGGCGTGGCTATGAACAAGCTGACGCTGCCCATCCCCTCTACGTGCCCCGAGCCCTTTGCCCGCCTACTGGAGGGTGAGCCAGGGCCCCGTGGAGATAGGCTCTGCTCGGGTGGCAGGGGCCCTCGGGCCAGACCTCATCCATCCCAGTGGGTCCCGGAGTGAGGGTCGGCAACCATCAGACCACAGTCCACCCCTCTACAACTGGTTCCATGGCCCCCAAACTTCTGTTCTGGCCCACAGCTCTTGGGGGCAACCTGCTAGCCTTCACTGACCCCAGGATTCCTCCCTGATTCTTGATTCTGCCACAAATGAGGGAGCAGTTCCCCAGGTTGGTCTCCCAGAGTTTCACTGAGTGAAATGTTGCCAGGGATTTGGTTTCGAATCCCTTCCCCTCAGCTCCATGGAAGTTGTTTGTCCACAGTCCCCTGAAATCCTGCCTTTCACAGAGCATGGCCCCTGACTTCTCCACTTCCACTGCTGTCCTCCCACCCCCACCCCCATCCCCAGAATGCTGGGACCCAGACCCCCATGGGCGGCCAGATTTCGGCAGCATCTTGAAGCAGCTTGAAGTCATCGAACAGTCAGCCCTGTTCCAGATGCCCCTGGAGTCCTTCCATTCGCTGCAGGAAGACTGGAAGCTGGAGATTCAGCACATGTTCGATGACCTCCGGACCAAAGAGAAGGTGAAGGCCAGCATGAAGCGAGATCCTGCTTGCTTTTTTTTTTTTTTTAATATTTTATTTATTTATTCATGAGAGACAGGGAGAGAGAGATTGAGAGAGAGGCAGAGACACAGGCAGAGGGAGAAGCAGGCTCCATGCAGGGAGTCTGATGTGGGACTCGATTCTGGAACCCCAGGATCACGCCCTGGGACTAAGGCAGGCCCTTTTTAAGAGATTTTAGAGATCCTGCTTTTTGATGTGCTTTCGCCTTCCCTGGGGCAGAGTCCCTTCGCCTGAGCTTTAGTCTTTGGGTTCCTGCAGGGTGGGGGCGGGGGCTTTTTTGCATTTTAAGAAAAGCCAGCATGTTGCTGGATGCAAAAGAAAAGGTACCCTGCACTGAGGTTCTTACCAGTGAACCTGAGGCTGGGAGTGGTTTTAAAATGTAACAGCAAAAGTGGTAGGGAGGGAGGAGAGAAGTTGCAGGAAAAAAGATCTGCAATGTGTAAATAGTTGAAGTTCGATGATGAGTGCACTGGGTGCACTGTTCTGTCTCTGCTTTTGTGGATGCTTGACGTTTTCTAAATTGGAGAGCCAAAAAAAAATTAAAAATCAGAGGGGAAAAATAAAGCCACCCCTTTGTGCTAAAACAAAACAGCCCCCTGTCCTGGCACCCAGCTTGGCTGGTAAGGAGGGAGTCAGACTGTGACCCCAGTTTGCCCCATCTCGGGCTGCGCTTGTGCTGTGCCTCCACCGGATCCACCCCCCGGGGTTCTGGCCCTCGCACCCAGCCGCCCATCTCCTCCCCAGGAGCTCCGGAGCCGGGAGGAGGAGCTGTTGCGGGCCGCCCAGGAGCAGCGCTTCCAGGAGGAGCAGCTGCGGCGGCGGGAGCAGGAGCTGGCGGAGCGCGAGATGGACATCGTGGAGCGGGAGCTGCACCTGCTCATGTGCCAGATGAGCCAGGAGAAGCCCAGGGTCCGCAAACGCAAGGGCAACTTCAAGCGTAGCCGCCTGCTCAAGCTGCGGGAAGGTGGCAGCCACATCAGCCTCCCCTCCGGTACCGCCCACATCCCTGGAGCACCGCACCGCCCCCCACCCCAGAGGCTGCTGGGAGCAGTCCTAACACAGGCTTTACCTCTTTCAGTTTTTAAACTTTTTTTCTTGCTACATATATCACACATGTGTAAAAGGACCAGAAAGCAATACAGCCTAATGAGTTTGTATAATCACCCCCATGAAAGCATAGAGATCCTACAGCCACCCCAAATGCCCTCCTCACAGTCCCTCTAGACACAACCCCCTGCCACACACTCAGCCCACAATGGCAAGAGTAACCTCTATTTTTGACTTTCAGGGCATTCACCTTTCTACTTTATTGCTTCTTCTTTTACCTATTTTCTTATCTTTTAGCCTGCTGCTTTCCCTCCTTGCCAATAATTTGTTGAGGAATTACATCATTTATTCTGCGGCATCTCCCGCAACAGGAGTGGATGTTGCTGCTCACATCCCCCTGGCATCGCCCCTCCATCCCTCTGAATTTCCTATAAATTGGAAAGTTAAGCCATGTGAAATTGCTAATGTTCAGCCCTTTCTGACCTACAGAAACAAGCTTCACGTGGGTCAACCCGCTAGGTAGATGTCAGGGCTAGGTAGATGTCAGATTCAGGTTCAGGTTTGGTCTCTGGTTTTCCCATAGCCGGCTTCCTAGGCGCTGTTACAGTGCTCACCTGCCATAAGGCACATAATGTCTGCTCGGACTCTCTCTGTGTGACATTACAAGCCATAGCACAACGCCCAGAACAGCACTGGCCAGCAGAAATCTAATGCAAGCCACACGGCTAATTTTTAAATCTCCTCGTAGCCACCTTAAAAATGAGAAAGAAACAGGTGAAATTGATTTTAACAGCATATTTTATTTAGCCCAGTATATCCAAAATGTTATGGTGTCACACATAATCAAAACAAGAAAAAATGGTTAGTGAGGGATTTTCACTTTTTTCACACTCAATCTTTGAAACCCAGTGTACATGGTACAGTTACAGCACATCACAGTCCAACCACTAAGTTTTTGTCAAAAATACTTGACCTGCTTTTGGATTTCATGAGATGTACTGTTGAGAAAGTTAGATTCACCAAAAAAGAGAAAGATTCACATACCCAAGTCGTTCTAAATGTAAATGTTTTCAATAACCAAACTGAGTATCTGTTTTTACGTTTAAATTTTGATTCATTGCAACCACACAGATAATGTTTAAACTCCCCAGTGCCTCAGCTATAGTGCCGCATGGCAAGTGCTCAGTGGCCACAGGTGGCTAATGGTCACCACGTTGGACACTTAGGTCTAGATCTGTAGTCAATCCTTAGTTATCTAGGGACCCAATTAGGATCTTTCCTCTCAACCTGGGCATATGCCAAAGGTCTCTGGAGGGCTCGTCACAGTTAGATGGCTGTGCTTCACTCTGGAGTGGCCAATTCAGAAGGCCAAAGAGTGAGCACTTCCCCTGCTCCCGCCTCTGCCCCAGAGGTCTCCAGGTGAAGAGTTTGAGAACCGCTGTGTTAAGGAATGCAGAACCATGGCGAGGCCCATCCTAGCATTCCTTCTAGCCTCCTACAACAGGAACTTCTCTTTGGTTACCCTCAGAGACATTTATTTGCTCAGGGAAGTTTCTTCCTTTTCACAGGCTTCGAGCATAAGATCACAGTCCAGGCCTCTCCAACCCTGGACAAGCGGAAAGGATCCGACGGGGCCAGCCCCCCCGCGAGCCCCAGCATCATCCCCCGGCTGAGGGCCATTCGCCGTGAGTACCTCCCCAGGCCCTGAGCGGTCAGTTGTCAACCACCTTCCCTGGGCACATGCCGTGCACTGAGCCAGAACAGCAGGGTCCCCTCCCTGATTCACAGGGGAAACGCAATAAACATGCAAACAAGTCAGTAAGCAGGACAATTTCCTATAGTGATAAGCACTATAAAGGAAAACAGGGAAGGGAATAAAAGAGCAAAATTGCTTTTACATCAGGAAGGCCTGTGTGGGGAGCTGGGGTTTGAGCAGGGGCCAGCGTGGTGAAGAGGGGTGAGGAGGGCCAACACCTGAGGGAAGTATGGCCCTGCCAGAGAGAACAGCAAGGGCCAAGGCCCGTGTGTCCGGCCTGGCGGCCAACTTGAATGGAATGAATGGGAGGGAGCAAGGTGTGGAGCAAGGGTTCCATGAGGGCCAGATCTTGCTGGGCCTTGAGAGCCAGGATAAGGAATTGGATTTGACTCTAAATGTGAAAGGGGCTATGAGCCCCAGAAGGCTGTGAGCCAGGCAGGAATGTGGTCAGACTTGCCTTGTCCTTCTGGCTGCTGGGAGGAGTATGGATTGTAGGAGGCAGGAATGATGGCTGAAGGTGGGGGTGACAATGGAGGCTGGACCCGAGTGGGGCCGTAGTCGGGAGATGGCTACTTTTGGGGCTACGTGCAGAGGTGTAGCCAGCGTGGTCTGTGGACGAGCGGGATCCAAGACCGAGTCCCTAAGCTCCTCTGCCCCCCTCACCCCTGGCTTCACCCCATGCCCCACCCCCTCATGTCTCTGTTAGGGCACCTGTTTGTACCAGCCCCAGAAGTCATTCTCCTGGGGACCCCCAGACAGTCTCCATACAGTGGTAGGCCATACTAGTGTCAGGCTACATTCAAAGCCTGGAAGATAGAGCAGCAGACTCTCCAGGGAACAAACTGCCAAAGCTTGAGGCTTGAAGCGCAAGCAGCCAAGCAGGCCAGAAAAGGGACTGAAGGGAACAGAGTACCAGGCAGGGCGAAGGGAACAGCCTATGCAAAGGCATGGAGGAGTGAAGATACTCTCATAGGAACTGATAGACATGGGCTCCCAACCAAGGCACTCAGTGCCCTGTGCCTGCCCACCCGGACTCCATCTCCTTGCTCTCCTCCTTTCCTCCCTGCCTCCACACCAGCCCTACTGGCCCCCTGGCTGCTCTGAACAGTTCAGGCATGGCCCACCACAGGGCCTTGGCATATGCTATTCCCTCTGCCTGAAATGCTCTTCTCTCTTGGATCCACTTGACTTCCCACCTCCCCTCCTTCACATTATTGTCAAACGTGAGGCCTTCCCAAACTCTCAACCTCCTTTCCTGCTCTATCTTCCCTATAGCACCTTTCACCTTCTAATCCCTACACAAATTATTCATCTCATAGGATTCTTGCGGGTCATCTGTCTTCACACCTAAAATGTAAACTCCTGAGGGCAGGGGGTTCTATTGGCTTTACCCACTGCTGTCTCCTCAGCATGTCCCACAGGGCTTGCAGAGAGCAGGTACTCAGCAGACACATGGGACTGAATAGACAGTTGAAGGGCTTGGGTGAGGAGTGACGGGAACTGAGGCTGAGGGCAGGCAGGGAAGCACATGAAGAGCCTCGAATGCCAGGCTGAGGAGCTGGGACTTTGTCCTGACAGCAGTGGGGAGCTATGGGAGGACTTACTGCAGGGAAGGGTCATGTTGGAAGTAGAGTCCAGGGTCCCTTGGACTAGCTGGTGGAGGGTGGATCTAAGAGTGAGGTAGAGAGCCCGGCAGGGACAGACTGCCCAAGAGCCAGTAACCAAGTGGCTTCTCTTGGCCCAGTGACTCCTGTGGATGGTGGTGGCAGCAGCAGTGGCAGCAGCAGTGGCGGCAGTGGGACATGGGGCCGCAGCGGGCCCCCAAAGAAGGAAGAACTGGTTGGAGGCAAGAAGAAGGGCCGCACATGGGGACCCAGCTCCACCCTGCAAAAGGAGCGGGCTGGAGGGGAGGAGAGGTACTGGCCCTGGGAGCCCACCCCTGGCCCTGCACCTGACCCCAGGCCCTGGCAGCCAGAAGGCCTACCCCTCATCTCTGGTGCCCCCTGCAGGCTGAAGGCCCTGGGGGAAGGAAGCAAACAGTGGTCATCAAGCGCCCCCAACCTGGGCAAATCCCCCAAACACACACCGATAGCCCCAGGCTTCGCCAGCCTCAACGAGATGGGTAAGAGGGTGAGGGTGCCTTTAAAATGGAGAGGGTGGGGCATCGGGGGGAAACCGAACCCAAGACCAAGAGGTACCACCCTCCCCGGTTGGGAGGAGGAAGCCAATTTCACTAGACCAGTGCGTCGGCAACATTCCCGGAAAGGGGGGCAGCCCCTGGGTGTTGGGTCATCCCCCACCCCCGGAGAGGGGGTGGGCAAGAGCTTTGCGGGAGAAAGATTGGAGAACCATGTTTGGTGGGGCTTGGCGGCCTCACTGCCTGTAGGGTCTTTCGAGGCAGCCTCTGGCCACCAAGTCCCGGGGACAGGGGAGCATGGGGGTGGGGGGCGAGGGAGGCGAGTGACGGCCCTCTCCCGGTTGCAGAGGAGTTCGCGGAGGCTGACGGAGGCAGCGTGCCGCCCTCCCCCTACACCACCCCGTCCTACCTCACCGTGCCGCTGCCGCCCGAGCCCTCCCCGGGGGCGCCCACGCCCCTGTCCCGGCTGGGCCACGGCGGCCGGCGGCGCTGCGAGCTGGCTCTGCTGGGCTGCGCCACGCTGCTGGGCGCCGTGGGCCTGGGCGCCGACGTGGCCGAGGCGCGGGCGGCCGACGGCGAGGAGCAGCGGCGCTGGCTGGACGGCCTCTTCCCCCGCGCCGGCCGCTTCCCGCGGGGCCTCAGCCCGCCCGGCCGCTCGCCCGGCCGCCGCGACGACGCGGCCCCCGGCCCGGGCCTGGCGCCCTCGGCCACCCTCGTGTCGCTGTCGTCCGTGTCCGACTGCAACTCCACGCGTTCGCTGCTGCGCTCCGACAGCGACGAGGCCGCGCCGGCCGCGCCCTCCCCGCCGCCCTCCCCGCCCGGCACCAACCCCCTGGTGGACCTGGAGCTGGAGACCTTCAAGAAAGACCCCCGCCAGTCGCTCACACCCACCCACGTCACGGCCGCGCGAGCAGTGAGCCGCGGGCACCGGCGGACGCCGTCGGACGGGGCGCTGGGGCAGCGGGGGGCGCCCGAGCCCGCGGCTCCCCGCCCTGGTGAGTGAGGCGCCCCGCACCCAGGGTGCAGAAACCCCCCCTCCCCCCCTGCCCCCACCAGGCCCCAGCCCAGCGGCCACCCCCTAAGTTCCAGGGCGGCCTCCTGCTTAGCGGGGGAGGAAGGGTCCCCGGCCCTGCAGTCCTCACTCCCCGGGGCATTGTGGGTCCCCAGGTGACTGAGCCCTGGATACAGCAGAGGTGGCAAACCGCAGTGCCTCCGGGGCCCAGGAGGGTGACATTGGCGGCAACGGTAACAACTATAGGGAACACTCACGTGCTAGACGCTGTTCCCTGTGCATTTGTTACCAGAGACAAAGACCAGTAGGACAGGTGTTCACTACCTATTACCAGGCACTGTGCTACTTTTTCTTACAATTATTGTTTTGTTTAACTCTGGCCTGTGGAGTGAGCTGCCGTCCTGCCATTCAGAGGTAGTGCTGTGCCTCGGGGGTCTCCTTAGGCCTGTGTGCATGCACCCAGTCCCTCAGAGGGTTGTGAGGGATGAGGGCTTTATCTAGAGGGGCGATAAGGGGACAGGCTGATAAGGAGTATGCTTGGAGTCGCTCCAGGATGAGTGAGTGATTAGGAGTGGTGGGGGACCTGGGTAGAGGTCCTGCCCCTGCTGAAAAGTGGGCCCAACAAGATGAGCAGATATTTCACAAAAAGTCAGAAATTCCAATTCTCATGTAAAGGTCCTAGCTTTTAAATGCCACCCTCTGGCCCACCCCATTGACCTCATCTGATCCTCTCTTACCAGGCCCTCCTCGAGACCCCCTGGACTTTCCCCGCCTGCCCGACCCCCAGACCTTGTTCCCGACCCACCGTCGGCCCCCCGAGTTCCCTGGCCGCCCAACCACCCTGACTTTCGCCCCAAGACCCCGGCCGGCTGCCAGCCGCCCCCGCCTGGACCCCTGGAAACTGGTCTCCTTTGGCCGGACACTGAGCATCTCGCCTCCCAGCAGGCCGGACACCCCAGAGAGCCCTGGACCCCCCGGCATGCAGCCCACGCTGCTTGACATGGACATGGAGGGGCAGAGCCAGGACAGCACAGTGCCCCTGTGCGGGACCCATGGCTCCCGCTGAAGCCTGCCCTCCACCGCCCGCCTGGGCAGCCATGAATGTAGCGCCCCAGGCCCCGCCCCAGCCTGCCATGCCACAAGGCGGGGGAGGCCCTGGGCAGGATACTCACTATTTATTGGGGAAGGGGGGAGGGGGTCACTTAATTTATTCCTTTGTACCCCAGAGGGTGGGGCCCTGTGCCCATCCTGCAGTATGGGGGGAGGGTGGGCAGGGATACTCAGGGACAGGGCATCATAGGGATTTGGCACAAAATGCAGCATTAAAGGTAACCCCTGCCCCCTACCGCTCTTGGCTGTGTCTTTCCCCAGCCCAGGGCCCTGATCCTGGGCCATCCCCAGTAAGGCACTGACCGCCCCCCCCATCCTCCACCACCTCCCTGAACCTCTGGGTTTCTGAGATCCAGAGGGTGAAGCCCAGGCACACGTTCCCTCCGTAGTCCCCACAAGAACATCACACAAAGAGGTTATGGTCACCAGTGACAAGGGCTTTACCAGCAAACACATAAGTCAGGGGAAGTTACACGCTGAGGTGGGAGTAGGGGGAGGGAAAGTCCCCCTAGGTTGGCCTTAGCCAACGACATCTCGAGTCCCGGCCCCGGCCCGACTGTCTTCCTGCTGGAGGCTGCAACGGTGCATCTTCAGCTGAGTCAGCTGGATGTAGCGGAGGACATTGGTGTCTGTGGGGAAGGGGGGCATGGCATTATCTAAATTTATTTATTTAAATGCCACCCTCTGGCCCACCCCATTGACCTCATCTGATCCTCTCTTACCAGGCCCTCCTCGAGACCCCCTGGACTTTCCCCACCTGCCCGACCCCCAGACCAGGAGTCCTGGGGCAGCGGGCGACATCTGCACCACTTCAGCTCACACCTCGATGTACCCAGCCTTCAGCGGCTCCCCCGCGCAGCTGCTCTTCCCAAAGTCCCAGCCACCACAAGCAGAATGGGGGCATTTCACACCTCCATACTTTTGCTTTCGCTGTGCCCTCTGCCAGGAGTGCCTCTGCTCAGAGACTTCTGTCATCCTCCTGCCCACCTTCCAGTAACACCTGCAAGGAGTCTGCCCTCTCAACCTCTCACCAGGAAAACTAATGTGGTCTCTGCTCCCGAAGCCCTGTGTCCTGTACCTGTTGTACTCCCTTGTCATTGGTTCTCAATACAAGACTATTGTGTCTGCACCCCCACACACACACCCAGACTATGATGTCCTAGAGGGCAAGCAACAGGCCTCCCCCCACCCCTGCCCCTGCAAGTTTCTCAGCATTGTCCACCCTGGGGTCAGCCTCCCAGGAAGTGCTCAATAAGCCGTGGGTGGGTGAATGGGTTAGTGAGTGGATGAATGAGAATGGGGGAGGGGTGGAGATGGGGGGGGTGAGTGGGAGGCATCGTTGAGTCAATGACTAAATAGAGGGCAGGTGGTTGGGTGAATGTCAGAGGAACTTGGGTGAGGGGATGGGTGAATGAATGGCGGGTGAGTGCCTGAGTGGGCGTGTGAGGAGCAGGTGGTTGGAGAGGTAGGTGCTGGGGAGGAGGCACTGCACTCCGTTGAGGCAGCTCTGCCCTGATCCTCCCTTGTTTCCTGGTTTCCTCTGCTCTAGCCCCTTACCCTGCTTCCTCTGGCCCTCACCTGTGGGCTCCCGGCTGCGGGCCTCCTGCAGGTAGCGCAGCGCGCGAGCATAGTCGCCCAGGTGGTAGAAGGCAATGCCGGCGCGGTAGGTGGCCTTGAAGTTGCCCTGCTGCTTCTCCAGGACCTTGAGGCAATACTCGCGCACCCGCTCGTAGTTCACCAGCTCCGACTGCAGCAGGCAGGCTGCGGGGACACCGGACCGGTGCTCGCAGAGCCTGGCGCCACCCCCAGACCTCACCTGACTGCTGGGAGCCGGGCCTTAGCGCTGCAGGTACCCCCAACCCTTGCCCGTGGCTGAGCGGGGCTGAGCGGGGCTGAGCGGGGCTGGGGCACTGCCCAGGGCCGCCAATCTTCTGACGGATCAGGATAGGAGCCATCTGCGCCGCCGCTAGAGGGCGCGAAAACACAGACAAGCGCTCCCGGGAGGTTAGCTGGGAAGTTTCTGCCGGGGAGAGTACTAAAGGCAATCTCAGGTGAGGGATGGGGCGCTGAATCGCTAATCCAGGGTAAGATTTTTCTCACCTGGAGATTGCCAGGTGACAGCCCAAAGCCCATTTCTTGCATCCCAGCCCTCCCAGCCCTGTGTGCCTCTACACCCCCAACCCTTGATTAGCTCTGGGGTCTCCCTTCACAGACCCCAGGTCTGCTCCCTTCAAGCCTCCAGCCCCCCGCCCAAGGCTTCATGATTGCCCATCACCCCCCACCCCTCCGCGTATGCACCCTCTGCGCCCCCCGACGGCCCCATACCGGTGAGAGAGTCATAACATTCCACCTCCGTGTTCTCCACCAGGCGCCGCTGCTCCTCGCTGAGGCGGGCCGGCCCGGGGCTGCCGGCGGGCCCGGGGGCGGGGGCGGGCAGGCCTCCAGGGCGGGCCCCCTGAGCCGCCTTCAGCTGCAGCAGTGCCCGATGATACTTGCCGATGGCTTCCCGGAACTTCTTCTCTCGGTAGCAGCGCTGGCCCTCCGCCTTGAACGCCACGGCGGCCCGCAGGCTGCTGTCGAGCGCCGCGCCCAGGCCCCCCGACGGCTCTGGGGCAGGGCTGGGCCGGGCCGAGCCATGGCGGGGGCCCGGGCCCGGCGGGGAGAGGGCGGGAGGCGGGCGCGGCGGAGGCTCCGGGGCAGCGCTGAGCATCAGCACCGGGGACAGCGCGCCGCGCTGCATTGTGGGAAACTCCTGCGGCCGCCGCTGCAGCTACCGCATCGCCCCCCGCGGGGCCGGTCCCCACCCTTTCTCCGCCCCCGCACCTCCGGCAGCCGACTCCGCCTGCCCCCTATGGGTGTAGAGAAACCCCTCCGGACTTTCCCGTTCTATCCTCCAAATGGGCCCCGGCCCTAGCTCTCCACCCGGGCTCGCCCTCCTTCCCACTCCCCTACCTCCCACCCTCCTGCCTGCTCTCCTCCCCCATGCCAAAGCTCCCACAGCTTTCTGGAAGGAAAAGACAAGTCTGGGGGAAAGAGCCGGAAGATAGCGACCTCGTGGAAGGCTGGTTTGCAGACCCACGGGCGTTTCATATATTTAGATAAGAACACGGGGTACGGGGTCGGGCTGCCCAGACTCCATTCCCTGCGTCTATTACTCACTAGTTGTAGTACTTGGACACATCGCCCAGATTACCTGGAACTCTCGCCTCCTCAGTACCATAGTCAATGACAGCAACCGGAAACTCATCTGTTTACCTATACAGCAAATACTCACTGATATTTTTTTTCTGTGCCCAGCTCTGGCCGGGGTGATGACGGGAAAGGCAGGGACTGAGAGAGCCTCAGCCCCTAGTCCAGCGGGGAGACAGACCAGTGACCAGGCCGTGACAGCCCCGAGGGGGCCAGCCTGGGAAGCTCAGGCAAAGCGGCTGGGGTCGGTGGGGAAGGCACAGACAGTGGGGTCGAGCCCTGCATGGCGGAGGCGCAACAGGCTGTGGGGGCCCAGCGGAGGTGCCTGCCCTAGACTGGGGAGTGAAGACTTCCTGGAGGAGGGGATAACCGTAGGAACAAAAGAGATCTGCTTCTTGCCCTCACCGAGCTCACTGTCTGGGTAGGAGAAGCAGTGGGAAAGCGGACAAGCCACAGCCCAGAGTGAGCAGCACAATGATACAAGAGTGTACAGAAAAGGAAGCACGTTGAGAGGCTTTTAAGAGAAAAACAGGGTGAATGAGATGGTTGATCTTCGACCTTCCTTTGCCGCTTACCTGGGACCTTGGCCTCCACCTTGCCTTCCTCCTGTGTAACCTGGGGAGAACAATTGAGTCAACTTCGGAGAGATTATAGACACTGAACTACCTTATGCAGGTAAAGCAGTGAGCAACCAGCCGGCACAGGAATGGGAGTTTACAACCCCGATTCTTATCACCCTTGAGACCGTGAGGTATGTGATTATGTGATCATGTGATCGTAAGTGCCCGGCCCTAGTCCGCATCCATGTGTAGCTGTTGAATGAATGAGTGAATGAGTAAATGTATTCATTTCCATTTTGCCACCCTCCCCTACACCCTGCAGGGCCTGGCTTGGGCCTCAGCCCCAAGCACCAAGCTTACATTTCCACTCCCCCTTCCACCACAATCTCCCTTCTGGGGGCCACATGGTAGGTCCCACTCGACAGGTCCAAACCTGAACGCAGCACCTTCCATCCCAACACCAATATTTGCTTCTGTCTCTCTTTGAACTTTGCTGAATGAGTCGCCCCCTCTCTCTGGTCCTCCAGCTTTGAACATATCCAGGGCAAAAAGTTCGTCCTCTCTCGCACCTCCAAACCTAGGCTTGGTTAAGAGTCTAATATTCCTGTGGTTGAAATCCTGAGATCACTTCAGGCATGTTTTTAATTTAAAAACGTGGAGATGCATTGATTTGTAACAAAGATTTGCTGAGCACCTCCTAAATAGCTGGGTGCTGGGGGTTCAGTAGAAACGGGAGATGAGTGTACCTAGCATGCAGTCCTGTTAGGATGCAGTGCTAGCAATCCCATAACACCTACTCAGTGTCAGGCACTGTCCTAAAACTCTACATATGTATTAACTCACATCCTCCTCACACCTCTATGTGACTTCTACCCATTCACACCGTGGCACTCTAGGGGTTAAGTAAATCAGATCCCTTTTATAGAACACTTGCTATCAAAGACCCATACTATCACAAACTGACTCTCCCAGGCCAGCATATGTGATATGTTGGGCTTGTGCAACGTTTAAGAAATATTGAATTAATTGCTAACATACGGAAGTAGAGACACTTGTGGAATTGTAGAATTTCAGCTTCACTTGAACAAAATCTGCCAATCTGGCAACACCGAGGTAGCATTCCTTAGGACTGGGGCACGTAGTCTCAGCTCCCCCCCCCCCCCGCCCCATCCCTCGTTTCTCCCCAACCCTGAGACCCAGAGCCCCTCAGGTTGCAGCATCTCCAGCTCTTTTACCTCCAGCTGGCGGTTGTGCTTGGCTTAGCCGCGCGTGCCGAAGTCCGCCAGCGCCCCCTGGCGGACGGGACCAGCATCTGCATCGTACCTCCCGGCCGCCATTAAGGGACTGGGTAAAGAACATCCAATCAGAAAGAGGAGAGGCCTGGAAGGCGACCAATCAGAAGCGAGAGGGCGGAATTCGACCAATGAGGACAGAGAGCGCTCCGGATTAAAAAAAACTCTTTTATTGAAGTGGGAGACGGACACACACGAACAGTCCTTTGATGCGGCCTCCGGGCTCAGCGAGGCGCGGGCTGGGGGCGGCGGAGCAGGCGGGCGGCGGCGAGGCTCGTGCCCTGGCGCTGGGGCCGCGCGTACTTGAGGAAGACGGCGGCGCGGCCGGGCGCGGGGCCTCGGAGCGCGGCGCGGGCCATGCACGGCTGGAGCGGGCGCAGCTCTGCGGGGCTGCGGCGGGGAGACGGAGAAACGGGGGCGGGGGCGGCGGCGAGGACGACCTGTGAAGGCGCGTTGGCCGGGGCCCCCGAGGACCAATCAGGGGTGCTCCAGCTTAGGCAGTGGCTGGAGGGCGCCGGGGACGGGCAGGCCGCCCCGGTTGTCCGCCTCCCCGTGCAGAGCGGGAACGGCGGGGAGGCACGGAGCGGGGCCGAGGATGGACGGACGTCCAGCTCCATCCCGGGGTGGGGGTGGGGGCGGGGGGCTGGGCTGGGCGACAAGGGAACTCGCCGGTGGCACGGTTAACGGGGAGGAGGGGCGCCCCTCAGGCAACTGGAGGGACACCGCATTTGCGGCTAGAGGGGAGCTGGGGGGCTCGAGGTTGTCAACCCCGGGCCGCAGTTAGCGGATCTTCCGGGCCTCGGAACACCCTATCTTCCACCCTGGGGCAAGGTTTAAGGGTCCCCAAATCGGGACAAACACCTCATCCTCTGACACCCCAAGGGTAGACATTTTCTCACACCCAGAGAAGTCTGGGTGCGCCCCCCGCTCCCCGGCCATTGTCGCCCATTCTCTGAGACGGAAAGGCGGGGACCAGGAAAGTAGGTTCCTGAAGCCACCGGGCCCCTCCCCGGGAGCCGTACCTGTAAAGCGAGGGCTCGAGGCCGGAGCCCGCCCCGTCGAGCAAGCGGTGCGCCAGGCTCAGCGCCGCGGCCGCGCGCCGAGCCGGCTCCCATCCTGCGGCCTCGGCCTCCAGCAGCGACAGCTCCAGAAAGTAGGTGGCGAGCAGCGTCACCTGGCCAGGCCCCGGAGGTCAGGCCCCGCCCCATCCCTGCGGCCCCGCCCTCGCCTCCGCCCCGCCCCCTCCGCACCTCTGGGCGGCTCCGGGCCAGCGCGGCGAGGAGCCCGAGGCAGAGCAGCGGGCCCGGGTGGTGCAGCCGGAACTCCAGGCGGCTCAGGATGCGGCGCTCGGCGCGCAGGAGCTCGGCCCGCGAGAAGGAGCCGGCGCCCAGGAAGCAGAGGGAAGCGGACTGCGGGTGGCGGGGAAAGAGGTGGGAGGGCCTTGGGCGGGGTGGGGGGCGGTGCTCCCTGCCCTGTCGCCCCGGGAGCGGCTCAGTCTCCGATCTGAACCTCGATTTCCCGGTCTGCAAAATGGGGCGGTTGATTTGTTGTCTGGAAGCCTTGGCTGAAGAATCAGACCTGGGTTCGAGTTCAGCCCCTACCAATTTCCCACCGCGTGACTGGGACATCACAAACTGAGACGGAGCTTCCTCGCCCGTAGAACGGAAACCCCGGGGAGCTCCCGTTAGGCACCGACTCCAGTGAAGCACTGCAACGACTAGAACTGTTCAAGCCTCGGTCCAAGCCCCAGCTGCTCTGGGCCTCAGTCTCCCCCTCTGTTACAGGGACGCGCTGGGAGCAGCCCCGGCCTCGCACACATGCCGGGATTCCGAGGGCCCGTAGCGCGCTAGCTCGGCGCGCCGTGGGCCTCCCACCTGTGCCGCGGCGAGCGCGGGTTCCACCCTCCCGGCCCCACCCCGGAAGTACCTCGGGCAGCACGCACTCTTCCACTTTGCAGGCCACGAACAGGCAGGCCACGCCCAGCAGCTGCAGGCGGTGGAGGCGCACTCGGCCCGCGCGCAGGTAGGAATCGAGCAGGTGCACCGCCAGGTAGAGCGTGTCCCCCGCCAGGCCCAGGTACTCCTGAGGAGGGGCGCGAGTGACGCCAGGGCTCCAGGCTGCGACGCGGACCCAGCTCTCCCGCCTGCCCCCGTCCCATACGTACGTGCACCTGGATCAGCCAGTCCACCACCAGCGCGCGCATCTCCGGGGTCACGGTCGGGGGCAGGGCGCTCCGGGGCAGCGCGCGGCACACCTGCGGTTGGGCACGGAGGGCCTCACTCCCCACACCTGGGCCTCGGCCCCTCGCCTGAGGCGGGGCCCCCAGGGCAGCAGCCTCCTCGCACCGCCGGAGGAAGGGTGAGCGCCGCGGTGAACCCGGCCTCCAACGTCTTCCCCGAATGCTTCTATTCCTCGTCCCCATCAGAGCTGGGACTTTGTTGTGGACGCCCCCCACCTCCCCGCCACCTCTCCAACCTGTACCCCATGGCCATGGCTCCTCCTGAGCATCTCCCCCGGGGTTTCCAGACCACTAGCGGTCACCAACCCTCAATCCATCGTCCTCCGAGCACCCAGAGGGTCTAAAATACAAAACTGGCCAAGGACCTCCCCAACTTCAAACCCTTCCACGGCTTCCAGCACCCTCGGGAGAAAGCCCTAATTGCGCTCTCAGGCACCGCCCCTGCGCCACCACCTCCTCTTGCCCCTCTCCACTCACAACCCACACTCCAGCTCCACCAGCCTTCTCTAGCCCTGCACTAGGACAGTCCCAGCCCTACCCCAGGGCCTTTGCACTTATGCACTGTTCCCTCGCCTGGAATGGTCCTTCCCCGGCTCTTTGCACTGTTGAAACCTCAGCTCAAACTCCCTGGACTTTTCCCAGACAGAATTCTCTCTGCACCCTGCACCCCGCCCCCCGTCCCCGGCTCCGGCTCCGGCTCCGCACTTCTTGTTCCTCGAGTGTTTTGATCTGAAGCTATCCGGCCTTTCCTTGTGCGTCTGTCTGCCTCCCCAGGCCGCTGGCCCCAAAGGGCAGGGATTTCTCTCTGGATCACACCTGTATCTCACTTCCCGACGGTCCTTGGCTGGGGAGGGACAACTCCCCGCTGCAGTTTCTTAACCAACTTCGGCCCCGCCGCGTTTATTCCGACAGGGCCTATCCTGCGCAGGTGTCTGCAGGTGACCCGGCCGCGCTTTGGCCTCCGTGGCCCTTGTGCTAATACCGCCTGCGTCGGCTTGTCCGCAAGAACAGGCCGGGGGTTCATCACAGCGTCCCCAGGGCCTAGAACAGGCTCAAAAACGTTGGCTGGCACATCGCCAAGTGCTCGGAAACGAATCCTTGCGAGGGACAAGTTGGTTACCAAGGGGCTGCAGGCAGGGCTTGCGGGGGCGGCCGCGAGCCGCCAGCTTTCTCGGGGCTAACCCCACCCGCTCTGCTGCCCCGGGGCGCGCTCACCATGACCTCGGTGAAGATGTCCCCGGCGTACTCGCGCTCCCCCTCCAGCCCCAGCGCGCTCAGCGCCTCCGCCAGCCCCGGCGGCGCGCACGGCCCGCGGGGCCCCTCCCGGCGTCCGGGAGACCCCCGCGGGCCGTCGGGGATGCGGTCGGGGGAGGCGGCGGGGCTCTGCAAGGGAGAGGGGCGGGGGTCAGCGCCGGAGAGGGCCGGGAGGCGGGACCCCGGCCGCCGCATCTCACCGGCATCCTCCACGCTGGCGTTGGGGGGCGGCGGTGGACCAGCCGAGCGCCCCTCTTCCTGCTGGAGCGAACGGCCGGCGGCGGGCGCTTTAAGTTGCGCCTGCACGCATGCGCGCTGAGCACGCCTCACCTGGGCAGGTGCAGAGGCGCTGGCGACGGCTACGCCGCTTGGCTCCGGCCCCTCAAACCTAAGGTCAGGCACCTGCAGTCAGAAACTCCGGCTACTCCGAGGCTCCCTTCCCTCAGCTGTAAGGTAAGGATTGTTTCAAACCTACTGCGACTCGGGACGCCCCCGGGGTGGCTCGGGGCGTGATCCCAGGATCCGGGATCGAGTCCACACAGGGCTCCCTGCGTGGAGCCTGCTTCTCCCTCTGCCTGTGTCTCTGCTTCTCTGTCTCTCATAAAAAATAAATCTTAAAAAGAAAAAAAAATAAATAATAAAAATTAAAAAATAAAATAAAATCTTAAAAAAAAATACTAGGACAAGCGGCCCGCGATGACTAGCGCCGCGACTCCTCACTGCTCCCCGGTCCCCCCCCCCCGCCAGTCTGTCCCCCCCCCCATGTAGCCAGAAGCGAGCCTGTGCACACCCAAGTCGGACCGCACTCGGCCTCCGTTCAGCACTCCATCGTGGCCCCCATCTCCCTCTGTTTGAAAGTTCGCGAGGTCCTTTATTATCCTCGCACCCAGCGCCACACACAGCTCATCCCCCCCCCCCCCCCCCCGTGTCTCTCCTGCCACACCAGCCTCCTGGCTCATTCGCACCCACACCAGGCACGCTCCTACCTCAGGGCCTTTGCACTGGCGGTTTCCGCTGCTCTGCCCTCGGAGATCCCTCCCTGGAAGTATTTACTCAATGCTACCTTCTCCCTGAAAGCGGCTGCCCCGAGGATTCCCTATCACCATTCTTTGTACTACTCTCTCCGTAGCTCTTATGCCTGACCTCACCCACGGTCTCCCTCCTGACGAGAGTGTGAACCCCAGGGGGCAAGGCTTGTGTGGTGTTTCGATTGCTGTATTCCCAGTGCCTAGAATGGAGTTTGGCACATGGCAGGTACTCAAGAAGTACCTGTTGGATGAGTAAGCGGACAGGCTGGATAGAACTTAGAAACGGTGACCTGGGGACGCCCGGGTGGCTCAGCGGTTTAGCGCCTGCCTTTGGCCCAGGGCCCGATCCTGGAGACGTGGGATCAGGTCCCGCGTCAGGCTCCCTGCATGGAGCCTGCTTCTCCCTCTGCCTGTGTCCCTGCCTGCCTCTGTGTGTGTGTCTTTCATGAATAAATAAAATCTTTTTTAAAAGGGCCCCCTGGGGAAGTGATGCACAGTGAAACCTGAAAGGCAGGGAGCCAGGAATGCAAAGGAGGGGAGGAATCTTCCAAGCGGCAGAAACAGCATGAACAAAGGCACTGAGGTAGGACAGGGAAGGCTATGTTCAGGCACCGGGAGGTCAGCGAGGCTGAAAAAGTGAGCAGAGGAATGAGAGATGCTGAGCCAATGACCTCCGGCCAGACAAGATCACCCAGACTCCTCACCTTGGCCACAAGGTCCCTTCGGCCCGTCAGTGCCTCTCTAACCTCATTTCCTCCTGTTCTCCCCCTCCCTTATGCCACTGGACACACCCGGGCCTCTTTATGTTCCCCAAATGCATCGGGCGCCTATGGGCCCCAGGGCCTTTGTGCTAGCTGTGCGCTTTGCCCGGATGCTTGATTAAAACCTAGAGTTAACAAAAAAAAAAAAAAAAAAAAAAAACTAGAGTTCGGGGATCCCTGGGTGGCTCAGCGGTTTGGCGCCTGCCTTCGGCACAGGGCGTGATCCTGGAGGCGTGGGATCGGGGGTCCCGCGTCCGGCTCCCTGCGTGGAGCCTGCTTCTCCTTCTGCCTGTATCGCTGCCTGTCACTCATGAATAAATAAAAATCTTAAAAAACCAACCAACCAACCAACCAACCAACCTAGAGTTTTCCGCTTTCAGAGTATCTCTACGCGAGATACTAACTACAAAGGGAAAGGGGTAACCGCAGTGGAGACATGTGACAGACCCCACTTTAAGGGACCGAAGTCCTCACCAGCCTCTCCGAGAGGACGCTCGGAGAAGGACTCATCATTTCTCAAGTTTCCCGTCACAAGTAGCTGGACTATCCCGGTAGGAAACATCAGGCCACAAGCCTTAGCTGAGGGACATCCTATGGAACAACTGGCCTGTAAGTTTCAAACCTGACAACCGGACGCCACCGGGGTCATTAGCCAGGGGGCCTTTCTCCTTTTGTAGACAGGGACAGGAGTGTGCCCATTAGTCAAGTGTGATAAGGATCGGAGAGAAGAGGGTTGTTCCGGTACTAACTTCCTGACCTGGATAACTGAACTGTGGTCAAGAAAGAGAACGTTCTTGTTTCAGGATGGATAGGTACATACGGGGGGGGGGGGGGGGGGGGCGATGAACAGAAAACGTCACAGCAACCTGCAGGAAGGGTAGGTGAGAATTCTCTGTACTTCCTTTAAAGTCAAATTTTACTTTTCAAAAATATTTTTATTACTTCAAGAGAGACACAGAGAGAGGCAGAGACACAGGCAGAGGGAGCAGCAGGCTCCCTGCAGGAGCCCGATGCGGGACTCGATCCCGGGACCCCAGTCCCGCCCTGAGCCAAAGGCAGACGCCCAACTGCTGAGCACCCAAGTCAAATTTTATTTTTTTTTTATTTTTATTTTTTTTAAAGTCATGCTTTTTTTTTTAATTTTTATTTATTTATGATAGTCACAGAGAGAGAAAGAGAGAGAGGCAGAGACATAGGCAGAGGGAGAAGCAGGCTTCATGCACCGGAAGCCCGATGTGGGATTCGATCCCGGGTCTCCAGGATCGCGCCCTGGGCCAAAGGCAGGCGCCAAACCGCTGCGCCACCCAGGGATCCCCCAAGTCAAATTTTAAAGTAGGTTCCGGGGAAACTGCAGAGACAGAGTGCCCGTACACCCCACACCCACCTGCCCTATCAGCGCCCTAGTAGCACCCGTCACAACCACGGACGGTAGGACCACCACCCTGATCGCCTGCCAGGGGCACCTCCTGCCAACGGGAGCTCCACCGTCGATGTTGCCCTTGACCGCCTGGCTGGCACTAGTGCTTGTCGGGTTTCCCCCTTTCCACACGGCCCCCTTTGGAAGGAAGTCACTTCGCGGCCCACAGGTGAGGAATGGGGGACCCACTCCCCCCCACACCCCGGAGGCACAGCAGCTACAGGAATTAGCTGGACGTCCGTTCCGACAGATCTGTTCCCACCACTTAGCGTTTATCTCTGTGCAAACTCGATTGTGAACTTCGGGTATAACCCTGCACAAGGCTACAACTTCTGTGCTCTCAGCCCGGGGTAGGGAGGCACTTTCCAAGGTCCCCAGTGTCCCTTTACACCTCCCCCAACCCCCCACCAGGAAGGCTCTGCTGTGCCTGCTTCTGAGCAGGTCCTGACTTCCAGGTGCTTCAGACCTAGAATCATCTTAGTACTATTCTTTTGGAAGTTTTCCTCTACAAGCCTGCACCTGCAATTATTTTAAAAATGACGTTACAAATCTGTGAATCACTACATTTTTGTGGGGAAAGCTGACACGTATTAAAAATACAGCCACCCTGGAATGTGGGCGAGAGAGTGCGGGAAAGACGGATCATTAAGGTTTCTAACAGCACTGTCGGGAGCAGCAAAAAAACCTAGAGACCGAGTCAATTCTTGTCAGTTGGAGGCAGCTGGGTCAGTTGAGGCACATCTGCGTCGTGGCCATGAGGGGGTCCCCAAAATACAGAGAGGGCTTACAGGCCCTCATTTTTACCAGTGACCGACACAGCCCATCCACAAGGCCCACACGCAGGAGGAGCACCGGTTAGGACGCGGCAGGTAGAGCCCAGGGGCTCCGCATTAGTAACTGGGCGGCGAGCCACGCACACCCCCAACCAAACCCAAGGGGGAGCCCTGTTCTGACGCCCTGTCCACCTGCTCAGGACCTGGGACCCGGGGTGACTTCCACTCCTCTCTTCCTCATACTTCGGCTTTGCTCGCGTTATTCTTCGAACGTGTGAAATTTCCCACGTGCACGTGACAAAAGACAAATTAATCTACTCAGAATTAAACGTTTCCAACTGCTTAAAATTTTATTAAAACTCTCCCACCTGAAATTCCCTCCAGGAGAAGTTCTACAGAAGTAAGCACCGCTACGTGTGGGAACTACGATCGCCCGAGGGAAGTGGCTCATCAGCCTGTGGGCCCCGCACTGGGGACAGTGAGGCGACCCAGGGGACTGAGGTAGGCTCGGGGTGTCCCTCCGTGGGGGGCAAGATGCGAAAGGAGGCCTCGGCCGGAGAGGAAACTAGGTTTTTCTCTAGAAGCTTCTCTGTTTGTCTTAGGACCACGAGAACATACTTTTGTAATTAAATAAATAATACAGTCCATATGAAGTTAGAAAAAGCCACGCATTCCTGGGATCTTGGCTGTAGAGGAGATTCCTATAAACTGAATCTGACTTTCCTGCTACCCTCACTCAAGATCTCAAAGATTCCACGCGTGAGAAGCAGCCCTAACCCCTTCTGGCAAAATCCAACATTAAATTCACCTGTGCCAGGGCAACCCTGGGCCTGAGGTGTGGGGAGAGTCAAGCACGGGCACCCCAGGACAAAGGGGACAGCTGTCAGAGGATCCCAGAGCTATGAGGGCTGTAGCCAAACGAGAGGTGCCCCCGACCGACAGCCATCACGACTCCCGTCCATACACCAAGGCTCCTGCATTGGCGTGTGGGGCCCTCAAGGCTCCCTGGTTTAGCCCAAGTGGGGAGAAGCGGACGTGCAGGTACCACCCGGCTCCAGGGCCCAAGGGCCGCATGCAGTGCATCCACCCCCTCACGCTCACTCCCAGGGCTCGGTGGCGCCCCGCACACCCTCCTCATTCAGGGTCACCCTGACTGGCCCACCCTGTCCCTCCCCACCTCTTCTTGCCTGGGCAGCTTCTGAAGACCTAGAATGGTCTCTGCCCACCGTGCCACCACACCCCAGCTCCGGGAAGCTTCCAAGCTCCTCAGCAGCTTCCACCCGCAGGGGGACCCACCCCGAGCCCCACCTGCCCGCCCCCTAGAGCCGGAGGCCAGGCACGGCTCCCGGTGCCCAGGTCCTGCCACAGCGGACAGGTTCCAGGAGCGGATCAGTGGGGCCAGGCTCTGCAGGCAAGGAATGGCCCAGGGCGGCGGGCCCCGGTCTCCAATGAGTGTCTTTATTGCTTGTACCGTACAAATGGGGGGAACGGGGAAGGCCAGTAGGGAGGACAGAATTGTCAGATAAATGACATACACACACAGAAAGGAAAAAGACACCCCCCCCCACCCAAACCACCCTCACCCCACCCTAGGATGTCTCTCTCTGAACTACCTAGTACAGGAGGTGGGGCCGGCAGATCAAAGCCACAACTAAGGTCCACACACCCAGAGATGTTGGGGGGAGGGAGGAGGGGGGAAAGAGAGGGGGAGGGAGGCTGGACAGCAAATGGGCCCCAGGTGTGGATCCCCCACTAGGCCAGCACCCCTCCCCGACGGGATGCAACGCTTGGGCCAGAGACAGGGCCCAAGTCCACACACACCGCACACTCAAGGCCGGGACACACTTACCCTCACACACACACACACCCAACACACATGCACACACACACACCCGTGTGCATCCACGCCCCAGATGCACAGGCACATCCACAGACACACAGAGTCTGAGGCACGCACACGTGTGCCCACAGCATGGACACATGTTCACCTTAAGGCTGCAGAACGTGGGGCCCAGAGAGGGGGAGGTAGGGAGGGGCCACGGAGCCTCCCCTTCTCAGAGGCTGCCCCCCAGTACGTACCAGAGACCCCCACCCATACCCCCTCTTCGACCCCAGTCCATGGGGCCCAATACTGTCTCGGTGCGAGATGTGTAACAGCTGGAACTGGCACCCCTCCGCCCCAGGCGGAAAGAAGGGGGTAATCCCAGCCCCCATCCTTGGAAAGGGCTGGGGCCAGGCCCGGGATCCAGCAGGAGTTAAGGCCAGCTGAAGGAAGCCCTGGTAAGGCACAGGACTGGGTGGCAGGGAGGCTAGTCCCCAAATATTCCTCCTGCCTCATCCACAGGGTCAGGAGAGCAGCTTGGGAGGCTGGGGAAGGCAGGCTAAGGAGGCAGTGCCCATCCCCCGGGCCCCTCCTCATTCCCCACAGGGTAGACCAGGCCCCATCTACACCAGGGATCCCTGAACCCCCAACCCCGCAGCTTCCAAAGGCCTCCGCCTCCGCCTGTCCCTGGACATTATTGCTTTTCCACCCCTGTGGGAGTAGGGCCTGGACTGCCCAAGCCAGGCCACTCTGAGCCTGATGCAGGGCATGGAAGGCAGCACCAGGGCACTGTCTGCTGGGCATCGTGTCCCACGAGGAGGCAGCCTCTGACAGAGGCAGCAGCACAGAGGGAGGCTGCTGGCAGGTGCCTGGCCAGGAACTCAGGCAGGACCCACAGCTCCACGCTTTGCCCCTCGCTGGGGCTCATGTTGATTAAAAACCGGAATCTCTCCAACCGCCCAAAGGCCTGGTCCTGGGGTGGGCGGTAGAGAGTCTCCTAAATCCTGGTCTGGGCACAAAGGTGAGGACAGGACAGGATCCTGGAGGCAGGGCCGCTGGGACCGCTGGGGTGAGTTTGGCAGAGGGCTGAAGAAAAAACTGGAAATGGGGGTGAGCAGGTGAGGGATAGGGATGCAAACAAAAAAGGCAAAATAAAAGTTTAAAAACACAGAGAAAAGCCCCCGGGGCGGTGATGGCAGCCGTGCGTGTTTTCTGCGGCGACGGCATCAGTGGCGGTGGGCGGCACTGCTCACTCGCGGATGCTGGCCGAGTAGGAGAACTGGGGGAAGTGGGTCCGCTGGTCCAGTTCGAGGGAGCCCAGGCTGTCATCTGTGGGGAGGGGGGTGCAGGTGGATTGTGGAGAATGGGCCTGTCGAGGGCGCAACACCCCGAGGGCGTCAGGAAGGACCACAGGCAGTACACACAGTACACACCCCACATGCAGCGGTCCAGTCCAGGAGAACGGGGCAGGGAAGACCCAGGGGCTCTCCCCGGACAGAGCCCCCCCACCCCCCGCCCACCAGAGCCCGGGCCCATGGGCTGCTTGCTCCCCAACTCTGCTCTCCCCGTCTGGGGCCACTCTCTCTAGCCCAGGCCTCTCTCTGTCCCCTGCCTGGCTGCCACCGCTGCCCCCACCAATCCAGCCTCCCTCCTCAGCCACAGGGACTCTGAAGACCAGATGCAACTCTGCCCCCCTCCTGCAGAGAACCTTTACAGGGCTCCCCTGACAGCAGGTCCCTGCTCCGCTCAGTGGCCCTCAAGATGCTCTTGCTCAGCCTCGTGCCCCCCCCCCCCCCCCATCTACTCCAGTGTCTGCAACACTCCAGTCCAGAGCTCCCATCCCTGTGAGCCATTCCTTCCGCTGGGAACACAGCTCAGCTGCTAAGTCTCCTCCTCCAAGAAGCCATCCGTCCTGACTCACAGGCCAGGACAGGCAATTTCCTCTGCGTCTCCCCAGTTCCTGGGCTCCCAGACCCTAGACCCGAGTACCTGGACTGTCACCACACCTGAACTGACGCTCCTGCAAGGCAGGACTATGTCAGTCACCGCTATGTCCCCAGCACAGCCCAGCAATGAGTGAGTGAGAGCAAGAGCTCAGACAGGTGCAAAATCAATGACCCAACCCAGCCCCAAAGACCTGGGCAATTTGGAAAGACAACTATGAATGTGCCTCCTGACCAGACTTCTGACCCCAGAGCTCTAGAATGAGCTGTGGCCAATGGCTCCTGGTGACCCTCACTGGGTCCAAAGATACACACACCAACAAACTGCAGGCAAGCTGCCCAGACACAGGAAAGGAGGGAGGGTCTGTGAGCTTCCTCCCCAGAACCGGGTCAGGGGCAGACCCTAGCCCTCCAACCCCCAGCCAGTCCACCCGGGGAGGGCCAGACACTCACAGCGGTCCGGGGGCGTGATTGTGATGGACTGGGCAGTGAACTCGTCGTCAAAGTACCTGGTGTCAACCTCAGAGGTGACCTGAGGCTTGAAGGGTGGCAGAAGCTGTGGAAGAAAGGAGCCCAGACTCAGGACCCTGGGGCCAGGAGGCCTCAGTCAAGGTCACCCTGGCACAGCGGGCTCCTGCAGGAACGGGCCGGAGGTGGCGCTCACCTTCTTCTGTACCACGTCCTGCCAGCTGACGCTGAGGAAGAACCTGTGCTCCATGACCTCCCTGGCGTCGCTGGGCCCCCCGCCGAGCCTGGGCAGAGATGGCCATGAGCACCCGCCGCCCGGGCCAGCAGGCTCTGGGAGAGAGGCTTTCAGTGCTGGCCCTGAACAGCCTTTAATGATTCTGTCCTGGCCACAGAGCACTTCGCAGAGGAGAAAACCGCGGCACAGGGAAGGGGGCTCACAGGACCAGACTCTGAGTCCAGAACAGAAGCCAGGAGGGTGGGCTGCCTGCTGTGTCCCCAAACAACCGGGCAGTGCGGGCAGAGTGCTAAGGGCACGTCTGGCCCCAAGAGAGGACTCCCTAGGTGCAGGCTGCATGGACCACTGGCTGCGGGGGCAATGGCAGCAGGTGGCACCGGGCTGGGCAGGACAGACCCCAGCCCTCACCTCTGCTTGGGGTCCTTCTTAAGCAGCCCGGCAAGCAGGGACTTGGCCTCGGGGCTGAGTGTGCGCGGGAAGCGGATCTCCTCCATGAGGATGAGCTCGAAGAGGCGCTCGTGGTCCTGGTTGTAGAAGGGCAGGCGGCCGCACATCATCTCGTACATGACCACGCCCAGCCCCCACCAGTCCACCGCGCGGCCGTAGTCGTTGTCTTCCAGCACCTGAGCAGGGAGGGGCAATGAGGGGTCGCCCCCCACCGCCCTGGGGCTGTGGGGGACCCAGGAAGGGATGGGGTGCTGCCTCTGGCAGCGGAGGGCCATCTGAGGAATGGGAACCGCTCCTCACAGGGTCTGGGCTGGGGAAACACAGGTCCGAGGGCCCCTCCTCCCTTGGCCTCACACGCCCTGGGGAGCTCCAGCCTCAGGCACCTCGGGTGCCAGGTACTCAGGCGTCCCACAGAAGGTTTTCATGGTGGCCCCATCACTGATGCCCTCTTTGCACAGGCCGAAGTCAGTGATCTTGATATGGCCATCTTTGTCCAGCATGAGGTTTTCCAGCTGTGGGAAAAGTCACCCTATCAGGGCCGCGTCCTTCCAAGGCTTCCTGCCCTCGAATCCCACACACCATAGTCACTCCCCGGGAGGGCGACAGGCTGCTGTGGTAGCTGTCACACCAGGGGCTCCAGGCCGGGCACTGGGCATACCCCCAGCACAAGGTTAAGCCCTTGAGGCTGAGGGAGGCCAGCCCCTAGAGCAGCTGGAAAAAAGCCAGGACAGGGAGAGATGGGAGACAGGCCCTGCCAGCCTGCTCCTCCAAATGTGGGCTGCAGCTTCCCCAACTGGCGTGTGAGCAACACTAGCTCTCTTCCTCCACTTTTTTTTTTTTTTAAAGTAAGCTCTATGGCCAACTTGGGGCTTAAACTCAGGACCCCCAGATCAGCAGTCGCATGCTCTGCCCACTGAGCCAGCGAGGTGCCCTCCTTCTTCCACTTGAACTAAACTTAACCCATGGGGCAGCCTGGGTGGCTCAGCGGTTTAGCGCCGCCTTCAGCCCAGGGCGTGATCCTGGAGACCTGGGATCAAGTCTAACGTCGGGCTCCCTGCGTGGAGCCTGCTTCTCCCTCTGCCTGTGTGTCTGCCTTTCTTTCTGTGTCTCTCATGAATAAATAAAATCTTTTTAAAAAATAAATAAACAAACTACCCAAATGGGCAATCTGGTGGGCCTCTGTGTAAGCTCCGCTAGCTCAAGGGCCCATTACCAGACCCCTGTGCCCCTTCCCAGTTACCAACCATCCCCACCACTGAGAAAACACTTTACTCCTTTGCTGTTCTTTACAGCTTCCCCACCTAAGTATGCCCCCGACAAACCCCTCAACAAACAACACAGACTCATATGGTCCGTCCTGGCTTCCCCTCAACGTGAGCCTGAGAGGGGCATCTGCACAGAGGCTGCCGTGTGGCCGCAGCGCATTCCAGCCCTTCCCCAACAGCAACACCGGGTCACTTCCCCCTCTGAGGTGGACGCAGGTACCTGTTCCTGTCATGCAGAAACTGCGGGCAGAATGGCTGGCTCACAGGGTATGCAGTCAGCTTTGGTGGCTTCTGCCGAACGATCTCCCATGTGCTTGGACTCCTATGACGCCCCCCCACCCCTCCCAGCTCCCTACACAGAGGTATGTGTTCGCTAGAGGCTCCGAAAGGCCCGCAGGGCCGCTCACCGTGGAACCGCCCCCTAGGGCCTAGGCAGGAGGGTGGGTGTCCCACAGCAAGGTGGACTAGGGAACACCCCTGAGGTAGACGCTCCCTGGAGGGGGACGTCTGGGTCGAGGGCCTCTGTTTGGCTTCCCTGGTGCGAGACCTACAAGTGCCACGGGCCAGGAGGCAGCCACACACTCACCTTGATGTCACGGTATACCACGTCCCTCGAATGCAAATACTCGAGGGCAGAGACGATCTCTGCGCCATAAAAGCGAGCCCGCTCCTCCGTGAAGACACGCTCCCGGGACAGGTGGAAAAACAGCTGCCAGAGGAGGGACGGGGCAGGAGGTCAGAACTTAGCCCAGAGGAGTGAAAAACAGGACCCTGCCCACCGGCCCCCAACACCCAGCCCAGTGACGCGATGACACCTACTCCATGAACCTCCAAGTGACAGCGAGAAGAACCAAGTGAGAGACGGCAAGCAGGGAAGAACTCTCGTGAGGAAAACACAGAGTGAGGCAGGAAGAGAGAAGGAGTCAGGAGGTGCCAAGGGGAGAGTAAGCGGGGACAGCAGGATGGTATGAGGAAACAGGAACGAGGGAGTGACAGTGAGAACGCACAGGAACGCAGGTCAGGAGCAAGTGACAACAAGCCGTGAGACAGATGGGATAGATGAAGCCAACAAGGAGCCAGAGGGTGATGCCTGTGTGCAGAGAGAAGAGTGTGAGGGATGAGGAGCAGGTGAGTCTGAGCCAGAGCAGCGGCCCATTGACAAGTGACGGACTCCCAGCAGGAGAGCATGGGGAAAGCAGAGCACTGACCGGCCTGTGCTCCCGCACCCCATTTTCCTTGCAGCCTTTCAGGGCACCCTCCGTAGCCTGCTGGTCACCCACCCACAGTCCTCTCCACACCTCGGGGCCTGGGTATGCATCCTGCAGCCCCCGACTCACTAGCTGGGTGAACCTGGGCAAGTCACTTAACCTCTCTGGGCCTCAGTTTCCTTGCCTGTAAAATGAAGGTTCTGATGCCTGCCTCAAGGGAGGGAGGGGGAGACAAAGTGATACCCAGCAAGGCCTCCTCCACCCCCTCCATCTCACCCACAGTTCCCCTCCACCCCCAACACCTGGGAAGGAGACGTAGGAGCCCTGGCTGGGGGGCTGCCACCCACCTCACCACCATTGGCATACTCCATCACGAAGCACAAGCGGTCATGGGTCTGGAAGGCGTACTTCAGGGCCTGTGGGACAGGAAGGTGGCCAGGGTGGGAGTTGGGAAGAAGGCAGGCGCTCTGCTGATTCTGCAGGTACCCCCCGCCACCCTGGCAGCGGGGGCTCAAACTTCAGCTTTGCCTTTTGGGGTACATGAGTGAGCCTGTGGCCCTGAGAACAGGGAAGGGGGTACTGGGCTGAAGGATGCTGTCTTCAGCCTTCAACTAAAGCTTCTGCGAGGCATGGCCAGGGAGACATTTGGTTCTGAGCAACCAGAGCTGTTTTACCGCTCTGCTCCACAGCCAGGTGTGTTGCATGCACGTACCCACACATGTGCGTGCACACACATTTCCTGGACAGGAACTGGCAGTGGCTTGGGAGCCAACCCTAAAGACAGGATGGACAAGTGATCTGCCAATAAATAGCAGTTCTCAAACTATGCTCTAAGGAGCCCTACAGAAAGTTCCTTAGGGAACCCCTGAGTGACCCCTTTGCTCATAACAAATCTACTATTCTCTGTCTTCTACATCAAAATACCTCACATAATTTCAACTGAACAAGTGCCAGGGCTTAATACGACACCTGGTTAGCAGCTGAGCTAAGGAAACAACCCATCCCAAAGCCATCCTCCACCTGGTCCACTTAACTGATGGCTGCTGGCCTTGATGGAGACTGGAGCCCAAAGAGGTGCCTCCTCAGACTAACCTGACAGGCAGCATAAGAATACATCTTCCAGGGTCACATTTAAAAACAGACAAAAAAAATAATGTTCCCGCTTTGACCAGCTGGCCTAAAGGCCTCTAACTGATAAAGAGTAGTCATGTTGTTCTGGAGGCATCCCGTAATGTGGTACCATCAGTCAGCTGAAGCACTGCCATGAAGCCACCGTCTATGAAGAAGCTGCCACCCCTAGGATTTGGTTCAAGCCATCTAGGGAGCCCAATACCACCTGGCCCTGGCCACTTGGCCGACACTAAGTCCATGCTTCAGGGTGGCAGGGTTGGGCTCTTTTCCTGAGCTCCGACTAAAGCAGGTCCTGCATGGCATACAGGGAAGGCCAGGCCCTGCCTGAGAGGGAAGAACCACTCACGGTGAGGAATGGGTGCCTGGTGTTCTGGAGGACGCGGCTCTCGGTGACCGTGTGGGCGACTTCATCCTGCAAACAGAGGCTGCGTAAGGGGCTGGAGGGCAATGCCACCCCCACCCTGCCCCCACCTGAGGGATGGGGGGCAATGCTTCGGTGAAATGCACTTCCATTCCTAGCCGCTACACGGAGAATGGCAGGAGGGCAACAGTGCCATCTGCAAGCCAGACTGAAATAATGGCCCTGGGGTGCCAGGGGGTGCTCAGTGAGTTAAGCATCTGACTCTGGGTTTTAGCTCAGATCATGGTTTCATGGGTTGTGAGATCCAGCCCCTCGTAGGGCTCCCTGCTCAACAGGGATCTACTTGAAGATTCTCTCCCTCTGCCTCTCCTCTCACTCATACTTTCTCTCTCAAATAAATAAATCTTGAAGAAAAAAAGCAAGAATGGCCCTAGACAAGGCCAATCAGTGGCTCACTCTCAAAGCCATGTGGTGAAGTCAATGGGGACTTTATGACACAGGGATTGAACTATATCACCTGTTAAGCCCACTGGCCAATTTTTGCATCCCTATGGAGAGACAAGCAGACACTGTAAAACCCTTGAGGTGACATCACAGGCAGTGGGAATCACCACCTATTAAGTGTTACTGCTGAAAAAAGGAAGTGGATCTGATCAGGACTCCAGCTGAGACCAGTGATTCCCAGCGTGTGGTCCCTATACTGGCAGCATCATGCTGCCTGGGAATTTGGGAGAAATGCACATTCTCAGGCCCCTCCCAGATCCACCAAAACAGAAACTTGGGGGTGGGCCCAGCACGGGCTTCACAGGCCCTGTACACCACTCTAACATGGGCTCAAGTCTGATATCTGTGCACAAAGCAAGCCCCCAGAGAGCTGCTAAAAAGTCCTGAACTGCCTGCAGTACGAAGACACTGGCTCTTCCTGGGGTGTCCATCCCCAGGAGACACTGATCATGTCTTAAGACATTTTTTTTAACGATTTTATTTGACAGAGAAAGAGAGAGAGAGAGAGCATGAGCAAGCACTAGCAGGCAGAGCAGCAGAGGGAGAGGGAGAAGCAGACTCCCTGCTGAGTAAGGAGCCTGATGGAGACTTGATCCCAGGATCCTGGGATCATGACTTGAGCTGAAGGCAGATGCTTAACTGACTGAGCCACCCAGGCACCCCTGAAGACATTTTCGATGGTCATAATTTGGTGCTAGTGGCTTTAGGGGTGAAGGCCAGGGCACTGGACAGCCCCATTGCAAAGAATGATCAGGCCCCCGAGGCCGATAATGCTGAGGCTGAAGAAGCCTGCCTTGGACCAATCACATAGGGGGCTATTAGTTTTCCTTGATGAGATCATAGTTCCATTATAATCCTTAAAATTTCCATCTGTTAAAGATACATACCTAAGTAAAATGATACGATGTCTAGAACATGCCTTAAAATACTCCAGAACAAACAAAGGGGAGGACAGAGCTAATGAAACAAGACGGATCAAATGTTGACAATTGTAGACATTGGCTGTTGGCTACATGGGAGCCCACTGTATTTATTTTTCTTTTAGACGCTTTGTGTATGTCAGGAATTTTCCATTTTAAAAACTTTAAAGGGGAAAAAAAAGGAACAGAATTCCATTCTGGCCCAGCCTCCTACCCTTAAGGCCTCCCCACTGGCCCATTCGGCCACAAGAGATCTGCTATCAGGCCCTGATAGCGCCTGCTGGGTGAGGCCCAGTCAGACTCTCCATCTTAGGCCCCCGGGCACCCAGAGGGTGGGGTGGGTGGCCTCAGGCTCCCCGAAGGCACAGAGGAGCTTGGTCCCCACCACAGAGGCCAGCCAGCGCCCCCCCTCCCCAGGGCTCCCACCTTGGCAATGATAACTTCCTTCCGCAGGATCTTCATGGCGTAGTAGCGGCCACTGGCCTTTTCCCGCACCAGAATCACTTTGCCAAAGGTGCCCTTGCCCAGAAGTTTGAGATAGTCGAAGTCATTCATGGTCTGCCCAGGAGGGGGAGAGAGTGGAGCAGTCAGTGCTTGGCATGTGGCCCATGGGAGGACATTTTAACAAAGAGAAAGGAAGAATTGAAGGACACTGTTGCCAAAATGCTCAGGAATGAGGCTCTGGGCAGCAACTGTTTGCTCTGAAGTGGCCTTCAGACCAAGGCTCTCCCAGGCAGGGGACCCCGGGAGGCAGAGATATGGGGTTAGACAGGTCTTCACAATCTCTGTGGATGTGGCTCCCCTCACAGGGACAAAGAACAGCCCTGTGGTACGCCAGCACCCCCAGACATCACCCAGCCTATGGGGCGGTCATGAAGTGTCCCTGCTGCACCCTTGCACCCTTGCACCCTCTGTATGGAAACCAAGGGTGGCAAAACCAGTGTTGGTGAGGAGAGGGGTGCTCACAGACTGGCGGCCTGCCCTCCCCCGCCCCCCAGCACTTACCACCTTGGCCCGAGCCTTGCTAACTGCCACTTCCATCTCCTCAGCCGCAGAAGGGTCACTGGGAGAGCCACACTTATAGTCCATGGGGTCCTCACCCGGGCCCCGCTGCTTGAGGCTGTTGGCGACCATCTGAATAGCCCGCATCCACTCCTCCCTGTGAGGGACACATCAGAAGAGCCGTGATTCCCAGGGAGCCTGGGCAAGAAGGATAGAGCCCCATCCCCTCCAAGGGGAGCAAATGACCAAACGCCCTTGAGCATTCTGAAGAGATCTGTCTGAGGTTAGGGTGAGCTGATGGGACAGGACTGAAATTTTACAGATCCTCTGGCTGCAGTGCATAAAAGAGGGCCAGCGCAGAATAAGACTATTATCTATGTCCTAGGAGGGGCCTGGCCTGAGAGCCACCTGAAGTGAGCAGTAATCAAATGACCCAAGCAGGGAGACCATCTTCCCTCACAGCCCCTTGAAAACGAGCCACCACCCGACTCTGGAATAAGGGAAACACAGTGCTCCTCGGGGTTCCTCCCAAACAAATGACAAGCACAATGTTTTGTAAAAACAAACCAAGAGTAAAAGGAAGAAAGAATTCATTAGCCAAAAGAAGCTGAAGATCTCACATGGCAAGATCACTGCAGGGAGGAGGCTGTCTGCCAGGAGGGCTCTGGGACAGGGGTTCCTAGTGGGACAGGGACAGAAAACAGAAGGTGGCAGACAAGGAAGCAGCCAAAAGGAGCCTGGTTTAAGAATAAACTATTTCTGTCACTCACGATGTAGAACTTGCTCGGAAATAACTTTCTTTGGATACTTGCAAACCATTCTGTCTCTAGAAAGGGAAGATAGATCTAGGAGAAATAAGTGAAAACAACCAGAGGCCACAAAAAAGAAAGGAGGAGGCTGAATGATACTCAATTTTCCATTCCCCTCCCATGTCTGACTCACTACACAATTTTAGGTGGCTCAACCCAGTATATGTTGAACCCTCCACGGATTCTGTGTCTATAAAACAGCCACCACGTGAACAGCGAGAAAGATAAAAAGCACACTGAGAAGGAAAAAATTCAAAGAGCACAAGCAGGTAACTTCCCAAATCACAGATAAGCCTCAGGGAGACTGGCCAGTCAGCCACACATCTTCCAGAATCAGCTCCAGCCCCAGGCAGCAGGGGAAACTGCCTGCACTCCTGAGCCACTGAGGCCCCTGGCCAAGGTCATTCAGAGAGCAAGTGGCCTGGGAGCCGGGGCCACCCTGCTGGGCTGTGCTAAGCCTCCACGCCATCATGTCCCAAGAGCACTAGAGCTACTGCAGACAGTCCAGCAGCCCCACGGCACACATCTTCCCATGTTGTGATAACTGCTGGAATCTGGGTGCATCTTATGGTTGGTGGTCTATCTTGACTGGGTTTACCAAAGGGTGGCCACAGGACTGAGCTTCCCAGGTGCTGGGAAGTTCAGGGAATGTGTGTGAAACATCTATGCAAGGGGCGCCCTGCAGCTCAGAAAAAGGAGGGAGATCTATATACGGACTTGAGATGACCTCGGACATCTTAAGGGACAAAAAGAAGGTGTAGAACAGTGCTGAGTGTCACACTATAGGACTTAGAAACAAAAGGAATATGTGCACAGGCACATGTGTACACACTAGCATGGACGTCTCTGGAAGGATGTGCTTGACACAGGGCCTGGCTGCCTCCAGGGAGGGGAACTGGGAGTCAGGGGCAAGGAGGAGTCTCATTCTGCTGTCCCCCAATCGCCAACACTCCCAGAGCACTCCCCTCTCCTTTTGCATTACAGATGGGGAAACTGAAGCACAGGTTTAAAAAATAAAAGTCAAGAAAAACACAGTGGGTCCTGTGAGCCTGGCAGCTGGAAATCACAGAGGGCCTGTGATCTTTCAGAATCGAAGGGCAGGGCCATTCTTGCTTAGTTCCTGGGCTTGCTGAACCAAGCAGTCACCACCGGAGGCCCCGGTTCACACCCAGAAGATCCAAGTCTCAAAGTGACCTTGCTCACAGGAGATGGTGCTTCATAAGACAGATGTGTGAATACTGCCAGCACCAACATCAAGTGCCAGCACACTGGCCATTCCTGGGCTGGATCTGGGGGCCCCAGAACACGTATGTCAGGCCCACGAGGGCAGGGATTTCATCTACTGGTATGTGGTACAAGGCAGCACCTGAGCAGGCACTCTGCAGGTATCCGGGGAATCAGTGAGCAAGGCGGCCAAAGTTCAAGAGGCCCCAGACTCAGTGCACACAGAGGCTCAGTGCACACCCAGACGGATCATACCCAGGACGGGTACACATGGAGACCCAATGAGCACCCACACAGATTATACCAAGGCCCAGCACACATGCAGGCAGAACAACAGTGGCCTCTTCCCTCTCTGAGCCAACACCTCAGGCTGCCATTTCTCAACTTGTTTTAACCCATGACCTCTTTGGGACAAATTACAGTATAAATCCCTAACCCTGAATTCATATTTCTATTTTTCAGAAAATGGGAAAGGGGTGGCACATCCCATGGTACACTTTATCAGATCATAATCGTCCTCTTAGAAATTTTTATTTAAAGATTTATTTATTTATTCATGAGAGACACAGAGGAGAGAGAGAGAGAGGCAGAGACATAGGCAGAGGGAACTCCTGCATGGAGCCGGACGTGGGACTCGATCCTAGGTCTCCAGGATCACGCCCTGGGCTGAAGGCAGCGCTAAACCGCTGAGCCACCTGGGCTGCCCTCTCTTAAAAATTTTAAATGCTTGAAAAAAAAAAAGAAAATTTTAAATGCTGACTTCAGGTATAACCATGGATTGAAAAGAAAACAAATCACTGGGGCACCTTGGGGGGTCGGGGGCTCAGTTGGTTAAAGCATCTGACTCTTCAGCCTAGGTCTTGATCTCAGGTTGTGAGTTCAAGCCCCACGCTGGACTCCATGCTAGACATGGAGCCTGAAAAGAATAGAAAAAAAATAAATTACCCATCTCCTAAAAGACATTAGAAAGAATAAAATATGTATATATCTCACATATAGAGATCTTAAGAGATCGTCACACGAAAAAAAGCAAGTTGAAGGCTAAGATGCAAAGTGTGCCATCATCTGTTTATAAGGGAGGAGAACACAGTCCATCAACAGAAGCCTGGATAAACAAATGATGGTTCATCCACACCATGGAAACACTGGAAGCAGAACCAAGGGGCCTCTCTGGGCCGCAGAGCTGGTGATGAGATGCATGGGCTCAAACAGCAACTCTGCCACCAGGGCCAGATGACCCCTCCTCAATAGACTAGGGACACTGAGGTGCAGGTGAGCCACTATGTATAGAGCACAGCACACAGGAAGTGTTCAAGGAAGGTGTTCAAGATGCTGGGTGAGGTCTGGACCCAACCCATCCACCCTGGTTCATGATGCCCAGGCCCACAGGAAGCCAAGGAACCCACAGACATGGAGGAGGTTGTGCAGGGGTAACTGGGGCTCTCCTGCTGCCAGACAAGCCCCCAATCCTGTTCCAACTGGACCAAGATTGCAAAGTTGCAGCACAGAATTCCAGAGAAAAAGCAAGGGCCTCTGTCCAGGATACTCCTTAAGGGTTTGCAACATGGTGTGTCTGGGGCAGAGGGGAGCTCCCACCCCAGAGCTGGGGCTGCTGTGCCTTCCACCCGTCAAAGGAGAGCTCCCAGGGGAACCAATCCCCTTCCCCCAGAGACATGATGGGAAAAAAAAAAAAAAAAAAAGCTTCTTCCATACTCACAGAGAACACTAGAGAGAGGGGGACATTTCTGATGTGGAAATCAAGGCACATAGAGATGGAGTCACTTGTGGGGGTCATGCAAACAGAAGGTGGCAAAGCTGAGACTCACACCCTGGCCCTTGTACTCCTGGCACCATGCCGCCACTCCCTGATGAGAATTAGCTTCCTTCCCAGATGAGGCCCGGGAGATTAAGCAGGGCCCTCTCACAGAAGACTCAGGGAATAAGGGACACTGATGCCATGGAGCTGGGGCGGGAGTGAAGGAAAGCCACCCACTGGGAGTTCTGACCTTGGCCACTGTTGTGAGAGGGGCCTCCCTCACCAGACAGCAATAGAAATGCTGTGGCTCTTGGAGCACACTGTGGCCAGAAGCTACACAGGTGCTTTATGTGCCATAAACCTGAGTTGGCCCACAACCCTCCCAAGTAGGTACTGCTACTCACCTCATTCTATAAACGGGGCGACTGGAGGCACGGAGACACAAGCAACTGACCAATTACACAGCCTGTCAGCAGAAGCTGCAGGTCACAAACCCACGTGTCCCTACCGCCCTCGAAGCACTTCTGTCAACTGAGTACTTTCGGGTAGCTTCTCATCCTTCATGTGGGCTCTGGGGCCATGGGAAGCACATCGGGGGGAGCCCTGCTCCCCCAGCAGCACTAAGCGGAATGCAGACCTGCTCAGGAGGAGGCCTCTGGGCCCGGAGCTCAAGTCCACGGCAAACTGCTGTGGGGCCCTGTAAGACATCACTTCTCATCTGCCTCCCATGCATCAGGGCATGACACATTGGCTGAAAAGCAGACTCTGGAGCCAATGGCCTGGCATGAGCCCTGGGTCTTCCCTTCCTGGTGGCAATGCCGGGCCATCTGACTTTCCCGTGCCTCAGTTGGCTGACATGTAGGGCTGGGACCAGGGGGTTGTGTGTGTAAGGACAAAATGAGCAGGAGACAAAAAGTGCTTAGGGCAGTGCCTGGCATGGAGCAAACACCTCAAAGGGCTGGAGTGAGAACTCACCTAGCCGGCTAGTGAATACTTCCTGAGCACTTTCAGTGTGCCAGGCCTGCATTCTGGTGCTGAGGGTGAAGCCGGGAAGCCTGGGGTGTGCGCAGAAGGCCTGGTAGGTGCCAGCCTTGCTGGGGTGACAGAGAGAGGAACTGAGGAGACAAGGGCAGGAGAGAGGACCAGCCCAGAATGGACTGGGCTCCACACAGCATTGTGTTAGGGACGGATGTCTTCATCCTTCATGGCCTGGGAAGCCGCTAAAGGGTTTGTGCGGGGGATGACGGGATCTAATTTCTGTTTCAAGTCTGCAGCTACAGTGGGATGTGGATTGTGGGTAGGGAGAGGAAGCATCAGGAGTCTATGGCAGTCCTCCAGGCCAAGGGTGCCAGGTGGCAGAGGGGATGGAGAAGAGAAAAGGCACCAGTACATGCAATTCCATGGGGGCAGCCTGGGCCAGCCGCTTCCTCCTCTGTTCCCCACCATGGCCAAGGCCCTGAGCTCTAGTGAGGGTGGCACAGCGCTGGTCCTATTCTGCAGCCTGAGGCAGAAAGTGTGTCTAGCATGTTTAAGGAATTGCAGAGAGATCAATGTGACTAAAGTGAGGCAACTAGCAATAGAAAATGATTCTGGGGGCGCCTGGGTGGTTCAACTGGCTAAGCGTCTGCCTTGGACTCAGGTACATGATCCCAGGGTCCTGGGATCAAGCCCTGTGTTGTCAGGCTCCCTGCTCAGCAAGGAGTCTGCTTCTCCCTCTGCCCCTGCTCATGTGTGCGTGCTCTATCTCTGTCTCAAATGAATAACTAAAAATCTTTTTTTTTTAAAGGGAAAAAAATGATTCTGTAGAAGAGACCAGATCATGTAGCACTCTGTAGAATACGACATAAACTAGGGCGCCTGGGTGGTTCAAGTCTGGTTAAGTGGCCGACTCTTGATCTCAGCTCAGGTCTTGATCTCAGGTCCTGAGTCTGAGCCCCCTTTGGGCTCCACACTAGACACTGGAACCTACTTTAAAAAAGGAGGGGGGTCCCTGGGTGGCTCAATCAGTTGAGCATCTGACTCTTGATTTCTTTTTTTTTTTTTTTATGATAGTCACAGAGAGAGAAAGAGCCATAGGCAGAGGGAGAAGCAGGCTCCATGCACCGGGAGCCCAATGTGGGATTCGATCCCGGGTCTCCAGGATCGTGCCCTGGGCCAAAGGCAGGCGCCAAACCGCTGTGCCACCCAGGGATCCCTGACTCTTGATTTCGACTCAGGTCATGATCTCAGGGTCATGGAATCAGAGCAGAGTCAGCTTGTCCTCCCTCTGCTCCTCCCAAGCCTCTGCGCTCTTTCCCTTTCTCTCAAAAAAAAAAAAAAAAAAAAAAAAAAGAATATGGCATAAACTCTGGAGTTTACTCCCCAGTGGAAGTAAAGCCACTCAGAATCCTAAGCAGAGAAATGACATGGTAAGAGTTACATTAAAAAGGTCATAACAGGGATCCCTGGGTGGCGCAGCGGTTTGGCACCTGCCTTTGGCCCAGGGCACGATCCTGGAGACCTGGGATCGAATCCCACATCGGGCTCCCAGTGCATGGAGCCTGCTTCTCCCTCTGCCTGTGTCTCTGCCTCTCTCTCTCTCTGTGTGACTATCTGACTATCATAAATAAATAAGTTAAAAAAAAAAGGTCATAACAATGTGATGCACTATTAAGTATACCAGCTAAGACCAAACGTCTGTGAACTTCTCCTGTAAACCACCACGGAGTAAATATTTTAGGCTTTGTAGGCCACACGATCTCTGTTACAAGTATTCAGCTCTGCCACAGTGGCAAAAGCAGCCATAGATAGTCTAGAAATGAATGGGCACAGCGTGTTCCAATAAAACTTTCTTTGCAAAAACAGGAGGCTGGGGCCATGGTTTGCCAACCCTGCTCAGGCCCTAATTTCTGGTTTACAAGAAATATAAGCAGAGAGGAACAAAGTAAACAATGCCAAAAGGCAGTAAGATATCACATCCTGAGTGTGAGACATTCTACAAGACAACTAGCCCGGCTTGTGAAAAACAAAAAACAAAAAACAAAAACCACATTGTGTGAGGGGAAAAGACAGGGCTCAACGAGGTAAAAATAGGCCAAAGAGACAAGTACCTTGAACGAATCCCAGTTTGAAAAACATTTTGAGGACAACCGGGGAAATCCTAGTAGACATGGCCACGGAGAGGGGATTGGGAAATACCTACAACGCACAGTCACCTCAGGTATGGTAACAGCATCATGACTCTATAGGAGAAACTCCTTATTCTTAGCAGATGCTTGCTGACGTATAAGGAGCAAAGTGTCAAGACGAAGTGCACAATTCAGCAGAAAACAAAGCCAGATAAGGCAAACCCGGCAGATGCTGGATGTGTGAGTCTAGGAGCAGGGTACCTGGGTGTTTGTTTCCTATAGTATTCTTGCCATGTTCCCGTGCCTCTCAAACAACGTGGCTGGGGTGGGACAGAATTTAGGGGAAGGCAGGAGAGGCTACCAGGAGCCCTGGGGAGCAGGCCACTGTGGCATCCAGACAACACCCCTACCCCGCGCCCCACCTCTCCCCAGGCTCAGGCCTGTGTGGGGCAGGCCGGTGAGGCCAGTGGGAGTGGGCACCCTCCCTCTTGCTAGCTCTCACCTCCCCCAGGGCTAAGGTCAGGAATGGGGGGAGGGCGGGGTCTGGCCTCAGAGCAGCTCCAGCAGATTTCTTTCCAGCAGGAGCAAATGCTAAGAAAAGGAGCAAGGTGGAGACTGTCCACCCCCTACAGTCCTGGTAAAGGATTCTTTCCCTTGCTGAAGAGCCCAGAATCTCACTAAAATGCAAAGCAGAGTGGGGCTCTTGCCTACAACACTTTACCCACTCCCCACTGCTCCTTCTCCAGGCTTGTGAATGGTGTGCCACGTACTGCTGAATCAAGGGTTTCCTGTTTATCAGCTCCCTGAATCTCTGAGAGATCTTGTGACAAACCCCAACTGATTCATGAGTGAGGAGCCCTGGAGGGATCTCCCTCTGGAGTCCACGACCTGGCTGAACTCACCGGCTTCAAGGCCTCCCCTTGCCCTCTCCCAAGGCCCCTGGCCCATGATTCTTTACTGACACAGAACTCTCTGTGGTTCCTGAGATGACATCCTGTCTCACCTCTGGGCCTGAACACAAGCTAGTCCCTTTTTCTGGAGTCACCTCGGCCAACACCCAGGCCCTATGCACCTACTGGTCTCCATTTGTTTTTACTGGCAGCCCATGGTTTCTTCTGTCCCCAGCTTTCAATGGAGTAACCCCTCAGCTGGCCTGAGATGGTAGGTAGTTCTGCTATGCAGGGCAGGCATAATTTAACTTTGGGAAGCCACACAATGACAATTACAGTACAGATTGTGGAAACACACAATATCATTTTGTGTGTCCTCCGGATATGCACTGTCCGAGGGGGGAGCCACCAGCTATTTATGGCTACTTACGTTTAAGCTGATTAAACAAAGACAAAAATTCCATTTTACAGTCTAGCCACATTTCACATTTCCAAAGCACCTGTGGCTACTGGCCCCCCTCTCAGATACCACAGGTATTCAATATTTCTATCATGGCAGAAGGTTCTCGTGGGTGGCACTGTTTTCCTGGATTCTCCACAGCGTCAGCTGAATCCTCATCCCCACCCCCAGCCAAGCCAAAGGAGTGTTTCTCAAAGTGAGGTCCAAAGGGACAAAGTGGGGAAAAAGATACTTGCTACTCATTACAAAGGTCTAAGCTCCCTCATACAGAAAGAGCTTTCAAGAAAAAGACCAACTACTCAACTGAAAAATAAGCAAAGGTTACGAACAAACAGTTCGGAACAGGAAACTCATGTGACCTTGAACGTTGGGGAGGATGCTCGAACTCCCCCATAAAGACAAAACGACCAGTGAAAACTACCTTCAGGTGCCACTTCTCACCGATCAAACTGGTAAAAATCCAAAGGTTTGAAAACACAAGGCTGCAAGGACATTCAGACATCACCGAAGAGAAACACTTCTCAAAATCACCAGTGCATGTTCCCTGTGACCCAGAAGTCCCATGTCTAAGAATTCCCCTTATAGATTCACCTGTACGTATGTCCAACGAGGTAAGCATTCAGGTACTTCACCGTGGCCCCACCTGTAATGAGCCACTGCCCAGAAACAACCCCAATCATCATTCGTAAAGAACTGCTAAGTAAATCTGGGGACACAGATGCGCAGCTGCTGAAGACAAAACCAGAGCCAGCACGGCGGAGGTGGCTCTCTGTAGGCTGAAGCAGAAAGATTCCCCAAGACCAAGAAAGTAAAAAGGAGAGTTCAGAAGTCTGTGTACAATACTACCTTTTGTGTAAAAAGAACCAGCCAGGGGAGCAGAGTGCAAAAGTCTATCTGAATGAGCTCGTCCACCCATGAAGCTCTCCAAGACACAGATGAACGGTCAGCAAGGGGCTGTATGTGACAGACACCTCCTGACACTGTTTGATTTTTGAACCAGGTAAATCTGTATCATCTCTTCCAATGACTAAACCAATTGTTTTAACCATCCGCTTCAAAATCAGTGGCTATAGTCATTAAAAATGCAGCTCCCTGACCCCCCACAGATTTGCAGACAATGGGAGGGCCTGAAGTGGGCCCAAAGCTTCATACCATTAAACTCTCCCCATGATTCCAGTGCACCCTCCAGTCTAAGAACACAGAAGAAAGTCTGTAGACTAAGAACCCCTGCTCTTTCCAGCTCTCAGCAGAGCTCAGACAGGAAACTCCTAGGCAGGGGCCCAGGGGACTCTGTCCTGGCTACTCTCAAAGGGCGGCCACACAGAGGCTGCAACTCGCCTCTCATCTGGAGAGTCTACGTGGAAGGTCCTCTCGATGACAGTGGTCCACTGCAGGCAGCGTATGACAAAGGTGTTGGGCCGTGGCCTCTCAGTCTTCATCAGCTGGCATTCTGTAGACAAAGAGAGAGGACAGAGCCAGGAGAGTGAGGACACAGCCCTGCCAGCCTGCAGCCCACAAGGCCTGAGCCACCTCCTGCACTCCAGATGGTGTGGTGATACGTTAGTGACTGAGTCAGCCCTGGCCTTGTCTCTGTGGGGCTCAAGGTCCAGAGTGTGTTGGGGAGGGGGCCAGACCACCAGATGATGACAGCCCAGTGGTCAGGCTTGTGAAGGGGGAAGCCCAGGGGGCAGCCAACCTAGCCCAGAGTTCAGGGGGCATCCCAGAGGAAGCGGCGTCTCTGCACTGAGCCCTCACGGACAACAGAATGTAGTCAGCCTACAGAAGGGTGCATCACATACAGAAGCCCAGAAGTGCAACAGAGTCCAGCACAGCAACGGAATGGTGGATTCTGCTCTAGATGTAAGAAGGGGAGAAGAGAAGGGCAGGCTGGAGGTGGACAGGGCTTGGACTGCAGGATCCAGGGTGTGTGGTGAGGAACCTGGACTTTGTCTTGAGGACAACAGGGAGCCACAGAAAGTTTTCAATAGGGAAAAGACACGAAGAGATTTAGACAGATCCCTCTGGCTGCCAGAGACAGTGAGAGAGAAGGGAGGCCAGGGGCCCAAGGAGAAGGCTGGGGCCACACCACAGTGTGGTGGGCCATGGGGAGAGGAGGGTAGACAGGGAGACAGGCCACAGGAGAGGTAAAGGCCACTAGGACAGGGCCCAGGCCTCTGGCCTGAGCACCAGTGGGCAACACAGCCCTCCCTGGAAGAGAGACAGTAGGAGAGGCTGGGGAGAGGAGTTGAGGCCAGTTTGCGACAGGGTGGGGAAGCAGGATTGGAGGACACTCAAGGAGATATGCACAAATAGCTGCTCAGGATAGGCTGAAGTTCAAGTGAGAAGCTGGTGTGGGGCACAGCCACATTGGGGTCACCACAACACAGAGAAAGTGACCAAGACAAGGCTTTAAGCAGGACAGAGAGGGGACTGGAGCTGGATTCAGAGTCATGGGTGGGAGTGGCCTCGGGTGCTGTTGGGTAAGAAGCAGGAGCAGGGAGCTGGGTGGGAGAGGGTGATGGTCTGGACTGAGGAGCTAGCTGCCTCTTAGGAAGTAGGACAATGAGGATGTGGAGATCGATTCAGGTGCCAGAGCAGGAAGGAAGCAGGGAGTCAGCGGCAGGACTGTGGTTCTGTAAGGCCCAGGCAAGGGACTGGGGGCTGGTAAGCTTTCACTGGCCAGAATCCAGCTGGAAGGCACCACTTGGGGTACCACAGGGGACAGAGGATGTGAAGTTAGCTCTGCCATCAGCTGAGCGGGAGGCCACACTGTCTCTAGGTTAGAGGGACAGAGAAGTGGGCTGTTACCAGAGTGAAGGACAGCAGGCACCTGACACCAACCAGAACCATGGGGCCTGGCCAGCAGATTCAGAACCGCAGAGGCAGTACTGCCTGGGGCGAGGGGCTGGGGAAATGCCTGGCTTCTCCCTTCTTCCTGCTCCCCACTGGCCACCAGTTCAGCCTTCCCACCCCAGGCTCAGCTGACACAAAGGTGGGGCAGGTGGGAAGGGGGGGAGATGGATCCGAGGGCAGGCAGGCCCCAGAGAGGCCCATGCCTGAGAAAGGCCAACCCCATGTGCCCCTGGACCTGCCAGCGGTTCCCTGAGCACCTGAACTCTGGCGTGGCATGTCCCGAGACGCACCTGCGACAGAGAAGTTGTTCAGGGGGGGCAGGGTCTGGTCAGGGGCGTCAGGCCGCTCCTTGTATCCAATAAAGGAGCCGTCACTCTTCAACAGGAAGTACCGGGGCCTCCAGGTCTTGATGTATTCACCTGAACAGTGGCGGGGGGGGGGGGGGGAGAGGTGAAGGTGGGCAGCTCTGTGTGATAGCACCTCACAAAGGGTGCCTGGGTGGGAGGAGGGTTGACGAGAGGGCAGAGAGGAGAGTACCTCTCCTAGAGAAAACCTCCAGGCAGCCCCTGCTGACGCAGGCTGGGCACTGGGCTGGGCCCCAGTGATCCAGAGGTCAGGCCTGGCAGGAAGGCGCCTGCCGCAGCGCCCCAGGGCACCAGCTGCCTCAGCGTGCGGCCAGCGGCAAGCCATCCCGGCTGTCCTTGCCAGCGCGTGGCCCGGTCCCAGGGGAGGCCCAGGCTTCCAAATACACATGCCCTGTGGCCCTGTAAGGCCAAATCCCACGGGCTGGTATTCACCAGGACAGCCGTGCAGGTGGATCAAATGTCAAAACACTGTGCCAGGCAGAGTGTAACTGCTGCTGCGCCCTCTGAGTGCCCCTTCATTGCTTCCATTTGTTCAAACCGTGAATATCCCAGCACCCCACGTACACATGTCCATACTGCAAGGACCCACTCCTCAGAGGGCTGCTAAGGATTAAAACAAGATGGTGAAACAGACCTACAGAAAAACTCATGTGTAAATGTCCACAGCAATATTATTCGTAATTGTAAAAAGGGGAAACTCAAAGTCCATCAACTAATGAAGAGACAAAACAAGGCATAAACATACAATAGAATATTATTCAGTCACATGAAGAAATTATCACTGCATGCTGCAGCTTATGCTAAGTGAAAAATGCTTCTCACGAGGGACCACAAATTATAATTCCATTTGTATAAAATGTCCAAAGCAGGCAAATCTATAGGTGAAAAGCAGATTAGTGGCTGCCCAGGACTGGGAGGGGGTGGGGGAACCCAAGGGGGAGGTTGGAGGGCAATGGCCAAGGGGGAGGGCAGCTTCCCTTCCAGGAGAGTTAAAATGCTTTAAATTGACTGCAGTAGGGGGCCCACAACTCTGACTACACCAAAAGCCACTGAACCATATATTTTAAGTGGCTGAATTGGGGGTGCCTGGGTGGCTGTCTGCCTTTGGCTCACGTCATGATCCCACCAGGGTCCTGGGATACAGCCCCATGCTGGGCTCCCTGCTGAGCGGGGAGTTAGCTTCTGCCTCTGACCCTCCCCTGTCTCATGCTCTCTCTCACTCTCTCTCTCTCTCTCTCTCTCGCAAATAAAGGGATAAAATCTTGAAATAAAAATAAATAAATGGCCAAATTGTATGGTGTGTGAATTCTAGTTCATGCTGTTAAAAAACATGAGATGGAAACCATAAGACACCCAGCTTAGGGCCCAACACACCACAGGTGCTCAATAAATGCTTCTTATCAGCCCACTATGCAAGGAGGCAAGCAATAAAAGGCTGTGCTAGGGCCCTTGTTCATTTGGCACATGGGAGACAGGATGGCAGGGTGGGCTCTCAGCTCGGTGTGCTGTGTGGCCTCCAATAAGTCACTTCACTTCTCTGAGTCTTTGTCTCTTCTCATGGGGATCTCCATTAACTGATGACAATGATTAGGTGACACTCTAGTGGTACTCTGTGTCAGGAATTGCCCTAAGTATCTTTTAAGGACTTAACTTATTCAATGCTTTCCAATGTCGATATTACACGACTCAATGTACATAAAGTTCAAGAGCCAGCAAAATCCCAAATCCAATAGCACAAAGGAAGGATTATACGACATGACCAAGAGGGTTTGATCCCAGGAATGCAAAGGTGGTTCAATATATGAAAACCAGTCAACATAATACACATTAATAGAACAAAAGAGGGAAAAATTCACATGATCATCAGCAGAAAACTATTTGACAAAATCCAACATCCCTTCATGATAAAAAATACTCAGCAAGCTGAGAATAGAAGAGAATTTCCTCCACATGATAAAGGGCATTTAGGAAAACCCAGAGCTAACATCATTCAATGCTGAAAGACTGACAACTTTCTTGTTAATATCAGGGAAAAACCAAGATGTTTACTGCTTTCACCACTGCTATTAAACACTTCTGGCTGCACCAGAAGTTCTAGCCAGAGAAAAAGAAAAAGAAAGAGAGATAAAAGGCACCAAACTTGAAAAAGAAAAAGCAAAACTATCTATATTTGCAGATAACATGATCCTATATATAAAAAATCACAAGGAATCCATAAAGTAATGACAAGAGCTAATAAATGTGGCAAGATCAACACACAAAACCAGTTGTTGTTTCTGTACATTAGCAATGAACAATCCAAAAAGGAAATTTTAAAAATTTCCATTTACAGTAGCACAAGGAGGGATCCCTGGGTGGCGCAGCGGTTTGGCGCCTGCCTTTGGCCCAGGGCCTGATCCTGGAGACCCGGGATCGAATCCCACGTCGGGCTCCCGGTGCATGGAGCCTGCTTCTCCCTCTGCCTGTGTCTCTGCCTCTCTCTCTCTCTGTGACTATCATAAATAAATAAAAATTAAAAAAAAAAAAACAGTAGCACAAGGAGTTAAAAGATGTACACACTAAAAACTACAAAATACTGCTTTTAATAAATAGCTCAATTAAAAAATGAACAAAGGGCTTGAACAGACATTGCTCTAAAGATGTAAAAATGGCCATGAAAAAATGCTCAACATCATTAGGTACTGGGAAAATGCAAGTGAAAAGCAATAATGAGCTGCTACCTCACACCCACTAGAAGGATTGTAATTTAAAAGAGAGAGAAAAGAAAAGGGACGCCTGGGTGGCTCAGTCAGTTAAGCATCTGACTTTTCTTTTTTTTTTAAGATTTTATTTATTTATTTATTCATGAGAGACACAGAGAGAGAGGCAGACACATAGGCAGAGGGAGAGCAGGCTCCATGCAGGAAGCCCAATATGGTACTTGATCCCGGGACTCTAGGATCACGCCCTGAGCCAAAGGCAGACGCTCAAACACTGAGCCACCCAGGTGTCCCAAGCATCTGACTCTTGATTTCAGCTAAAGTCATGATCTCAGGTTGTGAGATGGAGCCCTGTGTTGGGCTCTGTCCTAGGCATGGAGCCTATTTAAGATTCTCTCTCTCCCTGTCCCTCTGTCCTTCCCTCCTCTAAAAAACTTTAAAAATAAGCAAAATAATAATAGAGAAAGAAAACAAAAACAGAACAATGCTGGTGAGGATATAGGAGAAATGAAACCCTTGTGCACTGTTAATGGGAATGTAAAATGCTGCAGTTCTGTGAAAAGTCTGGTGCTTCCTCCAAAATTTAAATACAGAATACACTATAGATCATAAATACAGAATATACAACCCTGATACATACAGACATAAAAACATATATAATCACACAAATTGCATGTGATTATGATTATGGAATACATGACCCAGTTTATTTTTATTTTTTAAAGACTTTATTTATTTATTCATGAGAGACACAGAGAGAGAGGCAGAGACACAGGCAGAGGGAGAAGCAGGCTCCATGCAGGGAGCCTGATGTGGAACTCGATCCCAGGTCTCCAGGATCACACCTTGGGCTGAAGGCAGCGCTAAACCGCTGAGCCACCTGGGCTGCCCATGACCCAATTTATATAACCTGTATAAATACAGATTATAAATATAAAACCTATGATCCAGCAATTCTACTCCCAGATTCGTACCCAAAAGAACTGAAAACAAGTGTTCAAAGGCTTGTACACAAATGTTTGTAGCAGCTCTATTCACAATAGCCAAAAGGTAGAAATAACCCAAATGTCTGCCACCAATGTATAGATCAACAAAATGTGGTATTTTCATACAATGGAAAGTTACATTAATGGCCATAAGAAGGAAAGAAGTAATCTCATCCATGCTACAATATGGATGAACCTCAAAGACATTATGGTAAGTGAAAGGGAGCTGGACACAAATGGCATTTCATTTTTATGAAATGCCCAGAACAAGTAAATCCTTAGACACAGAAAACAAAAATTGATGGCTGCCGGGGGCTGGAGGAGGGGGGCATAGGGAGTGACTGCTTAATGATGAGAATGTGTCAGAACTAGATAGAGGTAGAGGTTACACAACATCGTGAATGTACTAAGGGCTACTGAACTGTACACCATAAAATGGTCTTTTGTGTTACAGAAATTTCACCTTCATTTTAAAGAGCAAAACAAAACAATAAAACAGAAAAAACACACCTAAGGCTACCAGATGTTAGGTGAGTGTTCCTGTGTGGAAAGGGCAGGGCAGAGGGCTTCCAGGGATGGTCTTGTTCTACTTCTTGATCTGGACATTGGTTTTGGAGTGAGTTTATGATCCAGACACTCACCTGTGGTGTTTTATGTGTTGGTAATAAGGGGGGAAAAGAAAAGAAAAGAAACCTGAAAGGAAAGGAAAAACATCCTCACAATAATACCATTTTACAGATGAAAAAACTGAGGCCCAGAGAGGCTCCCAGAGACTCCTTACTTGTCCAAGGCTCAGGGGGAACTAGGATAGCTGGGCTTGGAACTCAGGTTTGTTCCATCCAGAGTCCATGCCCTTGACCACTACACTGTCTGCCTCAGTCCTGGCAGATGGGGGCTGGCCTGGAGGGGACCTGGCAAGGGGTGTGCTGAGACTGTGTCAGAAAGGGGAGAAACACATGGTATGAGTGATTCCAAGAGTTGTTCTCTCACTTTGCCTGCTCCTTGAGCAGACCCTGCTCAACAAGAGGTAGCCTGTGGGCCAGGCCTTGAGAGCACTGGTTTGGGAGGCAGAGGATAAGTCTTTGCTGAAACTTGGCAGTAAGGCAGTCTTCCTGCTGAGCCTCAGCTTCCTTGCTTATAAGACGGTGCCCACCTCACAGGACAGATATGGAAACGCAACAAAACTGGACTTGCCTACAGCAGAGCCCTTTGTCCAGCACAGAACGGACACATGGTAAACTGAGGCTCTGTTATTTTAGCCATCACAGCTGGGGTGAGATGGCACAGGTGCCCACCTTCTCTTGCCCACCTCTGCTCGGAATGGTGGGTCATGGGGGAGGCACCAGGCTGGCTCTGTGTAGAGGGTGTGACTCTTGATCGTGGGGTCGTGACTTCAAGCCCCACGTTGGGCCTAGAGCTTACTTTTAAAAAAAAAGAAATGAATGGCAGACAATGGGAGACCCAGGAGCACTGAGCATGTGTGTGTGAACAGTGCAAATCCAAAGTGGGTATGTCCAGATAAGCCATCCCAACAGCAGCTCATCTGGCCCCCTGCAGCATGAATAGAGGCATTGAAGGCCTAAGAGGCGCTGAGACCTATTTAATGCTATCAGCAGCCCTAGACCAGACACAAGCTCCCACCCCAGCTACAGTTCTCTGGCCACCTCCAGAACTCCTTACAGCCCAGCCCAGTGAGCCACTAGCCGGGGGAGACTCAGGAGCCTGAGACCCTGGCACACCCTAACACACTCAGCACCCCCACACAATCTCAGTCGTTCATTCAACAATCAGTTATGGAGCACCAACTGCATGCCAAGAACTTTCCTAGGCCCTGGGGTCACCACAATAAATAAGCCAGATAAAACCTCTGCCCTCGTAGAACTGAGTGGGAGGCCTGGGTTGTTAGCCCATTTTACCGATGTGAAACCAAGGCTCAGAGAGGTGACATAGCTTGCTCACAGTCACCAAGAGGAAGTGGCAAAGCCAGTGAGCACCACGCTTCTGGGGACAGGAGGCCTGGGCTCTGATAGCGTAGGCAAAGCTGCTGTCAAGGACTTCATTTCTCTGGGCCTCAGTTGACTACTAGCACTAGCACACGGGCCATGCCATGGCTCCCGACGCCCAGGGCTCAGATAGCCTGCAGGTCAACTAAAGCCAAGGGCCCAGCATGGCTGGATGCCACTTCCAGCTCGCCCTCGCTCTCTCCACGGCAGCCACCCTGGCCAACTCCACCAGGCACACTCTTGTCTTCGTCCCTGCTGTCCTGTTCCCTAGGACAGCCTTGCCTAGCTAAGTGTGTGTCTCCTTCCCTTGCCTCCTCTGGGCCTCCATCATTATCCCTTCCTCAGAGGCTCGCCCTCAGTCCCTACTGCTCACAACAGTACTCCTCATCACCTGACATTGTTATGTCTGCTTCTCTGTTCACTGACCCCAGCCCCCACAGGAATGTGAACTCCACGAGGGCACCACATGTCCCAAGAACCTGGGACCCCAGGACAGCCCAGCACACCACACACACTCAGTGAGTATTGACGGAATGAATGAATGTTGAGTATTACCTCACTACGTGACTTCCCATCCCTGAGCCTCAGCTTCTTCATCCATAAAGTGGGGCTATGACCAAGCCATGAATGCAGAGGCAGACTCAAGACTCGGCCTGGAGACTCGGCCCCAGGCAGGTTGCAGCTCCCCAGGCTGCTGCTGAAGGAGTCCACGAAACGAAACGGGCTTTTAAGGAGCTATTGGCCTGAGGCGGCCAGGTAGGGCCCAGCACGCTGGTGCCTCTGGCTGTAAAACCCCATACCTCTGCCTCCCCGGACACCATCTGCCAGGAGGAAAGCCAAGGCAGGAAGGGAGATACACAATCCAGGGACAAACGTAGCCCCTTACCACGCTTATGGAGCCAGCCTTCTTTGATGACAGACACCTCGTTCATGGTGGCAGCGTGACACGCTGTCACCTAGCTTGGGACAGCCCAGGGCAGCAGGACATGCAGGAGGCGCGGTGGACAGAGCACAGTCTGTAAGATAAGAAAGGAGCTCATCAGAATGCAGGGGGGACCCCGCCTCGGCCCCTTCCCTCGGGAAGGCCAGGCTCTCTGGCCCCTCTAGTGGCTCTGCTGGCGCTGCACAGGGTGGAGTCAGTGAGCACAGGGAGCCCCGCCCACTCAGCCCAGTCCGAGGAGGAAGATGTGGCCTTGTCCTCAGGGACTCCAAATGGGGACTGGGGTCTGGGGGTTGGGAAGGGGGTGGTTACCCTGTCCTCAGAGCCTCACTCCGGAGGGACAGAGCTCTCTGGCTCACGCAGGTCTCACTGAGCAGAGGCAGCCCTTCCACCCACCTTCAGGCCACACTGGGCTGGAGGAAAGGGAGCTGTGGCTCCACCCCCTATGTCACTCCCAGGCCCCCACACTGAGGTAACTTGGGATGAATCAGACAGCCCTGGGCACCTGAGGGAGTGCTCAAAGCCACCAGCACCTGCCCGCCTCCCCCTCTCCCTCCCCCCCACATACACTCTCCACACCCCCAACCCACCACCCTCAGCAAACCAAGTGCCTGCCACCCCTTGCGTCAAGTCACCCTTCACTCCCTCAGCTTCAGTCCCCTCTTTGCCCCCACCAGATGACTGAGGGAAGGAGAGTCTGACACTCACGACACTCAGGATCTTGAACAAGACAGCAGCCTACTGCATATGCACTTGTCTGGGGCTTAGGAGCCAGTCCCGGGGGTCCAACCAAGGCCGTGGTCCCTTCCCTAAGACCTCCACTTCCGTCCTCAGGGACCAGCAGCTGACAGACTGACAGACGCCGAGGCCACTGCTTCGTCTCAGGTTCCCAGGGTGGAAGGGAGAAGGGCGGGAGGCAGCTGCGCGCTGGGCCCCTACCTGGAGCCACAGGCCTGGAAAGGGGCCATGGAGCCCAAGGCGCCTTTCGCCTTTCCTGGCCTGGGGTTATTTGCGGACAGCAGGTCAGGAGCTACGGTGGCCCCCAGAGAAGCAGCAGCTGGCTCTGGGGACACCGCGAGCATCGGCTTTCTCTCATGCCCCAGGGGAGCGGGTGAGCCGGACACACTACTGCCTGGCATGTGACGGTGGCAGGCTGCCCAGACCCAGGCAGGGAAGGGAGGTAAGTGGGAGGAAGCGAAAGGAAAGACAAGATGGACAGTGACAGGGAAGTAAACAGCGGGGTGAGAAATCACGTTCTGGATTCTGAGCTGCAAAGGCAGGGCCAGGAGCAACACAGGGGTGCCCTCCTTCAGCAGGGATGACCAGCACTTGGGGGCTCAGGCTCCACGGGTGGAACCCCCAGGACCACAGACCCTCGAGCCTGAATACTCCACCAGCCTGCGCGTCCACCTCTAATGTGACCAGTCTCTGCACCTGCCCCACCCCACGCCCCGCCTCCTGCCCTCCCCAGCCCGCTCATTGGCAGGGGTCCAGGGCTGTCCTCTCCATCTGCGGTCCCCCACCCCCTTCCATCCGTCCCTGTTCGCCAGCCAGACCCCCTCGAACCTGACCCAGTCCTTCCCCCACTCAAAACCCTCCCGTGGCTTCCCGCTGGCCTCGGGAAAGAGCCAAGCTCCCTTGCTTGGGATTCAAGGCCCTTCAGGACCCGGCCTCTGCTGACCTTCACTCCAGCTGCCTCCTGCCCCTGCTCAGCTCAGCAGTCCCCAATGTCCATCCACCTGCTTCCTGACGCCTCTCCCAACTGCCCTGGCCTTCTCCCCAGGCTCTGAGTCTCTGCTCTCAAAGCAATTACTCCATCTAAATCTTAAATCTGGCCCTGTCCCCCCAAGTTAAAAACCTTTCCAGGGTTCCTCAGTGTGCTCAGACACAGAACAAAGTCCTTTCCACCACAAGCCTAATGTCACCTAGAAAGTTCTCTATTGAACCTTAATGACTGTGACAATAATTATTACACCTGGTACTACCTACGTCTCCGGCCCCTCCTCCTCACCGCCCCCTCCTGTCTCTCAGGTCCATCCTTCTGGCCTCCATCCCTGGTACCTCCGGTCTCTACTCGAGGTCTCAGCTGAACCAAAGCTGCCTCCAGGAAGCCTTTCTGAACTAGGGCTGCCTGGGTGTTCTCTGTGCACCTCCTCAGCCCATTCTCCCACCACCCATTAAGTGCTAATTTAGTGGACCAGCACAGCACCTGGATCTCTGCCGAGTACATAATGAATGAACCCAAGTCTCCCCAACCCAGGACCAGACAGCCACGGAAACAATTCCAGAGTCTGTTCACTCCACCAATCTCCTTTGAGTGTGTCCCTAAGGTCCAGACAATGTACCGGGTACCAGAGATGAATCATCAGGAAGACACAGCCCCTGCCGTCACGGAGCTCACATCCCGGTGGAGGAGGCAGACAAGGCTCAAGTACACGTGTAACAATGTCAGGTGGTGGGGAGGTGCTGTGGTATGGGGAACATGTGAGGAGGGAGGGAGCCATGCTGCCATGTAGGGAAAAGAATTTCAGACAGGGGAAGAGCACGTGCAAAGCCACTGGGGCAGGAAGTACTTGTAGATCTTGAAGAACTACCAAGGGGCCAGTGTGGCTAAGGAGCCAGGAGAGGCAGGCAGGAAGAACACTTAAGGCCTGGTGTGAGGTGGTGGTGGGAAGTTCGAGAAGTCTTCCCTGACAGGGGCTGATGCTGCGCTTTCCCTGGTACCAGCTCAGTTCAGAAATTCTAAAGAACCAGGATGGAGAACGCAAATCAAAGGAAAGGTGGACATGGAAGGACAGGACCGGGGCCTGGTGTCCAATCTTGGCTCTCCCCTTCCATCCCCAGCCCTGCGGCCGAGATTCTGCTTGTCTTGGGATAGTAAGCAGCACTGAAGCACCCACTGTGTGCAGAGGCTCAGCCTCCGGCCTGGCCTGCCCCCCGGGGAACACCCGAACACGTGGGTGAACACTCAAACATGTAAGCTGCTGCCGTGATCAGAAAGAAGCAAAGGCAGCCAGGTGTGGCCAAGAGCGGCCAGGGTTGCAGAGTCCGCGAGCCACTGCCAGCTGGGTGGCCTTGAGAGAGTAGGGTGCCGGTGCCCTCGTGGAGTCTCTCCTGAATGATCCCAGCCACCCAACCAGAGGGGCAGTGACCATGCCCTAGGGAGGGCGGAAGCCATTTACCTTGGGTCTCCCAGCTGGGGAGTGGCGGAAGCCCTGACCACTGCTCGGCACCTCGGGGCCACTTTTTACATTCTCATTTCGGCAGCTAAGACGCCAGCACCAGCGCAGCTTGAGTGAGGGCAGGGGGAGGAACTGGAAGATCCCCCTTGCCCCGCCTGAATCCCGCCCCGTCCTCCCGCTGAGGGTGGCGCCTGGGCTGAGGTGTCTGTGACGCCGTCCTGAGGTGATGAAATACCATGCACCAAAGCCAAGAGGATGGCCTGCTCCCTGGGGAGCTGCCGCTGGAGGACAACCAGGCGGGAGGACAGAGAACAGCCTCTGGAAGCCAGGTGTCAGCACGCAGGGGCCTGCCCTGGCCGCCGGCCTGCAGGCAGCACACCCCAGGGTGGGGAGGGCCCGGTTGGCCCCATCCCCACACGCTGCTTTCCTGAAGTGTCCAGGCCAGAGTGAGCTGAGGGCCTGGGCCAGAGCTGCAGCTTGTAGGCTTGAGGTGAGCCCCCTGGGAGGCATGGTGAAAAGAGCAAGGGCACTTTGCAAGAGAGGGTACCCACGCTACCAAGGAACACACACAATCCCATTATTTAGGGGGAAATGCAAATTAAAATCATCCACCAGGATGGCTGAAATTTTAAAAACTGACAGCACCAAATGTTGACAAAGATACAAAGGAATACTGGTGAAGTCTAAAATGGTTCAACCACCATGGAATATTGCTTGGCAATAAAAATTAAAAGTCAATATGCACCCACACGCCACAAACCAGTAATTACACACACACACACACACACACACACACACACCACCTCCAACAGAAAAGAGCATGTTCGTTTATCAAAGGACATATGCTAGAATGTTCACAGCAGCAATACTCATAGTGACCCCCAAACTGGAAACAGACCGAGTGTCTACCCACAGGAGAACGGATAAAACAGATATATTCATACAGCAGAACGTTACTCCACCAACTACTGACAGACTACAGGGACAAACTGTAAGAGGGGTACCATGAAATCAAAGAAGCCAGACACACAACACTACATCAAGTGTGGGTCCAGTCATAGTTAAGTTCGGAACAGGCAACACCACACTATGTGTTTAGGGGTACTTTCTCACTTATAAAACTGTGCACAACATCAAGGAAACAGATTTGCAGAAGTCGGAAGAGTGGGCAGCTTTAGGAGCAATGGAGGGGGGATTTCTGGGAGCTGGTGTGTTCTGTTGTGGTTACACAGGGCTCTGCTCTATAGCTCCTTGTTACACTGCACCACACAAGATGGTTTTATTTTTTAAGATTGATTTATTTAGGGCAGCCCGGGTGGCTCAGTGGTTTAGTGCCGCCTTTGGCCCAGGGCGGGATCCTGGAGACCCAGGATCGAGTCCCGTGTCAGGCTCCCTGCATGGGGCCTGCTTCTCCCTCTGCCTGTGTCTCGGCCTCTCTCTCTCGCCCGCCCTCCCACCCCCGCAAATAAATTAAAAAATATATTTTTAAAAAAATTTTTAAAAAAAGATTGATTTATTATTCATGAGAGACACACAGAGAGGCAGAGACACAGGCAGAGGGAGAAGCAGGCTCCATGCAGGGAGCCGGATGTGGGACTTGATCCCAGACCCCAGGATCATGCCCTGAGATGAAGGGAGATGCTCAACCATTGAGCCACCAGGCGTCCCTGAGATGGCTTTAATATATTTTTCTGGGGGCACCTGAGTGGCTCACTTGTTTACATGCCTGCTGTCTGCCTTTGGCTCAGGTCACAATGCCAGGATCCTGGGATAGAGCCAGCGCTGGGCTCCCTGCTCAGAGGGAAGTCTGCTTCTCCCTCTGCCTCTGCCCCTCCCCGTTCATGCATGCTCTCAAATAAATAAAATCTTTAAAAAAATACTGTTTTCTGTACTGTATGACAACAGAACTATTAAAAAAGAAAAAAAAGAACTGGGGTTTGAGAGCTCACAGAATGTTAGGGAGCCGAAATCAGGCCTCTTAGGCTCACCCACCCCAGGGCCAGTCTGCCTGGATTTTCCCCTCAAGACGGCCAGGTCACCAATGTAAGGAGGAAGAATCAGGGGTCCAGGGGACCTGAATTTCAACCCCAGGCTCTGCTGGCTTCCTGGCTGTGTGGCTACAGGCAAGTGATGCCCTACCCTCTGTGACTGTAGATCTTCCATCTCTACAAGGATCCCACTAGAGAAGGGCCATTCACCCCAGGAGAGGGCGGGCACACACTCTCAGCCCCACAGCATGGGGAATGGGCTGCAGTGAGGGGAAGGGACATTTAGCTCGCACAGAAGACAGCTGAGCTGGGATGAAAATCACTGCTCTCTGGGGGTGCCTCGGGGGGCTCAGTTAAGTGTCTGCCTTCAGGGCGCCTGGGTGGCTCAGCAGTTGAGCATCTGCCATTGGCTCAGGTCCTGATCCCGGGGTCCTGGGATCGAGTCCCACATTGGGCTCCCTGCAGGGAGCCGCCTCTACCTCTGCCTAGGTCTCTGCCTCTCTGTCTCTCTCATGAATAAATAAATAAAATCTTAATAATAAAAAAAATGTCTGCCTTCAGCTCAAGTCCTGATCTCAGGGTCCTGGGATCGAGCCCCACATGGAACCCTCTGCTCTACAGGGAGTCTGCTTCTCCCTCTCCCGCTGTTCTCTCTCGTTCTCACTCTTGCTCTCAAATAAATCAATCTTTAAAAAAAGAAAAGAAAAGGAAATCACTGCTTTCAGTGATCAGCTCTGAGCAGGGATGGGGCAAGGCAACCAGACAGGGGTCCCTGAGGAGGCTGACAACTCTGGCAAGTTTTATTTGTTTAAATAGCTGCTGACTACACGGGTGTCACTGACTTACTCTATCGTTAGGTCTCAAACGCTCTATAATAATTTATTTTAAAACTTCTTTAAGACATTTGTAGGGATGCCTGGGTGGCTCAACGGTTAAAACGTCTGCCTTCAGCTCAGGGCGTGATCCTGGAGTCCTGGGATTGAGTCCCACATTGGGCTCCCTGCATGGAGCCTGCTTCTCCCTCTGTCTGTGTCTCTGCGCCTCTCTCTCTCTCTCTCTCTCTATGTGTGTGTTTCTCATGGATAAATAAATAAATCTTAAAAAAAAAAAGACATTTGTATTCCCACCTATCACATAAGTATTAGTTAACTACTCAATAGACTCCAAGCTGCAGCTCTTTCAGAAGCTTCAGTTCACAGTATTGGAGTCAGATCCATGAGAGGCAACTTATAGGAAGATGCAGGGCCACGGGGGGCCAGGGTCAGGGGTGTCCTCATGACAGCACTGGGAAGGGACAGGGTCCCTCCAAAACGGCTTCCTCTCTGTAAAATTAGGCTTATGTGGTTCCTGAGGGGGAGAGAGGGCTGTGAAGACTCACTGAGCTCTAGGGCTTCTGTCCTTATCCCTCTAGGACACTGTAACCACCTGAGTCTGAGCCCATGCCTCCTGTGCTCAAACCCCCCAATGCCTCCATCTCACCCAGAATAAAAGCCAGAGTTCTCACAGGAGCCTCAGGACTGTATGAGGTCCACATGGTCCTGTTTACTTCCCCAAATACACACCATTTTGGCAGTGCCAACTCCTCTGGCTCCTCGAACACACCAGGCATCCCTACCTCAGGCCACCTGCTGCCCCCTCAGTTGGAATGCTCCCAGGTATCTGAGGGGCCCCATCTTACTTTCTTCAGCTTCAGCTCATATGTTACTTTCTTCGAGAAGCCTTCCTAAGTAGACAAAAGGGAGCACCCACTCTACCTCCGCTTACCCTTTATTCTTTTTTAAAGAAAAAAATTTGTGGGATCCCTGGGGTGGCACAGCGGTTTGGCGCCTGCCTTTGGCCCAGGGCGCGATCCTGGAGACCTGGGATCGAGTCCCACGTCGGGCTCCCGGTGCATGGAGCCTGCTTCTCCCTCTGCCTGTGTCTCTGCCTCTCTCTCTCTGTGTGACTATCATAAAAAAAAAAAAAAAATTAAAAAAAAAGAAAAATTTGTAAAAGATTTTATTTATTTATTCATAAGAACACAGAGAAAGAGAGGCAGAGACACAGGCAGAGGGAGAAGCAGGCTCCATGCAGGGAGAGCCCGACGTGGGACTCAATCCTGGGTCTCCAGGATCACGTCCTGGGCTGAAGGCGGCGCTAAACCGCTCAGCCACCCAGGCTGCCCTACCCTTTATTTTTCTCCATACCTCCTCTTATCTTTTCTCTGTAAGCATTTATCATTGCTCACATGACTACGTATTTACTTAGCAACTTATTGTCAACTTCTCCCCACTACGATGTCAGCAAGGTAAGAGCAGGGGTTCTGGCTGGAATCCTCTGAGCCTCACATGGTGCTGGGCACACAGTGGGCCCATAAAAAGCTATCTGTGGAATGAATGCGCAGACTGAAGCCCTGCACCCAGAATCAGGCTCAGAGTAAGTCAGATTCCTTTTCTTGCCACTTGTCAGGTCCCTTTTTCCTTTGGCCCCCTCTCCCTGACCTGGTTTCTATGCCAGACAGCACAGATGGCAGAAGGGAGGCAGGAGGGGAGGCTCTGTGGCTCCTGGAGCTGGAGACAGTGGGGTGGGGCTCCTTGCCTGCGCTGCAACCCCTCAGGGGCCTCCCGGCCTGCCCTCTAATCTGCGCCTTCGCCTTCCCTACTCCCTGAGGAGGACGTGCTCAGGAGATAAATGCAAAGACAACAGGAACCTGTCCTTCAACAGGCAGCACCTGCTTGCAGGAATCTGGGAGGAAAGGCACGCGCGTGCTGGGCAAGCGGAGAGGGAAGGAGCTCCCTTGTTTGCCATCCGCAGCTCTGGGAACTGGTCCTGTGCTTTGTGAGCGCACTTTAGCAAAGTTAAAAAAGTGGCAACCGCCCCAGCTGGAATTTCTCCTGCAGAAAATGCTCACGCCACCGCACAGAAGTTCTAAGGAGGGGGTTTCTCCGTCTCAGCACGAGTGTTATTTGGGGCCGGGTAAGTCTTGCAGGAGGAGGTTTATCAGCATCCCTGGTCTCTACTTGCACACCTTCTCCTGAGCTGTGACTATTAAAAGTCCTCACACAGGCACCTTGGCTTGCTCAGGCAACTAAGCATCTGACTCTTAATCTTGGTTCAGATCATGATCTTGGGGTTGCAGGATGAGCCCCAGTTAAGGCTCTGTGCTCAGTGCGGAGTCTGCTTGTCCCTCTCCCTCCCCCTCTGCCCCTCCCCGTTCTCCCACTCTCTAAAATAAATACAATCTTTTTTAATTAAAGATTATTTATTCATGAGACACAGAGCGAGAGGCAGAGAGAGAAACAGGCTCTCCGCAGGGAGCCTGATGCGGGACTCGATCTGGGGACCACAGGATCACACCCTAAGCCAAAGGCAGACACCCAACTGCTGAGCCACCCAGGCAGTCTGGCGCCTGCCTTTGGTCCAGGGCGCAATCCTGGAGTCCCGGGATTGAGTCCCGGGATCGAGTCCCACGATCGAGTCCCACGATCGAGTCCCACGTCAGGCTCCCTGCATGGAGCCTGCTTCTTTCTCCCTCTGCCTGTGTCTCTACCTCCCTCCCTCCCTCTCTGTGTGTCTATCGTGAATAAATAAATAAATAAATAATCTTTTTTAAAAATCTTAAAAAAAAAAAAAAAAAACCCACGACCAAAGGTCCCCTGTAGGCAGAGCCACGCCCTGGTTGGGTAGCGCTGTTCTGAGGGTCCACTTGATGAAAACGTGAGAGACTAAAAGGGACCGAAATGCCAGCGCCCCAGGGCTCTGGCATCTAGCAACAGTTAATGTGACCACACTCAAAAAAGGGAGCAAATGCCTGTGTGCCTGTGTCTCATTTACCACAGGCCAGGCACACCCAAGTGCTCTGCACGTGGGAATTCAACCCTCCCAGGCACTTTTACAATCTCTTTTTAGTGAAGCAACTACATCACAAAGTGTGGTGACCGGTGCCAGTCGCCAGACCAGGAAGCACGGAGCTGGGCGGGGGGCAGGCGGCCACGCGGCCTCTGGAGTCTGGCAGACTAGGAGCCAGGCCCCAGCTCCCCAGCTTTATAGGCTCCAAGCCTCTCCCTCTGTGAAGCGGGGAGGCCAGCAGTGCCTCCAGTGGGGGCTCATGAACACCCGGTCCTGGATGGGGGGGTCACTCCCCAGGAGAAGCAGCCTCCGCCTGCGACCTGGCCAGTGGCATTTGGTGTGCTCACGGCTCAACAGAACATCCTCTCCCACCACACAAACGGGTACAGGGCACAGGGCCTGGATTCTGGCTCTTTCGCCCGTGGATGCTCAGGAGCTGGCCGTGCTCGTCACAGCCCAAGTATAAATGTCACCCACAGCATCCTCTTCAGAAAAGCAGTCATCGGATCGGATCCGACTGACAATGGATTTTCAGGGAAGAACGTCTTGGGCCGGAGACCAGGAGGAAGTGAGTGTTTAAATGTCACCTGCGTGGAAAGAATTGTGCCAAGGGAGGCAGAACCATGGGAGCAGGAGCCAGGGCTGCCTCAGGAACCAGATGCGCTTCCACCTCAGCTCTGCCACTTGCTGTGGGAGCCCCGGCACATGGCTTCCCCTGCCCTCCCCTGAAGCTCTCCAGCCACGCATTAGAGATAGGAACAGTATGCTGCTCCATGCTGCAGTGAGGACCAAAGGAGCTAATCCACCTTTGAACTCCGCCAGTTCAGAGTTCAGCACCTATCAGGTGTGATTCCCTCTGCTAGGGGGAGGCGGGATGAAGGGGGGGGACCCGCTTCCTACGTTGCACGTTTTGGTAACACGTGAATTTTTACCTATTCCACCTCCTTGGTGGGAAGGCAGAGTTAACAACACTTTTTTTCTCTTAAAGAGCACACGGTCCCCTCATTTGCCCCATCTGTCTACTCGGAGCAGGTAGGCCCGGGAGCAGGCTGAGGATGTAGGCGGGCTGCAAAAGATACTGGGCCAAAAATAAACACAGAGCAGATTTCCTTCTCTTCCTTGCCACCCCCGCCCCACACCTTCCCCCTCAGCCCAACTCCCAGGGCCTTACATACCCATAGAAATCACATCAAATATCTGAGTCGGCCTGGCCATGGGCTCCAAACACACCGAGTACACCAGGCTGCAGCCAGACAGAGACCCTCCAAACACAGCTCTGACGCTGTCCCTCCCCTGCTTGGGGATCACATCCAAGGCCTTCCTGGAGACAAGGGCCCACCTGAAGGAGCCCCTGCTTATCTTCCTGCCTTGTCGATCAGCAATGCATCCCCCCCCCCCCCCAACACACAAACACGTTTCCCTTCTCCTGGTCCCTTGAACACTCCTTGCTCTTTCGCTCTCTCTCCCTCTCATGCCCCAAGACCTTTGCATGTACTAGCCCCGCACTTGGCACACTGCTCATCCATCTTCACCTGCTAAATCCTTATTTCCTCAGGGACTGCTCCTTGCTCCACAATGAGTGTCCTCTTGTGGCACTTACCTCTAATGTGCTGTCACTTGGACAGTTGTTTGGGTAATGGTGCCTCCCTCATTGGATGGGGAGCTCCACAGGCAGGGATGGGGAGTGTCCTGGTCCCCACTGTGTCCCCACCACAGGGCCAGGCCCAGAGCTTCCATGAATTCAGGGTAGTGGAGCAAACACAATCATAGTTTTCAAGGTCAGAGTTGGGTCAATAAAGTCAAAAAATCCTGCATTCATTCATTCTGCAAATATGGCACCTATGCTGCATCAGCACTGCTCTGGTCACCAGGGAGGCAGCAGTGACCAAAACAGAACTCCTTGCCCTAGGGGAGTTTATGGGGGGAAGGGCGAGGCAGAGAGAGGGTGGACAGGCCTTAAAATAAAGCTAAATGAATAGACAAATTACATCCTGGAAGAGAAGATGACAAACATTATGGAGAAAAGCAGCACACAGAGGACTAGATATGTGGGAAGGGGTGAGTGTTTCTGGTTTTATCCAGGGAGGTCAGGGAAAGGCTCACTGAGATGGTGAAATATAAGCAGAAATTCTCACTGAGATGAGGCATCACTGGGTCAGGGGAGGAGGAGTGTGCCCCAGGCCCAGGGAGTGCAGAGGAAGCGGTGGGGGGGGGGGTTGCTATCTGGGCAGGTCCTAGGAGGCCACTCTAAGGGCCGTGGCTATTTCTTAGGGACAGAAAGGGATACACAGGGGGATACTTGGGGCACAGGGGGATGCAGAGTTCCTGGCCCCAGTGAGGCAGAGGTTGCATCATAACCACCTTTTGCAGCTGTCCACAGAAAAAGCCCTATGCACTGGCCTCTCTCACCTCCTGCTCACCTGGACCTACACTTTACCAAGGGAGAAAACTGAGGACAGGAAGGATGCAGGGAGTACCCAATGCTAGGCACCCAGGACATGGCAGAGGAAACTGGATCATATCCATCCCGGCCCTGAGCTGCTTCCACCTCCTCCTGCCCTCACTCTCAAGAGACCAAGCCCCCTCTCACATCCGAGCCAGCCATCCCTTACCATCCCTGATGCCCTGCAGGCCTGGGCTGCCCCTGATGTACACAAACACATACCTGCACACCTGCGCACATGCACACACACACTCAGGGCCCCTCCAATCTGGCTGAGGGCTTCCTCCCTCACCAGCATTGCTCCACATCCTCACCTGCCTGCCTCCCTGGTCAGCAGTTTTAAGGCAGGGTCTGGTGGTGTGAGTCTCCATCTCATCCCTGGGGCACCTAGAAGGAAGCAGGCAGGGTCCCACCCACAGCTAACACTGAGTGTTCACAATGTGCCAGGTCTGGACTCATATTAATCCTCACAGCAACCCTGGGAGGTAGATGTTATTACTAGTCCCATTCGTCAGAAGAAGAAACTGAGACCAAGAGAGAAGAAATCACATGCCCAAGATCACACAGCAGGTGGGTGCAGATGGCTGATCTGGCCAACAGAACTTTCTGTAACAACAGAAATGTAGCTACAGTGGCTAGTACAACTAAAAAACTAAATCTTTACTTGTATTTAAGTCTAATTAACTAAAACTCAAATAGCCCCACAGGGCTAGGGCTAGCATATGGGAAGTACACCTCCACAGAGCTCTCTCTGATGAAGCCCCAGGAGGCTGAAGGCAGGAGGAGGAGTAAGGTGAGGTGAGGGTCATGGGTGTGCTCATAAGCCCAAGGGGAACCCAAAGGTCTGGATCAACCCAACTTGCCAAGGAGAAGCTCCCACGTGATATCATCACTCCCAACCTGACCCACTCAGCCCAGGGAACTGAAACAGGGCTCAGAGGCCAAAATCCACACCCCGAGTGCTGGTCAAGTCAAATTCCGACTACTACTTCCAGATGCCCAGGCCGCTTCCTTGAACTTCAGTGTCCTCATCTGTAAAACAGGATTCTGATACCAACCCGAGCACATGCTTATGTTATTTCAAAAGATGTTTTGTTTTTTTGTGGGGTTTTTGTTTTGTTTTTGACAATCCAGGGTCATCATGGGGACCCAACAAAACATGCTTCAAGCATAGCTGGGGATGAGACCAGAGCTTGGGAAAACATGCAGCAATTACACAAAGGCAAACTCCAAAGTCAAGGGCCAACCAGAGCCTGAGTTAGTCAGAGCCATGGAAGTGGCAGCTATGTTAATACTGTCACTAGCTGGTTAAAAGGAATCCTCCAGGGAACCCTGGGTGGCGCAGTAGTTTAGCGCCTGCCTTTGGCCCAGGGCGCGATCCTGGAGACCGGGGATCGAATCCCACATCGGGTTCCCGGTGCATGGAGCCTGCTTCTCCCTCTGCCTGTGTCTCTGCCTCTCTCTCTCTCTCTCTGTGACTATCATAAATAAATAAAAAACGAAAAAATTAAAAAAAATAAAAAAATAAAAGGAACACCACCCCTCTCCCCATCTAGGTCTTTGGACACCAGTTTGAGAAGCACAGACTTGCCTGCCAGACCCAGGCCCTGCCACCCTCATCTGTACTGACCTCGCTCCCTGAGCTCCAGTGGTATGTACTCAGGGTCACCACACTGAGGTACACCCCACCTCACAGCCTTTACCTATGCTCACCCGTGCCCAGCCTGTTCCTTTGGGCTTTCATGTCAAGCCCTGAATGCCTCGCTCGCCTCAGGAGCCTTCCCCAAGTGCCCCTCCTGCCAAGTCCAGTCAGATGTCTGTTCCCTTCCTCTGTCACACCAAGCACTCATAAGACAAACGCTACTTCTCTGCCTCCTCCGGTAGACTGGGTGAAACTCCCTGACATACACAGCACATAGTAGGTCCTCACTAAGTTATCTGGTAGAAGAATGGAATACCCAAATGACCAAAAATAGTCAAGGGCAGGCTCCAGGGGCCATTCAGGAATTAGACTGCAAGGCAGGGGACAGGGGATACCTCCCAACCCTCAATCCTGCTTTCTGGCCTCTCAGGAAGGAAGGGGCTGGTCAAGGCTAGGGCTCTGCGGGCATTGGGGGTGGAGAGAGGCAGCTGTACTCCATCTCTCAAGCAGGAGCTAATCCAGTCATCTCCAGAACTGAGGCCTACTTCATGTGAGCTCTGTCTGGAGAACAGAAAGCAAAAGGGATCATTAGAACAACAGTAATGAGGGGTGCCTGGCCGGCTCAGTCAGTAGTGTGTGACTCTTGATCTCAGGGTTGTGGGTTCGCACCTCACATTGGGTGTAGAAATTACTTAAAAATAAAATCTTTAAAACGACAACAGTAATTACCTCAGAAACAGTGGCCATGGCATTGATCGGAGGCAGAAGAACCAGTCTCAAAAAGGCAGATTCAACCCCAGATAGAGCTGGGTTTTAATTTCCTGTGGGCCACCAACACTGTGACTTTGGGCAAATCCAATAACCTGCCTGGGCCTTTACTCGCTCATCTATGAATTGGGAGGAAGAGTTGCGCTGAGCTCCGAGGTCTGGTGAGGACTGGTGAGAGCAGCACAGTAGGCCCCCGAGCAGGGCCAGGCACAGAAAGGCCACCCTGCTAGCTCTGGATAACAACGCAACGTTCTACATAGCTTTCTGTGCCTCAGTTTCTCTTTTTTTTTTTAATTTTTATTTATGATAGTCACAGAGAGAGAGAGAGAGAGAGAGAGAGGCAGAGACATAGGCAGAGGGAGAAGCAGGCTCCATGCACCGGGAGCCCGATGTGGGATTCGATCCCAGGTCTCCAGGATCGCGCCCTGGGCCAAAGGCAGGCGCCAAACCACTGCGCCACCCAGGGATCCCCCAGTGCCTCAGTTTCTTAAGTACCAATGGTGGTGACTATTACCTCACAGGCTGCTGTGTCCAAACTAACACACACAGGCTGCTCAGAGCCATGTCTGGCTGAGAGGGAGCTTGATGGTGGGTGTGATTAATATTCCTGTCGGGAGCCCTCCCCGGCAGAAACCTCAGCTGATCCACCTGCCACCTCCTCCCAAGGCTCCAAACACACAGCAGCTCCACCAACCAACAAGTCCAGGCTGGCTGTATCCAGAGCCCCTCGTCTGCTCACAGATGCCCACCCTGACCCAGCTTACCATCTCCAGTAGTTGCAGCAGGGCCGATCCACTGAGCACGTTCCCAGGAGGCCCCATGTCAGGCCCCTACTAATACATAAGATTCCTGAATCCTCCCTACAGGCCCACTTGGTAGGGTTGTTCCCATTTCAGCTAAGTAAAATGCACCTCAAAGAGAAGAAATAGGCCCCCAGGGTTCGACGGCAACTAAGGGAGAAGCGAGAAGCAGGGTGTACACCCAGGTGAGCTGGGACCACTATGCAATGACCCCCACGATGACAAAGCCCTTGAATTCGGGCCAAGAGGGGTGGGAGGCACAGGGGGACAAGGAAGTGGCAGCCGCCTCAGTCCATTCGGAAAGGGCCCACGAGGTGGCAAACCAAGGCAGGCTTGGATTTCTGGCCTCACCCTTAGAAACAACATCTGCAGACGAGCTCCCTGGGCAGAGCGGCAGGGCTCGAGGAACTTCCTGCACGGACCTCTATGTGTAGTCTTCCCTCAGCCGACCCCAGCTTACCGGCCCCCGCTTCATGCACCCAGTACAGCCAGGCCCTGCTGCGGGTGCTGAGTTGGCGGTGGGTCCTGCCCCCTAGGGGGCCAGGCCCCAGCTCCCACCCCCACCCTGCCCCTCCCACACCCGCTCCCTCCTTCCCTCCCTCCTGGTTTCGCTCCCAGGACTGTCTCCCCTAGCTGGGCCTCTTGCTGCTTGGCTGGTTGTCCAGAAGAGCCTGCCACGGAACCACCCCACCGTGCAGCCCAGAGGCCTGGTGTTTGAGAGCCTTCCACTGAGAGCTCTTGGGAAGTTGAAGAGAGGCCCAGGGAAGGGTGTTCGTTGGTCCTCCAGAGGCCTGCAGATCAACTTCAAAAGACACTCCTTTCCAAAAAAAAAAAAAAAAGACACTCCTTTCCATCCCCTCATCCCAAAGGATTTCTGGAGACCCCAGAAAGTTTGCTCTGAGGGTCTCTACTCCCTCCAGGAAGACAGCCCAGAGTAAGCCTAGCAAAATCAACAGCCCAGCCTCTGCTTACTACACTAAGCCTTTGGTATGAGGCTCGGGTACAGGATTTGAAGCCACCCTCACCCATGATGACCTGGTCTGGGAAGACTCTGCCCAAATTCAGAGCCCATCGCCAACACTGCTAGTTTGGGGACCCAGCACAGGTTTCGGAGGCTCTCCAGGCCTCTGCAAGGTGGGAATCAGAGCTGATTCCTTCCCCATCTAAGGTATCTTCATTCAAGTCCTCCCCCAGCTCCTTTACAGCACTCCTATCCCTACCTATAAGTCACCTCCTCCAGGAAGCCCTCCCTGATCATCCTAGTTAAAACACAGTAATATCCCCATACTTTCTTTCCCCTGACCTCCTTTCATTTTTGCTTTCATAACACTGATCACAAACTGATCTCCTATCCTAGATTTGTTTGCTGAGCACCTGTATCTACTACAAAGTAGGCCCATAAGGCCTGGTCTTCCAAGTTCTATAGCAGCCAACCAGGAACACAGACGCTGCTGCGTGGAAGGTCAAATCAGCCACGTACAGCTTCTCTCAGGTATTACTATTGTTCTGCACTGTTATTTGATATTAGCCCAGCTGTTTGGGTTGGGGAAGGATAAGCACAAATCACCTAGCTGAGCCTCCCCCATCTGTCCCTAAACGGAACAGCCCCAGGCCCTGGGGAATGCGGTGTGAAAACCACAAAGGAGGGAGGCGACCATCACGCCTTCGCTGTTTCTAAGGCAGTGATTCTACTCAAGGGGGAAGTGGGAGGCATGTGAAACTCCCTGACCAGCGACCCCCCCCCCCTCCCCACCCCAGGCAGAAGCCTGAGAACCTCTTCTGGCAAAAGGCACCTTCCGAAGCTTGAAATTTGACCAAGCCGTTCCTCAGAGCAGTCTGCAAGGCTCTGACCCCTGCCTGCCCTCTGCCCCTGGTGTCCCCTCACTCACCCTGCCCTGCCACATGGGTCTCCTCCATGCTGCAGCTCCCTGCACCTCACCAAGCTTTCAATTCTGGCACTATGGTCACCCCCCACACACAGCGCACTCCAAGGCTGTTCCTTCTCACTCACCTGGCCCACCTGATCCAATCCGAGATCAGTGAAGAGGCCTTCCTGACAACTAAGGAAGCTCCCAGTCACACCTGACTCTAACTGACTGCCTAGCACCTCCTCTTAACCTGTCCCTTGTTTATTCATCAGGTTGACAGTTTATCTGGTTTGTCTCTCTCGGTTCCACGGAGGGAGCAGCTCTGTCCAGTGCACCGCTGCATCCTTGTCACCTGAAGCAATGCCAGGCATGCAGTAGGCACTCAACAAATGCTGCTGGTTAAACAAAACCCTCTGGCTCTGCAACATCTTCAGAATCCAATGCACACTTCTCCTCCCCCCAGCCCAGGTGGCTCTGCACAGCTGGGCCCCTCACTCCCATGAGCACTTCTGCTCCTCACCCAGCTTGCGCCCACCCTTCTGCCTCACAGCCTTCAAAAGGACTGTTCTCACCTGGGTCAAGGCCCTTCCTGCCACTCCTGGGGGCTGTGGTGGAGATTCAGTAAAAGCACATATAGCAAGGGGGTTTAGCAGAGCCTGACATCTAAAAAAGAGCTCGAGTTCTGACCTTGGAGGAGCTCTGGGCAGCAACTGTGTGGGAGGATGAGGAGGCCTGGGTGCTGCACTTGCCACCCTTTATTTGATTATATGTCCCCACCTCCGCCCCAACCCTCCAAAACCTCTGTTTCCTCATCTGGAAAATGGAGATGCTAATTTCAGCTAGGCCCTCTTCCTGGTGGTACCTGCCGAGGCTCTGTAGCCTGGGATGGGCCTTCAAAATCCTAACAGGAGTAATAAGTATTACAGTCGCTAAGATATCCTGAGGGCTCACTGTGTGTCAGGCACTCTTCTCAAAAAGAACAGGAAACATTTACTGGAGGCTGTTACGCTATAAATGCTTTCCACAAATTAACCCGTTTAACCTTCAGGACAATGTATGGGGTGGGGGTGGAGGGGATGACCATCCCCTGACACAGACAGTGAAAGCTCAGAGAAGTTGAGGAATCTGCTCAAGGTCACATAACCAGGGAGTGCTTGAGCTGGATTTGAACCCCGTGCTCTGAATCACTTTGGTGCAGCCCCTTACAGAGGTCAGAAACCAGGACACCAGATTCCAGGATTCTGGCTGGCCCAGTTGGACCAGTGGCTGGACCCGGACACCTGAGAGGACTGAGGGTAGGGCATGGGGTAGGACGGATGCCCTCAGGACTGCCGAGTGCGCATCTGCACGGTGTCAGCCACCTTTTTAGGAGCTTTTCATGGATGAACTCGTTTCATCCTCACAACAGTCTGAGGTGGGTGCTGTTCAGAGCCCACTGCACAAGATGTAAACACTGTACTCCAAGGTCACACAGCCAGAACGTGAAAGCACCAAACCCTGCCCATCATACAATCCATGGGCAGGAAGCTGGAACAGTGATCCCCCATGTTACCCCCAGCTGTGTTACTCCCTGCATGTCTCCACTGCTGCTTTCTCCTGGCTCCCAGCACAGAGTCTGCACTGGGTTAAAAGACATCCCGGCTCAACTCTGAGGAGGGACCAAGTTTCACCAGCAAACCCAGAACTACTAGACTGGCTGCTGGCAGAGGTGCTCACAGCAGCCCTGAGCTTGGAGGGGCAGAAGAAAGAATTGCCCAAGGGTGTGGCTAGCAGGGTTCAGTGCAGGGCCTTTGAGGTGCCGGAGACCCACTGCAGTTTGGGATCCGGGGAACAAAGAATGTCTGACACCAGGAGCAAGCTGACTTGGGTTCAAAGCCCAGCCTGCCCCTAGGGTCTGAGGAACTTAGGGCAAAGGGATTCTTCCTGAGTCCCGATGTCTCATTCTGCAAGATGGAGAGAAATCCATTCCTGGGAGCAACTACCTCAGTTCGTCACTTGTTGATAAGATGTTCACTGAGGCCAAACTGGGCCAGGGGTTCATATACTACTTCTGGCTGTGACACATCAATCATTTCACTTCACAGCAGGTGTTGTCAGTCTCCTTATCTGTAAAATGGGCACCACACTCCTACCTAGCTTATGGGAATCTATAAAATGGGCACAACCATACCTACCTTGAAGGTGTGTTTTGAGACTTAAATGAGCTCACATGTGTGAAAGGGTTGCTACACGCCTGACATACTGTGGATGGCCAATAAACGCTGGCTGTTCCCTAGCTCTGGAAATGATTTGCTTCTCTGTGCTAGTTTCCCCTTCTAAAACGGAGATCGTGCAACAGTACCTCCGGCTCTAGGACATATTCGGCAAGTTAATCAATGTGAGGCACCCTGAATAGTATGTGGCACACAGAACACAATAAATGTCAGCCATCAGTCTCATGATTATTGTTTTTATTGCTCCTGTTAACCTTGTCAGGCAAACCTTCTAAAAACTGGCATAAGGAGACCAGAGAAACTAACCCCTAGTGGAGAAAAATTCAAGAGCCCTACCATCTTGCAGAGACTCAAGGACCGTTTTCTAGGAACCACAGCCAGGAAAGTCAGTCAGCTTAGAAGCCAAGGATGTGGATCAGAAGCAACCATCTGCCACCCCCTTTGACCCCATCACCAGTCCACGTTAGCTGGGTCAATCAGGGACTGCAGCCAGCCCTCCGGGAACTCCAGACCCAGGGCAAAGGCTACCAGGCAAGCCAAGGTCACGAGCCGGCCTAGGGAGCAGGGATAGTGGCTCCAAGCACCCACCCAGGAACCACAGCAAGAAACTAAATCCATGGGGGATTTGGCCACCCTAAGTCCTTCAGAGAAACCATCCTCCTTGATTCGGGCTGGGACAGGGCACCCCTGCCCAAGTCCCCTTGGCCCGTGCAGAGAGGAACAGCTGGGAAAACAGCTCTCAGCCTCATTGTCGCCTAATGGTGAGAGCAAGTGTTATCGCCTGGTGGGGAGTGTAAACATGATGGGAGGCTGGACAGCTAACCGGGAAGTTGCAAACAGCCTCATGGCCAGGATGGAGACTGCCATGATCTGTAGTGGTGCCTGGCTCCTCTGTACCCATCGCCAAGCAAGGTCTGGCCAGGACTGAACTCCCCCGTGCTTCTCTGAGAGGGGAAGACAGACAAGGTTGAAAGGCAGACCTGTTTACTCCAGCCCAGGCCTCTTACTGAGCCCAAGCAGCCCCCAAATGAGTGGAAGGGGGTCTTCAGAATCCCAAGGATCCAGACGTCCCCGGTCACCTTGCCTTGACAGAGAGGTGTCCCTCTCAACACTCCTTCCTCCTAAGTCTTAACAAGCAGAACCAGGGGCACAGCTCCTCAAATCTAAGCTCAATACCTCCTCCCCTCCCTAATATGGAGCTGAAAGCACAGAAACTTAAGAGGCTTCTAAGACCTCTCCTGCCCGCAGAAACAAAGCATTTGCCGAGAAAGGGTCCCACACGCCTTAAGATAGGGTCTAATAATATGAAAAGGTTGTGGGACAGACAGCAGTCCCAGTGACCATCCGATTCCCCCCAAAATCATTAAGAAGTTCAACAGCGACCCTCCCTCCTCCGGCTCCGTGTAACCCCCCAAGCCCCACCCACCAACCTCGGAGGCGAAAGCCTTTCCGCCACACTCCCCCGAACACCCACCGGGGCCTGCCCCCCCGCCCCCGCCGCGCGTCCCTCAGAGATTACAAACACCACAACTCTCCTCTGCTACGGCGCTCCTCCACGCTCAGGATGCCCCCCCCGCAGCACCCCAGTGGTATAACCCACACGGCGCTGCCTCGGCCGCACTTGGTACAGCTCCCTCGGCGGCAGCCCCCCACCTCCCTAGAACACGCTGGAGGGAGCGCTCCCACAGCCCCGAACCGGGAACAGCCCCCTACGCCGGGGAAGGCGCGCCCCCCCGATGGCTCAGCTGCCGCACACCGGGCGGGCGCTCCCTTCCCATCCCACTGGCTCAGCCCCCAGCGCCTCAGTGGTTCGGTCCCCGCACTCTGGCGTGGCCCCCCCGCGCCGCCTCAGTGGTACGGCCAGCCGCCCCCGCCCCCGGCCCCTCAGGGGTAGTCCGACCGCCCCCGCGCAGCCGCCCCCACTCAGTCCCGGAAGGGGGGGCTCGAGGGCCGCGGTCCCCGCCCGGCGGGCACTTGTGGTACGGCCCAGCGCCGCGCCGCGGGGGGTCCGGACGCGACCATCGCGGGGGGAGGCGCTCGGGGACACGCGCTGGCGCACTCACCTGTCACCGGCGGCCGCCCAGCCTCTCCGGCGGGGCTCGACTCCCGCCCATCGCCACGCTGCGCTTGGTCCCGCTCCTTGTGTTTCCTGGCGGCGGCAACTGCAGCGGCAGCGGCAACGCCTTCTCCGAGCCAGGCCCAACGGCTCGCGCGGCGCGGCCCCCCCGCCCCCTCCCCCCAGCCCCCGCTTACCGCCCCCTCCCACCCTCTGGCCGGAAATACCGCCTTCTCCCGCCACAAACAGGAACTGACGTAAAGAGCGAGAGATGAACACGGCGTGCGCCAGAGCGCAGGCGCAAGGCAGGGCAAGCGGCTGATTCAGAGCGGGACGCCTGCGTACTTTCGGCAAGTTTGGGTCGGTCTGGGTTAGCGAGGTGCCACGCGCAGGCGTCGGACGGAACGGAGAGACGGGATTGCGCAGGCGCAGCAGGACTCTGACGCCCGCTTTCCCTAAAGGCTCGCCGCTGTGATACTTCCCGGCAGCCCCTGGTCCTTATTTACATACGCTTTGATCTCGCTTTACTGTGATCTCGCCTCGCCTCTGGGTTCCGAGGCTCTTAAAGAGCCCTGGAGCGGGGGGTTAGGAGAGTTGTCTTTTCTCCGTGTCCCCTCGTGGTGAGTACGGGCTCGGAAGCCTCCCAAACCCAGCTTTGCATTTCCTTGCTCGTGATAGTAGACAGAAGGCTTGAGCGTTCTCTGTGCCTCTGTATCCGTATCTGCAGAATGGAAACAGAGCTGCGTCACTGGGCTATTGGACTTTTTAAAATGTAAATAGAACAGTTTATATGTTAGACATTCTGTAACTCCAAAACCTTAATCCTACCTGCTTATCATATATGTGCAATTAAATAGGGGTATAGGGCAGCCCGGCTGGCTCAGCGGTTTAGCGCCCGCCTTCGGCCCAGGGCGTGATCCTGGATCCAGGATCGAGTCCCACGTCGGGCTCCCTGCATGGAGCCTGCTTCTCCCTCGGCCTGTGTCTCTGCCCCTCTCTCTCTCTCTCTCTCTCTCTCTCTCATGAATAAATAAATACCTTAAAAATAAATAAATAGGGATATAGTTTTCTTATGGGTTCACTTGGGCCTAAAAAGACCTTAAAATCGCCGGTGGGGGACGCCTCGGTGGCTCAGTGATTGAGCGTCTGCCTTCAGCTCAGGTCGTGATCCCGGGGTCCTAGGATTCAGTTCCACATCTGGCTCCCCGCAGGGAGCCTGCTTCTCCCTCTGCCTATGTCTCTGCCTTTCTATGTCCCTCATTAATAAATAAACAAAATCAGAAAGAAAGGAAGGAAGAAAAAGAGAAATTAAAGAAAAAAGAAAAGGAAAGAAAGAAAAGAAAAAAGAAAGAAAGAAAAAGAAAGGAAAGAAAAAAAGAAAAAGAAAGAAAGAAAGAAGAAAGAAAGAGAAAGAAAGAAAGGAAAGAAAGAAAGATCACGTTGTGAGAAAAGAGCTATGCACAGATCCTGGCCCACTTGTCAACTACTGTACTAGGCAGCGAGAGACATCTGTCTCCCAGTCCCTAATCTCTCAAAGGTTGGGTAGGGCTTGCCTTCTGAACTTGGGGGCCAGTGTGCCACAGAGCTTGGCAGGTATGCATTGGTTAGTGAGTACTTCCAGTAGTAAAGACTCAGCTGAAAGTTGAAGAGTCGTAGGTCCACCCAAGTCTGAGGGAGTGATGCAGGCAATCCTCAGAGGTGGGCCTTAGTTTCCTCAGAGGTAAACCTGTGCTGGAACTAGACCTTAACTAATGTGTTTTCCAGCTTGGAATTTGCTGCTGTGTTCCTCATGGGCTTCCCCCAGCACAGTGTTGGTGACGGACCAATGCCTCCCCCACCACAGCCCTGACCAGTTCAGTCTCTTACTGTCTGGTGACGGGTCTGTCTCCTCCTCTGTGCAGAGAGCCCCATGAGGGAAAAGACCAGGACCGGCTCAGTCATTGCTGTGGAGCTAACACTGCCCAACAAGAGTCTTGGCACAGCGTATGCTCATGGGGACTATTTGTTTTAGAAACTAGTCCTTCCATTAATCTAGACTCACTGTTACTGTGGCATACCCTCTTTGCCCCCCTTCTGTGCTTAGCCCATTCCCCTGTTTCTTTTAAGATTTTATTTATTCATGAGAGACACAGAGAGGCAGAAACCCAGGCAGAGGGAGAAGCAGGCTCCCTGTGGGGAGCCAATTATGGGACTGGATCCCAGGACCCCAGAATCATGACCTGAGCCAAAGGCAGATGCTCAACCACTAAACCATCCAGGTGCCCCTGTCCCCCTATTTCTGAGTCTTCCCAACCTAAGTGGAATCCCTGCCCCTTCTGGGATGGACTACAACACATCTCACTGAAACCTCCCATGTGTTCATGTATAAATACATGAACTATTACATGAGGGGTAATAATAAATAAAATAAAATAATAAAAATAAAAAAATAAAATAAATGACTATTACATAAGGGGTAATAGTCCTCAAAAATGATGGCTTTCAACCTACGACCTAGTACACACATAGGCATACTTACCTATATACATATATATTTGTATGAAAGTGTCATCAAATACTATTTACTGGTATGTATCATGCACTCAGATTTTTTTCTTCCCCAGTGCTGTTCAAGGCTCTGCTAAACTGACTCTGATCCACTAAAGGGCCATGCCTTGCAGGCTAAAAAACACTAGTCTGGGGGGGAACAACACTCACTGGCTTGGGAGATAGGTCCTGCTTCCTGTGTCCTTGTCAAAGTAACTTTCACTTCTCTGGCCTTCCTTCATTGCAAAACAGTATCAATAAAATTTACTTAGCAATTGTTACAGGCTACATTCTGTTCTTGACACAGTCCCACCAAGGCTATCCTGTTGCCATCAACACCATCTTGGGAGGTTAGGTGCAACAGTACTTAAGAAGCTTGCTCAAGGTCCCAGGACACATTAAGAGTAAGGCAGGATTTGAACCCAAGGTGTCGGATACAAGAGTCTGCTGTGAATTCATATCATGCTGGGAAATTGGAAGTCATAGCTCTGTTTCTGCCCTGGCAAACCACTTAATTGGCAAACCACTTAATTATCATTCGGGGGGCCTCAGTCTCTCAATTTCCAAATCAAAGGTGATTGAGGAGAAAACTCTAAAACCTCAAATTGTTCTATACCCTCTAATCTATTCTACAAACTCCCTGCCTGTAATTGTAAACATGGGCTGTACATGCACCTCTGGGGATATGGGCCTATAGCTTCTCCCCTGAAGGTTGCCCAAAGGCTTCTTGATTCAGAAAAAAATGATTAAGAATCCTTCCCTGACAGACAGAGAGGGCATCTCCACAAAATCCGCTTCTGTTGCTATGGAGCAGAAATCAGGCTCTAGGGCATATTTCAACCCTTGTCAGAGATTGGACTCCAAGTGATGATTGGACAAGTCGCATGGACCAGCTATGAAGAACCTCTTGGTTGGGATGTCTGGGTGGCTCAGCGGTTGAGTATCTGCTCTGGGCTCAGAACATGGTCCTGGGGTCCCAGGATTGAGTCCCGCATCAGGCTCCCCAAGAGGAGCCTGCTTCTCTCTCTGCCTGTGTCTCTGCCTCTCTCTATGTCTCTCATTAACAAATGAATGATATCTTAAAACAACAACAAAAAACACCTCTTGGTAGCCCCAAACAGGGAACTTCCCCTCCATTCCCACAAGGTCTGGGGGTCTATGGCAGTAGTGGAGCTGACCATGGGGAGGAACCTTCTCTGCCACATGGGCAGAGGGATATACAAGCAGGAGGACTCAGATTTACCCCGTTCTTCATCCTAAGAGCATGGGGGGGGGAGAAAGTCCATAGCATTGATCAGATTCTCAAAGAGTCTGGAACTATTTAAAAAAAAAAAAAAAAAGTGTTTATTTAAAGGAGTTTCCCCAGGGCAGCCTGGGTGGCTCAGCGGTTTAGTGCTGCCTTCAGCCCAGGGTGTGATCCTGGAGACCCAGGATCGAGTCCCGCTTTGGGGTCCCTGCATCGAGCCTGTTTCTCCCTCTGCCTATGCCTCTCTCTCTCTCTCTCTCTCTCTCTCTGTCTCTCATGAATAAATAAATTCTTTAAAAAATAAAAATAAATAAAAGTTTCCCATGTTATACAGAAATGTTGAAATATCTTTGACTCCCCAGCCAGAAGTTACTAAGCCCTACCCTAGATGCTATTGTTTGGGAAGATCCTTTTAGAGCAATTTTAAGTGTTTGGCAGAAGGACAGATAAACCTCAGGGATTCTGTAAATGTTGGTTCCAGTTTCCTTTTTATAAAATATGTTTCTGTTTCAAAAATTGTAAATGGAAGACACCATGCATCATGCCCATTCAGCTTTTTAACACGTTAGAGATTCCCAAAATGTTTAAGTGGACATGCGAAGCTAATGCACTTGTATGCAAACCTTGGGATGAAGCTTTTTCTACTCTTGATAAGATCAAACACTTTTTCCATCTGCTCTGAATACATAGATGACATCCCATCCCCTGTGAAATAAAAGCTAAAGGCCTCATCATAGCCTTCAGGGCCCCATGGGCGCTGCCCCTGCTTATCTCTCTAACTTCATCTCAAGCTACTCTTGCCCTTGACCACCATGTTCTGGACACACTAACCTCTGCCCCTCCAAAACCACAAGCTTGTTCCCACCTCAGGGTTTACTTGCTGTTCCTTTTGCCTGGTCTACATACTTCCCTGATCCTGATCTGTGCATGACTGGCTCTTTCTTGCCTTTTGGAACTTAGTTGAAATCTCACCTCATTAGAGATCCTTTCCCTGGCCACCCCAAATCCCAAAAAGCCACACCGTTACTATTTCTGAGCACATTTGAATTCCCTACCTAGCACTTAACACTAAAGAGTATTTTGGTTGTTTATTTTGTAGCTGGCTTTCCCCAAACCAGAATATAAATTTGCCCATGAGGGTGAAGACCTTGTCTTGGGTGGGCACCACTGTTCCCACCCCTAGAACAATGCCTACCACATAGTTAGGACTTGGGGGTTAACAAATAGTTGTTGACTGTCATTTTGTTTTGCTTTAAAGACTTTATTTGAGAGAGAGCACAAGCTATGGGGAGAAGCAGACTCCCCACTGAGAAGGGAGCCTGACATGGGACTTGATCCCAGGACCCCAAGATCATTACCTGAGCAGAAGGCAGTTGCTTAACTGACTGAGGGAACCAGGTGCCCCAGAATGTGGTTTTTATTAAGAAGGCTAAAGCTAGGGGCACATGGGTGGCTATCTGCCTTCGGCTCAGGTAATGATCTTGGGGTCCTGGGATCAAGCCCCATGTCAGGCTCCCTTCTCAGTAGGGAGTCTGCTTCTTCCTCTGCCCCCCCCCCCCCATACCTCTACTCATGCAGAAATAAACATAGGCCCAAGGAGGGCCTCTTACTATATACCACGTGCCAGAACGCTGTGGCGGACAGATCCATTCCCACAAATGTCTCAGGCCATGGACTTTACATGTATGGGTCCAGATTTGAGAAACAGAAAGTCTAATTTTATGCTGAAGTATATGGATTTGAAACAGTGAGATACTTAAAACATAATTTCCTACATTACTAAGAAAAATTGAGGTAATATGAGTATCACCTAATTTTTTTTTAGGTTCTCACGAAGAGGAATTTTTTCACAGCTGCCCAGCACGGTGGCTTACAAGCTATTCCCGCTGATGCCACAAGAGGGCGCCACATGAGCTGGCCATCCCTGCGGGAACTCCCACTGACTAGCAGGTGTCAAGCCTTCCCGGGAAACAAGGGGGCGGGACCTTTGTGTTGTTACTTAAACATTCACTGTTTATAGGGAAACTGACCTGACACCTAAGTGCAACACGTGATCCTGAATTGGATTGGAGGGGCAGGGGTGGGGGGGATGGCCATAATTAAGAACATTATTGGAACAATTTATGAACCTGAAGTATGAACTGGTTCTTTAGAGGAATATTTTATGTTAAATGTCTAGGTTTTGATAGCTACACTGTGCTTATGGAAGAAAATTTTCCTGTTTTCAGGAAATACACACTAAGGTAGTATGAGGTTAAGAGGCATAATGTTTTCCAACTTTCAAACGGTTCAAAACACAACATGGGAATGTGTGTGGGTGTGTGTGCGCTCATGGAGAGGGAGACAGGGAAGAGGGAACGATAAGACAAATGGAGCAATTAACAAACCTAGATAAATAATATACAGAAATCAGGGGTGCCTGAGTGGCACAGCTGTTTGAACATCAGACTCTTGATTTCAGCTCAGGTCATGATCTCAGATGTGAGAAACCCCTTGCACCATTATTGCTACTTTTCTAGAAGTTTACAATTATATTATTTTAGAGAGAGAGAAGGAGAGGAGTACGGAGTGGGGGTGGGGAGGGGCAGGAGAGAGAGAATGCCAAGCAGGTTTCACATCCATCACAGAGCCTGATGCAGGGCTTGATCCTACAACCCTGAGATCATGACCTGAGCTGAAACCAAGAGTAGGAAGCCTAACTGACTGAGTCCACCCAGGCACCCAAAGTTTACAGTTATATTAAAATAGTTACCCAAAAAGCTATCTTTGTAACCAATGAGAATGTCATGAAAGAGTTAAGTGTTGGTGCTGAAAATCCTCCCTGAAAATCATCAATTTCAGAGACAAAATTAGATGACAACACTGTGCCTGGCACTGTGAAGCCTTTAATCATCCTGTGAGGTAGATGCTATTACTCCCATCTTATTGTAAAGAAATGAGCACAGAGAGGCTGAGTGACCTGACCAAGATCACACAGCTGTGGAGCTCATGCTCTTTAACCGTAACAGAGCACCAAGAAGGCCAAATGATGGCCACGAGATGCTATACTGGTCATTTAGAAGCACTGCACCAAACGTGAAGAAGCAGAAAAGGCAGCTTCAGGGAAAAGCTATGAAACAATGAATGTAGGTTTCTGTGCTCTGAACCCCTGCTTCAACTTGATAGTCAAGTCTATGCCAAAGTCTGTCTTGAATTATGCAAGGTTTGACCAAAATAAAATTGGGACATCAAGTAGACTGGGGATTCTGAGGTAACTGAACCTGCTAGCCATTAAGAAGGGAGGAAAAGGGATCCCTGGGTGGCGCAGCGGTTTGGCACCTGCCTTTGGCCCAGGGCGCGATCCTGGAGACCCGGGATCGAGTCCCACGTCGGGCTCCCGGTGCATGGAGCCTGCTTCTCCCTCTGCCTGTGTCTCTGCCTCTCTCTCTCTCTGTGACTATCATAAATAAATAAAAATTAAAAAAAATAAGAAGGGAGGAAAAATTAGAATGTCCCTCAGACAAATCTGATTATTCTCAATATTTACTTGTCAATACACAAATGATGTAAATTCAAATTTGTAAATAATTGCACTCCTGTATATTTTGCCCTCTGGATATGTCCAATCATAAGCAAACTGTGGTGGACGCAAGAGGTGCTGTGATAAAAAAAAAAGACCTGGAAACCACCAAGTGTCCCCGGTGAGAAACTGGTTCAGTATGTCAAGGTATATCCACACCAGGGGGATGCCAAGCAGCTACTTTAAAAGGAAGCTCTTTCCAGTAAGCACATTAAAAGGCATTTAACGTCACTGGCCACTGGGGAAATGCAAATCAAAGCCACAGTAACAAGATACCATTTCACACCCACTAGGATGGCCACAATCAAAAAGACAATGTGGTGGTGAGAATGTGAAGAAATTAGAACCCTTGTACAGGGATCCCTGGGTGGCGCAGCGGTTTGGCGCCTGCCTTTGGCCCAGGGCGCGATCCTGGAGACCCGGGATCGAGTCCCACATCGGGCTCCCGGTGCATGGAGCCTGCTTCTGTCTCTGCCTCTCTCTCTTTCTCTCTGTGACTATCATAAATAAATAAAAATTAAAAAAAAAGAACCCTTGTACACCGCTGGTAGAAACGTAAAATGGCACAGCCGCCCTGGAAAACAGTCCAGCAGTTCTTCAAAGGGTGAACATAAAATTAATATATAGCCCAACAATTCAACTCACGGGTATATACCCAAGAATGAAAACATGTCCACACAATTACTCATACATGGGTGTTCAGAGCAGTATTATTCATAATAGCCAAAAAGTGGGAACAATGTACATGTCCATCATCTTGATAAACAAAATGTAAAAAATCTATACATTGCTGCATTATTTGTCAGTTTTTGAAAATGATGGAAGATCTGTGGTATAACCTGAATGAACCTCAAAAATGTGCTGAGAGAAGCCAGACACAGAAGGCCCCGTACTGTGTGATTTCATTTATATGAAATGTCTAGAAAAGGCAAATCTATAGAGACTGATTAGTGGTTACCACTTGGAGTGGGGGAGGGCAGAATTTAGGAGGACTTGGGGAACGATGGTTAAAGGGTATGGGGTTTCTCTCTGGGGTAATGAAAAAAATCCTAAAAGTCTAGTGATAGATGCACAACTCTGTGAATAACAAAAGTCATTGAATTGTGCACTTTAGATAAGTGAATGGATATGTGAATTATATCTCAATAAAGTGTGTGTGTTTTTCAAGAAGCTCATTATGTACTTATATGCAGTGAACTACAGGATATATTAAGCACAAAAAGCAAAGCGCCAAACTGCCATATATGCTACCATCCGGGTGGGAAAACAGTTATGTTTGTGAAGGAAATACTTCTGGAAGGACACCTGCACCCCAGTAACACCAACTGCCTCTGGACAGGGAAACTGGATGACCCAGAGAAGCGGAGAGAGTTGTTTTTAATTCTTAGGAGATACCAAAAAAGTATAAAGAATAATAAATACAATGAACACCTGTGTGCCCAGGTTTAAAAAACATTCCCATACTCTGGTTTTTTCTGTTTTCTTTTTTTTTAAGATTTTATTTTTAAGAAATCTCTACACCAGCATGGGGCTCAAACTCATGACCCCGAGATCAAGAGTTGCACGTTCCACCACCTGACCCAGCTGGGCGCCCCACCATTCCTAGACTGTTGAACCTCTGTGCCCTCTCCAGTCGCATCCCATCCCATCCACCCCTAGAGGGAACCATCATCCCACATTAGGAGTTTATCATTCCTATGCATATCATACATTTACTATATTTTAAATAGTAAATTGATTAAATTCTTAAGTAAATAAGTAGTAACAGTTTGCATATTTTAAAACTACACATATTCTTCTGCAATTTGCTTTTCACACTCAGTGTTTTGCTTTATTCGTATTGATACGTGCAATGCTAGTTCACTTTCATTGATGTATAATATACCGCATCCAGTACATCATGTAGTACATCCAACATTGATGTATAATTTGCCCAGATGGACACAAAACAAGCTCTCATCCCCCATGCTCTTCTTCCGATGAGACACTGACATTCCTATCATTGAGAGGCAGAGTCTACGGCCTCGAATCTGAGCAGAAGTGAAGCAACGTGACTTCCAATGCTAGCTTAGAACAGGCAATACAGTTTTCCCTGATTCTCTTGAGCACTGATTCTCTTGAGCAGTGCACTGTTAGAACCCAGCCACGGTGCCGTAAGGAAGCCCAGGCCACGTGGCAAAGCCCTATGTAGGCATTCTGGCTGATAGCCCAAGCTGAGGTCTGAGCTAAGTGCCAGTATTGGTTAACCACCAAACAACTGGGGAAGGTTTCAAGAGGACACTAGCCCCAGCCAATATCTTACTGCAACCACATGGAGTCCCCAAGTGACATCGTCTAATTGAGCCCAGTCAACCCCCCAGAACCATTAGAGGTAACGATTATTGATTTAAACTGATAAGTTTTGGGTGGTTCATTGTGTATTAGATAATTGAAACAATTATGCCACACTGTGTCCATTCTCCAGTTGATAGATACTTGGGTTGCTTCCAAGTTAATGCTCTTACAAACAGTGATCCTACGAACTCTCTTATACCTTCCTCTGTATGTGTGTTTGTTTCTCCAGGACGGTAATTGCTGGGTTAGGGAGTATAACATCTTCAATTATACTACAACCTACCAAATTATATTCCAAAACGGTTGGTACCAACTGATACTCCTAAAGCAGTGTCAGTTGGTATCTTCCCGGACACTGGAGACATTGAATGTGTTGCCAATCTTCTAGGCCCAACACAGTCTTATTGTATATACCCTTTTGTACCTTTGGATTTTTTATCATTTGCATGAATTGATCCCAAATAAACAGTTAAATGTACACTAATAAATTATTGCTTTCCGGGATCCCTGGGTGGCGCAGCGGTTTAGGCCTGCCTTTGGCCCAGGGCGCGATCCTGGAGACCTGGGATCGAATCCCACGTCGGGCTCCCGGTGCATGGAGCCTGCTTCTCCCTCTGCCTGTGTCTCTGCCTCTCTCTCTCTCTGTGTGACTATCATAAATAAATAAAAATTTAAAAATAAAAGGAAAAAAATACTACTTTCCTATTTTAAACATGCTTTATACACTGGGGTTCCATATTAAGATTGCATTTTTTTAAAAAAAAGGAATTGTCGCCCCAGTGGCAATGAGCACATCTCATGCCTAGATCTTGGTTTCGATTCTCAGTCACCATTCTAAATAAAATAAGTTGGGACTCCTTGGAGAAATGGCTGACTTTAGGACCAGGGCAGGAAGTATATAAGATGAGCCTGGAGTATCTGTAGTGCCAGAAAGTATGGAATACTAAAAAACACAAAAATACCCACCACACAATAAATAAGTCCAAGGACACAGGAGCCAACTGAAAGAGTCCCCAAATATCAAAGCCAGAATAACAAAATAAATCAAGTAGTATTGGATTATATAACCCAAAGCATAAAATAAGTACCCATGAGTCCATACTGTTGAAAATAAAAGGATTGAATAAATTAATAAAGAGACACACCTCCCTTACAGAAGAATTCCCAGATTTATTTATAATTCATGTCGGTACTTTGCCCCTAAGGAGGTGAAGCATAAGCCCCGTGCTCCTTAGGTGAGGGCTGCACAGAGTGACTTCCTTTCATAGTTCAGTACGGAAAGGGAGAAGAACTTGATGGTGGAGAAACCTGGCAAACAGTAGTGATCAGGGTTAACATAAATAGTGATACATCATGTGTGCACTCTGTACCCTAGACACAATGTAATAAAATGGCAATTTACCTCTGAGCTCTTCCTCTGAAAAACACATAACTCTGGTATAACGATGAGAAAGGCAAATCTCAATTGAGGGACAATCTCTAATAGACCTGCCCAATATTCTTCAAAACGGTCAAGGTCATCAAAAACTGCCACAACCAAGAGGGGCCTAAGGAGGCATTGACAACCCCCTGTGTTAACACATACCTTGGAAAACACAAATGTGACGTGGTGGAACAGAAAGGGTCCTAAAACTAAGGAAGAAGCTAAGGAAATCTGAATAACTATGGGCTTTGCTTAATACTCATGAAATCAATATTGGTTCATTCATTGTAACAAATGAGTCACACTACTGTAAGATGTTAATAATAGGGGAAATTCAATGTGGACTCTACAGGAGCTCTGTCCAAAGTGTATGTCTCAATTCTTCTGTAGATCTAAAACTCGTCTACCAAATGAGGTCTGTTCTAAAAAGTAAAGTCTTAAAAAAAGAAAAATGTAAAAAGGCGAGACTCCTGGTCAGCTTCCTGACATCAAACCCAGTCCCGCCACCTGCCAGCTGGGTCCGGCTGTGCCTGTTTGATGAAGTCTGCAGAGGGCCCAGAGTTCACAAAGCAGGTAAAGTTCAGTACAGGTGAAGAGCAGGCCTTCAAAGGCAGATGTACAGGAGCAACACTCATCAAACTAAGCTCAGATTCCTGAAGGAGGGAAAAGAGGGTTTGAGGTGGCCGCAGCCCAATGCCTGGCCCATCTGGGGGGCACTGGGCAGTGACACTGGAGGAAGGGACTGTGGGGCTGCCTGCTACAGGCATTACAAGTTCCCATCTTGCTTTTGCATCTGCTGGTGTGAGCTACCAGTGGCGGTGACCTCATCCCAAGACCACCATCCAAACAGAAATCAGCCACCTGGGCTGGCTCAGATCTGGTTCTGTGATTTGGCAGGAGCCCTAGGTTCACTGCACCTCCCTTTCACATCTGCTCATGAGATGAGAATAGGAAGTCCCTGACCTTCATGCTGCTGCCCTTTCCCTGAGGACTTGGGAAGTCTGTCAACTGAGCAAAGCACTTACGTAGTTCTTCCTGGCACAAAGGTGTGGTCCACGTCAGCTTTCAGCATTCTCTGCCCCACTTCTTCTGGTGGTCTCCAACTATGAGTCCAATGGCTCTTAAGTCCGTTTTGGAAGGGGGCAATAAGTGTATGAGTAAATCATCCAAAGAATGTCAACATTCTCGGGGGAGAGCCTGATTCAGATTTGCTATTGACCCAATTATGAGTATTTGCACTGAACTGGTATGAACTGGTATTCTTCATATTGATCTCTGAGCTGACCCCACATGCGACGGGGCCATCTACTGCAGCACTGCTTGTAATAGCAAGAGACCAGAAACAGCCTGAATTCCCTTCTAGAAAGGACTGAATAAGTAAATATGCACGTGTGCTTGTACAAGTGTTACTACATGTTCCTCTGCCAATATGCATGTATGGGTGCGTGTGTACACAAAGCACACAAACATAAACACATTTCCGAGAGGATTACTCGAGAAACTGGAGATACTGGTGGCCTCTGAGGAGGGCACTGGAAGGCCAGTAGACTTGGGAAGAAGCTTTTCACCATAAAGCCTTTTGTATCTTTTGCAGTTTTGAACCATGTGAATGTATTATGCTCAAGAACATTTAATTCAACCAGAGGAAAAATAACACACAGCTATGGTGTGTTGGGGCTGGTTTGGGGGAATAGCCAAATCAAATGGCGGGGCCACAGTGGTTCTGGAGCAGCTGGGAGGCACACAAGGTATCTGGTCCGGTCCATCTGGCAAACAGTGGAAGGATGGGGCAGGACTCTCAAGGCCTGCAGCACCCCAAAGCAATAAACACTTCCTACAGCAAGTTTTATGCTTTGGGGAGTAGGGGAAGACAGGTACACACAAGAGAAGTCTAGAAAATCCAAAACCACTATCCTAGGACCCCGTCCTCAGCTCTCCAAAATGTCTTTGTTTCAAACCTGCAATTGACCCTTCACAGGGTAGGAGTTAGGGGGACAAGGCTCCTGGTCAGCTCCCTGACTTACCACTTGCCAGATGGGTGACACCTTCAGCAGTTTACTCCTCTCTGGGTGTCCATAAAGAGCAACAGTGACATGATTTCCCTCATGCACGTTAGTCTTTCCTGGTAAGTGAGCTACCCTCGTTTTCACATCATTACACACTCAAGAAATCACCCAGCGCTCTTAAATTTAGTTATCGGAACTCTTCCTATTAACCCTGGCAGTAGCTAAAATTACCCATGAAGTGGAACCAGAGAAAATAACTAGGGAAACTAGGGAAAGAAAATCAAGAGTTTAAGAGCAGCAAGGAAAGTGCGGATCCATGTGAGCTCCTGCCTGCGGTGCCACCACCACGAAGGGGCAGCCTCCACAATCACCGCTGCCCACATCTGCTGCCTTCTCGATGGCCGACCTCAAGTAGTACCCCGTGCGCCTCGCCTGGGCCCTACCATCGTCCCTCACCCCAAAGCCCAGCCTTTCCCACCCCAGGCCCCGTGCCTGGCATACCACCTGACGCACAGCAGCCCCCCAGCATGACATGACTCAGAAACCACAAATGAACGGATCATGGGCTCAAGAAGACGACACAGGTCTGGGGACGGATGGTGGTAGTGATTAGGCAACAATGGGAATGTACTGAATGCCACTGAACAGGATCCTTACCGATGGCTAAAATGGTATGTATGCTTCACCACAATTTAAAAAAAAAAAAAAAAGATGAAAAAGGATGAAGTCTAATCTTATCCTCACCTGCTTTTAGGCCTCCCAAGCCCCAGGCCACTCCCTGCTAATCGAATCAACTCTGTTCTCTACATGGGGAAAGGGCCCCCAATTCCCTTCTGGGCCCTCTCCTGTCTCTCTGCTCCTTTCCAGCTCATATCGCCAGGCCTTTGGCTTTGAACACAGAGCCCCCCCGAGTGCTCCCTGAAGCTGCTGGACTCCAGCGCAGGTACCCCCCACTCCAAATCCCGGCAGCCCAGCACCTGCCTGCCCCTGGCTCCTCCCTCCATAAACAGCACCTCTAGCCAGATGCCCCAATCTCCCCTCTAGGTGATCCTGCTCCCTGCCACTGCACCCCAACTGCCGCTGCTCCTCTGAAGCCCCTCCTTCCCCACACTTCACCCCATGCCACCTTCCTTTCCTGCCTCTGCTCCTGCATGGCTGCCTCCCTGCCTCCACCCCTGCCCTCCCGACAATTCATCCCCTCCAAGGACCAAAGCCATCTTCACAAACGGCAACTCAGACCCTCACCTGCCAGCTTTAAACCCTCTCAAACTTCTCAGGGCTTACAGAAGATGTCTGAATTCCTCGTTGTGGGTCTCAAAGCCCCAGGTCATCTGGTGCCCAGCCACGTGCCCCAGCCCATGCTGTGTGGCAGGCCCCTTGCTCCCTGGCCAGCCACCCTGGCTTTCATGTTCCTTTGTCCTGGCTGTGTGTTCTGCCTGACACTTTCCTCCTGTACCTCACATAGCCGCTTCTGATCCTTCCCATCATTCCCAGCTCAGCCCTTACCTCACCTCCTCCGAAAGGCCTTCTTACCCCAACATCTGAAGAAGCTCTGGGCCCCTTGTGCTCCTCCCTCCCGTTCTTCCCACAACACGACCCTTTAACCACCATCTCCCTGGCCAGAGGTCAGCCGTGCAGGCAGGGGCTTGTCTACCTTGCTCCCAATGGATCCCCAGCTCTTTGAACAAGCCTGGAACAGAGCAGGGACTGTGCAGCAGTAAACAGGTGTATGGTCTAACCAACAGGAACCCACCACCTCACAACGGAGCCTGCCGTTTGGAAAGCCACCAATAGGCAGAGTGGCAGAAACAGGTGAGGCATACAGAGGGGGAGGACACAGTGACAGAACCACTACAGCTGGGGGAGAGAAGAGGAAGTCCAACTGCACAGTGACCATGACCGTCATTCCCTTCCTTGGGGCCTGCACCAAAGATGTGGCCCCGTGGAGTCCTGACCTCCAGAAACAGAGCCCAACCCTTCGTTGGCACCCCCACCTACTTTGTGCTTTGTATGAAAAACCACCCTGTGACTCACCCTAAAGGAGGGGAGGGAAACAGTTTGAAAGTCACAAAAATATATTAAAACAGCTGTTTTCTTCTCTCTCTCTCTCTCTCTTTCTCAGCACCGGCCTCCCTTCCCAGGGACCCCTGCCCACCACCAGCTGTGAGCTTTCAGAGAGAAAGATGCCCAGGGCAGGAAAGCAGAGGTTCCCTGCTGCAGCCCAGGGTCTGGGGAGGTCCCTCCAGCCTGGGGGTGAGGGCAGCTAACAGTCTCTACAGGCTCGACGCCACCGCCGACGAGGGGGCCGCTGGGAGGCCGGAGGTGCAGGAGGGTCAGGCAGGACGCAGCGGACAGTCGGGCCTTGCCACAGGGACAGAAAAACAGAAGAGAAATAAACAGTATGAAGAGAGGGAGAGACATAGAAGTTAAAGTGGGGGGCAGGCAGAGGGACGAGGGGAAGTCAGGAAGTGGGCAAGGTGGGGGGACTCTGGGGGACTGGGAGGCCAGGCAGCTGGGGTAGAGGCAGCAGACGCCACTGAGGGGCAGGAAGGGGAACAGAGGAGGGAAACGAGCACGTGGCTCTGGGAGAGGTAGAAAAGTGGGTCCTGCCAAGGCCATAGAGAGGAGAGAACAGAGGACATGAGAAAGGAAAATCCCAGAGCAGCAAGGCCAAGCCACAACGACCATCTCAGACTGGGAAAACTGAGGTGAATCCCCAGAAAGCTTGGGCTGGCTTGAATGCCTGAGGGAGACAAGCAGTGTCATCTGGCTGGGCACACCTCACGGGAGCCTCTGCTGGAGCCAGAGGCCTGGAGAGGGGCCTGCGCCCCGCCCAGAGGCTAGAAGGTCCTGCGGCCCAGTCTTTTGAACACGCTCACTGTGCCCGCATGGTCCATCTGGGCGCCCAGGCCCTCGCTGGAGCTGCTCCCCCGGGGCCCCACCAGAGTCCTCTTAATGGTGACCTTGACCTCGGCCAAGGACTTACTCTTGGTGCTCGTGACCTGGCTGTCCTGGGCCTCGGGCACAAGGGCAGCTTTGCCCAGTCTCTGGATGATGCTGACTTTGGACAGGGACTCCGGCTTCCTCTCGAGCCCAGGGCGTGAAGAAAGGGCTAGGCGCCGCAGTGTCGGGGTGGCAGCCGTTGTGGCTGAGCTCGTGGCCTTGGCTTTGACAGTCAGTGCTGGCTGGGGACTGGGCTTGGCTGGGCCCCGGCCCAGCTTCTTCAGAACGCCGGCATACTGCAGGACAGAGCTGCTGCTGTCATTGTCGCTGTCCCAAGCCAGATCCTCATCCATCTCTGGGGTGGCCCCCAGGCGGCTAAAGACTCCTGTGGGCTGCAGGGATCAGAAACGAGACATGTGAGTCATTTAGTCATTCGAACGCATGCATGCAGAGCTGCCTCATCCGTGCCCGGCCTTGCTGGGAGAAACACCCAACGGTGACATGGTGACACCCTAGACAGTGGGGAAAGCCGTGACAGGGGATGTCCAGATTGCTGGCACAGCCCAAAAGAGACTCCTGACCTTGGCTGAGATTCAGGAGAGACACCCTGGACAAGGGACATCTGAGATAAGATCTGAAAGTTTGGCTAGCAGGTCTAGTAAAGATGGGAGGAGAGAGGGCACCACACATACACACACACACACACACACACACACACACACACACGGAGAAGACCATTTACAAAGGTCTGCAGGGGGCCACGACAAAAGACAAAGGACAAATCTGGTCCTTTGCTCAACAGAGCTTTCCTGAGTCCCAACTGCCCCAGGGCACTGTGCAGGCTGGTGCTGGGGACACAGCGGCAACTATGAAAGCCCTGGCCTGCCCTCAGGGGGCTCACAGTCCAGTGGGGGAGACAGACCGACATCAGAAACGACACAAACAACTCCCTAATTATGACCGTCCTGTGTTCTCTGGCAGAGATGGGAGTGCTGGCAAGCGGCAGCCAAGGAAGCCACACCTCCTCTGGGAGTACAGTGATGCCTATTCCGAGGTGCTGAGTTTAAGGCAGGTCCTCGAGGATGAATGGCAGAGAAAAGGGCAAGGGCCAAGCCCTCGAGGCAGGAATCACATGCATGGAGCATTAGCTCTGTACTAAGCTCTTTACATGGCAGTATCGTCAAGCCACATGATCCCAAGTGTTATTATCATGTTAAGATTCTAGGAAGTAAGAAAAAAGTTGGGTGAGCCCTGGGAGCAAGGGATAGAGAGGCAGGAAATGCAGCTGGGGAGCTCCGGTGCAGCTGATCAAAGCAACATTTAAAGCGTGCCTACCATGCACTGGATGACGTCCCCAGCACTGTGCAGGTATATCCCACTTAATCCTCATGACCACCGCAGGAAGTGGGAACTAGACAAATAAGGAAACTGAGGTACAAGCTGCTTAAGTGACTCGGCCAAGGCCATGCAGCCAGGGAGTGGCAGAGCTACCTGGATTCACGCTGGGCAGGCAGGACTTGGGCTGCAGGCCAAGGCAAGGAGGGTGGTGTTCACCCTGGCCACGGTGAAAATCGTCTGATGGGGGGGTGGGGGGATGGCCTGTCCTATGGGTGGGCACACACTGCTGCCATAGGGGAGGGGGTTCACAGGAGCTGCAGAGACCAGTTAGGAGACGGGGAGAGGTGACAGACAGGGAAACCAGATGGAGCCATCATCGGAGCCTGCCTGGAATGAGGGCACTGGGGCATCCCTGAGACAGGGCTCAGGACAGGAGTCCCTTTAGGGGAAGATGCTGAGGCCAGTCTGGGACATGGAGATGGGAGAGGCCCGAGGGCGGCATGCGGGAGTTGGCCCGACCCCAGGGGCTGGAAATCGAGAGAGAGGTTGCCGAGGTGCAAAGAAGGGAACTGAGGCAGTTAATGCGGATGGGGCACAGGGAGTATGAGGGGTCAGAGGCAGGATCCACACCCTCAGGAAGACAGAGTAGAGAACCTCAGGTGGGTCCCCCATTTCCAACTCACTTTATTCCCTGTTGTTGTGTCTGCCTTGGTCTCAGCGCCGAGCCGGTCAAACACGGATGTCCTCTGGAGACCTGGGAGGGAAGTGAGCCCTCAGCCAGCACCTGCTGAGCAGTGCGTGGAGCCGAGGTCTGGCCGAGCACCATGCATTGTGCAGACAAGGGAGGGGAGACATGGCTAGCCCAGGCCCGGGCAGCTCTGGTCCAGGCAGGCACAGACTCTGTGTCTACACCTTGGCTAACACAGATCTGACCCACACATCTCTGGCTAGTACTAAATGTGGGAAGGAGCTACTAAAATTGACCCTTGGGCTCCTCGAGACTGTACAAGTTTGCAAAATGTGTGTGCGGAAAAGGCTCTTAATCCCTCCTTGTTCCCTTCACTCTTTTTTGGATCATGGGCCTGAGAGTCTGTGGACTGGTGATAAGTCCTCTCCCTAAATCCCAACCCAAATAGCCATTGATAGAATGTTTACTAAACCATGATATGTAAATACAATGCAAATATTAAATGACCATTAAAAAATATGAAAACAAAACAAAACAAAAAATATGAAAACATGGGGCACCTGGGTGACCCAGTTGCTTAAGGGTCTGCCTTTGGCTCAGGTCATGATCTCAGGGTCCTGAGATGGAGCCCTGAGTCGGGCTCCCTGCTCAGCCAGAAGCCAGCTTCTCCCTCTCCCTCTGCCCCTCCCCACTGCTCCTGCAGAGGCACGCTAGTTCTCCCTCTCAAATAAATAAATAAAATCTTAAATAATAAAAAATGTGAAAGCAGATCCACATGTATTGTGGTGAAAGAGAGCTCAATAAAAAGTTCTAGAAAGGGGTGCCTGAATGGCTCAGTCAGTTAAGTGTCTGCCTTCAGCTCAGGTCATGACCTCAGGGTCCTGGGATCAAGCCCTGATACCAGGCTCCTTGCTTAGCAGAGTCTGCTTCTCCCTCTCCATCTTCCCTCTTCCACCTGTCCTCCCCAGTCCCTGCTCTGCTCTCTCTCTCTCTACCCCCACCAAAAAAAAAAAAAAAATTCCAAAAATAAACTTATAGAACAATACCTACAAGATGATGCTATTTGTGATTTTTAAAAAACACCTGTATGGGTCTATATACAAATACATGCATACAAGTTCACAGATGCTGGTCTGGAAAGGTTAACAATGGTGTGGGATATGGGATTGAGGGGACAGTCAGTTGGTACTAAATATTCTTCTGCACCATATGAATGTTCTTCCAAGAAGACACATAGAATATTCTCAAAGGAACACTGCAAGGAAGGAAGACCATTTCTGTACTACCAGATAAAAACCCCAGCTATGGACTGAATCTCTGGCTCATAATGATGGTTCCCACATTTTGGGGACCTGCCCTCAGCCAGGCACAGCCACCACTTTACAAGCAGGCAATCATGGAGTCCAAGCCCCTGCCCTTGGGGAAAGGGTGCCAGCTGAGGCATTTAGGAACCCTGCTCCACTAACTGTAGGATGACAGGGTGGAGGTCGGTATGTGTCCTCCTCCTCTATGGCCACCAACACTGTCCACTTGGCCAAGGCCCCCTGGATTTCGCTAGAGCCTGATTCAGGGCCAGTGCCTGTAGGGCGTGACCAACCCCATACAATGCAACAAAAGGGAAATGCAGTCTCTATGCCAACATGGCCGATACCTTTCGCTGCTTGCTGCTGCTCCAGGATCTTGCGGGTCCGGGGGGTGGTACCTTTAGGCATGTTGATGATGTACTTCCCCTCCATCTCAGCAGTGACCCGGCGCCGCTTGGTGGGAACAGCCAGGCTCTCCTCCTCCCGGCGGGCCAGGGCTGCTATGGAGGAGCAGGTAGTGAGCATCTTCTGGGATGGAATATTCTCCTGGGTTGGGGGCTGGACACCCTGCAAAGGGCACAGATGTGCCCTTTATCTCCATACGTTCAAATGACTGGAATCCCTTATCTTCCCAACCACTGCTGACTCTGAACCACAGAGACATTCAGAGGTTGGGCACAACAGGGCTGTTGATGGAGCTCAGAATCCCCATGGGGTGCCGGGCATCCCTAGGCTCTCTGTGGCTCTGTCCCTATCCCAAGCAGGCTGACCTCCCAGCCCAGCTGGAATCCCCTCAGAAGGAGAAACTGCTGGGTGATGGAAAAGCTTAAGAGCTCCAGCCAGTAGTGGTTTCACGGGTATAATCATTTTTTAAAGTAATCAAACTGGGGGCGCCTGGGTGGCTCAGTCAGTTAGGCAGGCATCTATCTGCCTTTGGCTCCAGTCATGATCCTGGAGTCCCATGATTGAGCCCCTGCATCAGGCTCCCTGCTCAGTGAGGAGTCTGCTTCTCCCTCTGACCCTCTCCCCTCTCATGCTCTCTCTCACTCTCTCAAATAAATAAAATCATTTTTAAAAGTTTTAAAAAATAAATTAATCAAGCTGTATACTTACAATTTGTGCATTGTACATAAGTAAATTATACCTCAATTAGATTTGCTTTTTTTTTAAGATTTTATTTGACAAAGAGAGAGAGAAAGAGACAGAGAGAGCACAAGCAGGCAGAGTGGCAGGCAAAGGGAAAGGGAGAAGCAGGCTCCCCGCTGAGTAGAGAGCCAGACATGAGGCTCAATCCCAAGACTCTGGGATCATGACTTGAACCAGAGGCAGACGCTTAACTGACTGAGCCACCCAGGTGCCCTACCTCAATTAGATTAAAAAAAAAGAGGAAGAATCCCTTCAACACATTTGAGCTGGTCACTCCCAGGCCCATCGTCTTTTCAATTCTTTAGAAATTAATTTTAATTTTCTTGCTCATGACACACAAATCAAAAAGTCCAGTGATGGAGATGAGGCACTTCTAAACAAACACGGAAAAAGGAGTACATGCGGTAGAGCTGGACAAGGAGGGAGTGATGGGGCTGGGCATCAGAATAACCAAGTCCGCTCCCTGGCCTCAGTTTCCACTTGTGTCAAGATCTTTGCTGTGGGGGTGGGTCCAACAAAGTCACGACAGTGGAGCAGACAGAAGGAGAGCTTAGAAGCTCGAAGGCTGAAGTCCTATTCCCAGCTTTCAAGCTGAGATCTGGAAGAGGAACAGAGGTCAAGCGTGGAAAAGTATGTAGAGGAAGAGTGTGCTGGGGGAAGGGAACATGAGGGCAAAGGCCCACAACAGGAAGGAGCCTGGAAGGGACCCGACAGAGGGAGCCAGCAGAAGAGACACAGGAGATGGATTCACAACATGCAAAGCCTATAAGGCCTTGTGGGAAGAGGACTTCATCACTGGGACAATGGGAAGCCCTGGAGAGTTCTAGCCCAAAGTGAGAGGATCCTCCTGGTTGCTGAGAGGAAGTGGTAGCTTCTTGACCTCTGACCCCTGCATCAAGCACAAGGCCTGGCACCAGTGCAGGCCTTGGTGAACATCTGTGAAAAGAGACTGAGCCACCTGTAGTCCACAGCACCGTACTGTACACTTGAGACTTTATGAAAAGGGTAATGTGGGGACGCCTGGGTGGCTCAGCGGTTGAGCATCTGTCTTTGGCTCAGGGCGTGATCCTGGGGTCCCAGGATCGGTCCCACATAGGGCTTCCTGCATGGAGCCTGCTTCTCCCCCTGCCTATGTCTCTGCCTCTCTCTCTGTGTCTCTCATGAATAAATATAATCTTAAAAAAAAAAAAGAAAAAGAAAGAAAAGAAAAGAAAAGAAAAGAAAGAAAGAAAAGAAAAGAAAAGAAAAGAAAAGAAAAGAAAAGAAAAGAAAAGAAAAGAAAAGAAAAGAAAAGAGTAATGTCACATCAGGTGTTCCTCCCACATGGGGCACCTGGGTGGCTCAGTTGGTTGGGTGTCTGCCTTCAGCTCAAGTCATGATCCCAGGATCCTGGAATTGAACCCCATATTGCTGAGCAGGGAGCCTGCTTCTCCCTCTACCTCTGTCCCTCCCCCTGCTTGTGTACTCTATCAAACGGGTGAATAAAATCTTAAAAAAAAAAAAAAAGTGTTCCTTCCACAATGAAAAAATAAACAAAAAACCTAAAAAGACTGAACCAACCACTGAGAGCCTCACTGCATCTGCACTCTGCCCATTCTACAGACTGGGAAAGCAAGGCCTACGGAGGTGCAGGGGCTTGGCCAAGTCCAGATGCTCTGGACAACCTGTGGTCTTCAAAGTACCATGCAACGGGAGCCTGACCTCCAAATACCATCTGCTGACCCACACCCACTCCAGCCCCTCCCACCATCTGCCCAAGTCCCCTCACCAGCAGTCTTGGCACTCTTCGCTGCCATCTTGTTGGACACAGTGACCGAGATCTTGGAGGTGCTGGTGTCTGGTCGCCTGGGGGGAGTGCCAGGTGGGGAATCACGGTTTAGGCTGTTGGCGATCATTCGAGAGGCAGCTGTGGGGAGAAAAGGGGGGAGTCCAGTTGTGCCAGGGGCCCTGGGATGGAGGCCAGGACAAAGAAGGCAAGCTTTGGGACTGAATGGGGAAAGGACAGCTGGAGTCACTCTGTGACTGTACTGACATGATGGGGATGCTTGGGGGTGGGCCAGTCTAACAAGGAGCTAGCCCACCTCTTGCTGCTTGGGGGCCTTTCCTGAGGTCCTAGACCAAGGACTGGTTCCTATCACACCTCACCCAGCAAGCATGCACCTCTTCATAGCACATGCTGTTCCCTCTACCTGGCATACAGTTCCCCGAGTACGAACCGCCTTGCTCTAGCTCTTTACTAGGTCTCCTCTCAGATGGCACCTCCTCAGAGAAAGCTTCCCATATCATTCCACCAAGCTCTACCAAACTGACCCTATGCTTGGCTTGCTTTTGCCTCATAACCCTAATTACTGCTTGACATCAAATTACACGGATTTGTCTATTGGTGAACTCTCCCACGAAGAGACGATGCCTGTTTATTTCTGTATCCCCAGTTCCTGCAACAGTTTCTGGTGCTTCACAGGTCCTCAAAAACATCTACTGGAAAAAATGAATACTATCACAGAAAATCCCAACATCCCTACCAGAATGGGATCTACTGCAATTTTATACATGAGGAAATAGGGACTCTGGGAGGGGGGTCCCTCAGACAGGCCCTCAGATACAGTGAGTCTATTCTCAGTTGGGCTACGGGAAGACAAACAGTGACATCCGTCTGGGGATGAGGGATGGGAGTGGGGGTAGTCTCTGGCAGCCCCTGTGTTCTGCAGAGTAGAAGGAGAGATCCCAGGATACCAGGTGGGAGCTACAGCACACAGACTAGAGGGCCAACCCCAGAGTGGGAAGGACACGGGTCTTGTCTCTAGTGCAGTAGAGCTGGTTTAGGGCCCAAGTTTCAAAAGCTTGTTGGAAAGAGTTTCATGCTGCCCCTGCTTATTCCCCAGTCCTAGAGATCCCCACCCCTACCACCAATGGCTTTCAAATTTTGGCATTCCATCCTACCTACTCCCAAAAGTCTTCCCTTTTTCTGCTATGTGCTCTTTCTCAAAACCTAAGTCCCCCATAATAACCCTCAATGCAGTGTTATAATTATATATTGCTTGGTTGGTTTTTTAAATTATAACTATAATATACAGAAAAACACATCAAACCCGCACAGACCACTTAACAAAAAGTGAATTCCCTTATACCCACTACCCTGGTTAAGAACTGGAACCTTCCTGGCACTCAGAAGTCCAGGGATTGACTCTTCCCTCACTCCACCAAGAAAAACAGGTCAGTTTTCAGCCCTGTTTACTCCCCTGGTAATGACCGTTATATACCCTTCTACAATTTTCCCAAGACTTTTCTATAGACAGCTCTGAAGCCAGATGGGGTGGCCTTCTGGCAAGCTGTCCTGGGATGATTGAGATGCTCTGCTATAAAAAGTAAGCGGTTGGGATCCCTGGGTGGCGCAGCGGTTTGGCGCCTGCCTTTGGCCCAGGGCGCGATCCTGGAGATCCGGGATCGAATCCCACATCGGGCTCCTGGTGCATGGAGCCTGCTTCTCCCTCTGCCTGTGTCTCTGCCTCTCTCTCTCTCTCTCTCTCTGTGACTATCATAAATAAATAAAAAAAATTAAAAAAAAAAAATTAAAAAAAAAAAAGGTAAGCGGTTGAGAGGCCCTGCCTCTTGCAGAGTATCCTGAAGGAAATGTCTTACTTGAAAGGGATAAGGGATGTGATGTTTAATTACGACAGGCAAGCGCTATTTGGATGGAAGAAAAACAACTTTGTCTTTGCCCCAATGAATCTAAGCTGCAGTCAGATGTCAGACACACACACATATAGACATGCATGCTCAAAAGTGTATATTATAAAGTGAATACAGGTGAATGTACCAAGAATGCTGTTCTAGAACATTCTTCCCCACTGCCTTTCCCTCTTTGCTTGTTTCCCCTATTCCTCCTAATTGCCTATTTTCTCCACTAGTATTTTTTAGTTTACTTTTTTTTAATTTGTTTTAAATGGGACAGCCCAGGTAGCTCAGTGGTTTAGCGCCACCTTCAGCCCAGAGCATGATCCTGGAGATCCAGGATCGAATCCCACGTCAGGCTCCCTGCGTGGAGCCTGCTTCTCCCTCTGCCTGTGTCTGTGCTTCTCTCTGTCTCTCTCTCTCTCTCTCAATGTCTATCATAAATAAATAAAATCTTAAAAAAAATACATACTACCTGACTTCACTTATGTACACTTGACAGACTAGCAAAAAGACTAACAAAAATAGATCATCCCTGCTGTTACAGATCAGAGTAATGGGTGCCCTGGAGAAGGGGTAATGACACTGGTCAGGCTTCTGTTCCTGTATTTGGATGCTGCTGACCACATGGCTACTGCACCTGTGGAAAGTGATTCGGCTGTACCTTCATGATCAGAATGCTTTCCCGTGCATAAGTTCAAGCAGACTGTTGCAGAAAAGAACTCCAATTTATTCAGCCTCCCTTTGTCCATGTCTTGGGTGGGCACTGCCCACACCCACACTGGGCCTAGCCATGTGACTGGCTTTGGCCAATGGGGTAAGAGCAAGTATTATACAAGCTTTGCACACTGGGGCCTGCCCTCTAGTGCTGCTCTGGGGAACCCTGCAATCAGCATTGTATGGACAAGCCCAGGCTCACCTGCTGGAAAACGGGCAACATGTGGCCCAGTTACAGATGACAGCAAGCCAACCATCAGATGTGAGACTATGCTAGATCACCCAACCTCAACTAAGCTGCTAGGTAACCACTGTGATCAAATGAGCTGGCCTGGAGCAGAACTGACCAGCCATGTCATAAAATCATAAGAAATAAGTCTGTGCTTTAAACCAGTTTTGGGGCTTGTTAAGCAGCAAAGGTTAATATGCACATTAATTTTTTTAAGTTTATTTTTCTTAAAAAAGGTATCACACTGCTGAAAAAAACTAAATGTATAAATACAGTCTATTCACATCATTCACGGATTCCCTATTTACAAATTCACCTATTCACTAAAATTGATTTGTAGGGGATCCCTGGATGGCTCAGCGGTTTCGTGCCTGCCTTTGGCCCGGGGTGCGATCCTGGAGTCCCGGGGTCGAGTCCCATGTCGGCTCCCTGCATGGAGCCTGCTTCTCCCTCTGCCTATGTCTCTGCCTCTCTCTCTCTCTATGTATATCAGAAATAAATAAAAAATAAACCTTTAAAAATTTTTTAAATAAATAAATAAAATTGATTTGTAACTCCAAACCAATACCTGTGGTGCTTTTGTGGTCATTCACAGCCATACACTGAACAGTGAAAAACCTATCACCCAACGCATTCCCTCACTGAAGTCAAACAAGGTGACGCTCTGCTTTCTTGTTTCACTTCACACACGGTAAGCAAGTAGCCTTCTGGCCGTCTATTTCATGTCATTTCATTTCAGTCTAGTTTACATTTTTGTGCTTTTTGCTAGTGATTTTGCTGTTTAAAATGGCCCCCAAGCATAGTGACAAAGTGCTTTCTGGTATTCTCAAATGATGTGCCTGATGAAGAAAATATATGTGTTAGATTCGCTTCGTCCAGGCATGAGTGATAGTGCTTGCTGGTCGTGAGCTCAGTGTTAACCCGTCCACAATATATAGCAAATAAAATGTCTAAGCAGAAACATATAAGGACTGCATTGATCAGTTGACAAAAACGTTGTAATCAGAGGCCCGCAGGAACCTAACCTTGTATTTCCTCCCGAAGCAGTGACTCAGTATTTGCTAATTCAGTGTTTGAAGTGACTTTACAGAACAGAACTGCCACCAATGAAAATCGACTGCACATACAGCCACCCACTACCCAGGCTATTTTTCCCTGAGAGAACCTCAGATGGCTTGGTTTCACCTCTGCAGACTCCAGAAGTGTCCCCTTCACAGCTAAACCATGTGAATAAAGGGAAGGAATCCGGGGTAGGTGGGACTCACCACTAGAGGCACCTCGGCGAATCTCGCCTGGGAGGGGGCTGGGGCTGCAGGGCACTGACTCAGTGGCAGCTTTGCACATGTCCTATTAAAAAGAAAAAAAAAAAAAAAAAACCCAAACAGGTGTCTGGATTACCACAGGGACAAGGGCACGAAGCAGAGGAATAGAAATCTGAGTAACACTGAGGGGATCAGAGCCTGAGCTACTAGAGAAGAGATTTCAGAACATTTAACTCCTAACTATGAGTAAGCATCAAACACAAACTGGGAGACATTCTACAAAACACCTGACCAGTACTCTTCAAAACTGTCAAGGTCATCAAGCATGTGAGAGGACTATGGAACTGTCACAAATTAACAGAGAGCAAGGAAGTCTAAGGAGACATAAATAAATGCACTGTGGTATCATGGAACAAAGAGACGACATCAGAGGAAACACTGATAAAATCCAAGTGGTCTGTAGTTTAGGTAGTGGTACTGTGCTAATGTTCATTTCTTAGTTTTGACAAATGTATCATGACTACGTATGATGCTAACATTAGGGGAAACTAGGTGAAGGAGATACAGAAACTTTCCGTACTGTTGGTGGAACTTTCCTGTAAACCTAAAATTGTTCCCAAATTTAAAAGTTTAAAGGGAAAAAAAAGCTTTGCTCAGTGACCTTATTTGTGATAACTCAGGGAATGCCCCTGGCTTGGGAGAGCCCTCACTGTGGGGTCCTGGCTGGATGACAGACATGAAGGCTGGTCCCAGGGTGGGGGAAGCAGCCAGCATTTAGTAACATGAAGAGTCTGACAGCACAGCTCTGAGGCAAGCTTCCTTCTCAGTTAAGTGGAGTGGGCAATAAATGAGTTTAAAATGTATAAAGGGGGACGCGTGAGTGGCTCAGCGGTCGAGTGTCTGCCTTCAGCTCAGGGCATGATCCCAGAGTCCGGGATCGAGTTCCACATCAGGCTCTTTGCAGGGAGTTTGCTTCTCCAACTCTTCCTGTGTCTCTGCCTCTCTGTGTCTCTCATAAATAAATAAATAAAATCTTTAAAAAAGTGTATAAAGAATGGAGACAGAGCCTGGTAGGCTATGGTAAGCACCTGGTAAGTGGCAGCTATCAAAATTCAATGAGTTCTTCATCCCAGGTCTGGTGCTCGGTGCTGCATACACTATCTGGTAGGTGACCATAGCTATCCTACACAGCGATGGAATGTGAAAAGCCTGTTTCAGAGAGATTCGGGGAGGTCAAGATCACTAGTCTAAGGTCACCATAAGTGGAGGGGCCAAGAATGAAATGACCATGTTGTTGGCCAAGTGACCAATAGAGTCCCACAGGGTGAGCTCCTGTTCTGGGGACAGAGAAGAGTCCTGCTAATGACAATCATCAGGAGGAAGATGAGAACTAGTAATGACAATAGAGAGCCTTTACTGAGGCCCCACTATTTACACTGTACTGGAGCTTTATTTAACTTAATACAACCACCTCACAAGATAGGTCTACCTATCTGCATTCTGAGCCTATTCTAAGGCTCAGAGAGGTTGGGCAACATGTCCAATGTCACACAGCAAATGGTACAACCAGCCTTGGAACTCAGGTCTGCCCACCTTTGCTTCTAAGCCTCCTGCTGGCTCTGCTACTGCCCTTCCACTGCACCCGAAACCCAGGGACCAAGGGGTTGGGCAGAGCACCCACCTGGCGGTGCACCACCTTGGCATGTTTGAGGATGGCAATGATGTCCCCCACCACAGTCACACCCAGCTCATTCATGATCTCTTTGTTGAGATCCAGCAGCATGCTCTTCTGGATCCTGCAGGGGAGGGTCAGCTGTGAGACCACAAGTGGGCTATGATAGATGGGCCAGCCAGCTCTCTTCTCCCCTCACCTCTCCCAACTCTCCCCTCCTCTCTCCAAGGCCAGCTCTGTCCCCTCGGCCCCCTTACCTATTATCCACGAACATCACGGCGTAATTGACAGCAGGTCCCGGAGGAATGCCGGCTTCCTTAAAGAACTGGATCCACTCGGAAGTGGCTGGGGGGTAGACAAGGCTCATTATTCCCATTATTCTCTCCAGAGAAGAGCAGCCACAAAACCATTAACAGCAATGGCTCCCACAAATTAAATGCTCTTGGCATGCCAGGCCCCGGCTGAGCGCTCTACACTTACAGTGGACCCAAGCCCGCCCACAACCCTGTGAGGAGTGAGGCAGCACTACGACTCCCTCACTCTGCCAATGAGACTGAGGCAGGGGGAGGTTGGGCAACTGGCATCAGGCCACACTGCTAACACGAAGCAGAGTTCCCAAGCTCATGTGCTTCTGTACAGCCCTTCTTACAGCTCTGCCCTGCCCTGGGCCATGAGCCACTATGATCATCCCCACACTTGGCCAATGCCCAATTTCAGGGAGCCAGGATTCTGGGTTCTCCAGCCTGGTCCTGATCAGCAGGCCCAGCTCCCGAGGGTGACAGGATCCGCAGGTGAACGGAAAGAAGGGACACAGAGCCAGCCTGTGAGCATCAACAAGCCCTCTCCTCACCACAGCAGCAGCAAAACCCATAGGCTTTGGTGCTTGGGTTCAAATTCTGACTCTGCCACTTCCTGGCTAAGGGATTATGGGAAGTTAACTCTTGGGGTCTCAGTCTCCTCATCTGTAAACTTAGGATAATACACTCGGTAAGTATTTACCGAGTATTTGGCACAGGCTAAGTCTCTTGCTAGGCAAAAGGGATAGCAGACACAAGACAATGTCCCTTCCCTCATCGAGCTCACATTCTAGTGATAATGCCCATATCCCTGGATCACTGTGCAGATTCAGTAAGAGATAAAGGACTTTGAGTGACACCTGGTCCTGGCGACAACCTCCACTCCACTCATAGAAGCGGCTGCTATTCTTATTATTATTCTGCCTCCACTACCAAAGCCAAGGCCAAGACCATGGAGACACCCATCCACAAAGCTTTTATTGTTTATAAACGTCTCTGTTGGCCTCTTGGGTGTGACCTTTAAACTGAACCTGGTCTGGCCAATGGGTGTTAGGTAAGATCACTAATTCCAAGAACTTTTTTTTTTCACATTTTAGCATCTCTGAAACTAAGAGCCATGTCACAATCAATGGTATGCTGTGGTTTAACGAGCAAAACTTTTTTCTTTCTCGTTGTATATAACGCTACACCCAACAATCAAAACAAGAAATTTGTTACTGCCGTGCCCATTTTGCTTATAAGACAACTGAGGCTCAGAGTGGGAGAAGAGACTCTGGTCTAGGTGACTTCAGGACTCAGGCGCAGGCCCAGGGGCCATCCTTCTGCCAACAGGCCCATCTCCCCAGGACTGAGGCAGGTGAGGAGCTCATGCCCTCAGGACTTCTTCCACCAGCCCAGAGGACAGGGGGGCCTTTTTCTGCCTTACTCAGGCACTATTGACCTGCCCAGGCATGGGGCTCTGGGTCCTATTACTCAATAGCAAGCAACTTCGTCTATCCAAAAGAACCAGGGATGCCTGGGTGGCTCAGGGGCTGAGCATCTGCCTTTGGCTCAGGGCGTGATCCTGAGGTCCTGGGATTGAGTTCCGCAACAGGCTCCCCACAGGGAGCCTGCTTCTCCCTCTGCCTGTGTCTCTGCCTCTCCCTCTGCATCTCTCATGAATAAAAATTAAAAAAAAAAAAAAAAACATAATGATTCCATTTATATGAAATGTCCAGAACAGGTAAACATCTATAGAGATCTACAGAGACAAAGTAGATTAGTGGTTACTAGGGGCTGGCAGGGAAAAGAGAATGGCTATTAGTTAATGGGTATGAGGGCTTTAGGGGGATTGACAAAAAGGTTTTGAAATTGGGTCTGCTGATGGTTACAGGACTCTGAACGCAGAATACAAAAGCTATTGAACAGTATACTTTAAACAGGCGAATTGTATAAGATGTGATCTATATCTCAATCAAACTGTTACTAAGGAGGAAAAAGGTGCCACACAGTTTGGGGCCAGCTAGCTGCCAGAAGCAAAGCTGGGGAACTGCAAATGTCCCCAGATCGGGCCCTTGCCATCATTTCATGTCCTACTAAAGAGGAAAATATGTTGCCAAGTAAATGGGTCATAAGCACCCCCATTCCAGAAATAATAAGAGGGGCAACAACGTGTGTCGTACCACAGCAGGAGACGCACTGGTACATTCACAGCAGCTTGTCTGTAACAACCCCAGCCCAGAAACAATGTCTCCACTGACAGAAGCAGATAAACAAACGGTGGTCACTCACGCAGTAAATACTACACAGCAGCTCAAAGGAAAGAACTACAGCTACTCGCAGCAACGGGGAGGATTCCCGGCCGTTATGTGGAGCAAAAGAAGCCACTTGCAAAAGAACACAAGGCATGATTTCGTTCACTTAAGTTCAAAACCAAAGTCCATGGGGATCCCTGGGTGGTGCAGCGGTTTGGCTCCTGCCTTTGGCCCAGGGTGCAATCCTGGAGACCTGGGATCGAGTCCCACATCGGGCTCCCGGTGCATGGAGCCTGCTTCTCCCTCTGCCTGTGTCTCTGCCTCTCTCTCTCTCTGTGACTATCATAAATAAATAAAAATTAAAAAAAATTAAAAAAAAAAACAAACAAAAAAAAACAAAACCAAAGTCCACAGCATAGGAATATTCTCAATGGTGGTACAATTTTAAAAGGCAAGGAGCAATGATCACAAAGATAATGGTTTCCTCCATCTGGAGGAGGGAGGGGGCTGTGATCTGTGAACAGGTGGGCCCTTGGGGAAGCTGGCAATATCAGGATGGTTGGAGGGGAAGGGTTGCTTTTTTTAAAAAAACCTTTGTATTGAACTCTAACGTGCACACGTACAAAAGCACACATAAGTTGATAGCTTTCATAAACCAACACACATGTGCAACTGGCACCCAGATCAAGAAATAAAACATTTCCAACATCCCAGAAACCACCTTCCCCTAACACATTCCCTATGGAGTGACATCTCTCTGTTTCTCAAGGGTGACCACCACCTTCCGACAGCATGGATTGGTTTTGCCTGTTTTTGTGCTTTATATAAATGGAATCATAAAAGATGTATTCTGACGTTTGCTTTTGAATTGCTCTTAGGACCCACAAAGATGTTTTATGTACTTCTCTATATGTACAAATCTCAAAAAACTTACGAGCTACCCACTTATAACCTCTGTGCTTTGGCAATCCCAAAATACAGAGCTTAAAGACAATATAGTGATGAGGCCTATGAGAATACTGACAGCTAATATTTGTCAAGAACTATGCCCAAGGTTTGACATGCAATAACCTCCTTAATCCTTATGACATCCCAGGACGTAGGGACTGTTAGTATCTCCGTTTTACAGGTGAGAAAACTAAGGCTCTGCTGGACTTCATATCATAAGTTCTTTAGGGCTAGACTATGCTGTCAGGAGGCCAAGATCCAGAGTGGACAGGCCCTAGGCAGGCCATGGCCCCGCCTCCACGTTCCTCAGAGTACAGCTGTTCCTGCCAGTGACCAGGCCCTCCTCCCCCACCTCGTTTCCCCTCACCAAGGTCAGACCTGAGAAAGGGTAGTGGGGAGAGGGAGCCCCACAGAGAAGGCCAGAGACTCACCCATAGTCACTGAGACCATTGTCTCCCCTGCCCTGGTGCTGCTCCCGGGAGCCTGGAAGAGAGAACAAGAGGAGACGGCCCATGAGTTGCCACAGGCTGTTGAGTGTACGTCCCTCCCTCGCTGCCTGCCTGTCTGCGGCCAGAGGAGAGTTCCTGGGCTGGGGGCTCACAGCCCAGGAATAGCCTGAACAGCTGGCAGGAAGTCAGCCTGGGACAGAGCTGCCACCACAACTATCACTGCCGCCTGGGACAAGGCGCAGGGACACCAAATGTCCACAGCTCCATTCCCACACACCTCAACAGGTTTCTGGCTGGAAGAGGAAGAGAGTGAGAGAAAAAAAAAGACACCGCTGCTCACTTAATCATAAATACCCATCAGCCATCCATTCACAAACTATTTACTGACAACCTGGGATGTGCGAGGCACTATTCTAGGAGCTAAAGATACTGATGTGAACAAAAATACAGAGTGTGACATCTAGGTGGAGACAGGGGAAAGGGGACAACAGAGAATAAACAAGCAAACAGATAAGGATACAGTGAGTCACAAAGCCTTTGGTTCATGCAGAAAACAGGGAGGGCCTGACAAGGGAGGGAGGGGTTGTGATTCCAAACTGGGTGAAAGGGGAGACCCCTCTAAAGCAACATTCAGAGACCTGAAGGAGGCAGCCCTGTGGTTTATAGATGAAGAGCGTTCCAGGAGAAGGTACGGCAAGTCCACTCCACCTGAGCCATCTGGCATGGGTGCGGGCCGGCTCGGAGCCGGAGTGACTGCAGTTCAGTGAGTGAGGGGACGGGGGACGGGGGGGAGGGACAGGGGAAGGCAGGTAGTAGCTGAGGGCAGAGAGATGGGCTGGCCACCACATTACAAGGGGCCTCAGAGGATAAATGCAAAACCAATGTCTACTTAGGTAAGACAAGCAGGTACCAGAAAGCTGTTAAGGACATATTAGCACTGGGGCGCCTGGGTGGCTCAGTGGTTGAGCGTCTGCCTTGGGCTCAGGGCATGATCCCAGGGTCCTCGCATGGGGAGGATCCCCGTGGGGAGCCTGCTTCTCCCTCTGCCTGTGTCTCTGCCTCTCTCTCTCTGTGTCTCTCATGAATAACCAAATAAAGTCTTTAAAAAAAAAAAGGGACATATTAGCACCAGCAAGCACCTTTTTCTGAATACTAGTGGCAGCCCTAATAGGAAACTAAAGGGGAAAAACTTCCTTGGTTGGTGATTCACTGCGGTCTGCCTCCAGGACCACTCGGCCCACTCAGCCCTCCCATCCTTCCGTGGCCCTGTCCTCTCCTCCAAGCCCTCCACCCTCTTCCTTCACTCTACTCCCTGCTACGCACTCTGGCCCAGATTCTTTTTTTTTTTCTTTTAATTTTTATGTATTTATTCATGAGCAACACACAGAGAGAGGTTGAGACACAGGCAGAGAGAGAAGCAGGTTCCTCACTGGGAGCCTTATGTGGGGACCCAGATCACGCCCTGAGCCAAAGGCAAATGCTCAACTACCGAGCCATCCAGGCGTCCCCCCTTCTTTTAAAATTTTATTTGAGAGTGCACCCACACATACAGTGGGGGGAGGGACAGAGGAACAAGAAGACTCCCTGCTGAGCGAGAAACCCCAACATGGGGCTTGATCCCAGGACTCTGAGATCACGACCTGAGCTGAAGGCAGACAGTTAACTGACTGGGCCTCCCAGACACCCTCCTGGGCCCTGATTCTGGTTCTTCTCACTCACCTTTCCTCCGTCGCCTCCACAGGGCGCAGAAAACCCTTTTTGTTCACCATCACACACAATCTGCCCCTCCCAGACCCCGTTCTGACGGTACAACAGAGATAGTATGAAAGTAAGGGCTCTGGAACCAGACTGCAGGGTTCAAATCTGGCTCTACCACTTAACAGCTGCATGGTCTCGGCAAGTTACTTCACCAGTCGGGCCTGGGGTCCCCATTTGGAAATCGGGATGGTACCCACGTGACTTCCCTCAGAGGAGGCTCTAAGGCCAGATGAGGTTCTATGCATGGAGCACCTGAGGCAGTGCCCATGTACTCTAACAGTCTGGAAGCTAGTCTCACCTTCTAGGCCTCTAGTCTTAATCTTTCCTCCGACACCCATGGGTTTTCCCACAGAAGCTCACCTGTGCCTGGAACGCTTTCTCTTCCTGTCCTCCTGACATACTCTCCTTCACTCTCTTTGGTTGTCACCCACTTTATGAAGCTTTCCCAGTCCCCAGATGTGAGACTGTGCCCTCTGCCTCCAGCTGGGTTTCACCCTAACCTTCTCGGTCTTCTGTTGCATCTCTTATTGATGAACATGACCCTGGACATCACTCTGCCCCATACTTGACTCCCAAGATCTACTTTCCCTTCTGGATTTTGCCACTGGACAAAAACAATGCCACTAGAATCTCTCAAAGAGCAGGGCATGGTGAGGTTTCAATACGTCAGGCAGAAAGACAACATGTCACATACCAAGCACTGATTATGCACCAGGACCTGAGCCAGGCATCATGCTGACACCTCACAATGTCCTTATGAAGAAGGACTATTATTAGCCCCATTTTAATCAATGAAAAAAACCAACTCATCGAGGTACAGTCATCATTTGTCAAATGCCACATCTACCAAGTGACTTTACTGGGATTTGAAAACAGGTTCTTCCTGATTCCAATGCCCATTCAGTAGTTCTTGTTCAAAGTTTACATGCCAGGTATTGAGTATACACAGCTCAGTGTCTCCTCACAACCACCTAGGGAAAAAAGTTAAAATGATCCCCATGTTACAAATGGAAGTGGCAGGTCCAAGGTCACACAGCAAATAACCGTAGGGCCAGGACTTGAACTCAAGGCAGTCCAATGGCTGTGACTCACACTGGCTGAGGGATTACTACAAGCCAGGCACTGTGCTCAGTGTTTGCAAGGTGTCAGTTAATGCTTACCACAAGCCTTTGAGAACTGGTGTCCTCTCCCTACAGCGGCAGAAGTCCCCCAGCTGGACTCGATTGCCTCTCTCCTCCATTAAAAGCTCATCTCCAGCGCTGACTTTCTGAACAGTGAAAATTGGAATATTAATAATAATAGCCAATGATAGTTCCTAAAATTCAAGTGATTACCATGTATCAGACTCCCTAGCTAAGCCCTTGAAAAGCTTGGATCGAAATCCTGACTTTACCATTTCTGAGTCTTTGGCTTAACCTTTCGAGATCTTACTTCCCTCAACTATAAAACAAGAATGCTATGAATAGCTATTCTTAAAATGGTTAGAGGGATGACGTGAATTCATAAACACCAAGTCTTTAAAACAATGCTGGATAGGTGATAAGTGCTATGTACATAGGCATTAAATAAATCAGTCTTGGGGCACCTGGATGGCTCAGTGGTTGAGCGCTTGCCTTTGGCTCAGGTCATGATCCGGGGGGTCCTGGGATCGAATGCCACAGCAGGCTCCCCACAGGGAGCCTATGTCTCTGCCTCTCTCTCTATCTCTCATGAATAAATAAAATCTTTTAAAATCAATCAATCAATCAATCAATCTTCAGTAAGCCAGAGAAAAGGTAGCCACATGCAAAGTGTAAGCGAAGAATAGAGTGCAAGATAACTTGATAGGATCTGTGGGACTGTGGAATCACAAAGCACAAGTTATTCCCTTTTCAATTCTCTTTCAGCTTCTGTCTACAATGTAAATAGACTATTCTGCTTCTGTTGTATTTCAGGTTACGTTTCCCTTCTTTTTGAGGCCAGCAGTGCTAGTTTTCCATTAGTACACAAATATGAAATTTTCTTCTCAAATTAATTGCCTGGAGGAAAATGCGTATCTTTTTAAAGATTTTTATTTATTTATTCATGAGAGACACGAAGAGAGAGGCAGAGACACAGGCAGAGGGAGAAGCAGGCTCCCTGCGGGGGAGCCTGATGCGAGACTCCATCCCGGACTCCAGGATCAGGCCCTGAGCCAAAGGCAGACCCTCAACCGCTGAGCCATCCAGGAGTTCCTAAAATGCATATGGTTTTAAAGAAAAAGAAAAATCACAATCTATGAGATCCGGCAAAATTGGTCAAATAGGAAGGGGCAGGATATCAATTTGCTCAATTCCAGATTCCAAGACTTTCCTATTGCTGCCTCCGGGCTTCCTCCTACCCTCTACTTCCTTGGAAGTCCCAGCTACACCAATAATTCTCAGAATCATGATTTTCATAGTTCCCAATACATTGAGCTCCTACTCCATACTGTGCGAAGCCCTGTGCTAAGGGATTTATTTACATGCACATTTCATCAGCATCCTCACAGCGGCCCTATGATAGGACTATGAACCTTCATTGTATAGATTAGGAAAATGAGGTCCAGAGAGGTTACGGCACAGGCCCACTGCCACGGAGCTGAGCTGGGACTTGAACCGAAATCGGCGGGCCTCCAACTGCACGCTCCCACACCCAGAGCTTCCACGCCAAGCGCAAACACGATCACCGGTACAACACCAACAATAATAGCACGATAATGAAGTGTGCAGTGTGCGAGGCGCTGAACTAGGGTCTCCGACATGCACGAGCTGACCCCTCACTCTAACCCAGACGGAGGATGCTACAGTCAGATTCTGGCCCCCATTCTACAGAAGAGGAAACTGAGGTTCAGAGAAAGAAGTCGCTCGTCCGGGCCGCACAGCGACGCCAAGACTGATTCCAGAACCAGGAGGCCATCCATCCCCTCCGCATCCGGCCCAGTCCCACCACCCGGTGGCCCGCGCCTCACCTGACCCTCCGGGCCCCGCGCCCACACGCGCCGCCCGCCCGCCCTCCCGGCGGCGCCAACTGTCAGACCCTCCTCCCTCGGCCCGGCTGCCCGCCCCGGAAGTACCGCCCTCGCCGCCGGAAGCCGGACCGACAGGCCCGCGGCCGCTCTAGCCCGCGGGGCCGCCACCAGCGAGAGTGCGGCCGCCACCGTCACGTGACCTCCCCGTCTCCCTGGCGCTCCCCTCCGCCCCGCGCTAGCGAGGAGCGCGGCCAATGAGAAGCGCTCTTGCCTGGCCCCCGCGGGCCCGCAGTCCAGCCGGAGTGCGCCTGCGCGCGGCGGGGGTGGCCAGGCGGGGCTCCAGCCTGGAAGGTGCGTGCCGGGCTGGGTCCGGGAGTGGGAGACGTGGAGTGCAGGTACTGTGCGATCTGGGGGCGCGGCGCCTCTGCAGCCCTTTTCGTGTTGTCCTTCCCTCTGTAATGCAGTTCTCCGCTTATGTGGTTCGATGTCTCTCTGTGTAGCCGTCCCTCCCTTTCTGTCGCATCCCGGTTAAATGGTCACCACCGCACTTCTGTCGCCATCACCTGCCTTCTGTCGCTGTCGACCCCCTTAATTCGCTTTCGTGCTAAGCCCGCATTGCCGCTCAGCGCTGCTGCCTTCCCCCTTTATGCTGCCATCCCTTCTTTTGTTGCTACTTTTTCCTTTATGAAGCCTTCACCTCTCCTGAGCCGTCATCACACACCCCGTTCACCTTCACACTTCTGTCACCTTCTCCTTATATCGCGGTCACGCTTCCCTTATGTCATTTTCACCCTTTATGTGTCTGTACCTCCCGTGTCTCCTCTGCTCCTGACAGTCACCGTCGTGCCTTATGTTCCCAGTTTCCCCCATAAGGAGCCACTCTGCCTTCCAGTTGCTTCTCATCCCTTTATGTGTCTGTCATTTCCCCGTGTCACTTCCCACTCACTCACCACCGTAGATGCTCCTCGAGCCGGTTTCCTGGGGGTGTCCCAGAATCCCAGCTCCACCACAGAACCTCTGGGTAACCTTGACCACCTGATCACACCTTTGCACTCTCAGCTTCCTCATCTGTAAACCCGCACAAGGACACCTGCGTCCAGGATGATTGGGAGGATTCTGCGAGCGTATTCTTGTGATGTGCGCAGCTTGATGTGGCGATTTGGGCTCATTATGTTATTAACCGTGTCACCCTCACCCTCATGCAGTCACCTCCATCACCTCTCCATTGTCACTCCCCCGCCTTCCCTCAGCTGCCCTCTTCATTCTCGTGACGTCAGCACACTCCCTGTATCATGATACCCTCTGCCACGGCAACCACCCCACGCCACCCCACGCCACCGCACGTCACAGTCTCCATGTCCTCATCTCTGCCACATCACCCCACCTGAGGGGGTGGCCCATTGGCCATCACAAACCTTGCTTGGGTAAATACTTAATCCCTAATCTCTACCACGTTGGATTGAGTGGTTTGCCCACCCCCAAAATGAGAGCATGGAGCTAATGCCCTAGTGGGAGTCCAGGAGTAGTTGGGGGCAGGGGGCGACTAGCTAGCTTAAACCCAGATTCCCTTGACTTCTGGAGTTGGGAGTACAGGGAGATGAGGCAGGTCCCAGCACACCTCAATTAAACCTCAGCAACCCTGAATGCCTGGGTAGAGAGGTAAGAATCTTATTCACTCAGCTTGCCTTAGCGAGGCAGTGTGGGACAGTGGTTAGCAATGTGTGCCTGGGAGCTGGAACCGTGGTTCCGATCTTGGTTCTAACAAGTACTTAAATAGTGGCATGGCCTCCAGCAGGTGGCTTCACATTCCTATGCTTCAGTTATTGCATATGGGAATGCAATATGGGAATACAAACACAAGTTATTCATTTGCCTAAATATTTATTAAGCACGTTCCTACATGCCCAGCACTATACTAGGCATGGGGGGGGCGGGGCACAGCAATAATCAAAACGGACAGAGATCCCTGGCTTCGTGGAGTTTACATTCTAGCAGGGGTAAGAGACAATAAGTGAACAGGTAAGTAGATTCTATGATGTGTTAGAAAAGGGATGGGAATACATGGTAAAGGTTGTAGTTTTATATATTTTTGTATATTTTAAAGATTGTATTTATTTATTCCTGAGAGATACAGAGAGAGGCAGAGACATAGGCAGAAGGAGAAGCAGGCTCCCTGAGGGGAACCTGATGTGGGACTCGATCCCAGGACCCCAAGATCATGCCCTGAGCTGAAGGCAGATACTCAAATCACTGAGCCACCCAGGTGCCCCAAGGTTAGAGTTCTAAATATAGGGGATCAGGGAAGGTTTTCTGAGGTGGTACATTTGAACAAAGACTTGAAGGAGGGGAGCGGTTGACGTGGCTCTATGGGGAAGAGCATTCTAGGCAGAGAGAACAGCAAATGCAAAGGCCCTGAGGTAGGGGCATGCATTGAATATTTAAGGAATAGCAAGGAAGTCAGTGAGGGAGGGGGGGTGAGGTTATAGGAGTGAGGGGGCAGATCATCTGGATCTCATGGGCCATGGAGAAGACTTTGGCTTTACTCTGAGTGAGGCGGGAGCCACGGGAGGATTTGGAAGAGAAGAAAGACTTAATCTGATGTGATGTGAAACAGCAGCAGCAGCTCCAGGACTCCTATCAAGGATGGATTGGCAAGAGCAGCCTGGTTGGAAGGCATGCCAGAGTTAAAGCTGCACTCCCATATCCTTTATATTTGGAGAAAGCTTCCAACATCCCTCTCAAAGACTGGAAGGGAGAGGAAGAGATGTTGGGAGAGTGTTTGAGAAGCCAGTGCCACCTCTGGGTTCAGGTGCTGTCGGGGGCGGAGGGGGGGCAGGGGTGGGCACCCACAGATCTACAGATGATAAACAACAGGAGAGGCGTTTCTCTACACCTGGGACCCTGAGGCAGCTCAGGATCAAATCCTGGCTTCACCGTTTCCTGGCTGTGTCCTTCTGTGCCAATGACTACACCTCTCGGTCTCTGGTTTCCTTATCTGTTATACGAGGCTAAGAAAAGGACTGTTGTGAGCAATGAAACACATAAAGTGCTTCCAGCAGCGCTTGGTTGAGTAAACAAGGAGCCCTGCCCTCTCGCCCCACTTCCTGCCCTCTCCCCGGGGAGGGGCGGGCGGGTGGGAGGTGGGCAACAGAAAGACATTCTGTCCTATTTTATGTTCATGAATTGGTTCGACATCATAATGTCCGGGAACAGAACCGAACTCTGGGTTCGAATTCCGTGCCAGCAAACGGACGCTGCACAACCCCAGCAGAAATTCCCTGACCCCTACTGCCTCGTCTGAAAAACAGTGCTCTGCCCCATGATGTGCAGTGGTGTGTTATTTTTGAGCTGAGACATCAACTATTACCATCATGGTGCCATTATATCCCTCCCCTGCTTTATTTTTCCCCAAGACACATACTCTATGTTTCACTCCTCTATATGTGGCCTCCCCCAAAAGAATGTCATCTGTACCAGGATTTTTTTTTCTGTTTTGTGCTGTATTCCCAGTTTCCACCCAGTCCTTACCAGCAAGTAGTTACTGAACAAATACTAGTTGAATGAACAGATGGATGAATTGAGCACCTGCCTTGTCCTGCCCCTGTACTGGGTTGTACTGGGTTGTACTGGGCACACAGCAGTGGCTGAGACAGCCCAGTGATGATGCCCTCATGGGTTTCACGGTCCAGTGAGACAAATTTGTCACTGGGCAGTGGCATCCCAGAGGGCTGGGATTAGGAGAAGCATAGGCAGAGGATTAGGGCTGGGATGGAGAAGCCCAGGGACCGTTGGAACCCAAAGAGGGAATTCTGGACCAGCCCAGGGATCTGGAAGGGCTTCCTGGAGGAGGAAGCACATGAGCTGATGGAATGAACGACATGAAAAGAAGAGAAAGGTGTGCTGGGCAGGAGCAGCAGCTGTGGGAGTGTTTGGTGGTGAAAGTGTGGTATCAGTTCGAGGAATCGAAAGATACTAAATATGGATGGGATGTAAAGGATGGTGAGACAGTAAGCTAAAGAGATCATTAAGGGGAGATCATTGAGGGCTCTGGGAACCAGTGAAGAGCTGAGCCTTTGTCCTGAGGACACCAGGGGGCGGTGGGAGATAGAGGTTTTTGAGCAGGAGAGGGATGAGTTTGACTCAGATGAGGGGGAGATTAGAAGGGTTGAGTGGAGGTTGGGAGCCAAGGGAGGTGGCAGGAGTGGGGACCCAGGTGGGAAAGGGCAGTCTGAGTCCACAAGTTGTGGAGGGTCCAGGATTGAGGCCCAGGGCTCCAGGGCAGTCAGGGAGGGTTTTCTAGAGGAGGCGGCACACAGACTGAGACCTGTGGGATGGAAAGACAGCTGTCCTTGAAGTGGGGACCGAGGAGAGGAACAGGTTTGGAAGAGATGCTAAGGACAGTTGGGGACATGGTGGGTGCGAGGGGTGTGGGAACCCCTGGGGAGAAGCATCTAGAAGGCCATGGGACTTCCAAAGCTAAAACTCAGGGAAGAGATGAGAGCTGGGGTCAGCTTTGGGCCCTAGAGGACATAGTAAGAAGTTTGCCCTTTGTTCTGAGGGCGGTGGGGAGCCATAGAGGGGCTTTGAGCAGGGATGAAACAGCCTAGATATTTGAGTTCCAGCTCAGAAATATTCACCAATCATGATGTGTTTTGTTGTTGTTGTTTCCTTGTTTTGTTTTGGTTTTTTACCTATTTGTTTTTCAGACCGAGCATCTTCGCTCCCTAGGAAGGGCACTTTCTAGGGGTCCTTTGAAATAAAGGTTCTGCTGCTAAAAACAAAACAAACAAACAAAGTTTACAAAACCAGTGCTCTGTTCTGTTTTCTGTAGACCTGATCTCAGACAGCTGATTGTCCAGTCCAAAAGGGTCTGCACAATCAAGTGAAAATCGACTCCTTTTAAACACAGTTCTGTGTTGAACCATATGGAAGGTCCATATGTTTGTAAATGTTTCCTGGGGAGTAGGCTGTCGGGCACTTCAGCAGCTCTCTCCGATGACTTGAAACAACCATAAATTGACCTTGAACTTTACTCTCGGGCTGAAAGGCCATAATCTGCACCGACCCATTTGCTCAGGGCTTAGAGCACATGCGGGTTATCATTGTGTATAAAACAAATGTCACTAGGTCTAGAGGGACTTCTATGAAAGTCTTTTCGCCAAGGTTTCCATTCTACTCCATTTCTTCTGTTTTCAACAAACATTTATGGAGTGCTTGTGATGTGCTGGGTACCAGGAGCAGGGAAATAAACCAAACACAGACTTAGCTTTTTAAGGGACACATAAGCCTATCTGTGATAAAAGTATGTACAGAGTACAGGGGACACACAGATCTCACCAGCAAGATGTTTTGGGGGTTTGCTAGTCTGCCTCTCTGCCATGGATGGGTTCATTGACTCTTCCCAGCAAATGTGAAGATGTGTCAATCTCCCTGTTGGTCTGAGGGTGAAAGTAAGGCTCAGAGAAGGGAGCCTCTCTTCCCAGGAACACACAAATGAGATCTGAACCCAGAGTAGTAGGACTCTGAGACTTGCTCCCTTAAAACATTCAAAGATCCCTCAGCCTCCGTGCCCCAGATGAGTATGAGATGATCCCCATTCTATAGAGAGACTAGTGGGGCTCAGAAAAATAAAGCCCCATATCTGAAGTCAGTAAGAGTGACAGGTGGGATTTGAACCTTGGAATCTGCAGTCTAAAGCACTGCTACAAAGGAGGAATCAAATCTCCCGCCCCCACCCATGGGTGGGGTGTTCAGGAACCTGTGACCCAGCACGTGTCTCAGAAACCCAGTGAGTTTTGCTTCCTCCTTTTCTGTGGGCTGTGGTGTCACACCCCAAGGCAGGCAGGGCACAAGCCAAGGGGCAGGGAATATCCTCTGGGCTGGAAGGGGCACACTTGGTGGCAGAGATGCATCCCGAGACCAAAGAAGCAGAGCCTAGGGGCCAGCCTGGGCATTGCCCTGGAGCCCCATGGGGGGGTGGGGTTCTAGGTTACTGGGAAGGCAGGGACTGAGCTGAGCTGAAGGAAATGCCAGCACCTGTCAGCCTGGCTCTGTCGGTCATGCCACCTTCGACTTTAGCCTCCACTGTACCCCTCGGGGATCTGGGGACGGGGGTGCTAGGTACTTATCCAACTGAGGCCATAGTCTTTTTCTGGAAACTGTGATGTGGAGGAAGAGGCATCCCAGCTAGGAGTCTGAGCTTCATAATTTAATTTCCAACGAAGTCCCATGTGTGTTTAAAAAAATAGTAACTAAAAGCCTATAATGGAAAGCAAGCATCTTGCCTTGGGGGTGGTGGGGGAACGCGGAAAAGGGTACCTTTTTTTCTTTTCTTTTTTTTTTCCTTTTTTTTTTTTTTTTTTTTTTTTTGGCTGTCAGGACCCTTGACAACAATCACATTTATTGAGAACCTCTTGCGTGTCCATTCTATACACTTGCTAGGTAGTAATTTCTTTAGCTCCAAGGAGTTGCTTCTCAAATTTCATATGTTCAGCACACACACACACACACACAGTTTATTTATTCGTCCAGTCATTCATTTAACTTCTTTCAGCCTTTTCCTAAATTTGCTCCTCCTCAGCCTTCCATAAATCAGCTATTGGGGCTTCTATCCTTGACAGTCACTCAGACCAAAACCCTTGGCTGTAACACACACACGCGTCCCCCACACAGCTAGAGGGAGTCTGCAGGCACCTGTATCAGTTCCCTGTGGCTGTTTTAACAAATCACCACAAACAGTGTGGCTTAAGACAACCAAAATTTATTCTCACCGTCCTGGAGGCCAGATGTCCAAAATCAAGCTGTTGGCAGGGCCATGCCCCTTCCTGAGACTGTGGAAGATTCCCTGCCTCTCCCAGTTTTAGTAGCTCCAGGCATACTTGGGTTTGTGGCCATATCACTGCAATCTCTGCCTCCCTGGCCCCGTGGTCTTCTCTGTCTCTCAGAGACAGTTATTGTATTTAGGGCCTACCTAAATGATCCAGGATGATGTTATCTCAAATCTTTAATTTAATTACATATACAAAGACCCTTTTTTCCAGTTAAGGTCATATTCACGAATTCTGGAGGTTATGGCCATGTTCGATATTTATATATATATTTTTGAGGCCACCATTTAACCACCTACAACACCCAAGGCAGATCGTGTCTCTCCTCCACTCAGAACATACCCATAGCCCTGTCCTCACCACAGTCCAGGCAGCCCTGCGTGATCTAGTCCTGTCACCTCTCTGACTCCTCTCTCCTTCTTCCCCACTGTCTACCCCACTATAGACACACTGGCCTCCTTGCTCTTCTCTACCCACATCAGGCACATTCCCGCCTCATGGCCTTTGCACTGGCTATTCCCTCTGCTTGAAACACTCTCCCTAGGAAGTCCATTTAGTTCCCTCCCTCCCCTTCTTGATGCTTTTTTTCTCAGGTATCCCCTTCTCAGCAAGACTCTCCCAGACCCCCTTATTTAAAATTGCTCATCCCTACCCCTGCCCTGCTTCCGTATGGCATTTATAACCTAACATAACTTACTTATTATCTCGTTTTTTTGTCTGTCTTCCCCGGTGTCTATTTTGTTCAAAGCGATATTTCTAGTGCCTAAAACAATACCTGGTACACGGATACTAAGTGTGTGTGAGATTAATAACAGCCTTATGAAAAGTAGGTACTATTGCTACCATGACCATCTTACAGATGGGAAAACTAAGGCACGGATTCCTTGTCACTTCTCAAGGTCAGTCACATAGTGCTACAGCTCCTATTCAAATCAGGCTTCTGGCTCTGGAATCCAGGATTAACTGCCTTGCAATCTAATCCAGTCTAAACCACTTCACCACCACTAGTTTTCTTTTTAAATACCTGAGGGGTATTTTGATAAAAAATATAAGTTAGAATTAAACCCACTGTTATTAGACCTGTAATCGCTATACAAGCTGGAAGCAAAAAGTCACTAATAATTTGAATGAACTCGTCTGCCTTACTATTTTTGATGTATTAGTGCCCACCCCATCCTTTACATCTCCATGCCCTACCTCTCCCTCAGTTTTGCTTTTGCTCATTTTATCTTCCCTAAATTTACATTGCCTGCTGTTCCAACCCCATATTTTTGTTTTTAAGTAATCTCTACACCCAACGTGGGGCTCCCACCCACAACCCGGAGATCAAAAGTCGCGTGCTCTAAGGACTGAGATAGCCAGGTCTCCCCAGCCCCATATTCTTAAGTAAAACATTTCTCGAGGAGGCCTTCGCAAATAAATACAAGGTTTCCTGCCCCACGCCTCCCCTCCCCCCGCTGGCAACCCTGCGGTCAGCCGCCTCTAAGACTGTTATCTTCTGCTTCTCCTGGTGACCTCTGGAATTCCAAATAACCTTGATCTGTTGCCTTTTTTGCTGGATCCATTTGGCCCATCCCCATTTGTCTCTGCAATAAAAGGAGGGGATCTAGCTGTGCTCTGCCCTTGCCAATCCGGGATCGGTCGTTGTGGGGGAAGGGGTTTCCAAATCATCCTTGCAGATCTAGGCTGGATCTTCCGGTGAGGGGGGGTACCTACCTCCCTTTTTGGAATTTACTTTTTCTTCCTTCTTTTTTTAAAGTCACAGTAATGCATGCGCAGTGATGCACGCCGTGGGACGCGGTAACACCTGTGTTGGCTTTCTAATTATTCCTTAACCTGCACAGAGATTTATTTTTTCCTCTACTTTTCTGTGAGTCGCTTATATCGCACAATTTTAAAAAAAGAAAATAGGCGTGCAATAAAAAGCAATCCTCACCCACCCCAAATCCCACTCTCGGAGGCAACCACTTCTGACGCTGTCGCTTCTCTCAGAGATAAGCCTTTTCTGCATTTATCTGTTGACTTCCTGTGTGGTTGGAGGGGAGAGCATCCTGCCCCCGTTTCATTGGGAGAGGTGGGCGGGGAAGGTTCATTTCTCCGACGGTGGTCTCAAGCCCTGCTTGGCAGATAGGAGATGGGAAATGGGAAATCTTGTTTATCCTTCCAGCCAGAGCCTGGACTTCAGAAACAGAATTTTAAAATCCCTATCAAAATGTCAGTTGGCTTTTTTTTTTAAGAAAGCAAATACTGTTATCCAAACAGACTCCAGCAGAAAACCCACCGTGTCCTTCCGCTCTTGCCCCCACCGCGTAGCTTGGGCTGTGCCTTCTGCAGGTCTCATTCGCTGTATCTGGAAGTCCTATGATTCAACTTCGATCTCTCCATTTTATTTTATGAGGCTTTTACAACAATTTTTTTTTTTAGTATAGCCGACATTTATTTTCGACGTTTTTCAACAATTAATTTTATTTATTTATTTTTGACTAGGTAATACATGCCCATGGTACAACAGTTCGCAAGGTTTGTAGACAAGACAGATGTGGGGTTCCTTTTTCTCCTTACCTGTGGCCTCCCTACCCCACGCTGGGGCCCCGGGGGGGGGGACGGCAAAGCCCATCCCCCAGCCATATACTCTACCTACCCCCGCCAGGTTGGCGGGACCGTATCTGGGGGACCCGAGCCCCCCTTCTCCCTGCGGTGAGCCGGGGCGGGCTGCGCACTGCGCAGACTCCCCGCTGCAGTGGGCGGGGCCCCTCTGGCCCCGCCCCCTCCTTCCTCCCGCCCCTGCTCAGCCTGTTGGGGCAGTAGCTGGGGCCCCGCGGAGGTAGCAGCTGCCGCCTGCGGAGTAAGGCCGAGTCCCCTCCGGGGTAAGGTGGCGGAGGATGGCTAGGGGGATGGGCTGGGGACTGGCGGGGAGGCCCCGATAGTCCCGGGCTCCCAGCCTGAGCTGTCTGGTGGGGACCTGAGGGAGATGGCAGAGGAGCCACCTGGAAAAAGCTCGCCAGGTGCTCTCCGGGTTGCGAAACGCCGGGCAAAGATTTGGGGCTCCGCTGACCCCATCCATAATTGTCTTTTGGGGGAATGTGTAGGACAGACCTCGGAGAAGGGAAGGTACTAATGTGGAGCAGCGTGAGCATGAGTGAAGAGCAGCGTGGGCGCTCACGGGGGTAGGGTGGGCGCCAAGGGCGGCAGGGTGGGCAGCATAGAATGATGGGAAGAGAGCAAGACTTAGACCTTCGGGGATTTCGAAATCCCTGCTGACCAGCGGTCAGCTTCCTCCTTTTGGGGTGTCGGGCCCCATGCCAGTGGCCCCCGTGATCGCGGGCAAGGAGACCCAATGGATCCCGTGAGCCCAAGACTAATCTGCTTTCCATCATGTTCCCCCAAGGCCCAGAACACCCCCACAGTGCCAGCTTTTGTTCCCCACAGTTTGGAGACCCTGACACACCCACTTTCCTGCCTGGGCTCCGCATATCCCCTAGCTACCTGCCAAGATGAAGCCTAAACTGATGTACCAGGAGGTAGGTGGATCTGGGGCCCAATGGGATGGGGCTGGGCACAGTGCAGGGCAGAGGCCCCTCCAAGCTTCCCTGTCACCCCCTTTACCATACCCACCCCCTAGCTGAAGGTGCCTGCGGAGGAGCCTGCCAGTGAGCTGCCCATGAATGAGATTGAGGCTTGGAAGGCTGCGGAGAAGGTAGGAGCCCACCACCACCCTCATCCTGTCTCCAGCGTGGGCTGGGGTGGCTTCCACGGGGCTAACTCATCACCTCCTCCTCCCCACAGAAAGCCCGTTGGGTCCTGCTGGTCCTCATCCTGGCAGTTGTGGGCTTCGGTGCCCTGATGACTCAGCTGTTTCTATGGGAATACGGCGACTTGCATCTCTTTGGGCCCAACCAGCGCCCAGCCCCCTGCTATGATCCCTGCGAGTAAGTTGAGGAGGAGGGCCTCTGAGGGTGGGAGGAGGAGCCCTGCCAGGCCAGGGACACTTACACACTGAGCAGGACCTGCACTGAACCACACCCACTCCCTGTGACAGAGTGGTGACTGCAGACTCCCAGGTGCACTGTCACAGGGTCTTCTTTCCATCCCCCACCCCTTCCCCCAACACTGGTCCCATGACAGCCACAGCATCATATTCTGTCCAGATCTGTCAGCAGACAGGCACACAAACACACGACGTTTCCCATCACATCTGTGGACAGACAGACACACACACACACACAGATGTGTATATACTCATTCTGCACGTCTAGACAAGTGCACAGACACTCATATACATAGTCTTCCATCCTCTGTGGGCAGACAGGTGAGCACTCACATTGCCACCAGTTGTCTCTGGCCCCCTGTGGCTGATATCATTCCCCACCCTCCAGAGCAGTGCTGGTGGAGAGCATTCCCGAGGGTCTGGACTTCCCCAATGCCTCCATGGGCAACCCCTCCACCAGCCAGGCCTGGCTGGGCCTGCTCGCCGGTGCCCACAGCAGCCTGGACATCGCCTCCTTCTACTGGACCCTCACCAACAATGACACCCACACTCAGGAGCCCTCTGCCCAGCAGGTACCTGGCAACCTGGGTCCTAGGCTGGCAACAGGGGGGATGGGAGGTATGGGGCATGAGGGTGGAGGTAGAAGGGGTTTCCCCTGCAGCCCAGGAGATGGGTGGGCATGTCTCACACAGCGGGTTGGACCCTGGTGATTGAAAGCAGCTGTCTTCACATGGCCCCCTGGACAGGGGGTGTTTGTCACAGTCATCTGGAGGCCTCTGAATGTCAGGGTGTGGGTTTGATTACAAGGGATTAGACTGACAGATGTTGCTTGCCCACAAGCTGCCCCAACCCTGTCACACAAAGAAATGGAAGAGCAGAGTGGGTAACAGCCCAGTCTCAAATCATTCTGCCGCTGTCTAGCTGTGTGACCTGAGCGGGTCACCTCACTCCTCAGCCTTCAGTTGCCTTATCTGTAGAATGGGACCAACGTATAGCACTCGCCCTTATGATACTAAAGCAGGTGAATCCACGCAGATGCCAGCACAGTGTCTGACACAATCAGCCTTGCCTAAGCGTTTGCTTTATATCCTTGTTTCAGTGCACAGGCACACTTTAAAAACCATAAAACTTCAAGGTGTGTAAAGGAGCAGCCTGAGTGGATAACCCCTGCTTTGCAAAACACACTGAATTTGTCCCTTCTTTTTTCCTCCCCTCCGCTGCCTCTTGTTGTCAGAAGTGGGCTTAACATGTATTAAAATTGTGGGGCTCCTCGAGCACTGCCTGAAAAAAATAATTACAGAAGTTAAAAATGATATGAGCGCCCACTCCCTGCTGGCTCCCACTGGAGTGGTTCAAAGCACAGACATAGGAGGCAGGTGATCTGGGTTCAAATCCCACCTCACCACTGAGTTCTCCGTGCCCGGTTTTCTCCTCCGCACCTCGGGGATTATACTCAGCCTCATCAATGAGAGTGGTGAGAAATCGGTGAGTCCAGATGTGAAGGGGCTTAGAATGGGGCCCAGCTCACAGTAGGAGACAGGGAATCCTTGGCTGTTAGAGTTATTGGCGTCATCAGGCCTCACCCATACCTTCTCGGACCCCCAGCCTGTGCCATGCCACCAACATCCTGCAAGGTACTTGGAGGCCCCAGTGCAGTGCTAGGCATTGATGCTTCCAAGGCAGGATCTTGGGAAGGTCCCGGGCAGGACTGGAGTGGCAGGGAGGCCCCATGGGGCCCAGAGCACCAGTAATTAAAACAGATGAAAGGTTTTAATAGCTTAGCCTATAAACCCATCCCTCCGCGTACTGGCTAATGGAAAGCCTGTTCACTCCTGCTCGCAAATTGAAACCCAACATGAAAACAGCCTTTTGGGGTTGCTGCATGGGGTTGGAGAGCCGGCTGGCCCAGCCCCTCAGAGGCTGTCCCTTCTCCGCAGGGCGAGGAGGTCCTCCGGCAGCTGCAGACCCTGGCACCTCAAGGTGTGAAGGTCCGCATCACTGTGAGCAAGCCCAATGGGCCCCAGCCACAGGCCGACCTGCAGGCCCTGCTGCAGAGTGGTGAGCTAGAGAGCGCAGCTGTGGGTGGGCTGGGCCTGGGGGCGCCCAAGCTGGCTCCTGACAACCTGCCTATCACAGGGGCCCAGGTGCGCATGGTGGACATGCAGAAGCTGACCCATGGCGTCCTGCACACCAAGTTCTGGGTGGTGGACCAGACCCACTTCTACATCGGCAGTGCCAACATGGACTGGCGCTCCCTGACCCAGGTCTGCCTAGACCCTGCCCTCACACCCTTCATGGCTGCTCCCTGCTCCAGAGGGTGCCCAGCCTCCACCTGTACCCCTCTTCAGTTCCAGAGTCTTCTCTGTCCAGTCTGCAGTGGCTTCCTTCCTATCTCCTAGCAGGCCTTCCTAAATCCAGGCTCACCCAAATCCAGCTTTCCCTGCCTTCTGCCTGCTTCTGGAAGCCTGGGGTCTGCTCTGATCCCCAGTGACAGCTCCCAGCTCCTCTGAAGGACATCCAAAGCCCTGTCCACCAATTTTCCCTTCATTATTCAGTTCCCTGAGTGCCTGCTCTAAGCCCAGGACTGTCCCGGGTGATGCTGGGAACATGGCGATGGACCTCTTGGAACTGCCAGTCCAGTGTGGTGACAGGCTGGTCACCAGGCGGTGGCAGCCCAGAGGGTCAGGGCCAGGAGAGGGGACCCAGTCTGGAGTATCAGGAAAGGTCTTCCAAAGGAGGTGACAACTACTATGCTATCTATAGGATCTGCCAAGATTAACATAAGGCAGGAAAGAAGATACGGTTTAGGCAGTGATCATTTATTATTGATCACTCAACAAATATTTCCTGAGCCCCTAATCTTACTGATTCTTGTGAGGACATGCTGAAGACACAGCCACAGCTGAGACCTCCCCAGTGCCAGTCTTCCCAGTCCAGTGTCACCAGAAAGAGAAATGAGGGAAAACCAAGGGACGATGAAAGCCCAGAAGAATTGCCTGACATAGTCTGGGCAGTCAAGAGAGACCTCCTGGAGGAGGAGGCTCTCAGCTGAGACCTAAGAATGAGTAGGAGCTTGTCCTATAGAGGGTAGAAGCAACAGCATATGTGAAGGTTCAGGAAACCTCACATTTTGGAATAACCAAATGATTTGTACCAAAATTTTAAAAGATTGTAGCCTAGAGTCAAGGTCATGCCCATGCTGGGACTTCTGTTGCGGGGTGGGGGGAGGTGGGGAGACTGAGATGCAGATAGATGGGGAGATTGAGGGGCAAGGGGCAGAAAGTGGGGAAGGGGGCTCATGTCATCTGTGAGCACCAGGCCACCACCCCCAGGCTGAGCACTGCCCTCCCACAGGTCAAGGAGCTGGGGGTGGTCATGTATAACTGCAGCTGCCTAGCTCGGGACCTGACCAAGATCTTTGAGGCCTATTGGTACCTGGGCCAGGCGGGCAGCTCCATCCCGTCAACCTGGCCCCGACCCTATGACACCCGCTATAATCAAGAGACACCAATGGAGATCTGCCTCAATGGAACCCCTGCTCTGGCCTACCTGGCGGTGAGTCCTAGGGAAGAGGGACCCGGTCACTCACAGTCTCTGTCTAGCCCTGCCCGGTGTGGTGGGAGGGGAGTCCTGACCACTCACTCATACTCATTCTGCTGGGGCTGGGGCCGGGGCTATGTCCCAGCCTCCCTAGGTCTTGGTTTCCTCTTGAAAACAGCTGCCATAATTATCTGCGACCTATCAGGCTAATGGGTTCATGCATGCTGAGCCCCTGGGGTAGCTCTGCGCTGCCCAGGATGGCTGCATGTGGCTCTTTTCATTGAAGTCAGCTAAAATTAAACATTGCTAAAAGTTCAGTACCTGAATTGCACCAGCCCGCATTTCAAAGGCTTAGTAGGTTCATGTAGCAAACGGCGGCGGTGTTGAACATTGTAGATAATGAACAGTCACATCACCGTGGAAAGGTCTCTTGGCCAGTGCCAGCTGTGCCCATGGCAGATATTGAGTACTGTATACAAGGCACTGCTGGTTTCAGCTCTTGATATTTCCTCCGGTTGGGGTGGCCAATCTAAATCCCCTTCCGTCTCTGCAACCCCACCAAGCAAGTCACCTGGCCAAGGCCAGAGTCATTGTGGAGGGCCACGGAAAGGCATGGATGTAGGGACATGTCATTCACTGGGGTCCTTTGCTCTAGTGGTCTCACACAGAAGGTTAAGGGTTCCCCCATCACCACGTCCCCTTCGGAGCTTGAATTTGCTCATCTGTCATGAGACTGGAGGGAAGTGGGTAAAGGGCATGGTGTCATATGGCACATAAGCAGGGTGAACCTGATGGGCTATGAGCAAGTCAGGGACACACATGATGACAGGAGAGGTCCTTAAACCAGAGCATGTATCAGAAACACAGGGAGGGCTGGTTAAAACCCAGATCCCCTGGGGCGCCTGGGTGGCTCAGGTCATAATCCCAGGGTCCTGGGATCGAGTCCCACATCGGGCTCCCCACAGGGAGCCTTCCTTCTCCCTCTGCCTGTGTCTCTGCCTCTCTCTCTCTCTGTTTCTCATCAATGGGTGAATAAAATCTTTAAAAAAAAACCAAACAGATCTCTGAGCCCCACCCCAGCGCCTGTTCAGTATGCCATGTGCAGTGAAGCCCAAGAATTTGCAGTTCTAACAAGTTGCAGCTGATGTTGCTGCTGGAGCAGGACCCTTCTGTCAAGAATCCCTGCGTTAGAGCGTAAATTCTGGAACCAAAAAGCCTAGGTTCAAATCTTGGCCCCATTTGTCAGCTGTGTGACTTTAGGCAAGTCACCTACCCTCTCTGAGCCTCAGCTTCCTCATCTCTAAAATGGACATGACAATTATCCGCCGCCTTCACGGAGGCTGAGGATTCAATGCAACCCACGGGACCTGGCTTGAGACAAGCTGTACCCAGGGTCCTCTGTGATGGCACCCTTTGCATGGCATGTGTCTTAACTGTCCCCATCACCCCCCAGAGTGCACCCCCACCACTGTGTCCCAGTGGCCGCACCCCAGATCTGAAGGCCCTGCTCAACGTGGTGGACAATGCCCGGAGTTTCATCTACGTTGCTGTCATGAACTACCTGCCCACCATGGAGTTCTCTCACCCTCACAGGTACGGCCGCCCCACGGACAGGGCTTGGGGCAGGGACCTGCCTCAAGCTGAAGAGGCAGAGGGAGAGGGAGGGATGAGGCCAGAATGCAGGCAGGGGGACCAAAGCAAAGGGAAGCCACAGGGAGAGGCAGAGGAGACCAGAGGAAGTAGGGACAGAAAAGGATGAGAATCGTGGGGTTGGGGGCAGGGCAGGGAGTGCGGGGTGTGGGATATCCATATCTGAGTCAGGGAGCAGAGAGAATGGGCTGGAGACAGGATGAGGGGCTCGGGGGCAGGAATGGGAGCTGGAAGCAGGATAGGGCATGTGGGATGTGAGGAGGCAGGAACAGGACTGGGAGCCAGAGACAGGGCGGTCTTGGAACGGTTTAAGGGCGCTTAGCAGCTAGAGCAGCCTCCCTGCAGCTCAGGGTAAGGCCACAGGTAAGGCTGCCCTCTGAATCCTGCACCCCCGTCCCCAAGGTTCTGGCCTGCCATTGACGATGGGCTCCGGCGGGCTGCCTACGAGCGGGGCGTCAAGGTGCGCCTGTTGATCAGCTGCTGGGGCCACTCGGAGCCGTCTATGCGGGCCTTCCTGCTGTCCCTGGCTGCCCTGCGTGACAACCACACCCACTCCGATATCCAGGTGGTAAGCACCCACTGCACACCCAGTCCTCAGCCCTTGTGCAGGGCAATGCCGAAGGCATAGGCCTTGTGGAGCTCACCTGTCATCTGACAGGCCTGACCCAGAAGGACAGGGCTGTGCCATGATGGGGAGACCGTGAGTCGGGCCAGAATGGTGGGGCCCAGGGAGGAGGACAGGACCCCAGATGGAGGAGGCATCATGACCAGGAAAGTGGGGCCCGGAGGAAGCATCTGCCTTAGCCTGGTCCAGCATGAGGGTGATCCAGGAGGCCTTTCAGGAATAGGGGATGTCTGAGTTGAGACCGAAGGGACACGTAGACATTCTAGAATGAAGGACAAAGGAGCAACAGGGTCTTTTCTTTTAGCCGGGGTTACTGATTCCCACTCTGCCGGGCCCTGCTCTGGCTCTGGTAGTTCCATGGGAAGCAGCCGGGTCCCCAGTCCTGCAGACCGGATTCCTCCCCTGGCCCAGACCCGGGGCCTCTCCAGCCCTACCTGGATCTCACGCTCCTTCCTGTCCTCCCCTGTCCTCCCCACCCCCTCAGAAACTCTTCGTGGTCCCTGCGGATGAGGCCCAGGCCCGAATCCCATATGCCCGCGTCAACCACAACAAGTACATGGTGACCGAACGTGCCACCTACATCGGTGAGTGTCCCGAGTGCCGCCGTGGGGGCAGAAGGGGGCTCCAGGCACAGCTGTGGGCTCTGACTCTCTGACCCCACCCGGCAGGAACCTCCAACTGGTCTGGCAGCTACTTCACGGAGACGGCGGGCACCTCGCTGCTGGTGACACAGAACGGGCGGGGTGGCCTGAGGAGCCAGCTGGAGGCTGTTTTCCTGAGGGACTGGGACTCCCCTTACAGCCACGACCTTGACACCTCAGCTGACAGCGTGGGCAATGCCTGTCGCCTGCTCTGAGTCCCCAGCCCGGCAGACAGGCCGAGGCCTTCGAGGCCCCCGTGAGGCCCAGAGTCCTGGGTCCTGGCCCCTGTCCCCGTGCCCCCGCTTCTGTGTGCCCCATTGTGGCTCCACTGGCTCTCCCCTGCTCTCCTGCCTCTACCTCCACCCCTGCCGGCCTGATGCTGTGGCCCCAGGACCCAGCCCAGCTGGGGGAGGGATCAGCCCCCAAAGAAATGGGGGTGCATGCTGGGCCCGGCCCCCTGGCCCACCCCCCTTTCCAGGGCAAAGAGGGCTCAAGGTTACAATAAGAAGTAAATAACTTGTCTGTACAGCCTGTGCCTGACTGAGTGATATGAAGTGGGGCATCGGGGGAGGGCACAGCTGGCATGGTCCTCCCTTGGAGATGCAGTGTTTGCTGAGCCCTCAGCGTGTTACCAGGGTGGTTTGGCGTATCCTGAACCCACAGCATGTGCTGTGCCCTTAACAAGGATTTGGCATGTACTGAGCACGTAGCATGTGACTGCATATGCTGAGCCCTCAGCGTGGAATGCACAGGAGCCAGGAAGCGCTGAGCATGGAGCACGTGACCACATGGACTGGCGTGAGCTGAGCCTCGTGTAGCCAGCATAGGGTAGTGTGTGCCGTACACTCAGCACGTTCCCAGGTGGGCACACCCTGAACCATCACCGTATCCCAAGGGTGGATGCGTGTGTCTGAACACCACAGTGTACACCAAGCATGAATTTATGCCTCCCAAGTGAATCCATGGTTACCACGACCCAAGCATGGGTGAGTGCATGCCAAGTCCATAAGCATGGCAAGGGCAGGTCAACAGATGAGAACTTGGCGTTTGGCAAGCTTGGATTGGCACGTGATGGACACTTAGGTATGTTCCAAGGGTGGATTCCCGTGTGCCAAGTGCTTAGAATATTTAGGAGACAGGCCGTGCATGCGCACTGGGTGATGGCAGCCCAGCCTCCAGCCTGAGCCAGTGGCCCACGGTGCAGTGTCAGACAGCAGGGTCCCGTGCGCCAGCCTGAACCCCACCCCAGCCCCAGTCCAGGCCTCAGGCAGGGCTGCTGAACGGTTCTTTATTGAAATAGGCAGAGGCAGCAGGGCCGAGGGCATGCTCAGGGCCAGCGAGGTGCAGCCCCTTTCCTGTGTCCCTTCAGCCTAGGGGCCACGGGCCAGACCCTAAGGCCCTCCTGTGTTTGGGGTGTGTGTGCTGGCATGCACCGTGGGTGAGGGTAATGGGGAATTTCTGGATAACTATCTTTCTCTAAGAATAATTTGTGGGTTCAGGAAATGGCTTCTGAGGTGGGGATGCCAGCCCAGCTAGCGCAGCCCCCAGTGATGGGCAGGGCTGGGGTCACCATCAGTGGTGTCCACCGACATGCTGCAGAAAGCTGGTAGCCCGGGGTGGACCGTGTGGGTGAACGTGGTGGGCTGGGAGCCCCTGAGCCCGAGGCCCCCTGACACCCTCCAGGGTCCAGTCTGGCTCACTTAGCCATTCCCCAGGGCAGCTGCTGGGGTCGAAGAGCTCAGGGCCTGGCCCCTGTGGAGAAGAAAGGACCATCAGCCAAGAAGCCCCCGGACTTGGGAACCACCAGCCTGTCCCTCCTGGCCTCTCTCCAGTCCTAGTTGAACCCTCATCACTTCCTGAGGGCAATTTGTAGGTCCCAACCCCTCATTGCAACTTGGGAGCTCAAAGAGTCTGTGCGGAGACCTTAATGTGTTCTGAGGGCATATTAGTGACTCTGAGGGTTTATCACTTCTTCCCGAGGGTGAGTGAGCACCTGCGAAGGCCTTGCTCTGAGTGCTGGGCCTTTACCACTTCCTGCAGGTAGATTAATGCATTCTGAGTTTTTATACAGCCTGAAGGTGGATGAGTGTGTGCTGAGCCTTGTCACATAGTAAGAGTAGGTTGGTATGTGCTGAACGTTATATCCTGAATATTGGTTAGGGTGTGCTGAGCCTTATATCCTGAAGTTATTAGTGTGTGCTGAGCCTTATGACTTTGTCGGCGTGGGTTAGTGTGTGCTGAATGTTATATCCTGAGTACAGATCATACTTGGAATGTGGGGTAGTGTTGGCTGAGCCCTGTTACATCCTGAGAGTGGACTGGTATGAGGTGAACCCTGAGCCAGCTGCAGGCAATGCAGATGGGTGGAGGGCAAGGCCTGGTTCACTCTGCCCCTTTCCTGAAGCTCGGGGAGGCCCTGACCCCAGAACCACCGGCACCCTGCCAGCCTACCGGGCTTACATCAGCATCCATGGTCATGTCCTTGATGTCTGGTCCATCCCCATCCCGCTGTGGCAGGGTGGGCGGCTCGGCGGAGGCCCCGAGGCGCTCTCCTTCTGCCCAGCCACTGCCCCGGCATGGCCCATCATCCTCAGGTGAGGCCTGGCTCAGCCGGATGAGGTTGCTGAAGTTGGAGTCGGACTTGGAGCCCGCGGGCAGCTTGCGGGCCTTGTGGCGACCCGCCAGGCGGCTGCCGTAGAAGGCCAGGATGGGCTCCGGGCCGGAGTCGGGCACCCGGCGGCCAGCGGCGGCCTTGAGCGGGGCCAGCATGTCGGGAACCACGTCGGCTCGGGTCTCGCCCCACAGCCCGCGCCCCACCTCCTGCAGACTCAGGTCATCCAGCTGATCGATGGCCCTCTGCACGCCCGGGGCCTTCTCTTCGCAGAAGAAGGGCCCGCTGCCCGCCGCGCTGCCCAGGCCCACGGGCTCCTCCTCCTCGGCCAGCCGGTAGTAGGGCGGCCCGTCTTCCGCGGCGGCCACCACGGGCGTGGCCGGCTTGCCCTCCACCTGCAGCGAGAGGCGGCAGCCGCGCAGCGAGAGCTGGTAGTAGCGGGTGGTCTCGTGGGCGCTGCGCAGCTGCTGCATGGACACGAAGGGGTGGCGCAGGGCGGCGCTGGGGCTGATGCGCTCGTGCGACTCCCACGTCAGCATGCGCTTGATCAGCTCTACCATGCTCTTGAGGTCCGCGTGCTCCGCCAGCGCCTCGCGGTCCGGGAAGGTCAGCCGACCGGCCGCCCCGCCGCCATTCACCGTCTCAATCTGGTCCAGTGATTTGAGCATGTACTTGCGGCGCTCCAGTGGGCGCACCTGGTGGGACACGGTGGGTGCGGGGTTGCTGTCGAGTCAACCTCAGGTGCTCCTGAAGGGGGGCCCACGTATGACCCCCCCCATCTCCACCAGTTTCCAGTCTGCCCTCCAGTCTGGTCCAGAGCTCGCTCATTGCTATGAAGTCCACACACCTGAACCTCGATTTCCAGTTCTGCCCGTGATCTGACTTGGAGCTCTCTTGCTGCTGGGAGGGCCACACCTACTCCCCGACACCAGAACCCCTCTCGTCTGACCCGGGGCCCTCCTACTGCTGCAGGAAAGATATCAGACTGGGTTCTTTGATCCCCCTGCCATCTCACCCAGAGTCTCACTGAGCCAAGTTTCACTTCTCCGCCAGGCCTTCAGAGCTCTCCTGAACCATGGGTCCAGCCCCTACCAGCCACTCACAGAGGGGCTGCCCCAAAACTCTAGTCCTCCTTGGAGTCGAGTCCAAATCCAGATCCCCAAGCCCAGCCCCTCCAGGCCCCCCAGCAGTCGGACCTCCTCGCTCCACTAGCTTGCCCACCCCTAGCCATGGAACTCAGAGGAGCCGCCACACACTTGCAGTGCCGTACGGTCTCAGCCACATCTTGCTGTGGCTACCCCCGCGGCTGACCCTCAAACTTCCGGTCCTTTCTGAGGTCTAACATACATTTTATTTTTTCCCTTGGTGCAGCAGCCCCCACACCGCCTGCCCTCGCCTCACCTGCCCCCCTACCTTGGTCTCGGCCAGGTAGTCGGCCGAGGACTTGAGCTGCCAGGGGTTGCTGGCATCGGGGTGGGGGTTGCGCTTGAAGAAGTGGTAGGCCTTGCGGGCGGCGTGCAGCAGGTGGGGCTTGGGCAAGCCCTGCGTCTCGCAGATGTAGCGCACCTGGTCGTACTCATTGTTGCCCGGGTAGAGGGGCCAGCCCAGGTGCAGCTCGGCCATGACGCAGCCCAGGGACCACACGTCCACCTTCTCACAGAAGGGCAGCCCCAGCAGAATTTCGGGGGCCCGGTAGAAGCGCGACTGAATGTACGGCTCCTTCACGTAGCGCACCTCGCTGAAGATGCTGGCTGAGCCGAAGTCAATCACCTGCGATGGGGCGGAGGGAGGCAGGTGGGCCCAGCAAGGGACGGGGACGACCCATCTAGGTCTCCCCTGTGTGTCTCACCTGCCCGAGTCTTTCCACATCTGCCATCTAAGTGTCCCTGTGTCTGTGAGTCAATGTCTCTTATTTGTGTCCTTATGTTCACTGGTCTTTGTCTGGTTTGTGTGTCTGTTTCTCCGTCTCTTTCAAGTAGAACTTGGGCCTGAGAGGGTGGACCCCTCTCCATACCTGTCCATCAGCAAATCTGGCTGGCTCCACCTTCTGAGCAGATCCAGAATCAGCCCACTCTACATCCCACCCTCTGCTCCCCTGCGCCGCACCCCCCTCCCCCGCCTCCCTGACCTGTCCTCCAGCATCACCCACCAAGGCCAGGGTAGGGGCCTCCTCGCTGGTGTCCATGCTCCGCCCCCCTCGCACCCTTCTCTGCTCACCATGCACACCCCACAGGATCCTGTGCACACCCGAGTCAGATCAAGTCCTTCCCCTGCTCAGAATCGTCCCCTGTGGCTTTATCACGTCCTGTGATGAAAGCCAGAGTCCTCACTGTGGCCCCAAGGCTCGAGCCATCTGCGCCATCACCTCTCTGCCTTCAGCGCCTCCCGTTCTCCCTCTCACATGGGTGTCTCACTGTCCCTTGAACAAGCCAGACACATTCTCAGCTCAGGGCCTTTGCACTGGCCATTCCCTCTGCCTGGAATGCTCTTTCCCCAGATGTGCACACGGCTTCCTCATCTCAGGTCTCAAATGTCACCTTCTTTATAATTTTTTTAAAAGATTTTGTTTTAAAAAAAGATTTTATGTATTTATTGATGAGAGACATAGAGACAGAGGCAGGCACAGGCAGAGGGAGAAGCAGGCTCCCTGCCGGGAGCCCGATGCAGGCCTCGATCCCAGGACCCCAGGATCACACCCTGAACCCATAGTAGATGCTTAACAGCTGAGGTACTCAGGTGCCCCTCAAATCTCACCTTCTCAGTGAGACCTCCCCTGGCCATCCTCTGAAAAGCAGCCTCCCTGCCCCCGCTGTTCCTATCCCCCTTCCTGGCACCCTGCTTTTCTCCAGAACTCTTAACACCATTTCACATCCTATATGTTTTACCTTTAGGTCTTCATTTTCGCTCTACCCAGCTAGGATGCCAGTCCCCTCAGGGTAGGGATTTTGTTCACTGCTGCATCCCTAGGTGCCTAGAACAGTGCCCAGCACACAGTCGGGGGCTCAGTTAGGAGCGAATGAGTGAATGAATGGGCTTTACGTCCCTGCCTTTCTGGTTCTTTCTGCGTTTTTTTGTGTATCTCTCTCGTTCTTTCTTTGCCTCTTCATTGCTTGCCTGTTCATTGTGTCTCTCACCTCCCCATGTCTCTCTCTGTCTCCATCTCTGTGTCACCTGCTAGGAAGACACCTCCCCAAAGCCCCGCCCTCTTCTGTCCTCATCAGGCACCGTCAACACCCCTCAGAGGCCCTGGGAACAGGACAGGGGCCGGCACTGTGGATGGCTGAAAGTCTTTCTCTCCCAGTGCCACTGGGAGGCGCCATATGCCATTTTTCACTCTAAATCTCCAAGACGCTAGCTTGATCCCTGCCTCAGTTTCCCCCTCTGTGTGTCTGCTTTTTGTTCAGCCATCCCTCGACTTCTATTTGCAGAAGGTGGTACGACGGAAGGTTATTAACCCGGATTCTGAGTGCGGACGACTGAGGCCTGAATCTCAGAGCTTGAGGGGCCCTGGACACTCAGTGTTCATGGGATCCATTCACTCGTTCATTCCACAAACACAGGAAGGGTGCGGACCCTGGCCAGGTGGTGTGGATCTGTCCAGTCTGTCTGTCTCCCGCTGCATTTGTGGGAGTCTCTCCTTCCTTGGGGCTGCGTCCTTCCATCTCTTGGGGCAAAATGATCTGCCCTTTCCTGCCTGCACATCTCCCTGTGACTCTGACATTCATTTCTCATTGGCTCCGCCACAGCATTGTGTTGGGAGATGCCGAGGACGCAGTGGTGACCAAAACTGACCTGGCCCTGCCTTCACAGCCCTGCCCGCTCCTAGTTCAGACCCATCACCAGACAGTAACAAACCCAGAAGTGGACAGAGGGACCAGGTCTGGGATTGGGGGGGACCCGGCAGGGGTCCAGGGTAAAGGGGCCAAGTCTGGGATTGAGGGGAGCACAGGAGAGGGGTCCAGGGCAGAGGGGCTGGGGCTGGGATGGGGAGCCCAGGGGCTTATGACATGCATAGGAGGTGCCTCTGTGTGCCCAGCACAGGGTCAGGTCCAGAGCAGGTCTTCAGTCAATGTTTGTTGATGAACAAACTCTGTGACAGAAGAATGACACTTCCAGTCGCTCGGCCGTCAGGCTCTCATCCCCAATCAAGTCCTCTCTTATAGCTCACGTAAGATCAGTCAGCAGATCCTGTTGTCAGTAGCTTCAAACCTACCTAGAACCCACCACGTCCCTTCCTCCCACTATCCCAACTCCATCCCCGTACCCAGGCCTTCCACCTGGAGCGGAGCTGCCACCCCTCACTGCACCCCTGCTCCTGCCCTGCACAGGCTGTTGCCCTCATGCAGCCAGAGGGACCCTGTGAACCCCTGATCGAGATCACGGCCCCTCTCTGCTCAGAAACCTCCTGTGGCCCCATCTTACAGAGAATAAAACCAGTCCTCATGGGCACCCGGGTGGCTCAGTGGTTGAGCGTCTGCCTTTGGCTCAGGTTGTGATCCTGGGGTCCTGGGATCAAGTCCCACATCGGGCTCCCCACAGGAAACCTGCTTCTCCCTCTACTTATGTCTCTGCCCCTCTGTGACTCTCATGAATAAATAAATAAACTCCTTAAAAAAACAAAAACAAAAACAACAGTCCTCACTGTGGCCCACAAGGCCCTGTGTGACCTGGTTCCGTCACCTTCCTGATCCCATTTCCTCCCTCTTCTCACTCTGCTTCAGCCACACCGGCTTCCTGGGTGCTTCTCAAACACATATACTCAGATCACTCCTACCTCAGGGCCTTCGCACTAGCTGTTCCCTCTACCCAGATGTTTTTTCCCCAGATGGCTACATGGCAACCTCCTTCCGTTGGGACTTTCCTCAAATGTCACCTTCTCAGTGAGGCCTCCCTGACGGCCGTGTCTACAACTTCACTCATGATCACTGTCACCAAGCAACACCCCACATCCTCCTCCTCCCTACTGATCTTTTCTCCTTCTCACTCACTTATTTGACTCACTTCTCACTCACATACCATATTTATCTTGGTGACTCTGTTTCCCCCCACTAGAATATCAGTCCCACAAAGACAAGACCAGGCCAGAGGAGCTGAACTATGAATTAGACAAGGACTGGGAGGTCTCAGGTCCAGGATAGAGAGGATGTCAGAATCTGGACAGGAGGTGGGGAGGATTTTAGGGCCAGGAGGTGGGAAGAGGCATCACGGGCAGGGAAGGGGAGACATCCAGGCTGGGACGTGGGACAAGGGAGACCTTAGCGACAGGAGAGCATCCAGGGCTGGGGGGAAGCTGAAAGAAGACAGGGATGAGGGATGCCACCACCGCAGGGCCGCCCCACTTACCTTGACCCTGAAGGGGCAGCGTGTCTGATCCACCAGCATGATGTTCTCGGGCTTGAGATCAGCATGGATGATCGCCAGCTCCTTGAGCCGGGCCAGGGCTCTGAGCACCTGCAAGGTGACCGTGCGGATGTGGCGGGCAGGGAGGGGGGCGAAGTTGTTCTCCTTCTGGAATTCGAAAAGGTTTTGCTCCAGCAGCTCAAAGACCAAGTAGAACTTGAGGGCGTCGTGGAAGAACTCGAGGAAGCGGATGATGTGGGCCTCCTCCGGGTCCAGGCCCCTCATGCAGCGCAGTAGCTTCAGCTCGTTCTTGATGATGCGGTTGCGGTAGGCGTCATTCTTGAGGATCTTGATGGCCACCATCTCGCCCGTGCTTCGCCGCCAGCCCTTGGCCACCTCCCCGAAGGTGCCCTTGCCCAGCACCTCGATGATGTCATAGCAGTCGGTCTCGGACTGGATGGTGGCCATGGTGCCCCTGCCACCAGGAGCTGCCCGGCTGCCACCCCCGCCCCACAGGCTCTGCCTTCGAAGCCTTCCGGCCCGCCACCGGCTCCGAGGCCCCCCCAGCGGGGGAAAGAGAACTGCACTCGTGCCTCCCGCCAAGAGGATCCCCCCCACCTCCCTGGCACCCCCCAGCCCCCTGGGCCACACTGCCAGTCTGCCAGGGGCCACACCCCTCCCCCAAAGCCTTCCTGGCTTGGGACGAGGGGCCCTAGGCCCCCCCGAATGGGCTCCAGCGTTGCTGAGTGGCTCTGGTTCTGTTGTCGGAGACCTGAGCCCCAGGCTGGAATGGGGGGTGGGGTGGCAGGTGGAGCCCCCTCCCCCACCCTGTGGCGGAACCCCAGGGGCTGGACAGTTGAAGGGTCGGCTGAGAAGGAAGCCCAATCCTGGACCTCTAGCATGGAGGACTGAGACATTCCTAACCAAAGGTGAAGAGCCAGGATGTTGTGTGTGTGTCTGTGTGTGTGTGTGTCATTGTTCAGCAAACACCTGCCTCTGACTGTGGCTGCCATGGGAGAGGGAGGCTGAACCAGGGCCAGGTGGTAAAAGGTCTTGAATGCCAGGCTAAGGAGACTGGACTCATTTATCTTAGGGTACTGGGGAGCCACAGGAGGGCTCTGAGCAAGGGAGGTCAGATTTTTTTTCAGATTATTTATTTATGGGACACCTGGGTGGCTCAGCAGTTGAGCATCCGCCTTAGGCTCAGGGCTTGATCCTGGGCTTCCGGTATCGAGTCCTGCATCAGGCTCCACAGGGAGCCTGCTTGTCGCTCTGCCTATGTCTCTGCCTCTCTCTGTGTGTCTCTCACGAAAAAATAAAAATATTTATTTTTTAAAGATTTTATTTATTTAATTCATAGAGACAGAGACACAGGCAGAGGGAGAAGCAGGATCCATGCAGGGAGCCCGAAGTGGGACTCGATCCCAGGTCTCCAGGATCAGGCCCCGGGCTGAAGGTGGCACTAAACCACTGAGCCACCCAGGCTGCCCATAAAATCTTTTTTTAAAAACTTACTTCTTGGGATCCCTGGGTGGCGCAGCGGTTTGGCGCCTGCCTTTGGCCCAGGGCGCGATCCTGGAGACCCGGGATCGAATCCCACGTCGGGCTCCCGGTGCATGGAGCCTGCTTCTCCCTCTGCCTGTGTCTCTGCCTCTCTCTCTCTGTCTCTCTGTCTCTCGTGAATAAATAAATAAAAATATATTTAAAAAAAAAAAAAACTTACTTCTTAAAAAAATAAAAAAATAAATAAATAAAAACTTCTTATTTACTTACTTACTTACCTACTTATTTGAATGAGAGAGAGAGAGTGCGCATGAGCAGGGGGAGAGGCAGAGGGAGAAGTAGACTCCCTGATGAGCAGGGAGCCCAACACAGGGCTCAATCCCTGGATCCCAGGATCATGACAGGAGCTGAAGGCAGACGCTTAACTGACTGAGCCACCCAGACACCCCAAGGGAGGTCAGATTTAAGTGTCGGAAAGCTACCCTGAGAATAAGAGCGAAAAGGAGGGGATGAAACTGGAGGCCCAGGTGAGGGAGGTTGGGATGCAGGGGAGGAGGCTGGTGTATGAGACAGGAAACCAGGAGGCCAGGCTGTGGGACTGACAGGTTGTGGGGGAAGGGGGAGAACCATTGGGAACAAGGCCCAGGGCTCAGGGCTGGTCCCTGGGACAGGGACATGGATAAGGAGTAACTTTAGGAGACTGAACATTGAAACATTTAGACAGACATGTCTTTTTTTAAAATAAAAAAAGATTTTATTTATTCATGAGAGACACAGAAAGAGAGAGAGAGGCAGAGACACAGGCAGAGGGAGAAGCAGGCTCCATGCAGGGAGCCTGATGTGGGACTTGATCCCGGGACCCCAGGATCGCGCCCTGGGCTGAAGGCAGGTGCTAAACTGCTGAACCACCCCGGGATTGCCTAGACAGACATGTCTTGAGTGCTGTAGAGGCCTTATCTGATCCTTACATATGTCTTAATAACTCCATTTTATGGAAGAGAAAATAAAGATGCAAAGAAGTCGAAAAAATGCGTAAGGTCACCCAACTGGGTGCCAGAGACAAGCTTTGACCCCAAGCAGTCCAGCTTGAGAGCCAAGCTCTGAACCACTGCCATGTCCAGGGGAGGCATGCATGGGCTACTAGATTCCTATGTTGGCCATAGGGAGGGTGACATGGCCTGGGGAGGGTGTAGGGATGGATGAGGGCCTGGGAGGAGTCCTGAGAGTCCAAGAGGCATGAGGAGAAAGAGAAGGAGTGGGGAAGAGAAAGAAGAGAGTGCTCAGGAAGGAGGTAGGAACCCTGAGAAGTCAGGACAAGAGAGCCAGAGGGAGCGCTCAGCGTGGCCCCAGAGATGTCACTATGGATCCTGGCAGGTCAGCTGCGCTGGGAGGGAACCCCCAAATGCTGGAGGCCTGGGCAAAGGGTGTGCACCACAGGTATATATAATTCCTGCCGTGTTTGGTGGGAATGAAGAGAAAGCCTGTGACCAGAAGTGACCCCAGGGAGGCTGGGGCAGGGGGGACATTTGGGACTGGACCAAGTGTCTTCCTGGGGGACACAGAGAGACTGAGGGGGGTGGAGTCTGGAGGCCTCGATGGGGGCTTAGATCTTGGGAGCCAAGGCCCCGCCCTGATGGGAGCTGAGGGCCCTGGGACCTAGTCCTAAGGGGCAGCCAGGTAACTGTGATGGAGGCTCTGAACCCAGGAGCCGGGAGAGGGAACCAGGAGGGGCCTTCCTGGGTGGGGCCGGGGCAGACAGGGCAGTTAAACCAGCCAGACAGGAAAGGGATCGCCAGACGTGGAGGAGCTCTCGTCGTCCATGTGACGGTGGCCAGCAGAGGGCAGATGGGTAGCAGTTGTTCTGCTCTCTTAGGCCCACCCCACCCCCCAGAGAGATCCTGGTGAGTGGTTCCCCAGAACAAGCAGAGTCCTCAGCAGACGGGTCTAGCTCAGAGGCCCTTGGGAACTCCAAATGGCTAGGGCAGGACCCTTCCCGCCCAGCCCACTGCAGATCTTCCCTCTCCTTAGCCTGGGGTGGCCTGATGTCTCCCTCAACACAGGCTCTCCTGAGGCCAGGCTCCAGTAGTCCCCTCCTTGGGGACCTCTTTCCCTGTACCCTGTCATCCTCCCCGCTGCCCTGTCCCCCCCTCCTCTGCACACAAAGGATACAGAACACAAGGCTATCTCGGGATTACTTTATTCACATGGCTTGGCAAGATACAGGTACTCCTGCCAATGAGCCGGGCACGAGGCCCCCCCCGCCCTGTCCCGACAGTCACCCACCTCCCGGCCCTCTGAGGGTTAGTGCTAGTTATCTCACACACAAAACAAGGAGGAGGTGGGAACAGGAGGAGGGGAGGGGACTCTCCCTCTGCCCTGCGGCTTCAGACCACTGCAGCCTGAGCCCCCTCCATCCTGGCAGGGCCCGGAGCCCCTGTCTCCGAAAACCCCACACTAGGCAGCCGGACCCGGAATCCACCCTCTTCGTGGTCCCCACTCCCACTCCGGGCCTTGGGGCTTAGGGACACCCGGGGGAAACGGAACTTGGGTGACTTCTCCCCGCTGGGGGACTTGGGGGCTGCCTCGCCCTCCTGTCCCCGAGAGGCCTTGGACGGGGTAGCCAGGCCCACGCGGGGCAAGCGGACTCGGACTCTGCCTCGGCGCCCAGAGGCCCCCTCCCCGCCACCCTCCTCCTCGTCCTCCTCGGGGCTGGGGGAGCCTTCCCCAGTGACCGCCTCGCTCTGGCTGAAGCCCACTCGGGGCAGCCTGAGTTTGGGGCTCTTGGTCTTCTCACCCTCCTCAATGCCCTCCTTGGCCCGAGCCAGGCCAAACCGGGGCAGCCTCACCTTGAGCTTGTGTCCCGCCTCCCCGTCGCCCTCTGCCACCTGGTACTCAGCGTGGCTGCCCACGGCGGGCGGTGAGAGCTCCACATCCGGCAGGGAGAGGTGGAAGGTGCGCTCGGCCCCCGGGGATTGCTCTCCGGGCCCCTCTTCTCCGGCCTCAGCTCTGGCCCCCAGTGTGGGCATCTTCAGCCTCAAGCCACCGTCACCTGTGGCTGCCTCACCCACCTGCGCCTCTCGGCCCAGCCCCACGTCCAACTCAAGCTGAGGCACTGTCACGGCGGGCATCTTGAAGACGCCCTCACCTACCAACAGCTCCCCACCTGCCACCTGGGCTCCAGGCAGAGACAAGGTCACCTGGGGCACCTGGACCCTGTAGCCTGCTGTGCCCTCTGCTGAAGGAGCCGCGCCCTTGACCTGCTGCCCCGGGGTGGCGCCTGGGCCGGCCTCCCCGAAGCTGGCCAGCTCCACCTGGGGCAAGGAGATGCCCAGGGGCATCCTCAGCGCCCCCTCCTGGCCCTCGGCGCCTGCCTGTCTGGTCGTGGACACTTGCGGGCCTGACAGCCGAACTCCACCGACAGCCACTGCCCCCTCGGCCCTGCCTTCCTCCTGGGCCCCCAGGGTGACCAGCTCCACCTCGGGGATCTTAAGCGGCCCTGCCGTGGGCTCTGGCTTTTCTCCCGGGCTGACACGCCCACCCTGGACTTCCGCTTCCTTCCCCCGAGCCAGCCCGAAGGAGGGCATCTTCAGCTTAGGCATCTTCACCTTCCCATCCCAACCCCAGCCCTTGGCCTCCAACTCGCCCACCCCTGGCGCTAGTTCTCCCGCCTCAGCGTCCCGGCCTCTGACCCCAAACTTGGGCAGGGCAAACCTGGGCCCCTTGACCTTGACGTCAGCCCCTGCCACCTCCACCTTGCTTGTGGGCAGATGGGCATCCAGGCCGAGCTGCGGGATGGACAGATCGAGGGCGGGCAGCAGGCCTGCTGCCTCTCCTGCCCCTTTGGCCTCGGCTTCAGTCCCCGCTCGGGCCTTGGGGAGTGAGATGGTGAACTTGGACACCTTCGGCTTGGTGGCCCGCCCGGGCGCCTCGGCCTCGGCCTTGGCCACTTTGGGCCCCGAGAGTCCAAACTTGGGCAGGGAGAACTTGGAGGAGGGCTTGACTTTCATCTCCATCTCCTCTAGCCGCCCCTCCACCTCCACCTCCCCCGAGGGCAGCTGCGGAGGGGCGATTTCAACCGAGGGCATCCGAAAGGCCGCCTCCCCGACCCCCGCGGCTCCCCCAGGGCCCTCTGGCCGCTCCACCTTGCCCACGGCGGCCGCTGGGACCTGCGCCTCCGGACTGAGGACCCTTGGCAGGTCTAGCTCCACGGAGGGCAGCGTGAGAGAGGGGACACCCGCTCGAGCCTCGGGGCCCACTTCCGGCTGCAGACAGGGAAGCGTGAGCAGCTTCCCAGAGACCTCAGCCCCTGCCTCACCCGGCTTGCCTCGTGATGGGGACTCCGCCCTCCCTAGCTTGGGCATGGTCATCTTGGGCAGCTTGATGCCAAATTCCACCCTCTCTGCCTGTTCCCCTTTGAGCTGCACCTCCGGGGCCTTGGGCAGCTTCACCTCTGGGACCTTTGGCAGATGCACCTCTGGGGCCTTTGGCACCTGCATTTCCGGCAGCCTCATCTCCGACACCTTTGGCAGCTGCACCTCCGGGAGGTGGACATCAGGCACGGCCATCTCAGGCACCTTGGGGAGCTTTATCTCGGGGAGTTTCATCTCGGGGACTTTCATCTCTGAGACCTTTGGCAACTGTACCTCCGGGAGCCGCACCTCGGGCACAGCCATCTCGGGCATCTTCGGGAGCTTCACCTCGGGGAGCTTCATCTCGGGGACTTTGGGGAGCTGTACTTCTGGGAGATGCACCTCGGGCACGGCCATCTCGGGCACTTTCGGGAGCTTCATCTCAGGCACCTTCGGGAGCTTCATCTCGGGGAGCTTCATCTCTGGAACCTTGGGGAACTGTACTTCTGGGAGCCGCACGTCAGGCACAGCCATCTCGGGCACCTTCGGGAGCTTCACCTCGGGGAGCTTCATCTCTGGAACTTTGGGGAGCTGTACTTCTGGGAGCCGCACCTCGGGCACGGCCATCTCGGGCACCTTCGGGAGCTTCATCTCGGGGAGCTTCATCTCTGGAACTTTGGGGAGCTGTACTTCTGGGAGCCGCACCTCGGGCACGGCCATCTCGGGTACCTTTGGGAGCTTCATCTCGGGGAGCTTCATCTCTGGAACTTTGGGGAGCTGTACTTCTGGGAGCCGCACCTCGGGCACGGCCATCTCTGGCACCTTTGGGAGCTTCATCTCAGACACTTTGGGGAGCTCCACCTCTGGGAGTTGCACATCTGGGAGGGCTGCCTCCGGCACCTTCGGGAGCTTCACCTCAGGAGCCTTAGGGAGCTTCACCTCAGGCCCCTTGGGCATCTTGACCTCAGGGGCCGAGACCCCAATGCCAAAGGAGGGCATCTTGATGGTGGGCAGCTTCAGCTTGCTCTCAACAGCAGCTTCGGCGGCAGCAGGTCGGGGCTCCAGCAGAGAAAGCCCGAAGGTGGGCATTCGAAGTCTAGGCCCCTTTGCCCTGGCCTCGGGGCTGTCCTTGGCCACCTTGGCCTCAGCAACTTCCTTTGCTCGAGCCCCAAAGCGAGGGAAACTGAGGCGGGGCATCTTTAGGGCCACCTCAGGTGCCTCTCCTCGGGCCTCCACCTCCACACCCGGCAAGGCCAGGTCCACTCCTACCGTAGGCGCTGCCACATCCAGGGTGGGCACCGTCACTGCCACAGCCCCTTCCCGGGTTTCCAGGCAGGGGAGCGTGGGCAGGGTGGGTAGCGAGGGCAAGGTGGGCAGCTCCACTTGGGGGACCTGGATCCCTACGGCTGTGGGCTCCACAGCAGGTGCAGCTGGGGCACCTAGTCCAAGGGTTGGCAGGTGGAGGGTCACCTCTCCCAGCCCCTTGGGGGCTGAGACCTGGGGGACACCCACCTCGGCACCTGGCAGCCGGGGCCCAACCAGCTCCACCTGGGGGGCTGTGAAGCGGGCTCCTGCTGCCACCTCAGCCTCCACCTTGGCTTTCCTTGGGGGAGGAGCAGCAGCGGCCAGCCGGGCCACCTGGGCCTCTTCCGCCACTTCCCGGACGCGCAGCCGAGGCAGCTGGAGGCGCCGGCGGGTTGGGGCGGCTGGGACAGGACCCTTGGCAGCCTCTGCTTTGAGGCCCCGACGCAGACGGGAGAACTTGGGAAAGGAGAATTCGACGTCAACAGGGGCCAGGTCTGCAGGGGCCCCCAGGGCCCCGGGCATCACCATCTTCTTCTTCTTCACAGGGGACAGACTCTGGATGTTCTGGGGAGAGAGGAGAGATGCGGGAGGCGGTGGGACAGTGGGAGGCTCGGGGTAGACGGGGGAACCCTATCTGGTATTGCACCAGGCTGGGGATGTGTTGGATGAAGCATCTTGTCCCCCAAATACCAGCCTCCCTTCCTTCCCGTCATTTCACCATTACTGCCCCCGTAAGGCAAAGTCGTTCATTTAAAATCTGACAATGAGTCAACAGGGGTGTAGGAACTGGGATCCAAGACTTCTAGGTCCTCATCCAGGATTTTCCTCCAGTACCTTCATTCTAGAGATGGGGAAACTGAGGTCCAGAAAGGGAAAGAAATTTGTCCAGGGTCGCTCAGCAGTAAGTGAGCAGGACCCAGGTTTGAACCTGGCCTCCCTGGTTTGGAGTTGCCTGGTTCATGACCACAGGCAAGCCTAGAGCTAATGCCTCTGCCAAGTGGGTAAAGGACAGGTCTGACATGGGTGGATCCCCTTCCCCAGGGAGAAATTTAGGGGCCGGAACAGAAGGCAGAGAGTGGGATTAGCGTTGGGTTAGTGACAAGACAGAGGCTGGCCCACGGTGTGGAGGAGTGGGGCTCATGGCGCAGAAACTGCATCACTGGGGCCGTCCAGAGCCGAGGCCGGGCTAAGCACGCGTACCAGCTTGGCCACCTTGGCCCGTGGGCCCTTGATCTCGTAGCCGGCCACGGTCCCAGGCCGCAGCGCCAGGTCCCCGGTGGGCACAGTGCGCTTCAGGCAGAAGGAGACCTTGTAAGGCTCGGCACATTGCAGCAGGCGTAGTGCGTCCTCGTATTTGAAGTTCTCGAAGAACACCCGGGCGCTCAGCAGCTGGTCCCCTGCAGGCGAGGTGGGGGTGGGCAGGGCGTGGGCATCTCCTGGCTCCATCCAGGTCTGGTGCCACCCACTTCCCTGGAGGAGCTCTGCGAGGCCCAGCCCAAAACCTTGGCCTCGCCTATCCCCTGTCCCCGCCCCCTGCACCGACTTGAGAGTCCAGACACTCTAGAATGAAGCCCCACCCCGTGGCCTTAGCCCCGCCCCCGCCGAACAGGACCACGCCCATTCAAGCCACGCCCACTGCCTTTCCACTTCCCTTCCCCGCTCTCAAGTTTTAAGACACTGACTTTGTTTCCCCGTACTGAGAGGACAGAATCAGAAAAGAACTTCCGGAAACTCCCACATCCTTACTCACGCCCCTGCTCCTCTGGCTATTTACTCCACTCTCCACCTGTTCCTTTTTTTTTTTTTTTTAAGATTTTATTTATTCATGAGAGACACACAGAGAGAGGCAGAGACACAGGCAGAGGAAGAAGCAGGCTCCATGCAGGGAGCCCGACATGGGACTCGATCCTGGATTTCCAGGATCAGGCGCTGGGCTGGAGGCAGGTGCTAAACCGCTGAGCCACCCAGGGATCCCCTCTCCACCTGTTCCTGAGGATGAACTCTCCCCACTTCTACCTCAGCCAGCCTTTCCACCGCCTTCCCGGGGACATCCTCCAGCAGTGCTCCCCTCGCTCCCCACATCACCAATTTGTCCCTCTCTTCTATGCTATTCCCAGCAGCATACAACACACCATTATTTGTCCCATAGGAAAGGTTGTCTTGACCTCACGCCTGGAGCTCCTGCTCCATTGATCTGTTCACTTAAGGGTAAATGCACTGAGTTGCCTAGCTGCATTACTTCCACTTCTCCAATTACACTTCTGACACCCCCTCCCAGAACCTTGAACTGCTCCTGTCAAGGTTCCATACCTCTGTGTAGCTAAGTCCAATGTTCAAGTCTCAGACTTCATCTGAGTGGACCTCACAGCCTTCAACCTAACGTCACTCCCTCTCCTTTATCCACTTGTCTGACTTGGCCTCCAGGGTGCCACACACTCTCTAAGGACCTCCCTGGAGGTTTCTTCTCAGCCTCCTGGGATGGTTCCTCCTTATCTCCTGGATCTCTTAACAACACACTGTCCCAGGGCTCAGGCCCTGGACCTCTTCTCATCTCCATCTACATACTACACTAACCCCCAGAGGAAGCTCATCCAGATTAGGAGGTTTTGTTTTTAGATTTTATTTATTTATTCACGAGAGATACAGAGAGACAGAGAACAGGCAGAGGGAGAAGCAGGCTCCCTGTGGGAGCCGAAGGCAGATGCTCAACCACTGAGTCACCCAAGTACCCCCAGATTAGGAGTTTAAAGACCATAAAGGGCTGACAACTTCCAAGTGTCAGCCCAGCTCTCTCCCCACCATCCTAGACTCATATATCCATTTACCCCTCCACCTCTTCACCTTAGAGACCACTCTTGGTCTCACTCCAAACAAGCTCCAGCCCCAGTGTGGTCCATTTGTGGAATTACCAACTCCATCCTCAGGTCAAGAATCCCTGAACACATCCTGACCCTTCTCTTTTCATCACACCCCATATCCAGTCCCGAAGCTGCCTCCTTCAAAATGTATACAGAATTTAAACCTTTCTCTTCATGTCCATTAACAGTGTTTTGGTCCTAAGTATTACCATCTCCTGCCTGGATAATCAGAGTAGCCTCTTTGTGTGTGTGTGTGTGTGTGTTTAAAGTAATCTCAGGGCACCTGAGTGGCTCAGTCGGTTCAGCAACTGCCTTTGACTCAGGTTATGATCCCGGGTCCTGGGATCGAGTTCCAAGTTAGGCTTCCTGCTCAGTGGGGAGCCTGCTTCTTCTTCTTCCTCTGTCCCTCCCACTGGCTCTTTCTCTCTCTCTCAAATAAATAAAATCTTTTAAAAAGATAAGATGGTCTCTACACCCAACGTGGGGCTCAAACAAACAACCCTGAGATCAAGAGCCTCATGCTCTACTGACTGAGCCAGCCAGGCCCCCCCAAAGTAGCCTCTTTGTTGGTCTCCCTGCTCCCCACCCTGCCCCCTTCTTTCTACTGCTAATACAGCATGCTGGTGAACACAGACAATTCACAGTCGTCCTCCACTCACAACCCTCCCAGATTAAAAGTCAAAATCCTCACTATGGCCTATAACACCCTCTGAAAACTGTCCTGTCCTGACCTCTCTGGCCTCATCTCTTGCTCTCCTTTTTTCTCTAGCTCTACTGCATCTACACTGGCTTCCTTGCTCTTCCTCCATCAAGGGAGGCACACCCCAACTTTGGGACATTTGCACTGGCTGTTCTCTCTGCAGGGAATGCTCTTCCAGATGGCCACATAGCTCAGTCCCTGTCCTCCACCAGGCTTTCCCTTCATTCCTGGCTCACCCTATTTAAAAATACAACTGTCCTGCTGGCACCCATAGCACACATTGCCTTCTAACTTACTATGTATTTTACATATTTTCCTGAAATATGTCTCTCCCTACTAGAAGTTAAGCTCCGTAAGTGCAGAGTGTGGTCTGTTTTGTTCACTGCAGTAGCCCAAGCACCTAGAATAACATCTGGAAATAGAAGGCACTTAGTACATAGTTGTTGCATGAATAAATCACATCGGCCTCATGCCTGTCGCCTAAAATATCCCTGACTTACTAAGGCTCCCCTCCACACCTCCTCCAAGTTGTGTTAACTCCACCTCTTTTCTCCCGCCCCAGCAACAAAAATAATAACTGGTGCTTACCGTGTGCCACTTAGCTATGCGCTAAGTGTTTTCAAATACTGACTCATTTAACTCACGTAACAACCCTACGAGGTGAGTACTAGAGTTATTCCCCTTTGCAAGATGAAAAAAAAACCAAGGCACAGAAGAAGACCACAAGCTAGTCAACTGCAGATCTGAGAGTCAAATCGACGCAGCCGGCTCTGAGCCACTGCAAGCCCCACATGAAAAGCTCCGCCCCCAACCATTCCCCCCGCCTTCCGGAGGCCGGCCACGCCCGGGACCCCGCGCCCCGCCGATCCCGCCCCCTGAGAAATGCCGGGCCCCAGGCTCCCGCCCCGCCCACCTTCCTGCAGGCTGAGGCTCCTGGCCGCGGGCGAGTCCTCCCGAAGCTCGCGGACAAAGATTCCCTCCTTGCCGCCGCCTGCGACGTTGATGCCGCTGACCCCGGTCTGCGCCTCGGTCTCCACGATGATCTCCACCAACTCCGCCCGCCTCAGCTCCTGCGGAGGGCAGCGAGGGGTCGCCATGGGGCGCTGGGGCCCGACCTCGCCCACAGCCCGGCATCGCGCTTAAAGACGGCTCTTAAACGGGTCCTCCAGGTGCACGTTCCTGAGCGCGGCCCGGGCCGGCCCCGTGGGCCCACCCACCCCGGCATCTTCCCTTGAAGGAAGCGCGAGGGCCGCCCGCTCTCTCGGACCCGCTGCTGGGCTCAACGGTTCCGTCCGCTCTTGGGCGGGCGGGAGGCCCGGGGCCGCTGTCGAAGGGGCGGGGCGAGGGGCGGGGTCGTAGACGAGGGGCGGGGCAGGGAGGCCGGAGGGAACCCGAGTTGTGAGAGGCGGGCCTGACGGGGCGGGGGCTGTGCCCTCGGGGGGCGGTGTCCTCGGGGGCGGTGTCCTCGGGGGCGGGGCCCTCTCTGGGGGCGGGGCCGTCCGGGGGCGGGGCTACGGGTTTGGCGCGGGATTCGACGGCTCTCGTGGATCGAGCTCAGGCCACAGAGGAGGGGCCAAAGATCTGAGAGGGGTGTGGCTAGAGGGTAATACGTAGAGGTAAGGCGGGGACCCATAGTCTACGGGTGAGATTGAGGTCTGGGGAAGAGCTTTAATAACAGCAGAACAAGGGGTGGGGTGAGGATGGGATTCCAAGGCTAGACCTTTAAGCGGTACAGGATGGAGGGGTGAGGGTGAGACTGCGCTCTTGGGAGGCTTGAACGTGTGTGAGACTGTGCCCTATTGTGGACTCTGTGACCCCAAGACCTGCATAACGCCTTTGGGAGAGGGAATCCAGTGAAGGGGGGTGCGTGGGTAATGAGTGGTGGACCGGCAGACGTGGCATTCCTGGTATTCACTGTAAATGGTGCTGACCTGGCCCTGGCCCAGCGGCGCCCTCCGGGCTTAGAAAAGGCAGTGAGAGATCTTAGTTCTACAGCCGCCTGGGAGCTCCATCTGCTGTGTGTCTCTGGGGGAAAACTTTGCCCTCTCTGGGCCCATTTACCTACTGTAAAGTCGGGTAACATGATTGTACTGGATGGAGTCTCTGAGCTCTGAAAGAACAGGGATCCCAGAGGATGCTGTAATGGGCAGGGCATCAGGGATGGCATAGACTGGAGTTGAGCCCAGGGCTTGGAGAGGGGAAAGCAGGTCTAGGCCGGCAGTGGCCCTGGGACCAGAGGCTGGGAGGAGCATGTTGCAAACAGTTGTGGTAGGCGCAGCAGGGAACACCATGACCACCACCACCCCCCTGAGGCCCTGCGCTAAGCATTCTATGTACAGCATCTCATTTCATGCTCCCTCCAGCTTGGACAGACACAAAAGTAAAGAGCTGCGGAGCCACCATCTGCCTCATGCCACACAGCAGAGTTAAGCAGCCGGGCCTAAGCCCTGGGTCTGTGACCTCAGAGCCCATAGGCTGTCCTGCAGGCAGCAACCTCCTTGCACTTTACCCAACCCCCCCATCCTCCCACCTGCCAACCCTCAGCCTCAGCTTGGCTCGCAGAAAAGTGGACCCACTCTGTGCCTAGCATGGGGTAGGAAGCAGTCAATGACAGTCCGCTATTTCCATAACAGTGACCACTGTCTGGACCGTTGTCCCATCACCAATGGGAAAACAGTTTGAGAGGTCAGGTCCCCTATTTGAAGTGGTAGGGTTGGGATTTAAGCTTATGGGCTCAAAGCTCGTGCGTATAACCCCCTATACATACTGCTTCTTCCAAAAAAAGGTTTTCTAATTTCTTTAGCTCATTATTAATATAACTCCATTATGCCCCACTGAATTAGCTGCTTTCATTCTTAGTCTGTACCAGGCACTTTTCCATATGTTAAAATTTTTTTCCTCATGGTGACCTATCAAATAGGCAGCCACTGTTGCTATTTCTGTTTCACAGATGGGGAGACTGAGGCACAGAGAAACCAGGAAGTGTCTTTCTTGCTCAGTCTGCACCCCCTAGCCAGGGTCCCCACATTTCCCTTGCAGGACATGTGGGTACTCACCTCAGCACTCCGGCTCCTGGCCTCCATGGCACCTCTGGGAGTCACCTGGGCCCCAGGCTCCTGCTTCCTCTCCCCCTTCTGCTGCAGGACCAGCTTCAGTTCTGCATGGAGCAGCTGCCTCTGAGCCTGCGAGGGACAGGGATGGAGGCTTGAGGCCAGGAGAGGATGAGCGGTGAAGGCGGGCACAGAGGGAGAGAGAGAGGTCAAGATGGGAATCAGAAGGGGAGAAGGGGCTCCCCCCACCCCTGTCCTCTCACCGCTGCCTGGGCACAGGCACCCCCTCCTAACAGGAGCCCAGACTGGGGTACCGCACAGTCGTCCGCAGGGTTTGCACCCTTCCTCTGGGGTCTTGCTGCCTGCCAGGAAGAGACCAGGGTGTGAGGCTCCAAGCTGGCCACAGAGGGGCAGGGAGGGGCATGTGGCACCAGCCAATGCTCACCTCAAGGTCACCTCCAGCTCCTTGGGCCTCCTGGGTCCAGGGGTCTAAGAAGAAAAACCATGGGCATTACCATCAGCTAACCCCACCCATTGCTTCCTGAGTGCCTGACCTTCCTGTACTCTGTCAATATTCTATCCCCCTAGTGCAGAGTGCAGCTGGGGAATTGAGCCCTAAAAGACCTTTACTGGACAACAGTCAAGCCAGAGTGGACCCCCAGAACTGCCCGACAGCAGAGCCCCTGAGCCAACCACCTGGGTCTACCAAGAGAGCCAAATGCATTATAAAACAAACATAACTAGGGGCACCTGGATGGCTCCATGGTTGCACATCTGCATTTGGCTCAGGTTATGATCCTGGGGTCCCGGGATCGAGCCCCGCATCAGGGTCCCCCCCACGGGGAGCCTGCTTCTCCCTCTGCCTGTGTCTCTCTGTCTCTCATGAATAAAGAGATAAAAGCTTAAAAAAAATCATAACCACTCTCATATGCTCCCTGGGGGGCGGGGGGGAGAATCACCTCACGTCTCTGGGCCTCAGCTTCCTCACCTGTAAAATGGGGAGAAGGAGAGCACCTACCTCATCAAATAAGTTAGTAAATATAAAATGCCAGGCACTCAGAGGGGCTTCAGAAGCACTGTTACTATTACTGAGAACTTCCTGTGGTCCTGATCTTGTGTCAAGGTTCCACAGGGGTCATCCACTGCACTTAAGCCTCCGAACACTCTTGTGAGGCCAACACGATTATGGAGACCATTCTAGAGAAGAGCCGTGAGGCTGCAAGAAGGGAAGCCACGGATCGTCACAAACGGCTAAGCCAGGATTTGAACTTATCTGAGAGTTCCGGCCTCTTACACGGGGGATGATAACTAGTGGGTATTGAGTGGTTATTCTTTGTCAGTCCTATGCTCTGGCTCCTCCCTGCAGGAAACCCTCGCCCCTCAGAGAGGCCAAGAACCTCGTGTAAGGTCACACAGCACAGTGAGGAGGCAGAACTGGGATTCCCATGCAGCCTCCCCATCAGGCCTGAAAGGGGAATGGATACTGTCTCTCCACCACCCCCCACCCAGGCCAACTCTGGCCTCGTCCTCCCAGCCCCCACCTGGCATGCCAACCCGCCAACCCCCACTCTACACGGAAAGGTCAGGCCTCACGCGGCACATTCCCTCAAACAATGGCCTGTCTGCTGCAGCCGGTCACATTCCGCCCCTGCCCACCCACCCCCAGCCGCACAATGGCCCTTCATAACCCACCACTGGCCAGGACAGAGGACACAGGGACCCCTCAATGGTCCAGCTGTACCCATTCCACTGGTAAGGACTGCACAGTATCAGAGGGCTCTTCTCTGGCCCTCCTAGGAGTCCTGGTCTCCACGGCCTTCCCCGGCCTCCCCTCTGAGCCCTCAGCTGCTCCGGGTCAGGTGGGCTCCCCCATCTGTAGCATTTCCTCCAGAATGCTCGCCCCCGTAGGTCTCTGAATCACCCTCAATGTGGTGGCTGTTCTAGGGTTGGAAACTGAGGCTCAGAGAGGGGAAGAGACCTGTCTGGGGTCACACAGACAATACCCTGCCCTTGACCCCAACCCTGTATGTGAACTTGCATTGGTGGCTCCGAGCACTGGAGGAGGCCCAAGGAGCAAGACAACGGGAGCAGGGGCTGGGCTGGGAAGGGAGGTGGGGACTGAGGGTGCCCAGAACAGGCATTTTCAGAGGCACCTCATTGGTGCCAAACCTGGGCTGGGCAGACACCTTGTGGACGTGGCCTCAGTACCCCATCTTATGGATGAGTACATGAGGGTTAAGATATCACAGTGACAGAGTTGGGTCTTGAACTCAGGTCTGAAAAACTGAGTCCCTGATGCCACATAGCATCCTGAGCTGGAGGTGGGAGAGCCTGGTACTTGTGGGAGGCAGTGGAGATGGACAGGAGGCTCTCCTGGACAGCAAGCTCCCTGTCTCAGGCCAGGGCGGTAAAGGTCACACCCAGAGGCTGGCACAGGAAGCTTAGCCAGGGCGGGAGCAAGAGAGAGTACCCTCCTCCCTCATCCTTGCCCAGGGCAGCCGCCCAGCCCAGGTTATATTTAGCCCAACTGTGCCCTTCCTGAGCCACAAACTCAGCTCCTGGGGTGGGGTGGGGGTGGCTTCGGAAGGAAGCCCCCCTCCCAACCCTGGGCACTCTCTGTTCCCAGCTCTGCCCATCCCACTAGACGGAGGGGGGAATGGGGGAGTTGCTGGGGATCCCTGACTGTGTTAGGGGAAGATCTAAAGGGGTTCCCCTGGTGAATTAAAGCCAGGCAGGACCCTCCAGATGCCAACAACCATTCTTGGGTGGTTCCTATGGCACTGCCCTGGTATGCTCCTCAGCTTCCAGAATTCTCAGAGTCCCCATTTCTTGAGCATTTGCTATGCACAAAGATTCTTGCCTACCTTGGCTCATTATGTCCTCACAATCCCTCTCTGAGGAAGGCACCACTGAGATTCCCATTTGAGATGCCCAGATGCCCTTCGGAGCCTGCTGAGGTGAGGGCCTGTCCTTTGGGCCCTGGGCCGGTCAGCTGAGCTGGGCTGGCTGAGGAACCCCCCCAGTTTTGTCCCATTGCACCCTCTTCCCCTTGGCTGGTGCCAACCCTATTTAGGAAGGTCTCCCCATTCAGAGCCTCAGCTTTCCCAACCGCCAGTGATCTGGTGCCCTCAGCAGTGGGAGTGAGGGGTTGATTCGTCTGGGCCCCTAGACCATCTGTGAGTGGAAGGTGAGGCGTTCTGGCGGTGGTCTCCCAGCAGCCTCGGCCGTGGTCAGTCCCTGCTCTAGCACTTCTCAGGTTTGAATACCTGGGTGAGGTGTTTCACCCCTCAGGGACTCAGTTTCCTCTGTGAAATGGTGCCAGTTAAGAGTGGCTTCAAGGAGTCACAAAATAACAGCAGGTGCCTAAAATAGTCCCAGTATATAGTAAGCGTTCAAGTAACGTACGCCCGTCTCTGACAGCAATTGGAGGCTTGACTGTGCATCTCAAAGTGGCTTGTGTCCAGCTTTTGCTCAGTGGTGGCCCCACTTTCTCTCTTGCCCAAGAGGAACTCTGGGTGAGGGACAAATCCAGCTCAGGCACTGGCCTCCTATCAAGATCAGTGCTCCCCACCCCAGCACCCTACTCCAAGCCCCAAAAGCCTGCCCCACCTTAGGAATCCTTCCCTAGCTCTTTGTAAGCAGCAACTCATCTACTCTCCATCAGCCCCGTGAGGTGGCCTCCATCAGCCCATTTCACAGATGGGAAAGCAGAGGTACGAAGGGTGCAGTATCTTGCCCAAGACCACATAGCCTGAGAGAGGGAAATATTGGGATTTGAACCCAGGGTCTATGCCTTTGACTCCTATACCACAACTGCCTCCTGAGCCCCAGGTATCTTCCCAGCACCTCCCAGCACCTCCCAGGACCCTGAGTCTGATTCCCTCTGGCTTCTCAGCCTGGCGAAGGATCCCCGTAAGACCCGTTGATCTCTTACCACTAGGCCTCCAGACACCTCGAGAGCTCCCGGTCGTCTGCTCAGCCCCAGCCCCAGGCAGGGGGGGAAAAGGAATGGGGAGGGGGAGGAGGGGGAGACCCCAGCCATTGGCTGCCGAGGTGTGACATCACCAGGGAGTGGGTGGTGGGGAAACAAACACCCCCCTTCTCCCAGCTACATCCACCGGCAAGGGGGTGGGGAGCTGAAGACCACAAGAAGGGACAGCTGCAGCCTGGGCCTGGGCTGGGACCTCCACCGGGAGCCTCCTTCCAGGGACACGCGCGTTGCTACCGCCACTTGGAGGCCGAGTGCCCGACTAGCATTATTTCCTGGCTTCCAGACCCAGGCAGGGCCCCTGCTGGTTCCTGGGGCCCCTAAAATAAACTCCTCCGCTCCCTCTTTTAGTCAATTTGGGTTCAAATCCCAGCCTTGTCACCTTCTGGCCGTGTGACAGTGTCTTTCTGGGCCTCATTTTCTTCATCTCTAAAACAAGGATAATAAAAATGCCCACCGTGTGGGGTTGTTGTAAAGATTAGATGAGTTAAAAGAGGCTAAAAGCTTTCAGCACTGCCTGGCAAAAAGTGGGTGTCACTTATAAGAGTTTTGCATTATTATTCACACAAATCGGGGATGGCTAGACTTGTGGGGGATGGGCGGCTTTTGGCCTGAGTGAGACTGGGCACAGAGAAGCCCCACTTCTCTAATGGAGTTTCCATGTTGGGGGGGACACCTAAAGTGCTGCTTTGTGCTGGGCATCCAAAGCCCTGCTCCTGGGATCAAGGGTGCAAGGTGAGTATATTATGCCCAGTATTTAGCTACACAGCCAGGAACTGGTGGGGCTGGGGTCTAACCCCATTTCTGCTGGGCCCCAAAGACCCTGCAACTCTCTTCCATCCTCTGCATATAACAGACAAGGAGGCTCAGAGAGGGTGACGCCCGAGGTCGCCCACGGCAAGTCAGTGGTCACAACAGGATTTGAACCCAGACCTGCCCAACTCCCAACCCAAGGCCACCAGGCCTCACCCTGATCCCTTGCCCTCCAGCCCCACCAACCCCAGCTTGCCCTGACTCACCAGACCCCGGGGGGCGGCACAGGTTACACAAGTACCCCCACATGCCCCTCGCACCCACCCGGCCGCTGGCTCCGATGCTCCCAGCTCTCTGAGCCCAGGCCTGGGGCCAGGGCTGGGATGAAACTGGGGATTACCCCCACAGCGTGCGTCAGCAGCTTCTGTCCCATTGTCCAGCCAGGCACGGCCACCGGGCCTTCGCCTCAGTTGTCAATCTCGCCCCTCACACCAGCCCCCTGGCCCCTCTATGGACCTGTACCCCACCCTACACCGAGAGCTGGGAGCTACTCCCGAGGACATCAGGGACCAGGCGCAGGTTGGCAGGATCCCAGAATGCTAGGGACCTCCCCCCTTCTCTCCAAAATGCCCCCTGCCCACTCTCAGCCGCCATGGAAGGCAGGAATGTGCTGAGCTCTGGGAAATACCTTCCAGGCCTGGCAGCCACCAAGGGTTGGGGTGTGGCCAGGACCCCGCCAGAACCCTTCTCCTGGGAAGGGTAGAAGGAACAGCATGATGAGGGCTGCTGATGGGCCTGAGACCCTCACCCTAGTGCATTCTCTCTCTCTCTCTCTCTCTCTCATTGATTCATTCAACCATTCATCTGTTCATTTATTCATTCAATAAACACTCATGAGCCCTTGGTGGCAACCCCTTTGCTGGGCATTGGCAACACTGCCAGACCTAAATTTACCTTGGAGGGTAGGCTCAGGGAAGGATTTCTGGAAGACATGACATCGAAGTTAGACTGGTTGGTTGAGAAGGAGGGAGCCAGGTAAAAGTGCAGAAAAGGCTTCCAGGGACAGGGACAAATGCAGGCAAAGTACCAGAAGGGAGAAAGGGAGCAGGCTTTAACCAAGGTCAGCAGTCCGTGAGCACCTGGTCTTGTGTCCAACCCTGTGCTGGACGGTACCGAGGACACAGTGTGACTTAGATAGCCTGGGCCTGCTTTCACAGAGTTCATAGTCCAACAGGGAGATAGATCCAGAACGGCCAGGATTGTGATGAGAGAGTCACAGGCAGAAAGGTCAGGGCCTTGATGGGGGAGCCCAGGAAAGGTGCCTGCTCCAGCCTTAGCAAGGGAGGTCAGAGAAGTCTTCCTGGAGGGGGAGACATGTGAACTGAGACTAGAAGACCCACAGGAACTAGGCAAGAGAAGAGGGAGACCAGTTTTATGGGCAGAGGGACCAGCCTGTGCAGGGGACCTGAATTCAGACAGCGCCCAGCACATGTGGAATTTTTAGAAGTTGAGAACCATGTCTTTAAAAAAAAAAAAAAATATATATATATATATATATATATATATATATATATATATAATTTATTTATTCATGAGACACACACACACACACACACACACACAGAGGCAGAGACACAGGCAGAGGGAGAAGCAGGCTCCATGCAGGGAGCCCGATGTGGGACTCGATCCCAGATCCCAGGACCACGACCGGAGCTGAAGGCAGCTGCTCAACCACTGAGCCACCCAGGCATCCCGAGAACTGTGTCCTTGTTCGTGGCTGTGTCCCCATGGCCCAAACATCCCTTTTCCTTATATCTGCTCCTCATTTATACATTTATTCAGCAGTATTCACAGACACTTCTGTATCCATCCCTGAGCTGGGTAGTGCTGAGGACACAGCAGTCACCATGATTCGGGCCTCATGAGACTCACAGTTGGGGGCTGGGGTATGGGGGCAGACATTCAAGAAGTGATCGGTGACATGAGTGTACAATTCACACTGAGCTAAGCAGTACGAGGGACAGATCTAGGTCTGTGAGAGGGGCCTGGCTCTCTGGTACTATCACAAAGGGCAGGGAGGGCTTCCTGGAGGAAGTGACATTTGAGCTGGCACCTGAAAGATACATAGGCGTTCGTGCACGGCTGCTCAGCCGGTAGTGGATCAGTGAGAGTGGGTTTCAGGTAGAGGGCGTTTCTCAAAGGGGCCCCTTGAGAACTCAGTGAATGTGAAAGTGTGGGGAAGCAGAGGGGAGGCCCGTGGTCAGCCAGAGGAGGGCCCGAGACTTGTCCTAAGGGCCTTGCAGGCTTTGTGCGTGCTATTCTGTCTCTGTCTGCGTCTGGAGCGCAGATACCCTGAGACTGGGAGCAAGCATTCGGCCTTTGGCCTTGTCAGCTCGAAGTGTTTTGTGGTTGCCCTTCAGCCGGTGAAGGAAGCTTCTTTTCCTAGCTGGCTGTGTTTTGTCACGAAGGGTGTGTCTCCCCCTGTGTCTCTCTACCTCTCTGTTCCTCTCTTTGTCTCTGTCCTCATTCCTTGTCTGTCTCTCCCCACACGTCTCTCTGTCTCTCTCTTTCTCTGTCTCTCTCTGTGTCTTTTGCTTTCTCTCACTTGAGAGGGTGTGGCCATGGGAAGTTGAGTTCAGGGGGTGGCACCAGTGTCCCGTTCCGGCCAAGGTCACCTCAGTAAACACAGGACATCCTGTGGGGCTGGGGAAGGAGGTGGAAGCTTGTCCTCAGGGACCACCCTCTCCAACCCACCCTGAGCCAAGTGGCAGCCGGGTCCCCAGCAGTGCAGCCAGTATGTCCCTCACTCCCATCCTCTCTGCCGGCTCCTGCCTCTCACCTCCCCACTAAGCTCTAGCCACGGGCCCAGCAATCGGGATGCCTTCTCCTGGGTGTGCCCCCCTGAACCCCTCACACCCACTGTGTCCCTATCTGGCCTCAGCGTCAGCCCCAGAGCTGCTTGTCCTCCCAGCCACCATGGGACCACCAGTGGGACCAGGGCAATCCCACTGTCCCCCCCGAGTTCCCCAGTCAGAGCCTGGGCCTCGCCCTAGGCCCCTGCCCCATCAAGGCTCATCCACCCCAGAGCCTGTCCCCGCGCTTGCTAAGCGCCTCTCCCTTTCTTCCCCACCACCCTGCCATGGGTGTGATGCCCCTTCCCAGCTTCTCCCTCAGGGCTCCCAGCCTTTAGGGTCACCTCTGCACCACCACATCCACGAGGCAGTCCAGGGGATTCCTTCACCTGGTGACTAGCACCCTAGCAGTAAAGTCTCCCTCCCAGGGCCCCTTGTGTGCTGGTGCCCGCAGACCCCTCAAGCCCCATCACTCACCTCACTTCTGCTGCCTCTTTCTAGCCAAACCCGGAGCTTCCAGATCCCTGAAAACATTGTAGGGTCCCTCACAGTCCTAGCCCTCACCTGTGCTGTTCCTTCCGCCTAGAACACTCCCCTTCCCTGGGACAACAGCCCTGCGAGGTGGGCACTGTTACTGTTCCAGTTTACAGATGAGCTCCCTGAGGCCCAGAGAAGTGAAGTACCCTGCCCTGGGTCACACAGCCACAGAATGGCAAAGCCGAGGCTCAAATGCAGGCGGCCTGGCTTTCAAGCACAGCCTCTGCTCAGTGGCTTATTGTGTCGATAATAACGACTAAGCATCATTAGATTCTACACGGGACAGCACTGTAGGTGCTCAGTAAAATGTTCATTAAATGTTCGAACGGGGCAGGGGTAGAAGGTGAGCCTCGGAAGGGACAGAGCTCAGACCTCGGAGGACCGAGATAAATCCTGAGGCCCAGAAGCAGAGGAGAGAACTATCGGGTTTGCCTTTTACAGAGGGCCAGGCACACAGCAGTTACTCATAAATCTTTGCTGAATGAGAGAAGGAATGAAGGAGGGAGGGAGGAAGGGAAGGAGGAGGACAAGGATAGCCCTCCCAGGTGTCCAAGGAGGGAAATGTGTGTGTCATGGCGCTGGGGGGGGGGGGGTCCCTGTGGATGCCCCTGGAGGGGAGCTAGGCTGGGGAGTTTCCAGAAGGGAACACACAGAGGCCCTGTGAAAAGCCACAGCCGCGCCAGGGCTGGCAGCTCCGCTAGGAATGGTGTGGGCCCTGGAATCTGCTGGCTGAGGTAGTGTGGCCTCTTGGGGTTGAGCCGAGGGCGGAGGGGCGCGCTAGAACCAGGGAGCCTGCACAATCATCTGGGGGTCAGACATGGGGAGCCTGGGGTAGGTCCTCAGGCATGAGCTGCTCATAAACCTGAAGGCACCACAGGGAAGGGAATAGCGCTGATCTAGCCCATATGGTGCTTTTATGCAAAAGGCATGCCCCTTCCCCAAGGCACTTGACCTCCATCTGCTGGGAAACTGTTGTAGCAAATATGTCAATGAATGGTGCCTGAAATACGCACGGTAGCCCCTTAGATAGGGAGTCTGCGTGCAGTGCACAACCTGTGCAACTGTCTGCGGAGGCTCTGGGGAGAGGGGGCATCGCCGAGCGAGCAGGCACAGGGGCAGATGGGAGCATCGTCGACAGATGGGTAGGCTGTCTGCACCAGTATGTATCACAGATTATTTCCCCGATTTGGCACCCAGAGACATCAGAAACAGGCTCCCAGAGTGCTGTAAACAGAGGGCAGTGCTGGCCCCACACGGGGACTCCCTGACCCCCCCACCCCCACCCCAGGGCAGATTTCAAGGAAATGTGAGGCAGCGGCATCTCAGACCCCCAGACTGAGCACCAGGGGGCATTGCTGAGCTCAGCACCCAAACTCCCGAGGTCTGGGTCTGGGTCAAAACCGAGTCTGAGTCCCACTGCCCAGAGCTGGGAGTCACCAGGTGCTGGAGTCCGGCACCCGAGGACCCTCGGCCTCCGCACCGGCTCCGCTCGGGCCACCCCCGCTCCCCCCGGGGCCGCCTCATCCACTTCCAGAAATGGGCACGACTTCCTCTCCTGCTCCAGGAAGCTCGGCTCTGCCCGCCCCTTCCCGGCCCGAGGGCCACCGCAGCCGCCCGCCTCCCCCCGGTTCCACCCCAGCCTCAGCCTCCCCGGAGCTTCCGGCCGGAGGGGAGGCCCCGGGGCCCAGCGATTTTGGTGTCCTGGGGCCGGCGACCCCGCGATCGAGGCCCAGCTGGGCCCGGGGCCGCCGTCCGGCCCTCTGCCCCTCCCCGGCCCCCGCCCCCGCCCCCGCCGCGCCCCTCCCCCGCCCGCACCCGGCGCTGCCCTGCCCCCAGCGCCAGGAAGGACGCCGCCTGGGTCCCGTGCCAGGCCTCTGAGTGTGCGGCCCCTCCCAGCCGGGCCAGGAATGCGGCTGGACGGCGGGGGCGGCGCAGACACCCGGCGCTCGGGCCAGCCCTATCGCACAAGCAGTCTGGCAGGTGGCCTCGGCCCGGGCCTGGGTTTCTTCTAGAAGGAAAAGCAGGACGGCCGGCCTGGCGGTCAAGCCACTAAGCCCGGTGGCTTTATTTCAGAGTCACCCTCCAAGGTGCCCTATCCCCTGCTCAAAGACAGATGTGAGATCCCGAGTGGATTTTTTTTTTTTTTTTAACTTGCTGGAGTCTCGTTATCTTTCCCCATTTTCCTGGAGAGCCTGCTCTCCGTGTTCTTTGGAGAGGCTCCATCCAGCTTCCACCTTTGGGCTTTTATTTCTGGCTCATTCTGAAAGCTCCCTTTTGCCCACCTCCACCCCCCACCCCCCACCCCTCGCCAGCTCCAAGACACACAGGTACACTCCAAGCAAGGAAGGACACGACTTCAAGGGGCCCAGGTTCCTCCATGGCCACCACCACCATTATGTACACACACAGGTGCATCAGGGAAACCTGGCTGGGTATGTTCTGGGGAGTTTTCTAGAGGGCCAGTTACCAGAGCTAATTGATCTGCTTATCAAACCAATAAAGCAGTAAAGCTCACGATTTGAAACCCACCTCCACACGTGATGACCTCTCAGAGCTTCTGGGCTGTAAAGTGAGGATAGTAATAATGCCCACCTTGTTCAGCTGATGGGAAGAGTTAACACACGTCCAGTGCTAAGCACTGTGCCAGGTACACACAGTCCATGCTCACTAAATGTTGGAGAACATCATGATACCCTTGCCTTAGCCCAGAGACAAAGCACACAGACTTGAAATTTCCCAGGACTGGTTTTTAATTTCCATAAAATGGTGCGGTCTCTTCCCACATCAGGGAAAGAGTATCCCAGGCTATAACCCCTGGGGATTCAGTCCAGTACAGGGCCCGGTCCAAATCACATTCCAGCCACCAGGCCCTGTGATCCCATCCCAAGGGCCAATCCCAGACTCCCCTCATTAGTCCTAGACAAGAGGACAGAGGTGAAGTTGCTCAGGACTGGATTCTGTCTCTCCAAAGGCCCTCTCTCTGCTCTAAGGAAGCCAGCTGTGTCTTTCCAAGGAGAGTTGGTCCAGCCACCAGGCTCAGTTTGGACACCAGACCACCATCCCAGTTGTGGGGATCAGCGCCCTGGACCCGGTGGCCGCTCCAGTGCCTGTGTGCCCACCAACACGTCCAGGAGGTAGTCCAGCTCAGCCTCATCCAGTTCCAGAGCCTCCTCCTTGCCAGGCCCATCCTCAGGGCCAGGTTTGAGGCCCTCGGAGGCTGGTGCCCAAAGTTCACTGTCATACATAGAGGTGTCGATGTCCTCAAACAGACCCTCAAGCTCATCGTCCAGCAGACAGCCAGTGGCTGGGCCCAGCAGGTCCAAGGCACCCAGGTTGGGTGGGGATCCTCCAGTGGGGCGGCCCGGTGGCCCCTCGTCCACCAAGGGCTGGGGGGCCTGGCTCAGGCCCTCGATATGGCTGAGGTCCTCCAGAAGGCTGGCCATGGAGGCTGAGAGGGCAGCGTCTGAGCTGGCCAGCAGATTGTCAGCCACACAAGGGGCCGCAGGCGGGCTGGGCACAGGTGGCAGGGTAGGTTCAGGTGCCATGGATGCCTGGATGCGCCGCAGCGTGTTCACTACCAGTACCAGGTGCCGCAGGTCCGGCTCACTCTGCCGCAGGCTGTGGTGGAGCTTGAGCACAGAAAGGTCCAAGAGGGAACTGGAGGCCACGGCCGGGGGGGCCTGTGCCACTGCTGGGAGGCTGGGATCCAGCCACCAGGAGTCCACTGCCAGGGCTTCCTTCTCCCGCTCCTCCTCCCGCTTGCGCTTCAGACCTTTGCTCAGCATCATCTGCAGGGAGGGAGGAGTCATTCAGTTATGGAAAGTCAATGTTAAGTTAAAAACCCTGTCTCTGATAACTTATGTCTGGTGTGATCTTGAGCAGGCCATTTAATTTCTTGAACCTGTGCTTTCTTAGGGAAACCTGAAGATATGAGTGATCATAGTATCTACCTCATGGAGCTGTTATATAGAGTAAATGTGGTAACGTACAAAAAAGCACTTACAACAGTGCCTAGTACATTGTAACGATTCTTATTAACAAATACTCTTAATAGCTATTATTATGTATTTCTTCAGTGAACCATGTGAAATGCCCAAAATTCAATCTTTTTAACTCATGAAAGCAGCTGTTTTACATAGTTCCATCCGACACTTACTGTCTACTACCCATCAGACAAATAAATAAATAAATACAGGAAATGTAGAGGTGTGCTAGGAAGATATTCAAAGGTTCTGGGGAGTGGTCACGGAAGGCTCCTCCGAGGTGACATTTTAGCTGACCCTTCCTCAAGCAGGAGGAGCCACCCACAGAAGGACCAGGGGAAAGCATTCCGGGAAGAGAGAACAACAAGGGCAAAGAAAGACCTGGAGGCTGGATGAGCATGAACTGAAAAAAAACAAAACAAAACAAAACAAAATAAAACACCAGTGTGGTCAGCGCAGAGTGACACGGAAGGGGACCGGGTTTGGAGAGCAAGCAGAGGCAAGGAGTTTGGATTTTACTGTGAGTGTCATTGAAGGATTTTGAGCAGGGAACACGGGTGGTGTTGTGAACTGATTAGATTTCCAGAAGATCCCCCCTCGGCTGCTTCGAGTTAGATGAGGGTGAAAGGAAGGGAAACGGGGAAGAGCGCGGTCCTGAGCTCCATTCAGAGGCCACCGCGCTCTGGGGCGGGTGATGGTGGGGGCCTGAAGTGGAAGGTGGAGGGCAGTGGACATGGAAAGAAGTTGGTTGCTTCCGGATTTCTTTGGGAGGCAGAGTAGACATGGCTCGCTGGGAAATCCTGACCGGCACCGGGGGGTCACCAAGAGAACTTTGAGGACCCACACTCTCCCCGAGATAGGGGCCCCTGGCGTTCTGGACGCCAGGCCCAACTTACTTTCTTGAGCCTGGAAGCTTGAAGGCTCCAATCCCCTTGCCCAACAGGACCTTAAAAGCGACTCCTCACACTTCTCAAAACGGTCCTCGCCTCCTTCCCCGAAGACCCGGGAGTCCAGAACCGCAGGAATTCAGGCGCCCCCCTCCCCGGACTCCGCCCCCCCGTCCCGGCGCCCCCTAGCGGCGCCAGAACGGCTTTCCCCGGGGATTCCGGCCCCTCGGACCCCGGGATCCTCGATACGGCCCCACGTCCTGGCTGTCGTTCCTGCCCGCAGCGCAGGGCCGTGCGGGCCGGGAACCCCGAGGGCTGTTCTGCTCTCTCGGCCTGTGCTCGCTTCCGGCAGGCAGTGGAGGCGGCTCCTCCCGAAGCGGCGGCGGCGGCGGGGGCGGGTGAGTCACGCAGCCGGAGCCAGAGAGCCGGCGCCTCCGCCCCCTTCCCGGGCTGCGGCGTGATTCACCCAGCCCGGCCGGGCGACACTCGGGGGCCCGCGCATCTCGATCCCGGGCAGCCCCGGCGCGCACCGGCCGGACCCGGGGATCGAACCTGCCAAACGACCCCCTCGCGGGTTTCCCTTCTCGCCTCGGCCCCCTTCACTTCATTTACATACCTAGCTCACCCGCTGCCAATCAGAACGAAGAGGGATCCACGCGCAGCCAATCAGGGAGCGGCGACGGCAGCATCGCTCGCTCGCTCTCCTTCAGCAGCCGGCGCCTGGGTCGGTAGACGCAGTTCTGACTCCGGCGCACGACTCCAGGCTCCTGACTCCCCTTAACTACCGCCCACTCCCGCGGTGGCCCCGCCCTCGGCCCGCGATTGGCCTTGGGCGGTGATGGGCGGGGCCTGGAGAAGGAAGGTTCGAAGGGAGGGGAGGGTGGCTTCAGGGCGCATGCCTGGCGACTGTGTAAGGAGCCGAGGCCAGGTGGGGTGGCTGTGTTCACTGCGGGGCAGTGGCTGGGAGGGGTTTCTTCCTTCTCAAGGTGTGAGCCCCTCACACCTGCCCGTACATTTGCCAAACCCAGCAATTGAGCAACTTACAGACCCAGTCCTAACAGAGGTCTGCACTCTAAGCCAGATAAGCATGGGTTCAAATTCTGACCACTTACTCAACGTGCGATCTAGGGAAAAAAAAATCCTTGGACCTCTCTGAGCCACACACAAAGTCTGTTAAATGGACAGCTTCTTGCCTACCTCTTGAGAGTCGGGAAAATTAAAATAAGGTTGTGTCTTTAAGAGCACCATAGCGCACTAAGCAAATGCTGAGCAGTTGGACTCAATAGTGGTTACAGGAGGGGGAGGGGGAGCCGGTGGGGATAGGAATAGAGCCACTGGAGTCACATCCTGGGCTCCATTCCCTAAGTAGCTGTGTGACCTTGGGCAAGTAATTTTAATCCCAAAGGTCTCAGTTTCCTCACCTTTTTAAAATGAGAGTATTTTGAGGATTAAAAAGAATAATCACACAGGGGCCCGAGGCAGGCTCAGTCGAGAGCATGTGACTCTTGACCTCTAAGTTATGAGTTCAAGGCCCCCGCGCTGGGGGCAGAGATTCTTTTTTTTTTTTTTTTTTTTAAGATTTTATTTATTTACTCATGAGAGACACAGGCAGAGGGAGAGGCAGGCTCCCTGGTGGGAGCCCAAACAAGATTCAATTCTAGATCCCAGGATCATGACCTGAGGCAAAGGCAGATAGATGCTCAACCGCTGACCCACCCAGGCGTCCCAGGTGTAGACATTTCATAAAAATAAGATCTAAAAGAAAAAAAGAGGGGCGTGTGGGTGGCTCAGGTCATGATCCTAGGGTTCTGGGATCAAGTCCCACATCTGGCTCCCTACTCAGCAGGGAGTCTGCTTCTCCATCTCCCTCTACCCCTCCCCCTTGCTCATGCTCTCTCTCAAATAAATAAAAAAAGAAAAAAATAATCCCACAAAGTGCTCAGAATGGTGCACAACATGTCCTTTTGTTGGTAGTAATAGCTGTTGTGGTTATAGCACAGGTGCTTAATTCAAGGCAGGACACCTGGGGTCGGGTATGGGTAGACAGGAAGTTAACGCTTGTCTGGTAAACTGACAAGGGGACTTAACTTCTCCAAGTAGCTCATTTGCTAACTCTTTTTGAATTGTGGGAAGAACTGTTGTGAATAGAGTTCCTGGCCAAAGTAAGCTCTAGAAAATGCTAACTAAACTAGTTGATTCAGGTAGCAATTATCAATGGATGTTCAAACCTTAGGGTGAAAGGTTAACCGGATCTTGGCAGGCTCCCACACATACCTCTACTAGGGTTACTTACAAACTGCAAAGGGGGAAATAGTCTTTTATGATGTGGAGATGTGATGCTCACCACCTTAACCATGCAATAAAACTCTACATCCACCATAATGGGACACCCTGACACTGGGTGCCACCTGACATGATGCATTAGGAAGTACATGACATTCCCTATGGAGTCTCCCTGTTAACTTTCACAAACTGAATCTCATGGAGCCTCTAGACCTAATCTTCAGCTTACAGGAAACAGAGAGGAACAAATTTTACAGGAACACAAATACAGAATGTGGGACATCTGCAAGCACAACTAGGCTGTTCCACCAAAAATTCAATTTTGAGAAAACAGAGAAAGGGACTGGTGGGGTTGGTGGTGGAGAATTTTCCAGAATGAAAGTTACTATATGATTTCTTTATTACAACCAAATAAGCATAGGAACTCTTACTAAATCCTGATTTGGGAAGTGGTGGGGGGGATAGCTACATGCCCCCCCCCATGTTTAATATATGCTTAAAATTTTTCATAATAAAAACAGAGTAAAATGCTAATTAGAACCAGGCCCCTGCCAGGCAAATTCACAGAATTTTCTCCCTAACCTATCTTCATGACCTGGGAAAAAAAGGTGGCTCTGAGTCTCCAAGTGGCTTGCTCCGGATCACATGCTGGAGAGCTCACAGGAGTCTCAAGAGCTTGATTAACATGTATTTATTGAGCATCTACTGTATTCTAGGCACCGTGGTAGACACTAGGGGTACAGTACTGGATAAGCCTCACACGGTCTCTCTGTTCATGGATCAGGAGAGGGGTAAGCAGAGGAAAGAAGTGTGAAAACAAAAACACTCATGGATGGAACACCTTCTGTGTGCCAGGCACTCTGGCAGGTATTGATGATAGGGCAGCAATATTATAGACAAAAATCCCTGATGTGAGGAGGTGGACCATACACTTTATAATAAAGAAATAATTTAGTATCTTGGAAGGTGACCAGTGAAAAGGAAAGGAATAAAGCAGAGCAGGAGAGGAAAGTGTGTGTGGTGTGCGGTGTCTGTAGATAGGGTGCTGGTGCTGGTGCTGGTAGAAAGTTCCCTGAGGAGGTGACATTGAGTAGACCCGGTGAAATGAGAGAGGTAGTAAAGCTCTGGAAGAAGAATCTTCCAGCCAGAGGGCAGGGCCAAAGCAAAGGCCGCGAAGCCCGAGCGGGCCGGGAGCCGGGCCAGTGTCCCCGGGCTGCAGGCTGCCTGGCGGGGTCGGAGAAGCTTTCAGGCCGTTTAGAGCCCTCGGCGGAACGTTAGGTTTTTATTCCGAGCGGGACGAGACCCTGCGAGATGAATGAGGAAGAAGAGAATTTCGGTCTCCGCTCAGTGCCTCGAAGAAAACAAAATAGGGGCGGAGACTAGGGAGGCCTGTGCCAGGGTGGTCCAGGGGAGCGTCCCTGAGGAGGCGACCCCGGAGCTGAGACCAGAGAGCGCAGAAGGAGCCAGGAATTCAAAGGGCTGGGGGAAGGGAAAGGGAGAGAGGTCAGGCCTTGGGAAATGAAACCAGAAGCCAGAAGCCAGCCGGCGTGCCCGGCAGGCCCGGGGAGGAGCCTCCGCCCGCGGGGAGGGGGAGGGGGAGGGGCGCGCCCGCCCCCGGCCGGCCGCCGCACCCGGCCTCTGGGGAGCCAGCAGGCGCCGGGCCGGCTCCCGCCGCCGCCGCCGCCCGCGGGGCATTCGGCCGCGCCGCCAGCTCCGGGGGGAGGGGCGAGTGGGCGGGGCCCGGCGCGGCCACGCCCCCGAGGCGGCCGCGCCCCCTCCCTCCTGCCGCCCCCGCCCCCTCCCTCGCCGCGGGCGGGAGGCGGGCGGTTTGGGGAGGGTGGACTCTGCCCTCAGACCCGGTCACTGTGCGGGCCAGGCCTCTCCACTGCTCTCAGTTCTTCAACCCGGCAAGAGCTGGGCCTCTCCGAGCCTCAGTTTATCTGGAAAGTGGGGGTGCTCCTTAAGCTGCCCCCCACTGTGCTGCTAGCAAGCTACACGATGCCTTTTCACTCGGTTATCTGTGGGGCAAAGAGGGCCTATTAAAAGGTGAGTGAGGGATCCCTGGGTGGCGCAGCGGTTTGGCGCCTGCCTTTGGCCCAGGGCGCGATCCTGGAGACCCGGGATCGAATCCCACGTCGGGCTCCCGGTGCATGGAGCCTGCTTCTCCCTCTGCCTGTGTCTCTGCCTCTCTCTCTCTCTCTCTGTGACTATCCTAAATAAATAAAAATTAAAAAAAAAAAAAAAGGTGAGTGAGGTCTCGTCCCTCCTCTGCTCAGCAGCCTTCCATGGATTCATCTCATTCGGTAAGGCTCAGTCCTTCCTGCGGGACACCCGTAAGACCCTACATCTCATTCATCTCGTCTCCTAGGATGCCCCCTTCCTGTACACTCTGCTCCAGCCACACTGACCTCTTCAGGGTCCGGCAAACACTCTACTTGTGCTCCGACCTCAGGGCCTTTGCACTCACTGTTACCTATGCCAGGATTATTCCTCTACAGACTGACGTTGACTCATTTCTCACCTCCTTCAGGTCTTTACTCAAATGTCACCTTGTCAGTGAGGCCTTCTTTGGCCATCTCATTTAAGTAGCAACACCCCCATCCATCACTTTTCTGCTTTCTTTTTCGGTATAGCATTTATCAGATTGCATATTTTACTTATTTTTGTGTCTATTTCAGCCTTCCCCCACTACGATGCTGTATGAAAGCAAGAGCTGTGTGTTTTATTCCCACGCCTGGAAGAGGACTAGGCCCATAGTAGGAACTTAATACATTCGAGTGACAGTTGGAATCCTTGGGGTACATCAGGTCCTCCTTTTCCTGGCTTACGCAATTGCTCAGTGAGGCAGGTATTACTGCAGGCTTGAGGTTGGGACATGCTGGGGTGTCTGAAGAACTGTAGAGAATGTTATAAGCTGGAGCACAGGAGTGGTGGGGTGGGGGTTGGTGTGAGGATTAATTCAGAGAGGTAAGAGGGAGAGAGTTGACGGTTGTAAAGTCAGGAGTTCATTTTTTCAACGATAGCAAAAATAATTGTTTTTGAGTGCACACCTGTACTGAGCATAGTTCTAGGCACTGGGCATACAGCTAGGCTAAGACCAGCAAAACTCCTCTCTCTCAGAGTTGCTAATAGACCAGGAGGCTAGTCATAAATAGGTAATAAATAACTTGAGATAGGATAGCTGCTACTAGAAAATCAGAGTGTGGTGTGTGTGGGGGGGTACACCTGGACATGTTGAGATACTCAGGGTAGGGAAGGCCACTCTGAGAAGGGGGCATTTGATTTGGTGAAGCTATAGGGGAAATGTCCTCTGGGCCACTAACAAGTGCAAAGGCCCTGGGGCAGATGAACTTGGGGTCAAATGAGACCAATGTGACTGGAGGTGAGGCAGAGTGGGAGATTAAATTGCAAAGTTAGGAGCAAGGTTATGTCTTACACGCCCTGGTGAGGTTGGGGTTTTGAAGTCACTGAGACTTTTAAGTAGGGATAAGACATAATCCAACAGGCATCCATATTGAAACATATGCACCTTGAGCTTCTCATGACCGTCTCTTCTGCTTGGCATCCATCTGTCAGCTACCCAAGGGCTTTTAGACTTCGACGCAAAGCCCCTCTCAGGGCAAGAATCTTGGCTTTGGACCTGAAAGCACAGGCAAAAATCCCCCTTTCCTGGCCTGCGGACTCCACCCTGGCATGGTTCCTCTTTGCAGACCTTCCAGAAAAAGTCCCTAATGCTGTGTAAACTCACCTGCTAAGGCTTCAAAGGTCTCTGCAGAGACTTAGCCAGTGCAAGGATGTATCACATTGCATCTCCCTGGGCCTCCCTCTCTTCTCCACTCACCAGCCTGGGCTTGTACCTCCCAAGTAAATCCTTAGCACTGTAACTTCTGTCTGGTCAACATTTTTCTAGAAAAATTTACTTTTTTAAAAAGTAATTTGTTTTAAAAATTTTTTTCTTGAGAGAGAGCAAGCATAAGCCGGGGGAGTGGCAGAGGGAGAGGCAGGCTCCCTGCTCAGCAGGGTACTCAACATGGGGCTCCATCCCAGGACTCTGAGATTCTGACCTGAGCCAAAGGCAGACGCTTAATTGAGCCACCCAGGGGCCCTTAGAAAGCTCTCTTAATGCTGGCTATCTCTGGGCCTTTTTTTTTTTTTTTTTAAGATTTTATTTATTCAAGAGAGACAGAGAAGAGCAGAGATACACAGGCAGAGGGAGAAGCAGGCTCCATGCAGGGTCTCCAGGATTACGCCCTGGGCTGAAGGCGGTGCTAAACCGCTGGGCCACCAGGGATGCCCTGAGCCTTTTCTTTCCACTCCGGACTCTAGCAATACATTGCATACAATGAAAGGAATGACTTTTTAAGTGCTAAAAGTGACCTATCCTTTTGGTTAATGCATGGGACTCAGTTTCTCCCTCCTGTGTGCATCCACGTGGCTAGGAACTCTAAGTTTGCCAAGAAGAAAAAACAAATAGTGAAGAACCAGTCTCTGGAAGACAACTTAAGAGTCCAAACTCCCTGGTCCTTGTTTTTCTTGCAGTGTGACCCAGAGCAACGATTTGGCCCCTCTGAGCTTGAGGTTCCTCCCATGTAAAACCAGGTAACAGAAATATTATCACGAAGATTAAGTGACTTAATTAAAACAAAGTGGATAGAATAGTACTCTTAAAAGGACTCAGCAAATATTATGTTTAATAATATGTCTGCCCTCACTTCGGCAGGTAAAGGGTACAGGTGTCCAGGGAGCTTGCCAGGTCCCTCCCACTGACCCAATGAAAGTTTAGAAACTTTTAGGCAACACCATCCCTCCCAAAATACTTTTATTAAAAAAAAAAGTAATTACAAACAACTGAAAAACAAAAACAAAACCCACCACAAAACCCGCCTTTCTTTTAAATAACGCGGCATGGAGCGGTTTGGTTTCCACCCTATTGCACGTGGTCCGGCCTGGTTATGAATCAGGAGACTGCTGGGACTGGGGTCTTGCCAAAGAGGTGGGGGCTTGACCTTTGGGGGGAGGAGGCCAGCCCCTCCTGCTCCCTTGAGGTGCAAGAGGCAAAATCTGAGTTCCCATAGCAACCAGGCAGCATATCCCAGTCATCATCTGTCAGGCCCAGCTTTATCTTCCCTGAGGCCCCAGTGGTCACAAGGGGAGTAGGAACTGGAAGGAAGGGCAGAAGAGATGTGGGAAGTGGGAAATCAGACTCCCTGAAACAGAGTCGCGTTAAGGCATTTGGAACAGATAAATTACTTCAGGAAAACCCACCTTCACAGAAGGCTGTGGTAACCAGACACACACACATGCAAGATGGTTTGTGGAACCCTGAAATGGGAAGAAAGGAGGCCAGAGTCACGGTGTAGAGCCCCCACCAAGACACACACACACACACACACACACACACACACACACGGAGTTGCATCCAGGAATCCAGCCCACTGAGGCTAGGATGAGGAAAAGAGCCCCCCAGTCAAAGTTTCAGGACCCCAGAATGATTTCCATAATGTGATCTAGTTCATTCCACTCCCAGGACCCTGGGGCACAGAAGAGGTTGTGAGGCTCTGGTGGGGCCGGTGCAGGCTCCTTCTCCACTGCAGATGTGTCAATGTCCAGAAAGAAGTCATCCAGACCAGAGTCCCCCAGGTACCGGGAGCTCAGGGCTTCTAAGAAGACTGGATCAGGCTGGGGCAGCACTTCGTTCTGGGGGCCTGGGGGAGCCACTGGATTCTGAGGGGGCTCTGTCTCATCCATGGACGTCTCCAGTTCCCTGAGAATAGAGCCGATGGTGGCTGACAGGGAGAAGTCCTCTTCGCCCAGGAAGAGGGGCTCAGGGGGCAAGGCAGGTGCTGGAGCCAGGCAGAGTGCGGCCTGGAGCTGCTGGAGGGTATTGTGGATGAGGACATGCCTGCGTAGGCTGGGTGCTCGGGGGCCCAGGCTTCTCTGGACTTTGTCTAAGGAGATTCGAAGCAGGGCTTGCTGGTAGCTCCGCAGGCCTGCTGGACCCCAGTCCCATTTCTCATCCTCCTCTTCCTCCTCTAAATCTGAGTGTTTCCTCTTCAAGCCTCCTACCATGATGCCCTGTAGAGAGAAGAGGGGGCAAGTCAGACGCAGCGGGGCTAGTTCAAATCCCAAATCTATAAAATGGGCATAATGTGAATCCTGTAGGGCTGCAGAGGAGATTAAAAGGACTAGAAGAAAATGATGAAGAGAACAAGATCTGGACTGAAACATAGCTGGGTTGCCTGTGTGGTGGTGAACTGTGAATTTGCCTCCTTGGGGCTCAATTACCTCATCTCCAAGACAAGGATCCTGATTCAAGTCACAAAGCTGTTCTTTCTACAATACTCCTGTCTTCCAAAGTGTCACACAAGGACAGATGTGGAGTACGCGGACCTGGACTGGAGGCAGGGAAACCTGGGTTTGAATTCTGCCCTTGACACTGCCCCACTGCTTGATCTTTGTAAGTTACAGACATCACCTCTCTGGGTCTGTTTCCTTCGGTAAAATGAGGATTGTAAAAATTCTCCCCGTATTCTCAAGGAGATCCCACGTGTAATATGCACGGGGCCCATCTACAGTTAACCTTAACCAACATATTCATTCAATATTTTTATCGATTAACTGCCTATTATACTCCAGTCACCTGGAGCCCTGTAGGACACGTATTTGTCCAGACTCTTTTCACAGGGAGGATATTTCTTCTTTGTAAAAAAAGATTTTATTTATTTGAGAGAGCGAGCGTGGGGGATGGGGAGAGAGGGATGGGAGAAGCAGACTCCCCATAGACCGCGGAGCTGGAACCAGGGCTCCATCCCAGGACCGAGATCTTGACCTGAGCCGAAGTCACTTAACGGACTGAGCCACTCGGGCGCTACAGGGAGGCTATTTCTTCCCTTGTCCCGTTCCTAACCGACTGGAAGCACTCCCAAGAGCTGCGAAGGAGCCTCCCTCCTCTCGACCGCTCCTTCGGCTTCCCCCAAAGCGCGCCCCACAGGAAAACTTGCTAAAACTCGACTCACGCCAGGCTCCGCCCCCCCTCCACGGATCTCCATTCAGCATCCCGGCCCGCAACCATTTAGCCCAGGGGCTTCTGGGAAATGTGGGCCCAGAGCCGGCCGGCACGTGCGGGGACACGGAGCGTGCACTACAATCCCCAGAGGGCTCCGCACGCCACAGGGCGGACTCTCCCCCGCCCTCCCTCAGGGCATGCGCACAAGGGCCCGGGGCAGGTGGGGGAAGGGAACCCGGACGTCCAGCTGCCCGGCGCCTGCCGAGCCCCGCCCTCCGCTGCCTCCAGGGCGGCGGGTCTGAGCTCCACGCCCGGAGCGCCCCTCCCCCACTCCAGTCTCCGGCCCTAAAACTGCTTTCTCCCGGTCCTTCGAACCCCAAGAAGGCCCTAGATTCTTCCCCCAAACTGCTCTCGGGTCCAGAGACCCAAGGCCCCAACACGTCGCTCAAAAACTACAAGTGCTCTCCGACCTACTCCGTTCGGGGGACTAATTTTGATACCTTCACCCGTCCACTTTCCCCTATTCTCCCGTCTTTCAAACGCCTTTCGACTTCACCTCCAAACTCTCCCTCTGACTCTAAGACCTGAACGCGGGATTCTCAGCACCTCCTCTCCGCCACTGCGTCTCCCTCACCCAGATTCCTTGCACGTAGTTCTCTCGCTTTTCCAAAGGTCCGGGATCCCAGCCCCAACCCCTCACCCTTTTTCCAGAGCACTCGAGCCCCGAATTCAACCCGCCCGGGGGACCCGAATTGTCCTAATCTTCAGATTTCCTGCCCCAGAAGTTCCTTCCTTGGCTCTCTCGCTTCTCCAAACACCCTGGGTCCCAGCTTCAAAGTCCCTCCACTTGAAGATACTGCCCCCAACAACTTCGCCTTCAGGCCAGGATCTCGAATTCAGTCTCCAGCCCCCAAACCCCACCAACCCGCTCAGTCACCCTCATCTGCACCCCCCGACCCACGCCCAGACCCCGCCCTCACAACTCTCGGGGGCGCGTCTCCACCTCCCATAACCCAAGGCGAATCTCAAGCCGGGTGGCCTTTCTCTCTCTCACCTTAGCCACCAGGTTCGCAATGACCAAGTCCCGGACCGACCGCAGCACCACCAGTGCTGAGTAGCAGCCTCGCTCACCTCCCCAGGGCCTCTCGGTCTGGCCTCCGGCCCACCCAGCCCCGCCCCGGACCCGAACCGCGAGCCGCGATTGGCTGGAGTCCTGCCCGCCGCGGGGCGAGGATTGGCTGGGCGGAGCCACCGGCCGGTCGCCAGGAGACGCCCGCCCCGCCCTCCCTTTTCCTTCCACCCGGGACCTTTTAAAGGATTCCGACTGGCCCGGGGGGGCGGGGCCTCGTCTCTAGGGCGGAGGGCGGCGAGGACGTCAGAGCCGCTTCCTTCACCGCAGTCACGCTCCTCGCTCCAAAATCGTCAGCCTTCTCCCAGCGGTCCCTTTAGAGCAGGTGAGGACCCCCGTCCGAGGGCGAGGCTGCTTGGCACACCCCTCCCCTCTCCTCCCCTCCCCTCCCCGCTGGCGGAGGCCGCGCCCCCGGGGCTCCGAGGGCGGACGCTGCGGGGCGGAGGATGACGCAGCTCAAGACCAGCCAATAGTTCGGCGCGGCCTACGTTGCCTGGGCGATCGCAGCCGGGTTCCCGTCTCCCTGCCCCCCCAACAGTTTGCCCCGCGGCCTCTTTCTTCAGCCTCAGGGACTTCGCCGCACGTCCTGCGGTCGTCTCTCCTGCCGCCTCCCCTCCCACCCCCGGCGCCCCATCCTTCCTCGCTCAGGAGGGATGGCACCTCGGCTGGGAACTCGTTCCTTGCTCGCCACTGCCCTGGGGACAAAGTCCCAGCTCCTCCCTTTTTCCACAAAGCCCTTCACGGACTGGCCTGATGCACACTCCTCCTCGCTCCTCGCCTCCTGCGATGCGGCCCCAGTGATTGAGTTTCCATTTTTCCAAAATGACTTCAAGGGCCCGCCACCACCGTAAACCCTGAGATTTTTGTCCATTTTCTTCCCTGCCTTATCCCCAGTGTTTTAGGTACCATAGCAAGTCCTCAAAAATGGCAATAAAGGGCCTCTGGATCTTTAAGCTTGCTTCCCACATCCTTCAATTCCCAGGCCGCCGCCTCTCCCCAGAACTCCTCTCAAAAGTTTCCTCCTCCCAGAAGCCCTCCTTTGATGCTCCAGAGTGGGTTAGGCCCTCCCATTCTGGGCTGCTCCCGTGTCCCGGGCTTCCCCCGTCCTGGCCCTGTCCCCTCTGCCCATGCCTTCCATTCCTGGACCTGGGCGCCCACCGTGGGGACTGTGGGCCCTGCAGGCACCAAGGTTGTATCTGGGTCGCCCAGCGCTTGGTCCATAGCACCACCTAGCACATGGCTGGACACAAAGAAGGCACATTAAATGCCTAATGTGACAGAAAGAGAAAGAGGGCAGGAAAAAAACAGCGCTAGTGCCCTGAAAGCCTGAACCAGTCAGTAATGCCCCACCCCCATGTTTCACCAAGAGGAGGGAGGAGGAGGCTGTTTTCTCCAGGCTACCCCTGTGACGGGAGTTAGGCTTCTCAGACCAGTTATTACCGGTTGGAATTTGTCAACCAGTCATCCTGCTGCTTGCAGAAGCAATATAGGATTGGAATGGAATTACTATTTTTTTTGAGGAGAAGGGAAAAGATGTTGGGTGGGTAGGTGGGGGAAGCTGGAAATAGGGAGAGAGGACTGGCTCACTCAGACCAGGGAAAGGTGTCTCTGGGGAACATGGGCAGGGGACAGTAGATTCCAAAAAAGGACAGGATGAAGAAGGGATCATTCTTTCCCCTCCCCCTCCCAAACCTGCCCCTCTTCCAGGGCTCCCCTTCTCACCATGGCCCCACTCTAACCCTGTCTCCAGGTTCCAGCTCTATGCTTCTTTCTGGGTGTCTCTCTCCTTTCCATCATGGACTGTCCAGTCTGCTCATGCCCACCCTCGGGCCCCACTCAAGGCCTCCGTCTTGGTACCCTGGGGCTCCAGCCCTTACTCTTGCACTCCTCTGATCCACATTCACATGGCAGCCAAGGGCAGCTTTATAAAACACAAACCTGGCTGTGCCCCCCACCCCACCTCTCTCCTGCTCCACTCCTTGCACAGAACCTCAGAATAAAGCTCAGGCTTTTTACAATGATTCTGCACAGGTTAGCTTCCATGTAACAGCCTCTTGGGGATGACCACTCCTCCCCTTGGAGCAAAGTATTATTAACTTGTTGGCTCCTCAAGCTGGGTCAGGTAGCTCCCTCACCCCTCTGGGCTTCCTCCTTCGGAGCTGTGGCCACTCTGGGTTGTCACTGTCATGGGCTGGGGTGTCTTCCTTGCAGGACCGTGAGATCTGTGAAGGTAAGGTTGCCCCCTGGGTCCTCACAGTCCTCCCTTGGTTTCTAGCACAGGGCCAGACGAGGAAATGAGTGAAAATCTTACACAGAGGCAGATAGAAACACTGAATCACCCAGACAAAACTGGACAGAGGAAAGAGTCACAGAGTTGGGGCTTCTAGAATAATTTGAAGCTCTTGACTCAAGATTTATTGCTTCTTTCCTCTGTTCTCCATTTGCCAGAATGCTGTCCTCCTGGACAGGGTCAGAGCCCCTAGTCGTACTGGTGGGAGGGGTAGGTGCAGTGCCCGTTGTACTTATCGGTGGTGAGGCAGCTCAGCATGAAGTGGCCCAGGTCATGTTTGGAGATGACCCTAGAGGGCCCGCGTCCATCCAGGGTTACTGTGTAGGCCCCAGTCAGCGGCTGGTCTCCTGAAAGTGTAAAGACACTGGGTGAAGCTGAGGTCCTAAGACACTGGGTGAAGCTGAGGCCCTTTCCCCTTCCCACAACACGTGGTCGCTCCAGGGTGCTTACAATGTGCCCAGCCCAGAGGGCATAAGAGTCCACAATGTGGGACACCTGAGTGGCTTAGGGGTTGAGCGTCTGCCTTTGGCTCAAGGTGTGATCCCGGGATCTGGGATCAAGTCCCCCATCGGGCTCCCTTGCGAGGAGCCTGCTTCTCCCTCTACCTGTGTCTGTGCCTCTCTCTCTGTCTCTCTCATGAATAAAATCAATCTTAAAAAAAAAAAAAAGTCCATGATGTATGAAACTCTTCCCATGTGCAGGACGCCAGTCTATACCCCTTATTTGATCCGTTTGACAAATCCTTATTGACAGCTGTTATGTGTCAGGGGCTGGGCACCCAGCAAGGAACCAAATGAACAAGAATCCCTGCCCTTTGCATGCAGACACTAGCTGGGAAAAGGCAACAAATAAAGAGAGTGAAATAGACAGTATGTTACAGGGAGAGAAATAAAGCAGGGAATAGGAACTATTATTAATTCAATTTTACAGATGGGCAAACTGAATCTGGAAGAGTCACTTCCCAGGGTTGCAAAGGATGACTTCCCAGTAGCAAAGGCTAGATTTTCTCTGGGTCCTTCGGTCTGGAGGCATAAGTTGGCCAGTAGGAGGGCATCTGTTGGCTTCATTATGATAATTAAAAATCTCTGACTGTGACCAACTTAGAATCGTTTGGAGCCTACTGGTACAGGTGTCCCTATTTTATTATTTTTAAAAAGATTTTATTTATTTATTTGACAGAGAGAGAGCACAAGCAAGGGGAGCAGCAGAGGGAGAGGGAGAAGCAGACTTCCTGCTGAGCAGGGAGCCCTAGGTGGGGCTCAGTCCCAGGACCCCAAGACCATGACTGGAGCTGAAGGCAGACACTTAACTGAGCCACCCAGGCACTCCTATGAGACATATTTTTTAAAAATGAGATGGAAGATTGTTCTAGATTCAAGGTGACATGGCAACTAAACACATGATCATGATTTTGCGGGGAGGGGACGTTGAAATAAATAAATAAATATACACACACTATAAAAATATATATACTACACATGTATTCACATATAAACATTGGATGCATGCATAAATGATAAGCAACAGGGCAAAATGTTAATTGATTCTAGATGAAGGATTTATGGATATTCATAAACCTTTAATTTCTTCAAATTTCCTGGAGATCTCAGTTCTTACACACATACTACCAAAAAAAAAAAAAAAGAAAAGAAAAAGAAAAACTGGGATGCCTGAGTGGCTCAGTGGTTGAGCATCTGCCTTCAGCTCAGGACTTGATCTTGGAGTTCCCAGATCGAGTCGTGCATCGGGCTCCTTGCATGGAGCCTGCTTCTCCTTCCTCTGCCTATGTCTCTGCCTCTCTCTCTCTCTCATGAGTAATTAAATAAAATCTTTAAAAAAAAAAAAAGGAAAAAAAAAACTAAAGAAAGGTACTCTCTGTTAAATAATTTTTAGGCATGATGTATCTGGGCTTCACTTCAAACCCAGGAGGTCAGGGATCCCTGGGTGGCGCAGCGATTTGGCGCCTGCCTTTGGCCCAGGGCGCGATCCTGGAGACCCGGGATCGAATCCCACGTCGGGCTCCCGGTGCATGGAGCCTGCTTCTCCCTCTGCCTGTGTCTCTGCCTCTCTCTCTCTCTCTCTCTCTCTCTGTGAGACTATCATAAATAAAAAAAATAAAACAAACCCAGGAGGTCAAGAAGTAATATCACTTATCTGTTCAGAGATAAGAAAAACAAGGCTCAGAGGCCACAGGCCTGAAGTCCACACGATGCTGGGGCTGGGATTCCCACCCAGCTTCTCCACCACGGGGCCTCACTGCTGTCGATTCAAAGCTGAGGATTCTAGTCCCAATAGGGCCCTGAACTGAACCTTCTTTGACCCTCTAGAAGGTGTAATGCCTCTTCCTGTCAGGTCAGGGGCCCCAGGAGGCAGAGGGCAAAGCAGGGGCACCTGGGTGGCTCAGTGGGTTTGACATCTGCCTTCACTTCAGGTCATGATCTCGGGGTCCTGGGATAGAGCCCCAGTGTCGGGCTCCCTGCTCAGTGGGAAGTCTGCTTCTCCCTCTCTGTTCCTACCCCTACCCCACTGGTATTCTCTGTCTGTCTGTCTCTCTGTCTCTCCTTTCAAATAAATCAACAAAATCTTAAAAAAAAAAAAAAAAAGAACTGCTCTTGCAGTGAGCAGACAAATGTGAAGAAGATACAAGTGTCTGGCCTTTGGGCTTCCACGCTGCTGTTCCCTTATCGCAGTTCACCCTCATCTGTCTCCTTCCCTCAGTGTGTGAGACCATCTCTTTAGGGAATCTGTGCTTCATAAATGGCTCCCCATTATTCCCTTCTCTGTGCTTTATAGTTTCTCCATTCCCCGCAGCAGACCTAACAGAAAGAACATCTAGCTTCCTTGTCTCCCTGGCAGAAATGTGAGCCTCATGAGAATACACTGTGTCACCAGTGCCTGTAAGGGCACACACTCCCTATTCAGGAGACATTGTTGAATGAATGAATGAACAAATGAACGTCTCCTTGCGTCTGACTCTGTGTCTCTCTCCAGAACGGATTCCAGACCTGGGAGAGAAGAGGGTGTAGGTGTAGTTTACTGCTTCTCTTCACGATGCCACTGTGAAGCATGGTCCCTGGGATCCCTGGGTGGCGCAGCGGTTTGGCGCCTGCCTTTGGCCCAGGGCGTGATCCTGGAGACCCGGGATCGAATCCCACATCGGGCTCCCGGTGCATGGAGCCTGCTTCTCCCTCTGCCTGTGTCTCTGCCTCTCTCTCTCTCTCTCTGTGTGACTATCATAAATAAATAAAAATTAAAAAAAAAAAAAAGAAGCATGGTCCCCCTGGATTCGTTCATCCGACAAATATTTACTGAGCATCTACTCTATGCTAAGCCCTGTTCTGGGCACTGGGAAACATAGTTGTGATCAAAAACAAGACAAAATCCGTGCCTTCAAAGAGTTGACATTCTAGTGATAAAACACCCACTAAATAAAATGGAGAATGATATGCTCCATGTGGTGAAAGGTGAGTCCCCTTCCCTTGAATATGGGCTAGCTCCACGAACTTAATAATAATAATAATAATTAATAATAATAATAATAAATAGGTTGTGGTTTTACATTTCTCAATTTGGGGTGGTTGGCTCAACAGAGAGAGCTGAAAGGGTGTTAGAAAGGGGATAAAAATCAAGCAGGAAAGAGGATAGAAAGTGTAAGACGAACATCTGCGATTTTACACTGGCCAGGATAGGCCTGGCAGGTCTCCCCAGCACACAGGAGGGGGCTGGCTGTTGGTGACCCTGCTGCAAGTCCCAGTCCCACTCACCTATGTGTGGTGGCATCACAGCCACGTACTTCAGGCCCGATTCCTGCAGCACCTTGTGCATCCGGATGTGGTCATCGGTCACAGCCTGAAGTCGTGGGGGCACCTTGGACGGGTCCCACAGAAGGAAGGCTGGGGGGGGACACAGGGCACAGTGAGCCAATGCTTGAGGACAGATGGCCAGGCAACACACCCTGCTGGGCTTATGCCAGGACAAAACCCTATATGGGCTATCCATTGCCTTCCAATGGATAGGCCTCCCAGCCTGTCCCAGCCTCCTGTCTGATGGCCATAGAAGGGCTCACCCCTTCTCTCCCCACCTGCTCCTGTCTGGTTACCTTCTATCAGGATGGTGACAGCAGCCTCCTCCCTGGACTGCCTGTCTCTGCCCCCCCAGTCTGCTCCCCACGTGCAGCCAGATGGAGCCTGTGCACATCCAGAGGGTCAGAGCTGTGTCTGTGGCTGTGTCTCACTCAAGGTGAAAGCAGAGTCCCCACCAGAGCCTCTAAGGCCCCACAAGATCTGGTGCCATCAGCCTGCTGACCTCAGCACCCAACATTCTCCCCTTCGCACGCTGCCCCAGCCTCACTCCCACCTCCGAGTCTTCACAACTGCTGATCCCTCTGCCCTCCCTCAGGTTGTTTCCCTTCCTGGGGAGGATGAGACACAGGGGCAAGGCGTGGAGACTGTAGAGACAAGACAGCCTGGTTTCACAGCCTGCTGTGCCAGCCACAAGCTGTGTGAACTCAGGTCAGCTGGTGGGCCTCCTTGCACCTCCATGGCCTTCCATCCAAGGGAGGCATAAGAACAGCTACTATTGGGATGCCTGGATGGCTCAGTGGTTGAGCATCTGCCTTCAGCCCAGGGTGTGGTCCTGGGCTCCCCTTGAGGAGTCTGCTTCTCCCTCTTCCTATGTCTCGCCTCTCTCTGTATGTGTCTCTCATTAGTAAATAAATAAAAATCTTTAAAAAAAGAACAGCTACTATTAACTGAGCACCTGCCATGTGCCACTAGGAGCATAAACACTCAGAATTTTGTGAGGATTCAGTGGCATTCATCCCTAGGCACTCAGATGGCACCTAGCACATCATAAGTACTAGTAAATGCTGTTAGCCTTAACTGTTCCTGTATGAACCCTGTACCCCATCTTGGGTTATTCGAGGCAGCTAGTTGTTTAATGCCCATCTCCTCGTAAATGGGGAGCTCTGTGAGGGTAGAGACCTGGCTGTGTATGCCCGGCTCTGTCATTTCCTCTAGAAGGCTCTCCCTTCCCCCTCGGGCTGGGTCCGGTGCCGCTGCTGGGCTTCTCTGCTTAGGACCCTGATCCCTCTGCCTGTGCCCCTGCATCTTGGCCCTGACTATTCTGGCCTGTCATGTGAAATGATGGGCGTGTTCACTACTTCTGTCCCATCTATGAGACCCCTGAGTGCAGGGCGCAGGGCTGTACTGGTCACCACTGTGTCTCTGGCATCACCTGGGAAGGTTCATGTACACAGTTAGTGCTCAGTAAATCCTCAACTTGGGATGGCTCTGATGCCACTTGGCAGAAGCCCTTTGGCTGCCTGTCCACTGGCTACCCCCCCTTCAGTCCCATCCCTATGACCCGCCACCCACCCGAGGTGCAGGCCACGACCTTGTCCACGCCATGGGCCTTCATGGCCATCACAATGTTCCGGGTGCCCTCCGACATAACTGTGGTAGGACCTTAGAGGGGATAGAGAGTGGCTGTCACTAGCAGGTGGTGGTGGTGGCAAGGGTGGCAGGGGCGGGGCCGGGGGCGGGGGTGGTGCTGGGGGCCGAGGCACGGGGGTGGGCCGTGGGCAGAGAGGGGGCCCAGTACTGAGGTCATTGCGGGTGCCCAGCAGTACGATGACAGCATCCTGTCCGGCCACAGTCTTGTCTACATCGGCAGCATTCAGAACGTCACCCACTACCACGTGGGCCGGCTGGGGCCCCTCTGGGGGCAGCCTGGAGGCGTCCCGCACCAGCACTGTCACCTCGTAACCTGTGGGCAAAGAAGGCAGAGAGGCAGGTCAGTGGGCTTGTGGGCTGGCACCCCCAGGCTCCAGGAGCTGGGTCTGGGAGGGTGCCACAAACCCTCAAATCCATTCCCCAGGTCCCCGGTGATGGGGCAATACCCTTCATGCTGGGTCATAAATACCCTGCCACTAAGGACCCCCCTGCCAGCATGCCCCAGACTTCTCCACTCTCCAGCAAGTAAAAGGTTAAAGCCTGGCATCACACTGATCTATGCCCCCCATCCATGGTCCTGGAGGAAACTGAGGTACAGTAGAAGATGTGAGTTGCCCAAAGATTGCCCAATGCTGGGACTGGACCCCAGGCCTACTTTTGAAGGGTTGGGCCGGGTTAAAGTGGTCATTAAGGATTTTGAACATCTTCTCCCCAAAGAATTTTGAGTAACTCTGTGTCCCACACATACACACCCATTTTAAGGTTTACAACCAACATGTTTCTTCCTTTGTTCTAAACAATGGCAAAAGATGTTAATGTTTGAGTGTATGGAAATGATGATGTAAAAAAATTGTTAGGGGACACATGGGTGGCTCAAGTGCTTAAGCATCTGCCTATGGCTCAGGTCATGATCTCAGGGTCCTGGGATAGAGCCCGGCATTTGGTTCTCTGCTGAGCGGGGAGTCTGCTTCTCCCTCTCACTCTGCCTTCAGCTCTGCCTACTTCTTCTTCTCCTCTCTCTCTCTCTCTGTCAAGTAAATAAATAATTCTTTTTCTTTAAGATTTTATTTATTTATTCATGAGAGACCAAGAGAGAGGCAGAGGCACAGGCAGAGGGAGAAACAGGCTCCACCCAGGGAGCCCGATGTGGGACTCGATCCCAGGACCCTGGGATCATGCCCTGAACCAAAGGTAGATGCTCAACCACTGAGCCACCCAGGTGTCCCTGAATAAATAATTATTAAAAAAAGAAAAAAATGATTAATTGTCTCTGTTATGGACTAAATGTTTATGCCTCCCCAACCCCACCAAATTCATATACTAAAGCCCTAACTTCCAATGTGAGGGTATTTGGAGATGGGGCCTTTGGGAGGTAATTAGGTTTTGATGAGGTCATGAAGGTGGGGCCCATGAAGGGGTTAGTGTCTTTTACAAGAAGAGGAAGAAGGGCATCTGAGTGGCCTGGTCAGTTAAGCATCTGACTCTTTTTTTTTTTTTTAAGATTGATACCTTATCTTGGACTTCTCAGTCTCCAGTACAATGAGAAACAAATGTCTATTGTTTAAGCCACCAGTCTATGCTATTTTGTCATAGCAGCCCAAGCTCACTAAGACAGCCTCTACATATCATCCTTGTGGTAAGTGAACCAGAGCTCCTTTGAGAAAGGGCTGATTGCTGGCCTGCGACAGGGAAAGGACAAGATGAGCCTGGAAAAAAAAAAAAAAATATATATATATATATATATTCCAGTGCCCCAAGCCTGGAATATCTTGTACTGTCAGCTGCTAAGGCCGCGCTTAACGAATGATGAGGCCATACTGAAAGGACACAGGAGCCACTTGAAGGGGTTCTCATTGGAAAAATCAGGGACAATATGATTTGTCCAAAAGAATATTGATGACAAAGAATCAAAACACATGAAATACTTTAAAATCTGTGAGTTCATAATAAACTAACAAAGAAACCTCATGGGACATCACAGCTATCAGAGGATTGATTCATATTCAGAAAATGAGAGAAGGAAAAACAAAATTGTTTCACTTCTGTCATCATGTATTTCAAAAACAAATAAGGGGGGGCACCGGGGTGGCTCAGTGGTTGAGCATCTGCCTTTGGCTCAGTTCATGATCCTGGGGTCCTTGGGGTCAAGTCCTGCATCGGGTTCCCTGCAGGGAGCCTGCTTCTCTCTCTGCCTATGTCTCTGCTCTCTCTGTGTGTCTCTCATGAATAAATACATGAAATCTTAAAAAAAAAAAAATGGGCTAGGGTCCCACGTTGGAGAGTGGAGCCCCCATACCAATGCCATGCCGGGCAGCTTGGACAAGGACATGTATGCACCCCAAGCCCCAATGCCACATGCTGGTGCCTCACCGCAGGCCTTCACTCCCCATATTTGATGAAGGCCTTTGACCTCCTTCCGAACCGCCCAGAACCCTAGTGAGAGTTTATACAGCAGTAGCATGCAAAGAACAGGTATTACTACTACCACCAGGAGTTCCACCAGGATGCGACACATCACAGGATGCCAGGAATTGGATGTTCTGCACATGTTAGAAGCAGAAATGCAATGGAGAAGAGACTATGAAGTTGATCAAGAAAATTGTCAACTGGGGATCCCTGGGTGGCTCAGCGGTTTAGCACCTGCCTTTGGCCCAGGGTGTGATCCTGGAGTCCCAGGATCCAGTCCTGCGTCGGGCTCCTGGCATGGGGCCTGCTTCTCCTTCTGCCTGTGTCTCTGCCTCTCTCTCTCTCTCTGTCTATCATGAATAAATAAAATATTTTTAAAAAATTGTCAACTTATTCAGAAAAGGTTGAAGGCCTGTCAACAGAGGGAATGTGAGAACTGAGGACAGGACTGTGCCAAGTAGCTGGAGCAGTTCACCCAGGTAGCCAAGGCCTACCAGAACCCCGTATCACAACCGGGGTGGGGGTGGGGAAGGCATTACTCTTCCAGGAAGTGCCTGGCAAAACAGAAGTAGCATATGCCAGCAGATAGAAAGGCTGCGAAAGAAGCCACCACTGTCTAAGGCAGTACCCAGAGCTCCTTCACATGACTATTATTAAAATAAAGAGTAATATTAAACCTGTTTCTGGTATCGCCTTCAGCTCCCAACCTTGAGATACTGATGAGCTTTTTTTGTTTATTTTTTTTTAATTCATCTCATTGACTATCTCCCTTCAAATCCAGCTACTGCTGAACTTGTAAGAGAAATAAACAAAAGGCAATATTAAAAAACAAATGATGGGTTATGTGAACACTCTGGAACAATGATGATGATAATAAGGATCATGTTTACACACTTTACATATATTAACTCATTTAATGCTCAAAGTAACCCTGGGTTTGAATTACAGCCCCACCACTACCTAGCTGTATGACAATGGGCAAGTCACTTAGCCTCTCTTGGCCTTAGGACCTTCATTTATAAAGTGACACTAGTAGTTGTCTACCTTACAAGGTCAATGTAGGTTTAAATAATGTATCTAAGTGTTTAAGGCAGTCAGTTGACTTTTGGAAAGGGTGCCAGGACAATTCTATGGGGGAAAGAATAGTCTTTTCAACAAATTGTGCTGGGACAACTGGATACGCATTTGTAAAAAGAATGAGGTCAGATCCTTACCTCACACCAATATGAAAATAAACTCAAAACGATCAAAGACCTAAATGCAAGAGCTAAAACTATTTTTATTTTTATTTTTTTAATATTTTATTTTATTTTTTTATGATAGTCACAGAGAGAGAGAGAGAGAGAGGCATAGACACAGGCAGAGGGAGAAGCAGGCTCCACGCACCGGGAGCCCGACGTGGGATTCAATCCCGGGTCTCCAGGATCGCGCCCCGGGCCAAAGGCAGGCGCCAAACCGCTGCGCCACCCAGGGATCCCATTTTTTTCTAAGATTTTAAAAATAGTTTTAGGGGATCTGGGTGGCGCAGCGGTTTGGCGCCTGCCTTTGGCCCGGGGCGCGATCCTGGAGACCCGGGATTGAATCCCACGTCGGGCTCCCGGTGCGTGGAGCCTGCTTCTCCCTCTGCCTGTGTCTATGCCTCTCTCTCTCTCTCTCTCTGTGACTATCATAAATTTAAAAAAATAAAAATAAATAAATAAATAAATAAATAAATCTTAGAAAAAAACGTAAGTATAAATCTTTGTGAGTTTGAATTAGGCAACAGTTTCCTGGCTATGGCATGAAAAACACAAGCAACAAAAGAAAACACAGACACACTGATACCATCAAAATTAAGAACTTGTGTGCTTCAAGGACACCATCGAGAAAGTGAAAAGATAATCCACAGAATGGGAGAAAATTTCTGCAAGTCATATATCTGTATTTAGACTATATAAAGAACTACAACTCAGTAATAAAAAGATGACTAACCCAATTAAAAATTGGGCAAAATAATTGAATAGACTTCTTCAAAGGGGATACACAAATGGCCAATGAATACTCAGAAATATACAACATCATTGGTCATTAGGGAAATACAAACCGAAACCACAATGAGAGGGACACCTGGGTGGCTCGGGGGTCCTGGGATCCCTCCTTTCCACATTCTAGGGCAAGCCGCTGAATTGGCCAAGGGGTCATGGTGTCCAGACAAATTGTACCCATGTCATGATTGTCCACAACAGATTAGGGAAGCTGAGGCCCTGAGCCTGGGAAGAACATGCTCTGGTGTGGTGGGACTGGAACCCAGCCTTTTCTGCCAGAGACACATGTTCACTCACAAGCCTTGCCTGCCACACATACACACCCATACACATGGGGGGACCCAGCCCCACCCCCACAGCCAGAAACCCACCAGTTCTACCCAATGGCAACATTAGTTGAGCACTTCCTGTGTACCTAGGATTGTTCTCGGTGCTTTCCAAGAAGCCATTTAATATTCAGTGAGCCTGGGACACCTGGGTGGCTCAGTGGTTGAGTGTCTGCCTTTGAATCAGGTCCTGACCCCAGGGTCCTGGATTGAGTCCTGCATCAGGCTCCCCACAGGGAGCCTGCTTCTCCCTCTGCCTATGTTTGCCTCTCTCTGTGTGTCTCACATGAATAAATAAATTAAATAATAAAAAAAAAACCATAGCAAGATACAAGTTCAAACCCACTAGAATAGACAGACAATAAATGTTGGTGCACATGTGGAGAAATTGAAACCCTCATACACTACTGATGGGTGTATTGAATGATGCAGCTGCTTTGGAAAACCGTCTGGTAGTTCCTCAAAGGGATAAACATAGAGTTACCATATGACTCAGCCTTTCCACTCCTAGGTATATGCTCAAAAGAAATGAAAACATACGTTCACACAAAACTTGGACATTTAAGTCCATAGGGGCATTATTATTCATAATGGCCCCAAATAGAAACAATCCAATGTCCATCAGCTGCATGGATAAGGGATGCCTGGGTGGCTCAGCGGTTGGGCATCTGCCTTCAGCTCAGGGCGTGATCCTGGGCTCCCGGGATCGTGTCCCGCATCAGGCTCCCTGCATGGAGCCTGCTTCTCCCTCTGCCTGTGTCTCTGCCTCTCTCTCTCTGTGTGTCTCTCATGCATAAGTAAATAATGCCCAGTGCCCCCATCCTGTGTGACCAACTTTCATAAGGGAATGACACAAAGCCTGTGTTGTACTCACACATCAGGGAACGGTGGGGGCTTCCAGGATGCCAGTGTGGGCATCGGTTAACTGCCAATGGTTAAAGTGGGCCCTAGTAAGTTGTGGGTATTCTGGGGGAGAAAAATGTTCTCCTAGAGAGTAAGAGCTTTGACACAGGCTCTGTAAAAGGGTGCCATTAGTGTTCTATTTTTGCTGATTAGTGACATTTATTGAGAAACTTATATGCCAAGTGCTGTGCTAAGCTCTTTCTACTGATGAATGGTATTTTTTTTCCAAGATTTTTTTAACACAATCCACATTTAAATGTAAAATTCAATAACCAGATGTGCATGTACCTAGTGGCTACCATCCCAAACAATAGTGGTTTAGAATTCACAGATTTTAACCTTTAGAAAAAAGAGTGTCTTTAAGGTACTTCCAAAAATCCCTTACTTTATATTTTTCTGTCAATTTTTCATTTTGAAATAAATTCACACATATAGGAAAATTGTAAGACTTCAATTCTCATGCTTGCTTTTGTTTTATCTTTGTGTGTGTATAATATATAACATACATAATTGTATACATGTGTATATAAATACATTTATACACAAACATGTTATATATGTGTGTGTGTGTATATATATATGTTTATTCTTAACTATTTGAGAGTAAGTTGCAGAGATCATGCCCCTTAAAAGCTTTTTTTTATCTCAACCCATGGTACAAAATGGATTTCAAAGCCTAACCTAGTACATAAAAATCCATGCATATATAATTGAAAGAAGTTTCATAAAACCAATATTCAACATGCAATACACTCTGACACTTTTATGACCAATTAAGTATATCTCAGAACTCACTATGACCCACAGTTTGAAAAGCCCGCCCCAAATTGCAATAAGCCTAAAAGGTATTATTACATGCCTATTTTGAAGATGGAGAAATTGGGGCAATTTTAGGCAACTAAGCCATGGCTATGAGTTCACTTAGTCAAAAGAAGGCTTATTGGGCACCAACTATGTACTGGACACGGTTCCATGAATTTCCCATATATTATCTCACTTAATCATCGCTAGCACCCCTCAGGAAGTACTACTAGTTTTAGCTCCACTTTCCAGCTATCTAGGCACACAAATGACAAGAGATTTGACAATGTAGTAAATGGTAAGTGGTAGAGCTGGGATTTGAATGCAGGCAGGCTGGTACCAGCCTATAGAATCACTGAGGTAAATAAAACTCTAGCTCAATGAAGCTAGAGTTTCCTTTTTCTGATGGGGACAGGGAAGCTCAGAGGTTCACTGTGGATCTGAAGAGACTTGTCAGAGCCACAGGGAGAAGGTAAGGGCCTCCCCCAGGCCTCAACACTCAATTCCCTGGGGTGCAGTCCCACTGGTGACCAGCAGGGTGGACAAGTGCAATTCAGTGGAATTCAGGATTAAGGTTAAGGTAGTAACATGGGAATCCACATCCTCAGGGTGACTCAGCATCTCTCAACTTCTCCCTCTTACTTCCTCCTCCAGAAATGCTTATCCACAAATTTCTTTCTCCTCCCATCCCCTCCCCCAACAAATCAAGATCCTAACTAGGTCTTCTTGGAGAAGGGGAGAGTAGTGGGCGGGATGAGGAACTGTTAGGCAAGTTCGAAGAGGGTGGGCTGGGCTACAAGACTACAGAGAGTGGGATCCTGGCACCCTCCACCCTGTTGGGGCACCCAGATAGTCGAAATCTTCAGAGTCACTGAGACTAGCAAGGGTGGGGCCCTATATCTGGAAGTCACAGGCCCCAAGAAGGGTTGGTGAAGTCTGAATGGCAGAGGCAGGAGGGGAGGCTGCGGGATGTTCATCCCCTCTCCTGAGACATCTGAGAATTTCCAGCTCTCATCCACTTTCCCAAGACCAGCGCCCAAGTCTTCACCAATGTCTCCGCTCGCTGTCCTCTTTCCATTAGGTGCTCACAGCAACTCCTCCCCCAGCCTTCTCAACTTCCAGCCTTGGCACCCAGGCCTGGAGCCGGTGGACTTTGGGCAGTTAAGAGCGCAGGCTGGGTTCAAATCCCAACACCACCACTTTCCAGCTGTCTGATAGTGGGGAAGTCAGTTTCTGGGCCTCAGTTTCCTCTTCTGTCAAGTGAGGCGATCCTCCTTCTCACCGCACATGAGCGCTCTGAGGATTTAATACCGGTGAAGAGCGGTAGGTGCTAGGAGGCAAGCCGCTCCCCGGCTTAGTAAGCCCTCGCTGGGTGCGCTAACCACCACCCCAATTACAACAACGTTTCATAAGAGCACGGTATTTAAACCTGTCACTGGAGTCCCCCTGCCTCCCAAGGCCAATCCCTAGTCCTTGGACTCACATAAAATTGGATCTCACAGCGTCCCCCACTTCTGTCCCCGTCGCCACCTGCCTTGCCCCTAGGTCACAAACCAAAGCACTGATGGCCCAACCAGCCTCACCCGGGTCCCAGGGTGCCCCTTCCTAATGCGCTGCCTGTGCACCCCGTGACATCCCCCGCCCGCCCCAGCTCATGCCTGCTTGCACCGCCTGCGCCAGGGTGGTGAGCCCGGTCCTGCCCGTGGCACCGAAGATGGCAATCTTCTTGACAGCCATTCTGCGGAGTCGTGGGGGTGCGAGGCCACGGAGTTGCACGACGCGCGGGAACCAACTGGCTGCTGGGGCGCCTTCTCAGTCCCTCTCGCGCGGGAGGGACGGGGCGGGCCAAGCAAGAAGGCCACGCCCCCACCGCCTGCGGGCCCAGCAGGCCACGCCTCCAGCCGGGGAGAACGCGGGGGGCGGGACAGCAGGCTGCCCGCCTCCGCCGGCCGCCCAGCACCGCCCCCTCCGCCGGCCGCTCGGCCTGGGAGGCGTGGCCGCACCGGCCAGCTGGGAGGGGCGTGGGTGGGCCCGATGCCCCGCCTCTGCGCTCGAGCCGGGGGCGGGCCGAAGCCCGGGCCACGCCCACCGACCTCTCCCAGCTCACGCCCCCTCTCCCAGGGCCTGACGCTGACCGGGGACTCACGCTGTGCCCCAAGGCTTTCCGGAAGCTACTAGGGTAGAAAGTGAGGCAGGGTGTGACACTGTAACCGTGTGTGCCCCTGTGCCTCTGTGGGACTGTGTGAGTAACCCCGAGGGAGAACAAGATTGTGGATGACACCATGTGCCATTCTCTGTGTAGCACTATGTTAATACAATAGGAGACGGTGTGTGACACCCCGTGTGGCAAGCATTGATGCTGTTCCTTTGTGACCTTGGGGTGCCACTGTGGGTGACACTGTCAGTCTGTGATGCTGTATGCATTCATGAAGCTGGGGAATATGGTGTGGGACATGTGTGAGATGTGTTTTATGGGAGTGTGCGACTGTTAGACAGTGACAGTGTATGACACCCATGTGTCATGTAAGGATGTGTGACTGGTTCCCTATTTGAGTGTGTGGTAGTGGGTATTAACTGTTGTTGTGATGCTGTTTGTGACCTCTTGTGACTGGATGACGTATGAGAGTGTGACAGCACAGGACGTGTGACATGTGAGTGTGTGACTGATGTGACAAGTTTGAGTGTGTAAAAAAGTGTGTGACCTGTGCGATTGCGAAGCTGCGTGTGACCTGTGGGTATATGACACTCTCTGTGACCCCACGGGAGTGTGCGACAATGTATGACATCCGCGTGCTTGTGTGTGACACGGCGTGGGTGGTGGTGGCACTATTTGAGTGTGCCACTACGTGTGATGCTGTCGGGCACTGTGCCAGTGTGGGAGCCCATGTGAGCGTGTGACTGCGTGTCAGTCTGAATGTTTGACTCTGCGTGACCCTGTGGGGGGTGATACTGCGTGAGTGTGTGGCTGTGGGTGATGTTTGCGACGCTGCATGTGACCCTGGTGTGTGTGTGTGCCCGTGTGGGAGTGTGTGACCCCGGGAGAGTGCGTGGCCGTGGGTGACGCTGCCTCCGGCCCCGCGAGCGCCGTGGCTCGGAGTGTCACCGCGCGTGGGCCAGCGCTGCGGGCGGCCGAGGCGGCGGGGGACCGCGGGCGGGAGGGGGTCCCGGGGGCGCGCCGAGCGCGGCGGCCGCGCGAGCGGGGGAGGCGCGGCGGCGGCGGCGGCGGCGGCGGCGCATGCGGATCTGGTCCAGCGGCGGGGCCGGCGGGGCCGAACGGAGCCGGACCGGGCCGGGCCGGGCCCCGGACGCCGACACGCAGGGCGGTCGTCGCTGCGAGCAGCGGGGACGGCGGCACCGGCGGCCGCGGGCCCAGGTGAGCGGCGTTGGGGGATGGCCCCTCCCTGCAGCATCTCCCCACCTGCCCGAGCATCCCTCCCCCGCGCGCTGTGGGCTTGGCCTGAGCCCCGAGGGTCTCCCGGGCTGGAGGAGGGGAGCGGTCCAGGGCAGAACGAGCCCCCCACCCCTCAGCCCTTCAGCCTCCGCGCCATGCGTGGGTCTTCCACCCAGGCCTTGTCCTGCCCGGGCCCCCTCCTTGCGGAGCAGTGACTAGACTGCAGGGAGAGAAAGGCGCGGCCCTGGAAGGGTTAAAGCATTGATTTCCACCCCCAGCCTCGAGCCTTTGCTGGGGCCGCAGGACACCTCTTTCCACCTCCTCCATCTCCTTCTCCTCCCTTCCTTCTCCATTCAACCGCGTAATGGCCAGTCCCTTCCCGGACTGACTGCTTACCAAGTGCTAAGTGCCTCCCCATCCCTAAGTATCCTTCACTGAGGAAACAGTTGTGATCATCTCTTAACAGGGAGGGAAACTGAGGCAGAGAAGCCAAGTGAAAGATGGATTAAAAATACCGCGAGAATAAAGCAGAGCTTGAACTTACTTCTGTCTGACTCCAGCATAGGCACTTTGATTTGCTAAGATAGGTGGCCAGAGGATGAATAATAATAGCAAGGACCATATATCAAGGGCTTGTATGTACTAGATACCATGTACCCTGCATTATTAACTCATTTCCTCTATAAACATCTGTAGGCAATGGGCACTGTTATCATTACCATTTTACAGATGAACAAACTGAGGCCTAGAGAGAGGGTGACTGGCCAAGGTCACACAGGTGGTAAGTAGCCATGCACTCACTTATAGCTTTCCATGGAAGGAGAGAAGAATAGCAGTGGATTTTGGAGTGTCCACCCAAAGGGATAGTCTCCACTACACTGACCAAGACTGGACCCTGCTTTCCTACAATCTGGTGGGTTATCAACTGTCGGAATCTTTGTGAAGAACACTGATCTTCCCGCAAGTCCCCCCTTTCTTAGTTTTGGAATCAGGGGGCCTGGAGGGAGGAGGAGATGAATCTGATGTCGCCCACCCCCTTAAATTTCATATTTGCAATCCGGCAGTGTTCTAGAGCCTAGCTCTGGATCAGACAATATGTCAGCTAGCTGTTGCCACAATAATGCTGCATAAGGAACCAGCCCTAAACTCAGTGTCTTAAAACACTGAGCATTTATTTAATTATCGAGTTTAAAGTCAGTGACTGAGACTGGGCTCAGCTGGGCAGTTTTGCTGATCTGAGCTGGGTTTATTCACATGTTGGGATGCGGGGGTTGGGAGTGGTGTTGACTATTGGCTCCTGGACCTGGCCTTGGCTTTGGTGACTGGAGCCTTACACCTGGACTGTGCTGACACTATTTTTCTCATGGTCCCAATCAAGCACAAGCAAAAACATGCAAAGTCTCTTGAGTTTCAGGTTCAGAATTCACCAGTACTTCCACCTGATTCTGTTGGTCAAAGCTAGTCATGTGACCAAACCCAGAGTCAAGGTTGCGAGGAGATGCTCTTCCACTTTTCTCGTCCCTACGGTAGAAGAACACTCAGGAGTTATATGGCAAAGGGTGTGGTTATAAGGATGAAGAACTGAGGCTGTTTAATGCAATCATTTGATCAGAGTACTTGCATTTGAACTCTGGCTACCCACGAGCTTTGCAACTTTGGGCTTGACTTTCTTCCTCTAGTGCTCAATATGTGTTTATTCCTGTTCTTACTGTGTTGGAGAGTTTTACTGATAACAGTGTCATCATTCTAACAATAATACAGGGACAATGTACACTAGACACTACTCTGTGCCAAGTGCTAGGCTGGATGCTTTAGCACAGTCCTATGAAATGGTCAGGGCCAATGTTACTGTCAGTGGTATTATGTCCATTTGAAAGACAGGGAAAACTGAGGATAAGGGAGTGGACAGGACTCACAGTCAGTCACTGTTAGAAGTGGGACCTCTGTGCTCAGGCTGTGTCTCTAGTCTAACATGCCTCTGCTCCTCCCCAGGTCTCACCTTCCCCGATGGCGCAGATACCAGGGGAAGTGGACAACATGGAGGGCCTCCCGGCCACTAACAACAACAACCCTGCAGCCCGCTGGGAGAGCCCTGATCGGGGCTGGGAGCGGGAGCAGCCAGCAGCCTCCACGGCAGCCGCCTCGCTCTTTGAGTGCTCCCGGATCAAGGCCTTGGCAGGTACCTGGAGGAGGGCTGGGGTGGGAGGAAGAAGAGAGGGAAAGAAGAAGGCTGCTGGGGTGTCAGTGCTTGAGAATCTTGGTGGCCTAGAGGATGGGAAGAGAGTCACAGGCACTGCACGTGAATCTGTAGACTAGCACGGTCCAGTGGAACTTTCCATGGTGATGGGAAAATGCTATCTGGGATGGATGTCCAATATCTTAACCACTAACCACTAGTACTTGAGGCTGTAAGCACTTGAAATGTGGCTAGTGCTTCTTGAGGGACTGACTTTTTCATTGTATTTAGTTTTCATTCATTTAAATTTAAATAGCCACGTGTGGCTTGTGGATACTGTATGAGGCAGTGCTGCCTTAGAACCTTAGAAATGTAGAGTCTCAGAAATGTGGGATTTTATAAGCGTACTTCTTTAGAATTTCAAGATGCTCAAATATTGGATTTTTGGACCTTGGAATGTCATATTCAGAGATTCTTCAAACTTGAGGCCTTAAAATGACACTCTTAGAGCATAAAACTTTATAATCACAAATCTTAGAATTTTTTTTTTCAAATCTTAGAAATTTTAATCATTGATATCCATTGCCAGGATCTTAGACCCTTAGAAACCTAAACTCTAATACACATAGATCCTTAGGGCTTTCTAATCCTAAAACTTTGGAATTTAAGATAGAAATGCAGATCCTGAGAATTTTTTTTTTTTAAATTTTTATTTATTTATGATAGTCACAGAGAGAGAAAGAGAGAGAGGCAGAGACATAGGCAGAGGGAGAAGCAGGCTCCATGCACCGGAAGCCCCATGTGGGATTCGATCCCGGGTCTCCAGGATCGCGCCCTGGGCCAAAGGCAGGCGCCAAACTGCTGCGCCACCCAGGGATCCCGAGATCCTGAGAATTTTGAGATAGAATGACCGCACCTTCCAGTTTTTAGCACTGAAACCCTCAGTCTGGGACCAACCAGGATGGTTGTTCACCCTACTTCAATGTTTTAGAACAATATAAGCCAAGACTAGAGAACTGTATAGACACAGAATCTTAGAACCTTAGACCTTTGGAACTGTAGACCATTGAAGTTGAGGACTTCATATCCAGAAGGATTTAGAACCTCAGAAGTATTTAATTATCATCATTGAAACTATGAGCAAGGGGGATCCCTGGGTGGCTCAGTGGTTGGGCGCCTGCCTTCGGCCCAGGGCGTGATCCTGGAGACTCTGGATCGAGTCCCGTATCGGACTCCCTGCATAGAGCCTGCTTCTCCCTCTGCCTGTGTCTCTGCCTTTCTCTCTTTCTCTGTCTCTCATGAATAAATAAATAAAATCTTAAAAAAAAGAAAGAAAGAAACTATGAGCAAAAGGGCACCTGCATGCCCCAGTCACTTAAGCATCCAACTGTTAGTTTTGGCTCAGATCATGATCTCAGGGTCATGGGATCAAGTCTCGAGTCAGGCTTCATGTTTGGCATGGAATCTGCTTGAGAGTCTCTCCCTCTGCTCCTCCCTAACCCCCTGCTCATGCTCTCTCTCTCTCTCTCTCTCTCTCTCAAATCAATACATAAATCTTTAAAAAAAAGAAAAGCAAAAAATAAAACTATGAGCAAAGACCCTAAGAACCTTCAGAGACATGTAACTTCATAATCATAAGCCTTTTTAAAAAAAGATTTTATTTATTTATTCATGAGAGACACAGAGAGAGAAAGAGAGACAGAGAGAGGTAGAGACACAGGCAGAGGGAGAAGCAGGCTCCTTGCGGGGAGCCAGATGTGGGACTCGATCCCGGGACTCCGGGATCACACCCTGGGCAAAAGACAGGTGGTAAACTGCTGAGCCACCCAGGGATCCCCAGTCATAAGCCTTATTAAGCCTTTAAAACACTAGACCCTTGGGACCTTTGTTATCTCGGGAACACGAAATGTTATAAACTATAGATTGTGGTAATCATGAAATCTTAACCTAAGGTTAGAAACCCTAAGATCAGAAGCAGTTCCCTCAGAATCTGAGAATTTTAATAACTCAACATTTGACAATTGTGGGATCTTTGATACTAAGATTCTTGGAACTTTATAATTATAAGATGTTGAGGAGTAGTGTCAAACCCAAGGGCCTCTGGGAAGCAGGCGACATAAATGAGAGAATAGGGTAGACAGGGGGCCGTGGTCAACTGTAGAGCATTGTTTTGGTCATCAGCTCCAGCCATGGGGAAATGTGAGTCTAAAATTACTAGTTCTGATGTTACTTTGCAATTTCCCAATTCTAAAAAAAATTATCTGTATGTGCCACAAAGGATGAACCAGAATGAACTCACAGATTGCCAGCCTCCTCTGATTTAGAAATTAGAATGGTATAAAATATACTCTTGGAAACTTAAAATCATACTTTCAGACTCTTAGAACCATAAACACTTGGGATCATATCAACTTGGAATTCTAGAATTTATTATTCCATCCACAAAATATTTATTCAGTGCTTGCTTTGTGCTTGACCTGTGCTGGACAATACAAGGGATGTGAGAGTGACTGAGCCAGCCCACAGGGTTCCCAGGCCACTGGGAGAGTTAGATCGAGCCAGAGTCATGACCCAGAGTGGTCAGGGTCCAGATAGTGAGGCAGAGGCAGAGGACTGGGATGGGGAAGCCCAGGGACTATAGGAGCTCAGATGATGTGCTTGATTCAGTCCAGAGGGTCAGAATGCTTCCTGGAGGGGGAGATACCTAAGCTGAGCTCAGAAGGATGAATAATAGTAAACCTTGGGGTGGAGAGGAGAAGAATATTCCAGGCAGAGGGACCAGCATATGCAAGACCTCCAAAAGCTGGGAGTGGCTAGATTGAAGTAGGGAGCAAATGACAATGCAAAAGGAGGCAGTAGGAGTCAGATCCTGAAGGGCACCATAAACCACCATGAAGGGCGTAAGGGCACTGGGGAGCTAAGGCAAGATTTTAAGCAGAGGTAGATTGTGATAATGTGGGGATCGAGGACTCTTCTCATCTGAGAACCACTGACTCCCAGAACATCAGTGCTGAATACCACAGACAGATGAACACCTAGACCAGAGAAATGTAGGGATCCCCCATAAGAAAAAAAAAATCTCATAGGCTCCCTATGTCTACTTAAATGATTATATCTATAATAAATAAATAAATAAATAAATTAATTAATTAATTAATTAATTAATTACTGTATCTACGATTTTCCTAAATGCAGCACACCCACAACTCTGTGTATATCTCTTATGCCTACAGTTTTCTAAAGCTAAAGCATGTTTTATTGGACTCCAGAACCATGCAAAAGCAGTTAACATTCAGCTTAACAGTAACTTTAAAATGCTGTTGATGCTGGTCTAACTATGTTGCAGCTTGAAAACCTAACATGGTAGACCGCTAGGGTGCATTTTCTTTTGCATCCCTTTGCTTACTTCCCTCACCCTTTTTCTCTTTTCAAAGTAAGGCCAACCCTTTGAGCAGAGTCCTGCGTAACATGCTTTCCTATGAACATCTTTGAAAAAGCTGTCTGGACCCCATGCTCAAGAGAGTGCCCTTAATTATGCTCTTCAGTTTATGGCTCACCGTCCTCCTCTTTCTATGTGAGGACCCTCTCCTCCTCTTTATCTATTCATCTACTCTGTTTGCTTTTTAACATTTTAAAAAATTAATCTCTACGCCCAACACAGGGCTTGACCTCAAAACCCCAAGATCAAGAGTCACATGCTCTACCAACTGAGCCAGCCAGGCACTCCTATTTGCTTCTTCTCTTTTATTCCCACATCTCACACCAATGCCTTCCTGTGGATAACCATTCTGATAGTTTGTTTGTTTTAAAGAACAGATTATTTCTTTTAGAGAGTGTGCATCTACATGGGCAGGGTTGGAGGAGGGGCAGAGGAGGAGAGAATCCCAAGCAGGCTCCACATTCAAACATGGTGACTATCATGGAGCTCAATTCCAAGACCCTGAGATCAAGACCTGAGTTGAAATCAAAAGTCTGACCCTTAATGGACTGAGCTACCCAGGCTCCATTTGATAGTTTTATTTATTTTTTTTAATTTTTATTTATTTATGATAGTCATAAGGAGAGAGAGAGAGAGAGAGAGGCAGAGACATGGGCAGAGGGAGAAGCAGGCTCCATGCACCGGGAGCCTGATGTGGGATTCGATCCCGGGTCTCCAGGATCGCGCCTTGGGCCAAAGACAGGCGCTAAACCGCTGCGTCACCCAGAGATCCCATTTGATAGTTTTAATGCAAATTATTTTCTTTGCATGCCAATGATTTTGCAAAACGTGCATTGCTGATTAGTGTGCATGTATACATATATTTTAACCGCTTATGAAAATATTACATGCACACTAAAAGGCAGATAAATCGTGAGAGTCCAGTGTTTCCACAAGTGAGCACCCCCAGTAACCAGTCTCCATATAAGGAAACAGAATATGACAACCCCAGAGAAGCCCCCCTCAGGCTGCCTCTCTTGCTATACCCCAAAAGTAAACACTATCCTAAGTTATAACAGCACACGTTTGTTTTGCTGGTGTTTGAACTTCATATAAATATAGTATCCTGAAGCATGTACCCCTTTGTGTCTGACTTCATTCACTCAACACTGTGCTTATGAGGGTCATCCATGTCTACCTGTATTTGTAGAATGTTCCTTTTCATCACTGTATAGTATTCCACAGTGTGAATATGCCATAGTTTATCCATTCACCTGTTGATGAGCATTTGGGTTACTCTTCATTTGTGGCTATTACAAGCTAGACTATTGCATACTAGTAATTACTGATATTTCAAACTGTTACGAACTGTTGTTGCTTTAAACTTTCTAGCACCTGTTTTTTGGTGGGCCTAAGCACTGATTTCCATGGGGAGAAAAGTGCTGGGTCATAGGGGTAGGTGTATATCTAACTTTAGTGGAAACTACCAGTTTGTATCATTTTATATTTCTGTATATGAGGGATTCAGTTACTGTACATCGAACCCTTAGTATGGTCAGTCTTTTTAGTTTTAGTCATTCTGATGGGTGTGCATTTTATTGTGGTTTTAATTTACATTTTCCTGGTGACTAATAACAACTAATGAGGTGGAGCACCTTTTCAGGTGTCTAGTGACTATTTGGATAGCTTCCTGTGAAGTGCCTGTTTGGGTGCTTTGCCTATTTGCTTATTAATTTTCCTGCCTTTTTCTGATTGTTTTGTAGGAGTTCTTATATATCCTGATGCAAGTCCAGGATCTGTCAGATCTGTGTGTTGTGAATGTTTTCTCCTACTATGTGGCTTGTCTTTTTATTCTTTTAAAGTTGCCTTTTGAGGGAACCCTGGGTGGCGCAGCGGTTTGGCGCCTGCCTTCAGCCCAGGGCACGATCCTGGAGACACGGGATCGAATCCCACGTCGGGCTCCTGGTGCATGGAGCCTGCTTCTCCCTCTGCCTATGTCTCTGCCTCTCTCTCTCTCCGTGTGTGACTATCATAAATAAAAAAAAATAAAAAAAATAAAAAGAGAGAGAGAGAGAGAAGGTGCATGAGCAGGGGGAGGGGCAGAGGAAGAGGGAGAAGCAGACTCCCTGCTGAGCAGGAAGCCTGAACTGGGGGTCTGTCTCAGGACCCCTAGATCACAACCCAAGTTGAAGTGTTAACCGACTGAGCCACCCAGGTACCCTGATGAACAGTATTTCGTAATTTAAATGTAGTCTAATTGGATAATTTTTTAAAAAAAAGATTTTATTTATTTATTCATGAGAGACACACAGAGAGAGGCAGAGACAGGCAGAGGGAGAAGCAGGTTCCATGCAGGAAGCCCAATTCAGGACTTGAACCCAGGACTCCAGGATCATGCCCTGAGCCAAAGGCAGACAGACGCTCAAACCCTGAGCCACCCAGGTGTCCCTAATTTGATCGTAATAATTATTTCCTGTGTGACTAACACTTGGTGTCTTAAGAAATCTTTGCTGGGGCACCTGGGTGGCTCAGTGGTTGAGTGTCTGCCTTTGGCTCAGGTCAGGTTGTGATCCTGAGGTCGAGGGATTGAGTCCCGCATCGGGCTCCCTACATGGAGCCTGCTTCTCCCTCTGCCTGTGTCTCTGCCTCTCTCTCTGTGTCTCTCATGAATAAATAAAAATAAAATATTAAAAAAAGAGAAATCTTTGCCTACTTCAAGGTCATGGAGATTTTTTGGTTTTCTTCTAAAAGTCATATTTATTCCTTTCACATTTAGATTTATAAGCCAGATGACATTTACTATATTTATTACTGTGTACAATGTGGAATGTCGGTCAGGGTTTGTTTTCTTTTTCCACATGAATATCCAGTTGACTCAGTTCCATTTATTGGAAAGGCTTTCTTTTCCCTACTGAACTGCAATTTCACTTTGTTATAAATCTGAGAGCCCTGTATGGGCTTGTGCATGCAAGTATTGCTAGTTGATGCAGGTTAGCATATTCTAGATTGCAGGTTTTTGTTTGTGTTTTTACATAAGCTCTAGGCCCAACATGGGGCTTGACCTCACAACCCTGAGATCAACCCTGCTCTGCCCACTGAGCCAGCCAGGTGGGCCTAAGTTTGAGTTTTTGCATTGTTCTTATTCAGCACTATGCCTTAAGACTCAGCCATGTGGGGGTGCCTGGGTGGCTCAGTCAGTTAAGCATCTGACTCGATTTCAGCTCCAGTTCATGATCTCAGGGTTGTGGGATCGAGCCAAGGGCTCCCTGTTGAGCATGGCGTCTGCTTGGGATTCTCTCTTCCTTCTCCCTCTGCCCCTCCCTACTTGTGCCCTCTTTCTCTCTCTCCCTCTAAAATAAAATTTTAAAAATCTAAAAAAAAAAAAAAAAAAGAAAGAAAAAAGACTCAGCTGCTGCTCCTAACTGCTGCATGGAGTCTATTGCGTGAACTCACCATATTCGATTTTCCTAACAATGGACAATGAGGCTGTCTCCAACCCCCAACCTGCCTGTACCCCTTACCCCCCAGTAGCATTGGATGGAACACCTTCATACATGCTCCTTATGTGTAGAAGAGTTTATGGGACATATGCACAGAGAAAGAACTTCTGTGTCATGGGGGTATGCCCTAATTTGACTCTGATCACTTCCCAGTTAGCTGCCCTAGTCTATAACTCCCACCAGTAGGCTTGAGGGGCAGTTATGAGGTCCCCACATTTCCTCTACTTGGTATCCTCCAGCTTCCTAACTTTCCTCAGACCAGGAGCCAAGCATCATTAACATACTAAATGTCACTATATCCTTTCCCCTTAGCCAACAATGGATAAGAGTTAGTTATTTTTCAGCTTTACAAAGGTCTCCGTGTATTAAAGATACAAATACATTGAAATCTTATTCTAAGGAAATGTATTTTGCTTGTGACTGGTGATTTCCACAGTGGAGAAGAATATATAAATGACAACTCAATGTGAGCACAATGGCAGAGGTAGGACAGTTGTCATTTGGCTTGGAGCCTTGACAACCCAAAGGTATGGGTGCCAGCTAGAGTCCCAGCAGGAAGCAGATGGCTCTCCTCAAGGGGGTAAAATTGAGGAGAACTAAATGAAGGGACTAATTACAGAGGTGTGGCCAGGGCTACGGGAACCTACAAACTACGAGGCCAGTGGACACCCCAGGGACTGGAGCAGGTCAGGGAGTGGTGAGAGGGCCGAGGCCTCCCGAGCTGGGGATGTAGGGAGAGAATAAGGCACTGCTGACAGCTTTCAGTTCATGTAGAGAGGTATTAAATTCCTCAGCCCTTCTTTCTCCTCTTTTTCCCCCTATTTATTTATTTATTTATTTGAGAGAGAGAACGTGGAGGGAGGAACAGAGGGATAGGGAGAAAGAATCTCAAGCAGACTCTGACCTGAGCACATAGCCCAACTTGGGGCTCCGGGCTCGATCCTAGGACCCTAAGATCATGACCTGAGCTGAAATCAAGAGTCAGACACTCAACCCATAGAGCCACCCGGGTGTCCCATTCCTTTCTCCTCTGATCTCTTTCTAGTCAAACCCAACAGAAAGTCTGAGGCCTTTGAGGGCCGTGGAGCCCATTCATAGAGTCTGCACCAGCAGCCTCCCTGGGCCCAGAGCTCGAGCAGAACAGTAGGGGTGGTGCCAGAGGGACAACGGAAGACACCCTACATGGTAGCCAAACACACTCCCCAGCACAGTAAACATTCAGTGTCATCTTAGGTCAGAAGTGGCACTCTGGGACATATCTGGTTTCACCTCCACTGTGTGGTTTTTTTTTTTCTTTTTTTAAAGATTTGTTTATTTATTTTAGAGAGAGAGCAAGGGAGAGTGCATGCACATGGGAGTGCGGGGAGGGGCAGAGGAAGAGAATCTTCCAGCAGACTCCCTGCTGAGCGTGGAGCCCAACAGAGGGCTGATGTCACAACACATGAGATCACGAGCTGAGCTGAAACCAAGAGTGTGAGACTGAGCCACCCAGGCGCCCCACTCCCACTGTGTTTTCTACAAACACAAATCGGTTGCCAGTATTTAAAAATAGGGAGATTTTTGGGGCACCTGGGTAACTCAGTGGTTGAGTGTCTGCCTTCAGCTCAGGTCATGATCCAGGGGTCCTGGGATCGAGTCCCTCATCAGGCTTTCTGCAGGGAGCCTGCTTCTCCTTCTGCCTATGTCTCTGCCTCTCTCTGTGTGTCTCTCATGAATAAATAAATAAAATCTTTGGGACACCTGGGTGGTTCAGTGGTTGGGCGCCTGCCTTTGGCTCAGGTTGTGATCCCGGGATCCAGGATCGAGTCCCACATCGGGCTCCCTGAAAGGAGCCTGTTCCCCCTTTGCCTATGTCTCTGCCTCTTTCTCTCTCTCTCAGTCTGTGTCTCTCATGAATAAATAAATCTTAAAAAAATAAAATATTTAATAAATAGATAAAAAATAAGGAGACTTTGTCTTTAAAAATCCAGATTTGGGAGATCCCTGGGTGACTCAGCGGTTTAGCGCCTGCCTTTGGTCCAGGGCACGATCCTGGAGTCCCGGGATCGAGTCCCGTGTTGGGCTCCCTGCATGGAGCCTGCTTCTCCCTCTGCCTGTGTCTCTGCCTCTCTCTGTCTCTATGTCTATCATGAATAAAGAAAAAAGAAAATCTTTTAAAAAATCCATATTTGGGGCTCCTCGTGGAATATCAAATGATACAGCAACTCAGGGATACAGTTCCTGGGAGGCTGCAGTCACAGGGGCTGTGTGTGGCCACTGCCCCTGATCTAGGGCCTAGTTTTCTCAATTTCAGGGCCTGCCTGGCCTGTGTGGGTGTTTCCACTCTGGACCCCTGTTCCATGCTAGCAAGACTATAGTCACAAGACCCAAAATTTCATGGTATCCTGCTTTATGAAGTCACCATCCGGATGGTCCAGGAAATGTTTCTATTAGTTTTCTTTGGATATCATCAAAATGAAATTACAAAATAAAAAAAATATTCTCATGGATCTCTGTCTTCCAAGTATGAGTTCCCAAACACTCAGGATCCCTCAGAATCCATTGACTTAGTCCAGACCCCTCGTTTTGAAAATGGAGGCCCAAAGAGGAGACGTGTTCACTTGAAGTCAAACAGTGCCTTATCAATAGAGGCAGAACTGAATGCACTTGTCCTCACTCAGCGCCCCACTGGGTGGGGGGGGGGGGTGTGTGCACAGAAGGTCCACTTTGGCTTCAGCATTGGCCAAAATCTGCTATTTGGCTAGGGCACCAGTGATTGGAAGGCAGCATAACCCAAAACTTAATTCAGCGTCTATTCTGTTACCACTTCCTGGTGTGTGATTGATGTTCAGGTGCTCACACAAGTCCCCATCTCTCCACACAGCACAAAACGTGCATTTAAACAAACAAGATATCTCACATGGATTTACTATTCATTTCTGCATATTCACTTTCAAATTACAGGTAAACATTCAAGATCTGGTTTCAAGTAAAAAAAAAAAAAAAACAGGTCCCTCAGTGGATATTTTTTAACAATGTATATATATTTTCACTGCCAGATTCAAATGCAATATTTAATATTACAAAAGAGGATGCCTAAAAAAACAAAAAACAAACAAAAACAAAAACAAAAACAAAAACAAAAAAACAAAAGAGGATGCCTGGCTGGCTCAGTCGGTAGAGCATGAGACTCTTGATCTTGGGGTCATGAGTTTGAGCCCCATGTTGGGGGTAGAGTTTATTTAATACAAAATAATAATACTACGGGGCGCCTGGGGTGGTTCAGTTGGTTAAGCGTCTGACTCTTGATTTTGGCTGAGATCATGATCTCCGGGTCATGGGATCAAGCCCCTTGTTGGGCTCTGTGCTCAGAGGGGAGTCTGCTTGAAATTCTCTCTCCCTCCACTCTTCTCCCTCACTACTCGCTAGCTCATGCTCTCTCTCTCATAAATGAATAAATAAATAAAATCTTTATAAAAACAATATTACAAAAGGTAAATTTTATGAAAAAAATTGTTGAGAGATTTTTAAATGGTTAAAAAGGGAAAGAGACTGGCTCTACAAACCTTGCTTCCTGCACTCACAGGAAACTTAAAAGCATGATAGCTAAGTTATTTAGTAATGAAATGCTAAGCATATGGTGCAGCTGAACTGCTGCAACAAACCGACCCAGCGATGCAGTGGCTTAAAGGAGACAGAAGCTTACTTCTCCCTCCTGCATAATCCTGACAGGAGCAGCCTCGTGGGTTAGGGAGGCTCTGCTCTGAGCAATGAGTATGGCTTCCAGCTTTCTTCTTCTACTCTGTGCCCTCTGGACCTCGTGTTCAAGCTTGTGCGAGTTAGGGAAAGAGAAAGGAAGGCCAGGCATTAGTTTACTGTTCTGGTAACACTTTATTTTTTAAAAAATATTTTATTTATTTATTCATGAGAGACACAGAGAGAGAAGCAGAGACACAGACAGAGGGAGAGGCAGGTTCTTTGCATGGAGCTCAATGTGGGATTCGATCCCAATGTGGGATCATGCCCTGAGCCAAAGGCAGAAGCTCAACCGCTGAGCCACCCCAGGCATCCCTGGTGATACTTTAAATTAAGAAATAATGATAGATTCACATGAAGTTGCAAAGGAAGTACAGATGATAAAAAGACTCACCCAGGGGATCCCTGGGTGGCTCAATGGTTTAGCACCTGCCTTTGGCCCAGGATGTGACCCTGGAGTTCCGGAATCGAGTCCCACATCGGGCTCCCTGCATGGAGCCTGCTTCTCCTTCTGCCTGTGTCTCTCTGTCTCATGAAAAAATAGATAAAATCCTAAAAAAAAAAAAAAAAAAAAGACTCACCCAGGGTGCCTGGGTCGCTCAGTGGGCTAAGCATCTGGCTTTTGGTTTCAGCTCAGGTCATGATCTCATGGGTCATGGAATCGAGCCCCACGTTGGGCTCCATGCTCAGTGTAGAGTCTGTTTGTCTCTCTCTCTCTGCTCCTCTCTGGCTTGTGCTTTCTCTCTCTCATACTCTCTCTCAAATAAATAAAATCTTCTTTAAAAAATTGAAAGACTTGCCTAATTTAAACTTTTTATTTTATTTTTTTTTAAAGATTTTATTTATTCATTTATGAGAGACACACACAGAGAGAGAAAGAGAGAGAGAGAAAGAGAGAGAGAGAGGCAGAGACACAGGCAGAGGGAGAAGCAGGCTCCATACCGGGAGCCCGATGCAGGACTCAATCCCGGGACTCCAAGATCACGCCCTGGGCCAAAGGCAGACTTAGACCGCCAAGCCACCCAGGGATCTCCTAAACTTTTTTTTTTTTTTAAAGATCTACTTGATTTGGGATCCCTGGGTGGCGCAGCAGTTTAGCGCCTGCCTTTGGCCCAGGGCGCGATCCTGGAGACCCGGGATCGAATCCCACGTCGGGCTCCCGGTGCATGGAGCCTGCTTCTCCCTCTGCCTGTGTCTCTGCCTCTCTGTGTGTGTGTGTGTGTGTGTGTGTGTGTGTGACTATCATAAAAAAAAATCTACTTGATTTATTCATGAGAGACACACAGAGAGAGGCAGAGACATAGGCAGAGGGAGAAGCAGACTCCCTGCGGAGAATCTAATACGGGACCTGATCCCAGGACCTCAGGACCATGACCTGAGCCAAAAGCAGATGTTCATCCACTGAGCCACCCAGGTATCCCTAAACTTTTTAAAAAAATATTTTATTTACTTATTCATGAGAGACACACAGAGAGAGGCATAGACATAGGGAGAGGGAGAAGTAGGCTCCCTGTGGGGAGCCTGATGCAGGACTCTATCCCAGGACTTTGGGATCACAACCTGAGCCAAAGGCAGATGCTCGACTACTGAGCCACCCAGATGCCCAAGACTCACCTAATTTAAGAACAGGCGAGGGATTTGCATAGATGTCTCTCCCAGGAGGATACACAAATGGCCAATAAACACATGGGAAGATACTCACCATTATAGGTCACCAGGGAAATGCAAATCAGAACCGCATTGAGACACCACTTCATACCACTGGAATGGCTGTGATCAAATGGGAAATAGCAAGGAGTGTTGAGGACATGGGGACACTGGGACCCTCATACCTCACTGGTGGGAATGTAAGATGGTGCAGCCACTTTGGAAAACAGTCGGCAGTTCCTCAAAAGGTTAATCATAGGGGCACCCAGGTGGCACAGCCGATTGAGTGTCTGACTCAATTTCAGCTTAGGTCATGATTTCAGGGTTGTCATATCGAGCCCTGCATCAGGCTTTGCGCTGAGTGGGGAGACTGCTTGCGATTCTCTCTATCCCTCTCCCTCTGCCCCTCTCCCTCCTTGTGCACTCCTCTCTCTCTCTCAAATAAATATTTTTTTCTAAAAAAAGGTTAATCATAGAGTTGCCATAGAATCCAACCATTTCACTCCCCAGCATATAGTCAAGATTGTTGAAAACACAAAGACTTGGGGATCCCTGGGTGGCGCAGCGGTTTGGCGCCTGCCTTTGGCCCAGGGCGTGATCCTGGAGACCCGGGATCAAATCCCACGTCGGGCTCCCGGTGCATGGAGCCTGCTTCTCCCTCTGCCTGTGTCTCTGCCTCTCTCTCTCTCTCTGTGACTATCGTAAATAAATAAAAAAAAAAAAATTAAAAAAAAAAGAAAACACAAAGACTTGTATGTACATAAATGTTCACAGCTGCATTATTCATAACAGCCACAAAGTGGAAACAACCCCACTGTCCACTGGTGAACAGATGAGTAAAATGTAGGATGTCCAGAGAATAGAATATTATGTAGCCATAAAAAATAAAGTACTGATACATGCCACAATGTGGATAAACCTTGAAAACATGCTAAGCTAAATAAGCCAGACACCCAAAAAGCTCATATATTGTATGATTTCATTTATATGAAATGTCCAGAATAGGTAAATCCATAGAAACAGAGAGTAAATTAATAGCTTCCTAGGGCAGGATGCCTGGGTGGCTCAGCAGTTGAGCGTCTGCCTTCGGCCCAGGGTGTAATCCTGGAGTCCTGGGATTGAGTCCCACATTGGGCTCCCTGCATGGAGCCTGCTTCTCCCTCTGCCTGTGTCTCTGCCTCTCTCTCTCTGTGTCTCTGATGAATAAATAAATTAAATCCTAAAAATAATAGTTTCCTAGGGCTGGGAGAAGGGGGAGTGGGGGAGTGACTGCTCGTGGGCACAGGGTTTTTTCTTGGAGGGTTGAGCATGTTCTGGTATTAGATGGTGATGTGAAAATACTAAAAATCAGTGAATTTATACTTTGAAAGGGTGAATTTTATAGTATGTGAATTATAGCTCATAGTAAAGCTGTTATAAAAGAGAGAGAGAGAGAGAGAGAGAGGGCAGCCCAGGTGGCTCAGCAGTTTAGTGCTGCCTTCGGCCCAGGGCGTGGTCCTGGAATCCCGAGTAGGGCTCCCTGCATGGAGCCTGCTTCTCCCTCTGCCTGTGTCTCTGCATCTCTCTCTCTCTGTCTCTCATTAATAAATAAATAAATACATACATACATAAATCTTTAAAAAAATAAATAAGAGAGAGAGAGAAGCCCCTGGATGGCTCAGTTGGTTAAGCATCCCGCACTGCACTTGATCTCAGCTCAGGTCTTGATCTCAGGGTGGTGAGTGGTGAGTTCGAGCCCCACCTTGGCCTCCATGCTGGTTGTGGAGCCTACTTAAAAAAAAAAAAAAAAAAAAAAAGATAGTAGGAGCGGCTTCCAAGCAATGTTTTTGTCAGTGAGGCAGCAGTTGAGGAGTTGTACACATTCTCCCCCCACACCCGTTGGCAGTCACATGCCTACTACTATGCACCCTAGGGATGTGGGAGACTCAGGATCTAGCTGGCAGTCTAACTACCGCAGAGTGGGGAGTTCGAGGGTGTGTGTGACATGGTCCCTTGTCATGGAGGGGGCATTCCTTCTAGCATATTCCTTCCTCTTCATCCCCCACACCTCGTCAGTGCCATGTCTAATTTTTTCATCAGTGACTAACTCTCCATTGTGTCCCCTTCCCCCATCTCCAGCTTCTGCCCTGATTTGTCCTCTCTTTCGAGAGTCACTTCCCCAGTGTCCCCCCTGAGCTGCCATTCTTGCCCTCTCTGACCTACCCTCCCCACAGTAGCCAGAGGTGTTCCTGAAACACAACTCTCATTCTGTCCTGCCCCCCTCCTTAGCTTTCCACAGCCCCCTAGTGTATTATCTGGGTCCCACTAAACTGAGCTCTGGGAGGGAAGGCCTCTGTCTATACTCAGAGCCTAGAACAGTGCGGAGCACATACTAGGTGGTCAAATATTTATTGATTGCATGAATAGGGCCAACTGGGATGAGGATCAAGGAAGGCTGGGGGGCCTGGGGGGCTCAGTCGGTTAAGCGTCTGCCTTTGGCTCAGGTCATGATCACCAGGTGCTGGGATCTAGTGTTAGGATCCGAGTCCCTGCTCAGTGGGGAGTCTGCTTCTCCCTCTCCCTCTGCCCCTCCCCGCTGCTTGTGTTTTCTCTCTTAAGTAAATAAATAAAATCTCTGGGGGGGGGGGGAAGAGAGAGAGAGAGAGAGAGAATCAGGGAAGGCTTTTTGTGGAAGTGATATCTCAGGAAAGCTCTAAGACCTGTCTCCAGGTGCGCAGGGAAGGGTAGGCAGGGCGTCCCAGGTAGGAGGAGCCGTCCGTCGGTGCCAAGCCCTGACTGTTGTTGCAGAGCTGGGGTCTGGGCCGGAGTGGAGGGCTGGGGAGAAGCTGCGGGGGGCGGGTACAGGGGTGCGGGGGCTCATCAGAGCCTGTCTTTCAGACGAGCGCGAGGCCGTGCAGAAGAAGACCTTCACCAAGTGGGTGAACTCGCACCTCGCCCGCGTTGGCTGCCACATCGCGGACCTCTACGCCGACCTCCGGGACGGCTTTGTGCTCACGCGGCTCCTGGAAGTGCTGTCCGGGGAGCAGCTGGTGAGGGGACCCGGGGCCCGGCGGCGGGGGGCGGCCCTGGGATCCCGGGCAGGGCTGTGACCCCGGGCGGCTAACTTACCAGAAGGGCGGGTGGGCTAGCGCCCCCGTTATCCAGGGGGCGGGGCTAAGGCGCGGGGCGGGGCCTGGTGAGCCTGGGGGCGTGGCTGGGAACTGCCGCGGGTAACATGGACCGTGAAGGCCGCGGTTCCTGCGGACTCGGGGCTTGGGATGGGGAGTACTGCTGTTGCAAGACGTCTGGCTATAAAATAGGGGCAGGACCCTGTTGCAGGGGGTCTATGGATGAGGGTGCCGTGGTCATCGGGAGGGGAGGCCCGGGTCATGGAACTATGGGGAACGAAACAGGACCCTGGTATGAGTCTGGCTTGTGTGGGTTGCAGCTGTATTTCTGGGCTTGGGTGAGGCTTCATCGCAAAGGGTGGGATTCTGAGGGAGCTAGAGATTTATTAAAGGAGCTCAGAAACCGTGAGTGGCACGGCTATAGAACAGAAACAAACGCCCCTGGAAGTAATAGTGCAATAAACGAGGGGAGACCTGGGGGAATGGGCGTGGCTCCAAGCAAGGGCCCGGCGGGGAGGCAGGAGGTGTGTGGCCATGGAACTGGGGGCCACGCCGAGGGGGCCTGGACAGAGATCCAGGGGGAGGGACGAGTTGCAGCTTCTTAAGAGGCTTCTTAAGAGGTGTGGCTACCAGGTCGGAGGCGGAGCTTCAGTAGAGTGGGTGGGGTCAGGAACTAGAATAAGCCTCGAAGGGACGGACCCTTGAAAGGGGTCTGGCTCTGGGAAGGGGCAGGGCTCCTTCAAAAGGATTGGGTCCTAGGTCTTTGAAAAGACGGGGGGGGCGTGGCTTGGGCTTGGCCATCCAGGAGGCTTGGCCGTGAGGGGCGGCGTCTTTGGAAGGGGTGAGGCCTGGGGCACAGGGGACTTGGCCGGGCTGTCCACCTCCCAACGCGCCTGCCACCCTAGCCGAGGCCCACGCGCGGTCGCATGAGGATCCACTCGCTGGAAAACGTGGACAAGGCGCTGCAGTTCCTGAAGGAGCAGCGCGTGCACCTGGAAAACGTGGGCTCGCATGACATCGTGGATGGAAACCACCGGCTGACTTTGGGGCTAGTCTGGACCATCATCCTGCGCTTCCAGGTGATCCCCAAGTGACCCCTGCCCGGCCTTCCCCCCCCCCCAAGGTGTGGCCTTAGGAGGGCATCTCCCACTCTCATTCATTCATCTCAAAAATTTTCCCAGTATGATGCGGGAATCCTATTCCAGGTGGTGGGGGTGAAAATTATGATAAAAATAACAATCATTATCACTACCGTCACTATGATAATTTATTTATACGTTTTTTTACTCCATTCCAGGCACTGTTCTAAGCACTTGGCATTTAATACACACAACAACCCCATAAATTAGGTACCGTTTATTACATTCTATGGTAAGGAAAGTGAAGCCAGAGAGGAGAAATAATATGTTCAAGGTCATACAGCTGGATAGTGGAGCTGGAATTCAAATCCAGGCAATTTTACTGTTCAGAAGCAAAATGGACAAATTTTCTTCTCTTTACTTTCTTTTTTTTTAATCAACAAGCTTTCTGCCTTTATGGAGCTTACGTTGTGGTGGGTGAGACAGACAATAAACCAACCCTTAAGTAATTAAACTGGAGGTATATGAGAAAGGCATCAGCTCTAGGTAAGAGCTTTGCAAAAAAGAATACATTATGATAAGGCAGTAAAAGGAATACAAAATATCAGGTTGACGAGATTTTAGACTTGGTTGGAGAAGGGCTCTCTGAGAAGCTGGTGGTTGCATAACATGAAGATGAAGGGAGAAAGTATCCCAGGCAGGAGGCACAGCATATGCAGAGGCCCTGACTGGGGCAGGAAGGAGCTGGAATATTGGAGTTATAGAATGACCACTATGGCTAGAGAATAGGAAGCAAGGGGGAACCTGGGAGGAGATGAGGTCAGAGGAGTTGACAGGGTCTAGGTGATCTGCGATTAGCAGATTTTATTCTGTTTGAGATGGGGAGAAATTAGAGAGTTTTATCAAGAGGATGGCATAATCAGATTTAGACAGATCTCTTTGCATTGGGGGTGGTCGTCAAAATTGGGGGCTGGGAGGCCAGGGAAGAGACTGGAACTGGACTGGGAGATGCTGGGGCCACCCTGAGACAGTCCAAGGAGGAGGAATGGGTTTGAGGGACAATTCGGGACATGATGGTGGTAAAGGGTCTAGGACATCAGGATGAACATTTAGCAGTTCATTGGATCATGGGAATAGAGCTCAAGGGACGGGTGGGGGCTGGAGACAGACATGGGTATTGCCAAAACAAAATCAGGGAACAAGACTGGGGGTGAGGGATCACTGCTGGTGGCTGGAGCCCTTCCCTAGAGGTTGGGACCTCCTGGGAACCTAGTTTTTTTCCCTTAGAATCCAAATGCCAAACTCAGCTCTTGAGTCCAGGACCAAAGTCTCAAATACCCATTTGAGGCTCTTGAACCTGCTTTAGATTCTGGGTCACTAAGGACTTTATTAACACCTACTAAGTGCAATATAGCAGGAAACAAACATCCTGTGGTCCTGGAGCTTTTTTTTTTTTTTTTTTTTTTAAGATTTTATTTATTTATTCATGAGAGACACAGAGAGAGGCAGAGACAGGCAGAGGGAGAAGCAGGCTCCCTGCGGGGAGCCCAATGGGGAACTTGATCCTAGGACCCCGGGACCATGACTTGAGCTGAAGGCAGACACTCAACCACTGAGCCTCTCAGGTGCTCCTAGTCCTGGAGCTTTTACAGGTTAGTGAGAGCATTAGTTGGCTAGGGCTCCTGTAACAAAATACCAGACTCAGTGGCTTAAACAAACAGAAATTTATTTTCTCAAGTTCTAAAAACTGGAAGTTCAAGATCAAGCTGCCAGCAGGGTCAGTTCCTACTGAGGCCTCTCTTCTTGGCTCACAGATGGCGACCTTCTCTGCATCCTCACATGGCCTCTTCCCTGTGTGTGCACATTTCTTGGGGTCTCTTCCTCTTCTTATAAGGACACCAGTCATTTTGGAGCTCCACCTGTATGGCCTTACTTAACCTTAATTATCTCCATAAAGGCCTAATTTTCAAATATAGTGATGTTTGGGGGTCAGAGCTTCCACTTACAAATTTTGAGGGGGGCACAATTCAGTCCACAATGAGGAGACAGTAAATCAGATGAATAAAGAAAATGTAGAGATGATGATAGATGCCAAGGAGATAATAAGGCAGAAAAGGAGGACGTGAAATTTGAGTAGACATACTTTGATTTAAAATCAAGTGGTTGGGGGGATTCCTGGGTGGCTCGGCAGTTTAGTGCCTGCCTTTGGCTTGGGCGCGACCCTGGAGTCCCGGGATCAAGTCCCATGTCAGGTTCCCAGCATGGAGCCTGCTTCTTCCTCTGCCTGTGTCTCTGCCTCTCTCTCTCTATATATATATCTATCATGAATAAATAAATAAAATCTTTTAAAAAATAAAATAAAATAAAGTGGTTGGGGCTCAATCAGTTAAGCAGCTGCCTTTGGCTCAGGTCATGATCTCAGGGTCATAGGATTGAGTCCCACGTCTGGCTCCCTGCTCAATGGGGAGCCTGCTTCTCCCTCTCCCTCCGCTGCTCCCCCTGCTTGTGCTCTCTCTGTCAAATAAATAAATAAAACTTAAAAAAAAATAAATAAGGGCCCCTGGGTGCCTCAGTGGTTGACGGTCTGCCTTTGGCTCAGGTCATGATCAGGGTCCTGGGATCCAGTACCGCATCAGACTCCCTGCAGGGAGCCTGCTTCTCCTTCCGCCTATGTCTCTGCCTCTCTCTATGTGTCTCTCATGAATAAATAAATAAAATATTTTTTTAAAAAATAAATAATAAAATAAAATAAAGTGGTTGGCAAAGCCCTCACTGAGAGGTGACAAGTGAATCAAGACATCAAGTTGGGGTGGAGCCATGTGGGCCCCTGAGGGAAGGAATGGCCAGTGCAAAGGCCCTGAGGCAGGAGGATGCTAGTGATTTAATGAAGAGGACAGCAGGTCTCTAGAGCAGAGTAGGCTGCTCCAGAGTAGGTTGAAGATGAGGTCAAAAACTTCCTGAGGGGAAATTGACTTTTGCCATGAGTGAGATGGACACCCTGAGGGTCTTGAGGCTGAGAGGCATGTGATCTGATCCAGGTGGTCACAGGGTTCCTCTCTGCTATTAGAATAGACTGTAGGGGCAGGAGCAGGGAGACCAGCCTGGAGGTGACTGCACTAGCCCAGGCTGGAAATGATGGTGGCTTGAATCAGGGAAGTGGCCCAGAAACCAAAGTATGGAGGCCTCCCTAGAAACTGAGACCCTAGTCCACAACTACCTCCCCTAATTGTAAACATTGCAAAACACTCCAGATCCCACTCTCCTCCTCCTGAACCCCCAACCCCAGCCCAAAGCTGCCTCCCTCATCTCCTCTGTCACCTACCACCCTCCCTGGCCGCAGGGTACGCCCGTGGCCCCCAGGCTCGTGTCCTCCAGGTCCCGGCAGCCATGTTGTGTCTCCTCACAGATTCAAGTCATCAAAATCGAGACTGAGGACAACAGAGAGACCCGCTCAGCCAAGGATGCACTGCTCCTGTGGTGTCAGATGAAGACAGCTGGGTAAGCATACATTCCCCCTGCCCCACCAGGCCCCTAACCTAATCTTGAGGGTTCCTTCTGGGACTGGAGTATAGGGGACAGCCCAAGCCCTCAGGGTCAAAAGTTACATCTGAAGTTAGTGAACTGGTAACTCTTCTGACCTTGACAAATAAACCCCTGTAACAATCTGGAAGGTCTGGTTCAAATGTCCAACTTGGGCTCCTCGGAGCACCATGCTGGATAGTAGTGGACTGTCCCCATCCTGCCCCCTTCGGTCCCCGCACCTCAGGAGGCCTCATGTGCACCTATGTGGACACCCCAGCCCTATTCCTGAGCTGTGGCCGACCCCCACTCCGAAAGCAGCCACCTCTCAGCCTAAGAGTGTGCACAATGGGGCTCGGGCAGCTCCCGTGAGGAGTTCAGGCTTCTGGTACCTTCAGTGGGGCTGAGAAGGGAGCTGTGTAGCTCTGCTGGGGAGTCCCCAAGAGCCCCAGCTCTCCACCCTCTGCCCTGTGGGGGGCCGTGGCCTGGAACTCAAGGGCTCCTGGAGAGCTGCCCCTGGGAGGAAGAGGGGGCAGGTATGGATGGAGACTGGGCTCTCTGGTGCTCAGCCTTCTGGGGGCCGGCTGGCTGGCTCTTTCACTGTGTCTTGTGTTTACTTCTATGTCTGCTTTCCCTTGTTCCTATCTCTCCCTCCCCCTACTCTCTCCCCCCTTCTCTCTCCCTTCTCATCTCCTCCCTTCCCTTCTTTCTTTCCCCATCTCTGTCTGTATCCTGTTTTCTCTCCATCTCTCTTTCTATCTCCCTGCCATCTCCCTGCCTCAATTGATCTATCTATCTATCTATCTATCTATCTATCTATCTATCATCTATCATCATCATCATCTATCCACCCTCCCATCCATCCATCCCTGTCTATCTCTCTCTCTCTCTCCCTTCCTCCCTCTTTTTCCTCCCAACTATCTCCATCTCTGCCTCTGTCTCTCCTTTCTATGCTTCCAGTTACCCTGAGGTAAACATCCAGAATTTCACCACCAGCTGGAGGGATGGCTTGGCCTTCAACGCGCTCATTCACCGGCACAGGTACCCACTGACCTGGCGCAGCCCGGCCCTGCCCTGCACCCCCACTCCGGGTCCCTTGGGTACACACATGCCTGTACATGTGTGCATGCAGATGACACACATAGATGCGAGGACCCATCCCTTCATACGCACGCCCTTCACACTTATACAAGGCACACACCCCTGCAGAACCCCATCCAGGCCATGTACTCTGTGTGTGCATGGAAACACACGTACGTACCATCATGCAAATGTGTATACACACTTATACTCATGCACATACACAGCCCATGCCTGCTACTTCCAGGCCCCCAGGGCAGAGAGCTCACTCCCCCTGGACTGTCCTCTCTGGTGTGGGCACAGTGCCCTCTCTCATCAGAAAGTCTTTCTTCTAGGGGAGCCCCAGAGCCCCCCTTCTGTTTCCCTACACACCTACCTTTCACACCTGACGGCCTGCCGCTGAATTGGCTGAGGGGTGGGTATCCAGACAAATTGTCCCCATGTCATGATCATCCACATGACAGATTAGGGAAACTGAGGCCCCAAGCCTGGGAAAAACATGCTCTAGTGTGGTGGGAGTGGAACCCAGCCTTTTCTGCCAGAGACACATGTTCACTCACAAGCCTTGCCTGTCATGCATATGCACCCATACACTTGGGGAGACCCAGCCCGACCCCCACAGCCAGAAACCCACCAGCTCTACCCAATGGCAAGATTGGTTGAGCGCTTCCTGTATGCCTGGGATTGTTCTCGGTGCTTTCAATAAGTCATTTAATATTCAGTGAGCCTGAGGCACCTGGGTGGCTCAGTGGTTGAACGTCTGCCTTTGAATCAGGGACTGATCCTAGAGTCCTGGGATAGAGTCCTGGGATCGAGTCCTGCATCAGGCTCCCCACAGGGAGCCTACTTCTCCCTCTGCCTATGTTTGCCTCTCTCTATGTGTCTCTCATGAATAAATAAATAAAATCTTAAAAAAATATATTCAGTGAGCCTGTGAGACAGATGCTAGTAGTCTAGTAGTATTATCTCCACTTTACAGATGAGAAAACTGAGGCATGGAGAGACAAAATAGCTTACCCAGTGTGACAGCCAGGAAGTAGTCGAGCTGCAGTGTGAGCCCCATGGGCTGGCTGTAGACCTCACACTTTGAACTGCTGTGTAATAATACTGTTTAGAAACATGCTCAAGTAGACATGTGTGTTGTAAAGTCATTGTACACATGCCCTCATGCAGTTGTCACAGCCACAGAGGAATGCACAGACATGTACTGGCACACACCTTTCCCCTGGGCCAGGTGGCACCCCTCCTGCCCCTCGTCATGGTGGGGGGCGGCGCTCAGACAAGGATGGTGGCTCTCTGCCTGCTTGCCCACTGGCCCTGGAGCCTGCCTGCTGCCTGCCCACTCTGTGTCCCCACCCAGGCCCGATCTCGTGGACTTCAGCAAACTCACCAAGTCCAATGCCAACTACAACCTGCAGAGAGCCTTCCGCACAGCTGAGCAGCACCTGGGGCTGACGCGTCTGCTGGACCCTGAGGGTAAGCCCTGCACAACCCCAGCCCGACTAACTCTTGGGGGGACTTCTGACTCCAATGCCCACATCTACTCCATCCTGCTGCAACCCCATCCCAAACCCAAGGCGCTTGAAGTCCCAGCTCCTAGCCCCTCCCCTTCCTCATCTCCAATGCCTCCTCCTCCCTGGCTTCCAGTCCCTTCCTTGGCATCTCCATCTCCAACCTGAATCCCACCTTAACCCTCTCCCCTTCCCACGCCCACTCCCATCCCCAGTGAGCTCCCCCAAGCCCAACCCCCTTCCTTCCCTAGCTCCAGCCCCACCCCCAAGATTATCCCCCATCCCCTGACTTCAGCCTCCCTCCTAATCCATGATCATGCCAACACCAATCTCCCCAGTCTCTGGAATAACAGCTGTTCCCTTTCTCTGAGCATCTGATGTGCCAAGCACATGGCCAGGGATTTTATTGAAACTTCTCCCCTTCATCCTCACGCTGACCTGGTTGGATAGAACTTATCTATCCTGTTTTTTTTTTTAATTTTTATTTATTTATGATAGTCCCAGAGAGAGAGAGAGAGAGAGAGGCAGAGACATAGGCAGAGGGAGAAGCAGGCTCCATGCACTGGGAGCCTGATATGGGATTCGATCCCGGGTCTCCAGGATCGCGCCCTGGGCCAAAGGCAGGCGCCAAGCCACTGCGCCACCCAGGGATCCCTCTAGCCTGTTTTAAAGTGATAGAGATGAAAGGCTCAGAGATATGAAGTCACTTGCCCAGCATCACACTGCAAACCAGCAAATGGGACTTCTGTAGTCTGTGCTCAGTGCCTGCCTGGCACATAGTGTTTGGTGGCTGTCAGTTTCATGAGTTGGTGAAGAGTAAAAGGCCAAGTGTAACACTGTGCATTCAGTGGGCAGATCAAAATGATCATTGGAATTCATTGAGTTTCTCCTCTGGGCCCAGGGTATTCTTTCTAATACTTATAGGGCTCCCAGGTGGCAGGTACTGTCCTTACTGTTATAATGGAGAAACTGAGGCTTAGAGAAGTTAGGCCTATTTCCTAAGGACATGCAGTGAGTAAGTGGTTGAACAGGGATTCAAGCACATGCTTCCTCCAAAGCCCATGTCCTTGACCTCTGACCTCATACACCATTAATACATTTAACAAATATTTATTGAACTCTTACAGTGTGCTGGGCATGGCTAGAACAATGGTGAAAAAAGATAGGCACAGGGGGGCCTGGGTGGCTCAGTCGGTTAAGTGGCTGCCTTCTGGCTCAGGTCATTATCCCAGAGTCCTGAGATTAAGCACCCCCCCTCCCCCAGTCAGGCTTCCTGCTCAATGGGGAGTCTGCTTCTCCCTCTCCCTCTGCTGCTCCCCCCCCCCCCGCTGTGCTCTATCTTGCTCTCTCTCTGTCAAATAAATAAATAAAATTTTTACAAAGATAAATAAAAAAAATATTTTAAAAAAGAAAAAGACAGGCACAGCCTTTGTGCTCATGAAGCTTGAACTCAAGATAAGGGCATGATCGCATAAATGAATATTTAATTGAAAATTATAAGTTCCAGGAGGAGTTCCAGGATAAGATGCCATGAGGAAGACTAAGGGGGGGGGGGGCAACTCTTCACAGGCTGAACAGGGAGGCTTATCTGAGGAAATGTGAGTTGAGCCCTGAAGGATGAGTGGGAGTTAGGCACACAGAAGAGGGAACATTGTTCTATATAGTGAAAACAGCATGTGTGGGCAGCCTGGGTGGCTCAGTGGCTTAGCGCTGCCTTCAGCCCAGGGTGTGATCCTGGAGTCCCGGGATCGAGTCCCACGTCTGGCTCCCTGCATGGAGCCTGCTTCTCCCTCTGCCTGTGTGTGTCTCTGCCTTTCTCTGTATCTCTCATGAATAAATAAATAAAATCTTAAAAAGAAAAGCATGTGCAAAGGGCCTGAGGTGGAAGGTAGAGTGGTATGAAATAACTATGGCTAGTTTCTCTATGGTGGTTTGCATATGTTGGGTACTGTTTAATCTCATGAGGTAGATCCCTATTTGGCAGATACAAAAATTAAGGAACAGAGAGTTTAGTTATCTTGCCCAAGGTCACACAGCTAGTAAGAGTGGGCTCTCCCTCCCTCCTCCCAGTCCCTGTCAGAATGCTCACCGACATGCTTCCCCGCTCTCCTTTCCCCCCAGATGTGAACATGGAAGCTCCGGATGAGAAGTCCATCATCACCTATGTGGTGTCTTTCTACCACTATTTCTCCAAGATGAAGGCTCTGGCTGTCGAGGGGAAGCGGATCGGGAAGGTTTGGGGAGCCAGGGGAAGGGGTGGATGGGAGCTTGGGAACCACCTGGGGGCACATCTGGGATGAAGCTGACCCCATCTTCCTTCGCCGGGCCAGGTCCTGGACCAAGTGTTGGAGGTGGGGAAGATCATTGAGCGCTATGAGGAGCTGGCCGCCGAGCTGCTGGCCTGGATCCACCGCACCGTGGGCCTCATCAGCAACCAGAAGTTTGCCAACTCATTGAGTGGGGTGCAGCAGCAGCTCCAGGCTTTCACGGCCTATTGCACACTGGAGAAGCCAGTCAAGTGAGGCCCAGCTGAGGAGGGAGGGCAGCAAGTGGAGGTGTGGAGGCGGGGTTCCTGAGCTCAAGCCCCTTCAGGTTTCAGGAGAAGGGGAACCTGGAGGTGCTGCTCTTCAGCATCCAGAGCAAACTACGTGCCTGCAATCGTCGCCTCTTTGTGCCTCGGGAGGGCTGTGGCATCTGGGATATCGACAAGGTGAAGTTGAGAGTATGGGGAAGAGGCAGGGTGACTCTGTGCGGTTGTGTAGGTTGTGCATTGCTCAAGGGAGCCATTTATATTGTAGACGCCATGGATTGGGTATTTGTCCTGACAGCCTTCCAGCAGGAAAGTGTCATGAAGGAGCAATACATTTTTCCCCCAGTTTACACGAAGGTGCTGTGAATGCTAGGAGTCACCTCTGACAGAGAAGCCAGGGCCATCAAAGTGGGGGGCGTTGTTGGGGTCTGACTGCCTCCTCCCATCTCCCTAGGCCTGGGGCCAGCTGGAGAAGGCAGAGCACGAACGGGAGGCTGCTCTGCGGGCTGAGCTGATCCGGCAGGAGAAGCTGGAACTGCTGGCTCAGAGGTTTGACCACAAGGTGGCTATGAGGGAGAGCTGGCTGAATGAGAACCAGCGCCTGGTCTCCCAGGTACGGCATTCAGGGCTCGGCTCTGGGGGCAAAGGAGGGAGGGGCAGGGCTGGTGGCCCTGGGACCAGAGAGGGAGTCTCCCTCTCCTAAGCGAGACAGAAGTGTTGGATTAGTCTCCTAGGTGGCGAGTGAGGGTGGGAAGGGAGAGCTGGTCTCCTAAGTGAGCGGTGGGGGAGGGGTGCGGGCCAGATCTCCAAGGTAACAGGAGAGTGAGGTTGGTCTCCAGGGTAACTAGAGAGGACAGAATTAGTCTCTTCAGGGATAGGGAGACTATTTAATTAGACTAAGTGACTGAGGAGGTTGTATCTGGTGTCCAGGGTAACTTGGGAGGATAGACTTGGTCTCCTAAGTAACAGGGAAGGGTAGGCCTGGTCCCCAGGCTCTAGGGCAGTGGTAGGATGGGGACCGTTTCCTGGGTGATGAGTTTAAGGCTAGAGATGTGATGAAGAAGTGCAGGGCTGGTCTCCAGGGTAACCGAGGAAGATGGAGCTGGTCTCCAAGGTAACCTGGGCTGGTGTGGCAGGGGCAGGGTAACAGGTGCATGGCTGGGGCAACATGGGTGAGCACCCGTGGCCTGCCCTGCCCTGCCCTGCCCCAGGACAACTTCGGGTATGAGCTGCCAGCAGTCGAGGCAGCCATGAAGAAGCACGAAGCCATCGAGGCGGACATTGCGGCCTATGAGGAGCGGGTGCAGGGCGTGGCCGAGCTGGCCCAGGCACTGGCAGCTGAAGGCTACTACGATGCCCGGCGTGTGGCGGCCCAGCGTGACAGCGTCCTGCGCCAGTGGGCCCTGCTGACCGGGCTGGTGGGCGCCCGGCGGACACGGCTCGAGCAGAACCTGGCCCTACAGAAGATCTTCCAGGAGATGGTGTACATGGTGGACTGGATGGAGGAGATGCAGGTGGGCAGGACCTGGAGCCCAGGGCTGTAGACACTGAGTGTTGTCGGGGAGCTGAAGAGGGTTGGGGAGAGAGATGGGAAGAGATGGAGACAGAAAGGCATAGGTGAGAAAGAGGTGGAGTCAGAGGGAGGGAGATGCTAGAGCCCAGGAACATGGAGAGAGGGGAGGTGGAACACTCAGAGAGAGAGAGAGAGAGAGAGAGAGATGCTGACAGGGACAAGGCGATTGAGACAGAGATCAGAGTTCAAGGGATGGGTTGGAGGAGCTGAAGAGTAGTCCAGACAGGGACAGTGCGGAGTGGGCCTGGCCTGAGGGCCAAGGCCAAACATGTGCTCAGTGCTGCCCCCTCTTGTAGGCTCAGCTGCTCTCCCGCGAGTGTGGGCAGCACCTGGTGGAGGCCGAGGACCTGTTGCAGAAGCACGGACTGTTGGAGGGGGACATCGCGGCCCAGAGTGAGCGGGTGGAGGCACTCAACGCTGCTGCCCTGCGTTTCTCTCAGCTGCAGGGTGAGTTTAGGGTGGAGACTTTCAGGGCTGGAGCTAATAGAAACAGAACGACTCTGTAAGAGACAGTAAGAAGGAGTGAGCTCCCTGTCTTTGGAGGCATCCAAGCACAAAATAGATTCACATTCCAGCAGGGATATCATGGGGGAAATTATTGCCTTGGGTGGAGGTTAGACCACATGACTCCTTCCTGCTTTGAGATTCTGCAGTAACATTTACATTTTTATCAAGCACTTGTGTAAAACGAAGCCCTTCACAGCCAAATCTCAGTGAATGCTGTAAAACGTCTGTGTAAGGTAATATATAGTCAGGGCCTGTTTGGCAGCAAATAATAGAAACTTGGTTCAGTTAGCTTCTGGGGAAAGGGGGAGTGTCTTGGCCAATGTAACTAAAAGTCCAGCCAGGGAGGGGCAATTCAGCTTCAGGCATGGCTGGATCCAGGGATTGTCCAATAATGCTTTGAAGACTCCATCTCTCTGATTGTCGTATCTATGTTTGTATCACTCATGGGCGGTCCCTCCCCTTATGTAAATCTGGGATTATTCAGCCCCATGTTTACATCCTAGCAACTTAGTGGACCGAACAGGAGACAAGCCCCTTTGCCCCAATATTTCTGACAAATGGTTCAAGGAGAGCTTTCATTTCCCCACTGGGGGTTCCATCCCCTCCACTCAGCCAAGCATTGTAACTCCAAGCCCTACAGTGAGCTAATTGGCCACATCTATGTGACATGCCCACCCCAGTGCCAAGAGTGGGGTCGGCTCTTTCCAAAGACTTGGACTGAGGAAGAGGAGGGTGGAAGCCATTACCAGCAGCAGGGGGTGGATGCTGATAGGCAAAACCAAGACTCGCTCTAAAAAGGTTGTCATTGTACTGATGTCAACTTCCAGTCACAGTCCACCAGGAATCCCCCTGTTGTCAGACTGAGTTGGGGTTGTTGGCTCTTTGCACACACCCTGGGGAACCATGGGGCCTCTCAGCAGGAGGATGTCAGGATGGGCTTGTTACAGGTTGTGGGCTTGTGTTAGGTGATTTGGGGAATATTTATGTGGTGTGTTTTGCTGCGGATTGAATACTTCTAGGAGGTGGGAATAACTAGGTGATGGCTCATCTTAGTCATCGTTGTCCAGGTGGGGGGTGGGAGGAGAGGAATTGGCAGCCATCATTCACCTGAGCTGGGGCGGGGGGATGGGTGGCGGCTTCTGTGGCTTGCACAGTGACCTCTTTTCTGTGTGTGCTCAGACACGGTTATGGGAGGGTCTCGTTTCCATGCCACTCCCTCGTGGTCACAGAGTGGCCTTGCCTGAAGTTGCTGTCCTGCGAAACCGTGTATGCAAGCTGTGAGTGCAGACGAGACTGCTTTTTGCTTTCTTGCAAAAGAAAAGGAAAGGAAAGGCCCAGAGCCATCGAGCTAAGAGGCTTCCAGGCACCTGTTGCACTCCTGTGTCTGGAGCCACAGCCCTTTGGAATCCTGAAGCATCAGTAGAAAAGGCAGGGCCTGTCTGGCTTGCAGACAGGGGGTGGTTCTCACTCTTACAGGCTGGGTCAAGTGTTGGAGTTTCCTTCCACGCCCCATAGGACATGCCCACCCTGGCTCAGCCCATGTCCCAACCTCAGGAGAGGCTGTTGGGACCCTCTCCTTCTCCTTAGGGATGTTGTCTTAGAAGGCTCCCTCTGTCTTCTCCTTGTGAGATCTCGATGCCTGGTGGCAGCCAGTGGCACCATACCAACAGCAAAGAGGCTGGGGAGGGGGGTATGTTATGGTGATGAGAAGCAGCGCTGCCTGACATGTGGTTTAGAGGGTGGCCTCCCTGATCTGTCACTTCTCAGCTGATCCTGTGCAAGTGGCTTCCTTCCCAGAACCTCAGTTTCTTCATCTGTAAGATGGGGCTAATAAGGATACTGCCCCACAGCGTGGTTGTGAGGATGAGATGACGTTATGCCAGAGTCAGGCCTGGATACACGAATGCCTTGTTGCTGTTGATTTTTCAGTTGGATGCTTTGGTATTTGGGTCAGTTTCAGTGAATGTCCAGAAATCTGGAAATGGCACATCCCATCTAGGGCAGTGGCTCTCACAGTGTTTTGACCCACTAAGAAATACGTTTACCTCCTGACCCAGAGTTCACACGCACATGTGCATACACAGGCACAAAGGTTTTATGAAACAATGCTTCCCCTTGCCTTCTGTGTTGCATCCTGATATTTTCTTTTCTTTTTTTTTTTTAAGACTTTATTTATTTAAAAGAGAGCAATCACAAGCAGGGGGAGCAGCAGAGGGAGAGGGAGAAGTAGGCTCCTCACTGAGCAAGGAGCCTGATGTGGGACTCGATCCCAGGATTCTGGGATCATGACCTGAGCCAAAGGCAGATGCTTAGCTGACTGAGTCACCTAGGTGCCCCACATCCTGATATTTTCTGTTCATTCTATTCTTATTCCATTAAAGAAATGCTGGCTGTGAGCCATTAAGTTATTTTCACAATTCTCTGGTCACAAACCAGAATTCTAGGAGGAAGGTGAACTCTTTGAATAAAAAAGGGAGTTCAGGTCATCACTGGAGTTAAGAGATAAGGCAACAAAGGATAAAAGGGGGAACCCAGAAAATGACTCAAGAATAGAGATATTTCCGGTTGCTTGGCTGGCTCAGAGGGTAGTAAGTTTGAGCCCTAAATTTGGTGTAGAGATTACTTAAAATAAAAATAATAGAGATGTTTCATTTGGTCCAGTCCTGGAGGAATACAATTAACCCTAAAATATACAGATTTTAGGATTCTCTGAATCTCAGTTTCCACCCATCATTCAATCAGTACTAAGTCACTGTTTTTTTTTCTTTCTTTTTTTTTTTTAAGATTTTATTTTATTTAATCATGAGAGATACAGAGCAGGAGAGAGAGAGGCAGAGACACAGGCAGAGAGAGAAGCAGGCTCCATGCAGGGAGCCCGATGTGGGACTCGATCCAAGCAGGGTCTCCAGGATCACGCCCTGGGCTGCAGGCGGCGCTAAACCGCTGCGCCACCCGGGCTGCCCTAAGTCACTGTTTTAATCAGGCCACACTGTGCTGGGCAATGATGGGGACACAGTGTGACGGAGACCCTGCCCTCACGGGCTCCTGCCTTGTGGGGCTCCCAGTCCAGGTCCTGCCCTCATGCGACTCCCAGTCCAGTGGGGGTGACAAAACAGGCAGTGATAGCCAGAGGGGTCAGGGCTGGGATGGTGGGGAGGACACAGGCAGAGGGGTCAGGGCTGGGGTGGAGGAAGAGGAGAGGCCTGGGGGAGCCAGAGAAGGCGCCTGCTCCAGACAGCCTGTCTAGGGCTGCGGGGCCGCGCAACCTCGCACCCCATGAGGCCTACCTAGCCAAGGACAGGGCAGGTAGCCTGCGCCTCCGTCTCGGCGCCCCCTGCCGGTGGCCAACCCGGGATCCTCCCCTTCTCCTGGCCCAGGCTACCAGCCCTGCGATCCTCAGGTCATCTGCAACCGCGTGAACCACGTGCACGGCTGCCTGGCGGAGCTGCAGGAGCAGGCGGCGCGACGGCGCGCCGAGCTGGAGGCCTCGCGGAGCCTGTGGGCGCTGCTGCAGGAGCTGGAGGAGGCCGAGAGCTGGGCCCGCGACAAGGAGCGCCTCCTGGAGGCGGCGGGCGGCGGCGGCGGCGGCGGGGCGGCGGGCCCGGGGGGCTCGGCGGGCGGCGCGCACGACCTGTCCAGCACCGCGCGCCTCCTGGCGCAGCACAAGATCCTGCAGGGCGAGCTGGGCGGGCGGCGGGCGCTGCTGCAGCAGGCCCTGCGGCGCGGCGAGGAGCTGGCTGCGGCCGGCGGCGCCGTGGGCCCGGGCGCCGACACGGTGCACCTGGCGGGGCTGGCGGAGCGCGCGGCGAGCGCCCGGCGGCGCTGGCAGCGGCTGGAAGAGGCGGCGGCGCGGCGCGAGCGGCGGCTGCAGGAGGCGCGGGCGCTGCACCAGTTCGGCGCCGACCTCGACGGGCTCCTGGACTGGCTTCGCGACGCCTACCGCCTAGCAGCCGCGGGCGACTTCGGCCACGACGAGGCGTCCAGCCGCCGCCTGGCCCGCCAGCACCGCGCGCTCACGGGGGAGGTGGAGGCGCATCGCGGGCCCGTGGGCGGCCTGCGGCGTCAGCTGGCGACACTGGGGGGCGCCAGCGGGGCCGGGCCGCTGGTGGTGGCACTGCAGGTGCGCGTGGTGGAGGCGGAGCAGCTGTTCACCGAGGTGACCGAGGTGGCTGCGCTGCGGCGCCAGTGGCTGCGAGATGCCCTGGCGGTCTACCGCATGTTTGGCGAAGTGCACGCGTGCGAGCTGTGGATCGGTGAGAAGGAGCAGTGGCTGCTGGCCATGCGCGTGCCCGATTCGCTGGACGACGTCGAGGTGGTGCAGCACCGGTGAGCGCGCCCTTGCGGGACCCCCGGGGCCCCTTCCTCGTGCACGCAAGTCTCGCCTCCCTTAGTTCAACCGGCCTCACCTCTGCTCAGCTGGGGCCAGGGTTCCAGGGAAATGGGACCGGTAGTAAGTAGTTCCCACCTCGTGGGTGCCGAGGGATGAGTGCTTGTAGGACACTTAGCAAAAGCCTGGGCGCAGGGAGCGTTTCAGGAGCGTTTGCTGTTATTATGAAGCTTATGTTCACCTGGTGGGAAATTAACTGAAGCTTCTCCAGAGACACACCAGCCTGGCCCCTCCCCTGGGACTGCCACAGCTCCCGCACAACTGTCACCTCCCTGGCTAGTGTAATAGTTCCGACCGTGTCATTTTCTCTTCCATCACCCTGCTTGACATTTCTTCATAGCACTTACTATCCTGTGACCCATGAGATACTGATGCCTCTGTTGGCTAAGTTAGTAACAGTTGTGAGATGAACGGATGTCCCCTTTTATGGATCCACTCATTCATTCGGTTGGTGCTTAATTACCCAAGTCACAGTTTTGGGCATTGCTTTAAAAAGGGGAGGACTGTACCCAGCTTTAAAAAGATCTCCCTAGCTGCCATGTAGAAGGTGTGTTAGAGGGGTTGAGGATGGTGACTGGGAGCCTAGAGAGGCAGCTGGGGTGGGGACCCAGGTAGGAGGGGACAGGAGTTGGCCAGGCTAGGAGGCCAAGTGGCTAGACCATGGGGGCGAATGGTCTGGGGAGAAGCGTTGTCCAAAACGGAGCCCAGAACTGTGACCTTGAGGATAGTGGGGCTGCCCCTGAGATGGGGGCCAGAGGAAAACCAGATTTGGGGTAAGATGCTGATGCTGGTTTGAATCACAGAGGCTGTGAGGAGCCCCAAGGAGGTGTACGGCAGCTTTGAGGTTGCAGACATGTTCAAAAGGAATGAAGTTGAGGCCGCAGAGTGAGATGTGGGGGTTATGAGACCAGGGTCACAAGAATTGAGACTGTGGGGATTGATAGGATGGCTCAGGCAGGGTGGGAGAGAAAGCTAAGGGGGCCCAAGACAGAGCCTTGAGGAATATAACATTTAGGGGGCAGGTGGAAGGAGGAGGAGCTGGCACAGGGTCCTAAGAGTTAGAAGGAAATCCAGGAGAAGGCTGAGAAGTGGGCAGGTCCCCAGGGCTCAGGCTGCCTGAGCACGACCATCCTCCTACAGATTTGAGAGTCTGGACCAGGAGATGAACAGTCTGATGGGCCGTGTCCTGGATGTGAACCACACAGTCCAGGAGCTGGTGGAAGGAGGCCACCCCAGTTCAGATGAGGTGCGCTCCTGCCAGGACCACCTCAACAGCAGGTAAGCGAGCCTGAGGCCTCATATCAGTCCTCACAGGTTTTTTCCATCATTCTTTTCCTCATTTACTCAACTGTTGAAATCAAGAATGTGCAATTTTGACCCCGTGAGGTGATAATGGCCACCCAGGAAATTGGCAAAATCTTGAGGGGGAAATGGTAATACCCGCTGCTAGTGATGATGTGGTAAAATGAGGATACAGTATATTTTAGTGGATTATTGATTTATTTGTATAAAAACTAAGTATCTACTATCTGCCAGGAATTTTTCTAAGCAGTTTATATGCCTGGTTTTATCTTCCGATATCCCAATTCCATACTAAAATCTCCAGAATTCAGAAATACATTTTAAAAAATAGTAACAAATTAATATCTTTCCCCCTACCAGCCATTCTTCCAATGTGGGTAGGGTTAATGGAAGAAGACACAGATACAGGGAGGTGAAATCCTTAACATGATTACTCAATTCAGTAAATAGGAGCCAAACCCAGTTCTGTCTGAATCCAGAGCTGGGGCTCGTAAGCACTTAGAGCGTCTTCTCAGCCACCCTATGGGGCAGAGAAATTGCCGCATGTTAGAGAAGGGCAAGCTGGGACTCAGAGATGTGAAGACACTGGCCCAAAGTCACACAGCAAGTTAGGGGGTCAAGCCTGGGTCTGAAGTTGAATTTGACTCCTAAGACTGTAGTCTAAGATTTTAAAGCCTTTGTAGCCTTGACAAGCATCAGGGCCTCAAATGATAAGAACAATAGTGATTTACAGTGCTTAGTAAGAATATACACCGAGTGCTATAGCCACATGATATCATTAAATACTCAGTGAAATGGACACTATTTTCCCCACCTTCCAGATGAGAAAACTGAGAATCAGAGGGAAAGTTTGCCCAAGGTCACATGGTGAATCCAGCCAAAGCAGAACTTGAACTTGGGTCCTTTTAAAAGAGAGAGAGAGAGCATGCACAAGCATGGGGCAGGAGCAAAGGGAGAGAGAGAATCTTAAGCAGGCTCTATACCCAGCATGGAGCCAATGTGGGGTTTAATCCATGACCCTGAGATCATGACCTGAGCCAAAGTCAAGAGTCAGAGACTTAACCACCTGAGCCACCCAGGTGCCCCTGAACTTGGGTCCTTCCGATTTCAGAGTTCTAATCTCTGCTCTGTGGTATGTCCATTCTAGGGGGACAGAGAGACAGTGAACAAATAAACTAATAAATGAACAAGATCTTTAGAGAATTATCCTGACCCAGTAGAACATAACCGAGGGCTGAAGGTGATTTTAGATCTTGTGGTCAGCCATGACATTTGAGCAGGGCCCTCAAAGGGGATGAGAAGGAGCCAGCCATGGGAAGGGATGGGAAGGTACAGAGCACTCCAGGCAGGGAGCACAGTGGAGGCAGAAAGGAGCTTGGTATGTTCCCTCAAATTGTCCCCACTCAATAATAGCAAACAAGTACTGTTGGACCCACTTCATAAATCATAACTCATTGGACTCTCACAACACTCCTGTGAGGTAGGTGCTGTGCTAGGATCATGTCCATTTTACTGATAGGGAAACTGAGGCACAGAGAGGGTTACTTGCCAAAGGACAGACAGGTTAGACTTGACTCCAGGACATCCAGCTTGGGCCACACACAGCCTATGAAGGGGAACTGAGGCACAGAGAAGTATTATCAATTGTCTGAGGGCACAGAACAATATATAATTTTTCCCCATTAATTTATTTTGCTATTGAACACATTTGCCTTTACACCATTTGATCCTCAGCACCTGGCCAGTGGAACATGCTCAGTTTCTATTTGCTGGACCCAACACAGCATCTAATGTTGTAAGCCAGCACTTCTTTCACTCTGGCTTCAGTATTCCTTTGCACTCTTAAAAACTGCTGCGGGGGGATCCCTGGATGGCTCAGCGGTTTAGTGCCTGCCTTCCGCCTGAGGCAATGGTCCTGGGGTCCTGGGATGGAGTCCCACACGGGGCTCCCTGCAGGGAGCCTGCTTCTCTCTCTGCCTGTGTCTCTGCCTCTCTCTCTCTCTCTCTCTCTGTCTCTCATGAATAAATAAAATCTTTAAAAAAAACTGTTAGGGACCCCCAAAGAGCTTGTTTTTGTGCATTGTTGCTATCAATATTTACTACGTTGGAAGTTGATATGAGAAATTTATTTTTTTTAGATTTTATTTATTTATTCACGAAAGACACAGAGAGGCAGACATGTAGGTAGAGGGAGGAGCAGGGCTTGATCCCAAGACCCTGGATCATGACCTGAGCCAAAAGTAGATGCTCAACCACTGAGCCACCCAGGTGCCCCGATCCGAGACATTTAAAATCATTAAGTGGTTTTAAAATTACAATAATAAACCCATGATGTTAACATAACATCTTTTCTTATTTATGATAGTCACACAGAGAGAGAGAGAGAGAGAGAAGCAGAGACACAGGCAGGTTCCATGCACCAGGAGCCTGAAGTGGGATTTGATCCCGGGTCTCCAGGATCGCGCCCTGGGCCAAAGGCAGGCGCTAAACCGCTGCGCCACCCAGGGATCCCAACATAACATCTTTTTTTTTTAATGGAATATAACTACTTTTCAAAACAAAACAAAACAAAATGTGAGAAGAGTGGTTTTGGTTTTGCATTTTTGTAGATCTCTTTGCTGTCTGGTTGAGGAGAAGGCAGCTGAGTTCTCGAGTCTGCTCCTGCCTCCGGTCTTGGTCACAAAGACTCAGAACTATGGACTCTGGGGACAGACTAGGAGTGAGAAGGCAAATGGCATCTTAGCGTTATTATAAAGATAGTTTTGACCTCGCTCAGATTACATTTTGAGAACCGCTGCTCTAAGCAAGTGTGCCTTGTAGGGTTTTATTTTACACAGGCAGAAGCCGGGGCTCGATGAGGCAGAGTGACTTTCCAAAGTCACACAGTGGCCCGGTCCTATCCCAGGACCCTGGGCCTTCTAGGCCCAGGAGGAGTCCCTGTCGTCGTCCTCAAGTCGCCCTCCTTCCCCTGGGCAGGTGGAACCGCATCGTGGAGCTGGTGGAACAGCGCAAAGAGGAGGTGAGCGCAGTGCTGCTGGTGGAGAACCACGTGCTGGAGGTGGCCGAGGTGCGCGCCCAGGTGCGCGAGAAGCGGAGGGCGGTGGAGAGCGCGCCCCGAGCCGGCGGCGCCCTGCAGTGGCGCCTCAGCGGCCTGGAGGCGGCTCTGCAAGCGCTCGAGCCCCGCCAGGCGGCCCTCCAGGAGGAGGCCGCCCTGCTGGCTGTGCGCTTCCCGACGCAGGCGGCGCGGCTGCACCAGGGTGCGGAAGAACTGGGCGCCGAGTGGGGCGCGCTGGCGAGCGCGGCTCAGGCCTGCGGCGAGGCGGTGGCCGCGGCCGGGCGCCTGCAGCGCTTCCTGCACAACCTGGACGCTTTCTTGGACTGGCTGGTGCGCGCTCAGGAGGCGGCGGGCGGCGTCGAGGGGCCCCTGCCCGGCAGCCTGGAGGAGGCGGACGCGCTGCTGGCTCGCCACGCCGCGCTCAAGGAGGAAGTGGACCAGCGCGAGGAGGACTACGCGCGCATCGTGGCAGCCAGCGAGGCGCTGCTGGCATCCGACGGCGCCGAGCTGGGCCCCGGCCTGGCGCTCGACGAGTGGCTGCCGCACCTCGAACTGGGCTGGCACAAGCTGCTCGGCTTGTGGGAGGCGCGCAGGGACGCCCTGGTGCAGGCGCACGTCTACCAACTCTTTCTGCGCGACCTCCGCCAGGCTCGCGCGGTTCTCCGCAACCAGGTGGCCGCTTCGGGGCTCACGGTGGGGGCTTGAGGCCACGGGGGATCGTGGGGACAGGGAAACGTACGCACGAGTGTGTTTGCAGGGACCACTGGGTTCGTGGCTTATCCGAGGGCAGCGGGAGTGGCGAGGGTATCTGGTATGGAGCGCTGGTTTGTGGATCATCTGGAGTGAACACGTGTGGGTGTGCTGCCAGGATCTGAGGAGGATGACGGGTGGATCGGTGATTTATCTAAGGTGGCTGACACTTTGTGGACTATCCCAAGCGAGTAACGCACTTGGATATACATTGCAGTGACTTCCCGGGTGCGTGTCTGGAAGGAAGTTGAGACCTCGAGGGTTGATTGGTGATGGTTAATGGAGTTCAAAGATCTTGGGGTGGATGACGGGAGGATAAAGATTATGGAAATAGGTAATTCAGGCTGAGAGGTTATCTGGATCAGCAATTGATTGTGGATTACATGGTTGTGGGTGCCCAAATTAGCAGATAATCTTCTTATTGGGAGTGGTAATTTGCATGCCCTCTGCAGAGGGGAAATGTTTATGGTTTGAGAAATCAACTGGCTTGCCATGGTTATCTGGGAAGAGCTGATCCATTTGGAGATCATTCTAGGAGGGCAAGCAAGATTGAGGATTTGGACAAGATAGAAGATTCCGTTTCCCCCCAGTTGTCCAAGAGTAGCTACCAAGCTTTGGAGATCATTTTAGAAAGGGCCCCTGCCTATGCTAGTTATCTTAGAGAAAGCTGACCCAGTTTGAGGATTATCTGGGGGGACAGACAGGGAGCCCCAGGAATTCTGAATATGGATGCTGAGGGAGCCTTTAGAGAACCTTTCTGACCTCGCTGTTTTACAGTTAGAAAACTAACCCCAGAGAGGGAAAGAACTTCCTGGAGGCCACCCAGCTCCCAGTTCAGGCTTAATGGATTAACCAAATATTTACCGAATGCCTCCTCTGTGCCACGCACTATTCTGGGACTGACCAGACTTTAGAAAACAGAACACAAAAATCCCACTCTCCTGCAGCTGGCCTTCGTGTGTGTGTGTGTGTGTGTGTGTGTGTGAAGATGATAAACAAGTAAATGCATACAAAAATAATATGTCAGGTATACGCTATGAAAAATAATAAAGCAAGGCAAAGGGACGTAGCTGGGGCAGCAGGTGGTATTTCTGGCAGATGGTCAGAGGACCTGAAGAAAGTGAAGGAGCCGACCATGGAGGTATCTGGAGGGAGGGACTGCCAGGCAGAGGGCCTAGCATAGGCAAAGGCCCGGAGGTTGGGTCATACCTGGCATGTTCCATGTTAGAATGAGGTGAACAAAGAGAGAGGACATAGAGGGGAGGTGGCAAGCCAGGCCAGCAGCCTCTCCCATGTCCTGGCACCAAGCTGACCTGAACACCCCCATCCAAACTCCTCCCCTCCCCAGGAGATGGCACTGTCGGGTCCCGAGCTCCCAGGCACAGTGGAGTCCGTAGAGGAGGCACTGAAAAGGCACCGGGATTTTCTCACCACGATGGAGCTGAACCAGCAGAAGATGCAGGTGGCTGTGCAGGCTGCTGAGGGCCTACTGAGGCAGGGCAACGCCTATGGCGAGCAGGCCCAGGAGGCTGTGACCCGGCTGTTGGAGAAGTAGGTCCCTCACACCCCAGGGGCACAGAGGGAGGGACGAAGAGGCCAGGGCTCCCCTCTCCTTTCCATCCCGATTTCTGCTGCTCTGCCCCTCTCTGATTTCTATTTAATTCCATACTGTTTCAGATTTGACTGAACTTGATATTTTGTGAAAAGGTAACCAACTGGTGGTCGGAAACCCAAAAGATACGGAAAGGATATACAGTGAAGTTTCTCTGCCAAGCCTGCTCTCAGCAGCCTGGGGTAGCTGGACTGGTTGTTAAAATGTTAACTTCTTTTTCTAGATGCCCGGCGTCTGCCCTGTTTTCTGGGCCCCAGAATCCAGCAGCTGAAGGCCAGACACAGGTTCCGGTCTGGCTTTCCAGATGGGATACTGTCCCCTGCCATACTGGGTTTTGGATATTGTGAATGAGCACCTCCAGCAGGCCCTGAAGGCCCAGTTCCCTAGGAGGCACGCAGAGTGTGTGCATGTGTCGGTGTCTCTATCATGCTTCTCTTGCACACCATCAGTCACCATCTGTCTCTCGCCACTACCCTGTCTCTTGTCTGCCCTTGCACTAATTGAGCAAAGACATTTACTGAATATCCAGTGTGTGCCAGGCACTCTTCTAGGCCCTGAATGAAACACTATCCCCTACTCCCCCCTGCTGCCCACCCAAAATCCCATCCCTCAAGTTGAGTCTTTTATAGGGGCTCCTCCAGCCTGATTTCTATCATCATTGCTGTTTCTGCCCCTTATGGTGAGCCATGAGGACCCAGTGCCCCTCCCTCTGTCTTTCCACTGTCTGATGGAAAGCATGCCTGGTCACTCCACCACCATCGACAACCCAGAGACCCCAGCCCTTCCTCTGTCTGGGGCTCCCCTAAATTCATCTGGGACAAGGCTGAAATTTTCTAAGGGAAGCTTTCATGGGGATTCTGGTCCTAAGGGTATAAACTCATGATCTAGCACTCCCAGTGGCATGCTGGGACCCACCCTCCCTTTTCCACCCATTTCTTAAACACCTGCTATATGCCGGGCTCTGCAGAATGACAAGGATGGAACCTAGGGGACTCCTCATTCTGTGATTCCTTCTTCCTTCCTCCCTTCCTTTTTGGTCATTAATTGCTCCTTTCATTCTATCATTTACTCAGCTAATTAAAACAGCTACTGAGTCCATCCCCTGTTCCAAGGCCCTGTGTGGGGCGATGCTGGGCACACAGTAGTGACCAGGACAGCACACGATTCCTGCCCTCACAGAGCTCACATGCTGTCTGACAAGGATGGCCCGGAATGGTCAGGACCGGGATGGAAGAAATACAGGGGTTTGTGGGAGCCCCCAGGCTTGTGCTGGGTGAGGCTGGGAACACAGCAGGAACCCAGACAGTCCGGGTGCCTGTCTTCCTACCAACCCCTGCACCTTCACAGTTCGTTTGTCTAGGGACAGGTTTCCTACCTGCTGGAAGTCATAAAATATCCACTCTTTGGGGACCTTGGAGAGGGTTTTCCACACCCACAACAGGGGATAGAATGGTGCAGAGCTGGGGGCTGCGGTCCTGGAGTCAGGCAGTCAGATGCTAGTCCCAGCTCTACCCCTTAATCTGAGAGATTCAAGGTGAGACACTTTGCTCCTCTGTGTCTGGCCTCACCTGGAACCTGCCCCGTCCTGTGTCCTGTGTCCTGTGTCCTGTGTCCTGTGTCCTGTGTGTGAAGTGTTCTTCTTATCTGCATTTTGCAATCTAGAGACTCAGTTAGGGGAAGTGACTTACCCAAGATCACAGCCAGGAAGTGACCCAGCTGGGATAGGAAGGATGTGAACATTGTTGTTGTCTCGATCTCTGGGAAAAGAGGGATTTTCCTCATTCCTAGCACTGATGCTGGCAAATTGGCTGGTGAAGACCTGGAGGAATTATTTAAGTTCAATTTCAGAGGCATTTCCTATTTCCTGGCTCCTGAGCTGGGTCTAGGCAGAAGGGAATTGGTACTTTGGTTGTTGGTCTCTGGCTTGTCCTGTTCCTTCTTCCAGTCATGCCCCTGGTTCTCTGTGACTTTTCTTTGCCCCTTTGCCTCCACTTGGGTGTAGATCTCTGAGTCTCTGCTTCCTTTTGTGTTTCTCCCTGTTTTTCTCTCCCTCCATCTGCATCTCTCTGATTTTGTGTTCTCTTCTGCTCCTCTGTCTTTCTCACTTTACCTTTGTTTCTGTCATCTCTCTCTCTCTGCTTTATGTCTCATTCATTCATTCATTCATTCATTCATTCATTCATTCAGGAAATGTATATTGAGCACCTGATGTGTGCGAGGCTCTTTTTCTAGGCATTTGGGATATATCTGTGATGAAAACAAAGATTCCTACCCTTGTGGAATGAAATCCTAGTGGGGGAGATGGCCAAGATAAATAAATAACATATAGTGTGTTAGTGCTAAGTGCAAGTGAAAATTAAAAAAGAAAAGAAAGCCAGAAAGTCTTGGAGAGCCATCAGAAGGGGCTTCACTAAGAAGGTGGTATTTAGATAGTAGATATTGGGGGTGGGGGGAGCATTCCGGGCAGAGGGAACAGCCGGTGCCAAGGCCCTGAGGTGGGAATGGCTTGTGCAAGACAAAGGAAAATGGGATGTCCCAGCCCCCCTCCAGACTCTTGGGCACTCTGTACTGTGGGCAGGAGGCCAGGCTGCCTGGGGCTGTGGTCTGGGCTGGCTCCGGGGTGCTGGGGCTTGGATCCAGCCCGGCCAGTTCACCTAGGCCAAAGGTCTGGCCTTGCTTGCCAGTGCACCTGCCCACACTCTGTGTGGCTGCAGCCCCATCTTTGCCCACACCCCACTCTCTTCCCTTTCTCTAGCTCTGCTGCACCCTCCTCCCATCTGGCTAGCTGAATCTTTTACTGGTGTCATCTTGCCACTTCTCTGCCTTTTCCTCTCCCTGTGTCCCTGCCCTGACCCCATCACTTTCCCTCTCTCTGCCTCTTTCTCTCTCTCCTTGTCTACTGCTCTTGGTCTCTCTCTCTCTGCCTCACTACCCTGCTGCATTTCTTTCCTTGTCTTTCCTCATTTTTTTTTTCTCCCCGGGGTTTCCTTCTCTTTGTCAATCACTTCCTCTTGAAGTCTGCTTCTCCCTGTCTCTGGTCTTGTGTCAGTGTGTTTATTTCTCTCTAGGCCTCTGCATCTCTCTCTCTCTCTCTCTCTCTCTCTCTCTCTGAGTCTATCTCCCCCTCCTGGTGTCTTTTTCTCTCCAGGTGTCTCTTCATCTCTTAATTACTATCTCTCTATATTTTTTACTCTGCATGTCTCTTATCTCTCTGGGCTTGTGTCTCTCTTTCTTTTTCTAAGTGTCTGTATTTCTTTCCAGGTCTCTGTCTATCTCTGTCCCTCTCTCCCCCATTCTCTCCTTCCCTCTCCCTCTGCCCCTCCCCAGCTCACTGGCTCTGCCCTCACTGATGTTTCTTTGCTCCCCGCCCCACACTCCCACTTTGTTCCCGTCTCTTCCTCGCTCTTACATATGCCCCGGGTTCCTAGCCCTGCCAAGCCTGATGCCCTCACAGCCCTACTGCTGGTGTCGCCCCACAGACTTGCCCCAGCCCCTATCTCCCCATCCCCAGGAGCCAAGAAAACCAACTACGGGCCCGGCAATGGATGCAGAAGCTACACGACCAACTCGGGCTGCAGCACTTCCTCCGAGATTGCCACGAGGTAGGAACTCCAGCTGTGCTGGGCACAGTGACTTCTTTCCTAGGGAGGGAAATGCTCCAGGGCTGAGTCGCCATGGGGGCGGGGACGCCCCGTCTAAGTGGGTCGCGGAGCTATGTTCACTCGGAGCCGCCAGGGGGCGCGCGGGTTCCAGCCTCAGTGCGCAAGCTCCGCAGCTTCCACCTCCCGTCCCGCCGGGGGGAAAGGGAGGGGCCCTGGGCGCCCCTGGCAACGGCGCGCGTTCGCGCCTACGGGTCCCGCGGGGACGCGCGGTGATCTCACCTTTCTCTCGGGAGATTTGTGAGAAGCGCTTTGCTGGGGAGAGTGGTGGGAGACCGGCAGGGACAGGAGGGGGTAGACCAGCTGTCCAGAGCGCAACTTCGCTCAGAGAGACGGCCTGGAAACAAGCTTTCACCCCTTTAAAAGTGTCCAGGAATCAAGCTCTATCCCCTTTAGGGATGATCTACACATCTGTAAGGATCGCCCCAATCAGAGATGGTTCAGGTCCCCTGCCCCCTTAGAAACAGTTCAGGAGGCAAGCTATCTCCCCTCCCTTCCCCTGCATTCCATAGAAGCAGTTCTGGACCACATAAAAGGTCGCTCCCATTAGAGATGGCCCCATAAACATCTCCTAACCCCCAGAGATGATCCCGGCCTCATCCAACTATCCAGGATCATCACCACCCCTCTCCTAATAATCCAGTGCCTAAGTTTAACCCAGACAAGGATGGTTCAGGAACCAGGCCCTAATTCCTCTTATTAAAAGATGGTTTGACACCCTCCGCGGTGAACCCCCACGGGAGAGTGTTCTCCCCACATATGAAATGGACAAGGGCCTCCGTACCTCCCACCCCCACATAACTCAAGTCCATTAGAGGTGGGTCTGGGACTCAGTCCCACGCGAGACGGCTCTGGGAACCCCTGTCTCCCTCCTTCCCGATGGAGATCATTCTGGCAGTCCCTGTTAGAAGTCCATCTGGCCAACATCTTCTGAGATGTTCCGGGACTCCTCCCATATCGCCTGTCTATATTCCTGAGATAGCCGGGAATCGGAATCCCTTCTCGTTCGAGATGGTTCAGGAGCCCACCCCACCCCCACCCCACCCCATACTTCACGTAGCTGAGGGAGCCCGGCCTCAGGCCCCCCCTCCTGTCCTTCGATTAGGTCCGGGAGCTCCTTCTCCCTCCCGTGGGATCGTTCTGGACCAAGTAGCAGTAATCTGAGATGGCGCAGAACCACCCCCACTCCCGGCCCCCCATGCTTTAGGGAGGTGGTGAATCCTCCGCCACCCCCCGACTGAGGCCCGGCAAGGAGGCGGGCACGGAGGCAGGCAGGGGGCGCGCGCGGGCGGGCGCGCTGCCGCGGCGCGGGGGCGGGGGCGGGGGCGCGCGTCCGCCGGAGTCTCAGCCGTCGCCACCGCTGCCACCGCCGTCGCAGTGGAGGGGCGAGAGCCCGCCCGCCGCAGGGACGCTCCGCCAACGCCGCTGCCACTTCAGGTCCCCGGGGCGCCCGGGGGAGGGGGCTGGCGCGCGTCCCCGCCGACGCGTGCGGGGGAGGGGGCTCGGGCGCGTGCTCGCCCGCCGAGGCCGCGGGAAGGAGGGGCGCGGGCGGCGCGGGGACCCCAGCCCTGGGGAGGGACGGTGCAGCTGGGAGCTGTCCGCGGTGCTGGTGCGGGCGGGACTGAGGGGCCGGGTCCCAGGGGAGGGAAGCGGCACAGGGAGGACTTCTAAGGCTACTCCGGGGGTAGTCTGGATCTGCCCTGGGGCTGAAGGAGGTCTCATCCTCTCTAGGGGGCTCTCCTCTGGGTTTTGGGGGAGCTGATTTTTGCCCTGGGGCTGGGGGGCTCTCCGCCTTTTGAACGGTTTCTTCCTTGGTTCTTGGGCGATCTGTGTTAGCCTTAAATGATGGGAGCAAATCACTTTTCCGGGGAGGGGGGGTTCTGCTTTGGGCAATGAGGGACTTGCATCCGCTCTGGGTTTGGGGGCTCTGATTTTGAGGGCCATTTCCTTGGTTGTTCGGGACTCTAGTTTGGCCCTGGATGATGGGGGTCAATCACTTTTGGGGGACTTTACCTTGATGACGAAGTACCATCTCCTTTAGGGCTTTGCCTTCACTGTGTGGCTGCCATTGGCGAGCTCTTCCTTGTGTGTCAGAAACCTGTGAATTGAGTTGGAGGGTTCAGTGTTTGACTTGGCTCTAGTGTGTGTGTGTATGACGGAGTCTGAAGCTGACCCGGACCCCTAGGGAGCACATGCTCCGGGGACACGGGGTGGGGTTTGGCTGGCTCGGGATTTGTCCTTGGCTTTGACTGCATTTGCCTCCCAGGCAGGGCTAGTCTGTATTTTTTTTTTAATTTTTTTTTTTTTTTTTTTTTTTTGCGGGGAGGGAAGAGGAGGATCTTGTGACGGGGGTGGGGGGGGAGGGAAAGGGGGAGGAGCAAAATGTCCCAGGTGCTAGGTTTGGTCATGAGTGGGTGGGGAGATTCCGGTTTGGGGGACAGATCTTATTTGGGGGACTTCAGAAAGCAGCTTTGCGATTGGTCCTGCTCAGGATAATGAGGGGGGCCCTATTCTGTGCTTGCATTTTGGATGACTGGTCTTGCTGGTGAGTGGGGGAGGGAGTAGAAATGGCTTTAGTTTGGGAGGGGGGCTGGCTTAGGAAGTTCTGTCTGATTCTCTTGGGGAGTCTGGGACTAGATTTTGGGGTAGGCTCATTTGGGGAGCCAGCAGGCAGCCCTGTTGCTTACATTTGGGAGGCTGGCTTTGCCTAGGGGCTGGAACTAGTCATGGTTTGGGGGAATTGCAGTCTTGGTGTCCTGGGGCTGAATATGGGAAGTCCTGTGGGCTCATTAGGAAAGCTGGATTTGGGTTGTGGGGAATGGGTTTATCCCAGATTGGAGGGCTGGTCTGGAGGGTACTAGACTTGGCTCTAATTGGGAAGTTGCTTAAGAGTTCATCCGGCCATATTGGGAGGTTAAGGCTAGGTACCTTCTTCATTTGATACCCTTGGGAATGGGTTGAGAATCTTGAATTGGTGGTTATTAGAGGCGGTTAAGACTAAACGGTAGGGTCAAAGTGTTGCTATTGGGAAGATGGCGCGGGAAGCTGAGGCTAAATTGGAAGTTGGTTAAATTAGGTGGAGATCTAGTTTTGGAGGGTTTCTTTGCCCCTGGGTGGGAGGAGGCTGACTGGCTCAGAAGCTGTACCTTTGGGGGCTTATGAGGAGTTGTGAAGGGCTGCCCTGAGGTCAGGGCAACTAGAGACTGGGCATTCTGGGGATGCCAATCCATCTTCCACCTGTAGGAAAGAGCTTGAACTGTGCCCCCAAACACCCCCAATAAAGGCCTTACTTGCAAAGTTTCTTCCATCCCTTCCTCCCTCCCTACCCCTAAATCTAGCAGTCTAGGTTTTGAATCTGGGACCTTTGGAGGAGATAGGGGTACTGTGCCAAGTTGGGGGATTCAGCTGAGCTCCTCCCCCTGTCCTGCACAGCTGGATGGCTGGATCCATGAGAAGATGCTAATGGCGCGGGATGGCACGAGGGAAGACGGCCACAAGCTGCATAAGAGATGGCTCCGGCACCAGGCATTCATGGCCGAACTGGCTCAGAATAAGGAGTGGCTGGAGAAGATCGAGAGGGTGAGGATGTAGAAGGTCCCTCTGCCTGTGCCAGGTGCTGGAGGCCTCCAGGGGGACCCACATCTCAGTTCCTGAACCCTCCACTGCCGCCCTGCCATTCCTACGCCCTCTGAACCCCTTCAGGTCATTTGCACATCTGCTCCTAGCAGTATGGCCTTGAGCGATTCACATAACCTCTTAGAGCTTCGGTTTTGCCATCTGTAAAATGGGTAGCATCTCTTCTGCATGGTGCCCTTACTCTCCTGTAACCTCTCCCACCAAGCTTTCTCCCACTCCACATGAAGCATCTAAGATGGGAGGTCAAGTAGACAGGCTGGTGGAGCAGTCCAGGGAAGCCCAGGGTTAATGGGAACTTTGGATTCCTACAACCTTGGGTTCCAATTGTGTCTTTGCCTCTTACCAGCTGTGAGCCTTGGTGAATTGTGCTAACCCCTTTGAGCCTCAATTTTCTCCGCTTTAAACTAGGGGTGCCTGGCTGACTCAGTCAGAAGAGCATGTGACTCTTGATCTTGGGGTTGGGAATTTGAGCCCCACATTGGGTGTAGAGATTACTTAAGCAAATAAAACTTTAAAAAAGAAAAGAAAAGAAGAAAATAATAAACATTGCTACTTCCCTGTGCTCTAGTGCATGTAAAGTCCTTAATAGAAGGCCAAGCACCCAGGTGCATAATTGCTATGGCGTTGTTATTCTTAATATGTACTGTACCCTATGTAGCTCTAGGCTGCCAAGGAGCTTGACTCCAGTCTTGGAGGAACCCAACCTCAACCCCCAAAACTGATTCCTACTCTTGTTGAACCCCTAGCCCTATAGGCCTCAGTACCCCCACTCCTCTAACTCAAAGGGGGACACTCAGGTCAGCCTTAAACCCAATGGTGCCCCATAAATGGTGGCATGGGGCAAAGCCACTCTTTGAGTTTAATGGAAGTTCACTCTCTCTACTTCTTTTGCTCTTTCTGTATCTCTTCTATCTCTGTCTCTGTCTCTGTCTCATCTGTCTTTCTTATGGTCCTCTTCCCATGTTTCTGACTTTACGTGCATATCCTTGTGTCCATCACTCTATATCTGTCTGTCTCTTGGCTCATCTTTCTTCCCTTGCGTTGGTCCCTTCCATCTCTGGGCCTGTCTCTGTCTCCATGTCTCTGTGTCCCATTGCCCCCATACTTCTCTGTCCCTCCCCACCACCTGCCCCCTCCCTTTCACTTCCTGTCTCCCACTCCTCTGGGACAGGAGGGCCAGCAACTGATGCAGGAGAAGCCGGAGCTGGCGGCCTCAGTGCGGAAAAAGCTGGGTGAGATCCGGCAGTGCTGGGCCGAGCTGGAGAGTACCACCCAGGCCAAGGCGCGGCAGCTCTTTGAGGCCAGCAAGGCTGACCAGCTGGTCCAGAGCTTCGCCGAGCTGGACAAGAAGCTCCTTCACATGGAAAGCCAGCTGCAAGACGTGGATCCTGGAGGGGACCTAGCCACCGTCAACAGCCAGCTCAAGAAGCTACAGGTATGGCCTGGCTGACCCAGATAGGGACTCCTGATGCCATGGGGTGGCCTGAGTCAGGATCAGACTGCACTCAAGGTATTCCACACAGAAGAGATTTAATACAAGGATTTATTTCAAATGTGTCTAGAAGGAAGAGCAGAAAGGGAATACTGAGAGAATCCAGTTAATAGTCACTCACGCCTTCCAGCAACCCTAAGGGATTGGTACCATTATTATTCCTCATTCTACCATTGGGGAAAGCAAGGCACAGAAGGTAAAGCACCTGGCCGAAGGACACACAGCTAGCCAGCATCTCCCTTAGCAAGTGGGGAGGGCTCAGGGAACAGACACGGTGTCTACATTATCTCTGCTCCTAGCTGGCAGCCAGTCAGTGATCAGTATCTGATCACTTGACACGAATGAATGGCTGGAGGTGCGAAAGTGGGTGTTGCTTTTCGCCTCTTAAGATGTAACAGCTCCTGCCTTTAGGTGCCAGGAACAATGCCTGACCATGACCCATGGGAAACTGAGCCTCCAAGAGGCGAACCTGCTGGCCCAGAGTAGCAAGTGAGGAGCTTGGATTCAAATCCAGAACCCTTGGCTCTTCACCATTCCTTTTGATATACCTCCTGCATAGTTATGCTGCTAAAGGGCTTGGCATAGGGCCTGGCAAAAAGAAAGAAAGAGAGAGAGAGAGAGAGAGAGAGAGAGAGAGAGAGAGAGAGAGAGAAAGAAAGAAAGCAAGCTAATAATAAAAGCATAAAAACACTAATTAAAATCCATTCATCTATGCAGCAAAACTTTATTGAGCACCTGCTGTATGCCAACTGCTTTTCTTGGTGCTGGAATACAGCAGTGGGCAAAACTGACTCAAAACCACAACCTTCATGGGGCTCACGTTCTGTCAGGGACATAGTCAAAGGAGCAAAGAGACAAACAGATCTGAATCTGATGCCAGTGATGTCATTGCTTTATGCGCAGCAGCGGCCTCAGATGACTTGGTCTCTTTACACTCTTAGAAATCGTGGAGATCCCCAAACAGCTTTTGTTCGGGTGAATTACACGTACTGATATTTACTGCACTAAAAAATAAACGATTAAACTAAAAGCAACAATAACGGGATGCCTGGGTGGCTCAGTGGTTGAGCGTCTGCCTTTGGCTCAGGTCGTGATCCTGCAATCCTGGGATCAAGTCCTGCATCAGGCTCCCTACAGGGAGCCTGCTTCTCCCTCTGCCTGTGTCTCTGTCTCTCTCTGTGTGTCTCTCGTGAATAAATAAATAAAATCTTTAAAAAAAAAAAACAACGATAACAAATCAATCACATATTAACCCCAAAGCATTCCTTTATGAAGAATAACTTTATTTTCCAAGCTGAAAAAAAATATTAGAGGATTGGCACTGTTTTCAATGCCACAGCTCTTTCACGTCTGGCTTAATATAAGATTCTCACCTTTGCTTCTGCGGCCATTCTGTTTTCTGTGGCAAAAGCACGGGTCATATGGTCCCTGCAAAACCACCCTACACTCTTGGGAGAGAATGAGAATAAAGGCAAGTGGCGGGGCAGCCCCAATGGTCCAGCGGTTTGGCGCTGCCTTCAGCCCAGGGTGTGATCCTGGAGACCCGGGATCGAGTCCCACGAAGGGCTCCCTGCATGGAGCCTGCTTCTCCTTCTGCCTGTGTCTCTGCCTCTTTCTCTCTCTGTGTCTGTCATGAATAAATGAATGAAATATTTTTTTTTAAAGGCAAGTAACCCCTTAGTATTTTTATAAAATAGTTGTAACCTCTCAGACCCCTTGAAAAGATGTTGGCGATGTGGTAAGCTCTCAAGAAACAGGGATCTGTGACTGTCAGGGCACCAGCCAGAAACAGAAGGCATGCTCTGCTGAGGACAGCTTGAGGAAGTTGGTGTAATGGTCATATGCTCTGCCATCACTGTCTTGAAGTTCTTAATAATATTTGAGTGAGGGCCTGCATTTTCATTTTGTACCAGGCCCCATGATTTCGGCAGCTAGTCCTGAGCCTAACCCATCTGGAAGCCAGAAGGCAGGGGGCAGGGGGGCGGATCGGGGCAGTCTGGACTGGGCAGCCCCCTGGGCCACAGAGCAGGGTGGAGAAGCTTAGACCATGGATCAGGAGGGGGAAAAGAAGGCATCCGGTGCCCCAGCAGCTATCACCAGCATTGTCAGTGGTCTCACCACGATTGCTAACGCCTCCCTGGCAGCACATCGCAGTGGGTAAAGGCACAGACTCAGGAATCAGACGGGTCTGGGTTTGAATCCTAACTCTGTGTCTTACCAGTCCGGTGATGTTAGGCAAGTGGCTTTGCCTCTGGCTTTGAACCTCAGGTCTGCAAATGGGAAGCACCATCATACTAAGTCACTTGGCAGCGGGACTGTGGGAGGCAATGTGGCACCATGGTCAAGGCCATGGATGTGGGAGCCTGGCTGCCTGGGGTCAAGCCTGGCTCTCTGATGTACCAACTCGGTGACCTAGAAATTACTTCTCTCTTTGTGCCTCATTTTCTCCTTCAGTAAAATGGGCATAATGATAGTACTGTCCTCATGTGGATATTGTAAAGCTTAAAAGACATACTTTACCAAGTAGCTTCAGAATTACTGACTCAACAGATCTGAGTTTCAGTATTTGTTTAGAGGTTTTTAACATTTTTATTTTATTTATTTATTTTTTAAAGATTTATTTATTTATTTATGAGAGACACAGAGAGAATGGCAGAGACACAGGCAGAGGGAGAAGCAGGCTCCCTGCGGGGAGCCCGATGTGGGACTCAATCCTGAGACTCCAAGATCACGCCCTGGGCCCAAGGCAGATGCTCAACCACTGAGCTACCCAGGTGTCCCAACATTTTCATTTTAATTGTCTTCAACTGGAGGATGTATATCATCACTGTGCTGTGTTCAAAGTTACTTGGGTCATTATTTCCTGACCTTCAGTGTGGTTCTTATTTATGTGAAGTTGTTTCCACTCAGGGCATTCCCCTCACACACACTCATTTTGCAGTTTAAAAATGTATTTTGGAAGGTTATATATGGAATGTTAATATAGTGCCAAAAGTTAGAACGGTCTTCAGTTCACGTGATCTTGCCAAATAGCTTGCCTGAAGCCTGCTGCCAGTTAATGCTCTCTTCGCAGCAGCGAATGAGAGTTCCTGTTTCTGCCCATACTCACCAGCACCTGGTATTGTCAGACTTTTTAGATTTTTTCCCAATCTGATGGATAGATGTTTGCGTTTGTATTTTTTCTGGTAACTGGCGAGCTTGATCATCCCTGTCCTTCTTCCGGCCATTCAGGTTTTGGAGGGAGGATCTGGGGCCTCGTGCTCTTCCGTCCCCATGAAAGGGAGAGGTGTTGAAGCACTCACTGTTCCAGGGAGAGAGGCTGAGGCCCAGCAGAGACATGGGTCTGGCTGGAGTTCACAGAGAGACTGGGAGGCAGGGCCAGGCCCCCTCGTAGGACTTTCCCCAGCAGAGGGAGCCCGAGGCGGTGGGGAGTGGCTCAGGAGGCCACGGCCCCCAGATGGAGCCCAGCTGGGCCTCAGGAGCTGCCCAAGGCCCCCGCTTGTCCCCTGGGGCCGCCTGAGAGCTCAGACACTGGGCACACGCTGGAGGGCGGGCGGCTGCCATCCAGCCGGCAAATTTCCTGGCTGCCGCACCCTCAGGCCCTGGGGCCAGGCAGGGCTGGAGCAGGCTGGTTCGGGCGGAGGGGGTGCGGACATGTGAGCGGTCTGCCCCCTTGGCCTCTCTCCCCGCGCCTGTCTCAGTCCTGCTCCCCGAGTTCCTCTGGGGGCAAATTCTGGGAGTTGCTATCTCTGGTGTCCGTGTCTTTTTATTTCTCTTACTTTCTCATTCTCTTTTCTTTCTGTTTCCATTCTGCATCGCTGCCTCTGTCCCTTGATTCCTACGTCCTCCAGTGTTGTCCCCCCTGCCCTCCCCCTTACCCCGCATATGCTGCAGCTGGCTTCCAGGGAGCCCACCTGGGGTGTAGGCCATGTGACCCCCAGTTCTCACTCAGAGCCTCCTGTCCAACTGTCCTTCCTGGCCCGGGGGCCAGATGGCAGAGTTCCAAGCCCCCGCTTGCCAGTCCTCAGGGGCTGACCAGCTGGTCTGGCTCAGCCACGGGGCTCCCGCCTGGGGAGGGTGGGGGTGGCTGGTCTCCTGCCATCTGGGGGGGACCGGCCAGGGGAAAATGCACTGGAGGCTTTGCAGCTGCTGGGCTGGGTCCCTGGGGACTCCTTACCACCCACTCCACCCCTGCACCCCACCCCCAAGCAAGGCTCTTTCTCTGGCAGAGGAAACACAACACCCCCCACCCCCCATTCTTTGTCTCACATTTCTTCATGAGCTCAGCACAGCCTAGGGGGAGAGTCAGGATACAGAAGCAGCACATCCAGGGACATCCAGGGTTTGAAGCCCTGTTCCATTACCGCATGACCCAGGGCAGGTGATTCCACCTTTCTCAGCCTCCATTACGGAGAATTGGGGTGATGGAGAACCACTGGGATTTTGTGGTGCCATGGCACAGCCCCAGGCTCAAATTCGGGCTCTGGTGGTCTTTACTCTGGGCCAGGGACTGCTCCTCTGAGTCTCAGTCCACTCAGCTGGGAAATGGGAAGGCAGCAAAGTGGATCCAAGTGGGGATCAGGTCGATGGGTGGGGAGGGGGGGTGTCAAGAGCTCATGAGCTCTTAATATGAGCTCATGTTATGTGTCACTACCTACCACATGGCTAGCGCCTGAGGCTTTTCTGGAAGTAGGCCCTTCTGGTTTCTCCTTTTTGGTTTTGTTTTGTTTTACATTTAATGTCTTTTTAAAAATTAAGGTTTAATTCCATACCATTAAATGCACCCTTTTAATGTGTACAGGTCAGTGGTTTCCATGAGTATTTGTAAATCACCCCCAAAAGAGATTCCATTCCCATTAGCTCCCTCTACCAATGAACTCCCTCTACTCATGTTCTCTTTGACTCTATAGATTTGACTATTTTGGACAATTCATATAAATGGAATCACACAATATGTGGTCCTTGGTGTCTGGCTTCTCTCACTTAGCAACGTTTTCAAGAGGAATCCTTGTGGTGGCGTGTATCAGTACCTCATGGCTCCTCTGATTTTGATGTGTAAAGCTGGTTGACTTTTTAAAATTTTTAATTTTGGGGGTGCCTGGTGGCTCAGTCCGTTAAGCATCTGCCTTTGGCTCAGGTCATGATCCCTGAGTCCTGGGATCAAGCCCCACATCGGGCTCTCTGCTCAGCCAGGAGTCTGCTTCTCCCTCTCCCTCTGCCCCTCTTCCCCGCTTGGGCTCTCTTTTTCTCTCTCAAATAAATAAATACAATCTTAAAAAAAGAGAGAAAGAAAATAAAAGTCTTAATATTTAATATGGCCCAGCATCATAGCCTGGTGTTCAGTCCAACAACGAAGTTAGCACACATTTACAGAGACCTACTCTGTGCCAGGCACAGGGCCAGGTGCTGGGATCCAGCAGTGAGCAAAGCAAACATCCCCATCTTCCCCCAGCCCCTTATGCTGTCAGGATTACAGAAATTAATCCTGGTCCAGTGCTCAGAGCAGTGCCTGGCATGGGGCAGGCATCAGAATGTGTTACCTATTATGGCTGTTACGGTAGGAAGTATAATGTGAAAAGTGAAAAGGCTTTCTTCCTCCTCTCCCTACACATGGTCCCACACCCCTCCAGGGGTGTCACTCTTGTCACGGTTTCTGCTGTGTCCTGGAAATCTTCTATGCATACACACCCATGCACATGGCATAGAGGCAGACCATACCGAAGCTTGCGCTTTTCACTTGACAAAACACCCCAGGTGTCCTTTCTTGTCGAAGAATGTATGGATATCCTGGTTGCGTGGTATTCCATGGGGTGGTTCAACAATCTATCTTTAACCAGCCCTCTGTTGAGAGACCTCTGGGCTGTTTCTAATCTTCTGCTAATATAAATAGCACTGTAGGAGACATCCTTGTCCATACCCATTTGAGCCTACGTGCAAACATTTCTGTAGAAAAGAGTCCTCAAAGTAAAATTTCTAGGCCAAAAGGTGTATGCATGAAACTTTGGGAGGGATATGGCCAAGTATCCCCATGAAAAGGCAGTGGACACACCTGCAAGTGACAGCTCTCTTCTCCCTGTCGTCACCATCATTAGGCATCATTAAGCTTTCTCATTCTTTGCTAATCTGAGAACCGAAAGATACTGTCTTACAGTTATTTTAATTTGCATTTCCCTTAACATTGAAGGTGGCTGAACATCTTTTGTGTGTTGAATGGCCTCTGTACTTCTGTATCCTTTGCTCATGCCTGCAGGGAAGGATCCACAGCAAATGGGTGTTCAAAATATGTGGCATTCTTGCAGAAGTAGAAAAGTGTTAGTCCTGGGATGATTCCATTTCGGGTCATACGGCCTCTTGGTGGGCAGGTTATGGAGAGGTTTTCATCTAGTGGAGAACTGGAACTTATTAGCATTTCAGATTATATTTTAAGAGTTTCCAGAATTTGAATGCATTTAGATTTTCTACGCATTGCTGCAGTGATGTTCTTAGTGAAAAAAAGGTTTTGGAGTGACTGTTTTACTTTTCTTTGATTTCTGCAGCTTGTAATTGCGCCTTTTGAACATTTCCTTTTATGTGCTTTTGGCTTGTTAACAACGTTTGATTTTTATCCATTTTTATGACTCCTACAGATTGTGAACTGCATCAGCTGAGGCTCTTTGGGGTGCAGTTCATAGAACTTCAACCCACATTGACTTAGGCTAAAGGGGGAGGCTCTTGGCTCACAAATTGCTGAAAAACTCTGGGGGCAGGCAGCTTCAGGCGTGGCTGGATCAGCTACTCAAATTATGTCCTCAGCAATCTGTCTCCATTTCTGGGTCCTGCTTTCCTCTGTGGTGGCCTCATTATCAGGGAGCCTATTTCTGCCTGGTGGCAAGTTGGCCCCCCAATACCCCAGGCCTGTGTCCTACCAACCGAGGAACTGCATGGGAATCAGAGCACCCTCCTGAGCTCACACACTTTTCCTGCAAACGTGGGAAGAATTTCGGGCGCCTGGGTGGCTCAGTGGGTTAAATGTACCACTCTTGATCTCAGCTCAGGTCTTGAGCTCTGGTCGGGAGTTCAAACACCAGATTGGGCTCCATGCTGGGTGTAGCACTTATTAAAAAAAAAAAAAAAAAAAAAAAAAAGCTGCTTTTTCTTTTAGAACTTTATTTATTTAAGAGAGAGAGAGCACAAGCAGAGGGGGCAGCAGGCAGAGGGAGAGGGAGAAGCAGGCTCCCCGCAGAGCAGGAAGCCTGAGGCGGGGCTCCATCCTCAGACTCTGGGATTATGATCTGAGCCAAAGGCAGACCCTAACCAGGCTGAACTACCCAGGCACCTAAAAAAAAAAAAAAAAAAAAAAAGTTTAAAAAGTGGGAAGAGTTTTCATTGGCTGATCCTAGGTCACATGCCATCTCTTACCCAATCCCCACAGCCAGGGTGGTTTTCAGTGTTCTGATTGGCTAGCTTGGCCCCTGAGGCCTCTTGGCGCTCTAGGTTTTTTTTCAGTCAGAGCTCAGGCCTCAGGCCTGAGCTATAGCCCCTCTGCGTACAGAACTTTGGAACAAAAGTCTTCACTTGGTTCTTGGGTTTTGACTATTGAGTTGCAATCCTTTGCTCTAATCTGTTACCACTTGACTTCATTGCTGTAATACTGAATTCTTTCATGGCTTTCCCCCATCTGTTCAGAGTCACACAAGTAATACATAAGTATATTCTTTTGGTTAAAGATCTTACTAACGTAGAGGTCTTCAGTGAAACATAATGTCTCCCTTAACCGTACCACCCATTCACGCACCCCAAAGAAACCTCAGTTGTGATTTGGCGTGCAGGATCCCTCTGGACCTTTTTCTGTGCATTTACTGACTACCTGTATGGATTTTTAATATTTTAAGATTTTAATTCAAAATTTTTACAAATTACACTTTATGGTTCAGACATCAAAAGCTATATAAAAAAATCCTATGTGACAAGTCTCTCCTTCACCCCAGTCTCATCCCCCCTGATAGGTACCATCTGTGATTAATTTCTTGTTTATCCCCGAGAATTTTTATGAATGGGCAACCCATGACAAATATATTCAAATGTGTGTTCTAAGTTGCTTTTTTCTCTTAACAGCAACTCTTGGTCATTATTCCATACTGATGTGGATTTGTTTAACCGTTTCACTCTTGTTGGGCATCATGTTTGTTTCCAATTTTTTGCCATTATAAACTCTGCAACAGTGTGATCCTTGGACACACATCTCAGCTACAGTGAACATCCTTGGGCAAACATCTTTGTGCACATGTGCCAGTATTTCTTTAGTTGTATTCCTAGAAGTGGAAGTGCAAGCGCTGGGTCAAAGCATATAAATATTTTTGCATTTTGATAGGATCTGCCAAGTTGCCTTCCAAAAAGGCTCCACTAATTTACACCACCACCGGCCGACAGTGGCTGAACATGCCCATCTCCCTGCATCTTTGCCAATAGTAGATATTATCCATCTTTTACATGTCTGCCAATCTGGCGAATAGGAGAGGGTACCTTGTTTTAGTTTGCATTTTCCTGCTGATTAGTGAGACTAGGCATCTCTTCCATGTGCTTATTTTTATTTCTTCTTTTTTTTTAAGGTTTTATTTATTCATTTGAGAGAGGTAGAGAAAACACGAGTGGGGAATGGGGGAGAGAGGGAGAAGCAGGTTCCCCACTGAGCAGGGAGCCCCATGCCAGGACCCTGGGATCATGACCTGAGCTGGGCCACCCAGATGCCCCTGTGTGCTTATTTCTACTTCTCTGTGTTGCCTATTCACTGGGAGTGGTGCCTATTCGAATTGGAGCAGTCTTTTTCTTTGCCAGTGACATTCATTTGTGCATTGAACAAATCGCAACTGAAGACCTGTTACATGCCAGAGACTGTTCTAGGCGCTCAGAAATACAGAAGTCAATTGACATAAACCCTTCCCTCATGAAGCTCCCATTCTAGAAGAAGGAGGCCAATAAAAAAGCCACAAGTAAAGACAGAATTGTCTGATGGTGCTAAGTGGATACGAAGGAAGCAGGATAAAGGGAATTCTTTGTCAAAGAAACTAGTTCCTTGTTCTATTACGTGTTATGTTAAATTTTTTTTTCAGGTTGCCATTTGCCTTCTAACTACATCTAGAAATGTGGGTTGCTGCAAAAGTATTTTATGTGGCCAAATTTATAAATCTTTCCCTTTATGATTTTTTCTTTGCCTTTTTTTTTCTTGGAAAGATTTTCTCCATCCTAAGATTATAAAAGCATTTGCCCAGGTTTTCTTCTGCGCCTTATGGATTTACTTATTCCATTTAAGTCTTTAATCCATCTGGAATTGTTTTCAGCATAAAGAGCAAGGAAGGGATCCAGCTAAATTGGTTAGCCAGTTGGCCCGTGACCACTCATTGAATAATCCATCCTTTCCTTGGGGATTTGAAATGGCATCTATAAAATGTATGAATTCTCCAGGGTGTTTGGGTCTGCTTTTGCACTTTCTGTCTATCCCTATAGCATACCAACCATTTAAATCACTATCACTTTATATTTATGACATTTGGGAAAGTTGGCTCTTTGGACAAATTACCTAACTTCTCTGGGCCTCAGCTTCCACCTCTGTAAAAAGAGGATATCACCAAATTTGAAGGGTGGTCCTGAGAATTAATGAATTAATGGCCTTTACCCCAGGGGGGCAGGTAAGTCTCTTTGAGAAGGTAACGTTTGAGCTGAAATCTAACTGACTTGGAAGAGCATGCCCGGTAGAGGGAATAACAGAGGCAAAGGCCTGGAGGCAAGAACTAGGTTAGTGTGTGGCAGTTATCAAGAGAGGAGCACAGCGCTAACGGCGGGATTGAGCAGGGGCCGAGTGAAATGGGGGCGTCTTGGCGGTCACCCTAAAGGTACTGGAGAGCCACAGCAGCATTGGGAGGGAGGGTGGAGCCCGTTGACTCCGCGCTGCCCCTGTCCCCACAGTCGATGGAGTCGCAGGTGGAGGAGTGGTACCGCGAGGTGGGAGAGTTGCAGGCGCAGACCGCCGCGCTGCCGCTGGAGCCGGCCAGCAAGGAGCTGGTGGGCGAGCGGCAGAACGCGGTGGGCGAGCGCCTGGTGCGCCTGCTCGAGCCGTTGCAGGAGCGCCGCCGCCTGCTGCTCGCCTCTAAGGAGCTGCACCAGGTGGCGCACGACCTCGACGACGAGCTGGTGAGGACCTGCGCGGGGACTGGGGCGGGGCCGCGGGATGGGCTGGGGAGGGATGGTTGCGGGCGGCGGCGGCGGGACCGGACCCCGCAGGGGAGCCCGCGGCCGGCGGGGGCGTGGAGGCCACGAGTGGGGGCGGGGCCGGGGGGCCTTGGCGAGTTCACGGGCGGCGCTGGCTGGGAGACCTCCCACTGACCCGCTGCCGGACTAGTCACCCATTCACGCCTTCACTTCTTCATTCATTCATTCATTCATTCATTCACCTTTCCGCGTTTACTCATTTGCATTCATTCGTTGATTTATTCATGAAGTCATTTAGTTATTCATTGACTCATCTTTTATTCTTTCCTCCACTGATTTATTGCTATTCATTTATTCACTCACCCCTCATTCATTCCTTTTTCTCATTCAGTTCCTGGCTTCCTGACTTGCTCATTCATTCTTCCGCTCATTAATTTGCTCATACACTTGATCATTAGGGGCCCAGCTCTGTACTTGAATGATGCAGGGGTCACAGGGGGGACCCAGCAGACCCCATTTCCCCCATAGAGGGCTCAAGAGTCCTAGGGAGAAAACAGACTTATCTCCAGACAATGACAACTCAGGGTGGTTAGGGCTCTTATGAGGGAGTTTAGGAAGCTGTGGGAGCCCAGAGGAGGCAACTGGCCAAGGTCCAAAGTCAGGGAGTGTTTCCTAGAGGAGGGGATGCCTGAGTTGAGACATGAAGGGAGAGTCTCCGTGAGCCAGAGCGGTAAGGGAATTGCAGGATGCAAGACCTGTCTGTGCAAAGGACAGAGGTAAGTGAGCATGAACCTGGCTTGAGTGCAGAGTAAAACAGAGCATGTCGAGAGAGAGGAGGCCAAAGCAGTGACCAGGCTCTTTAATGAGGAAGGGCCTTAGATGCTGTGCAGGTGGCTTACAGTTTAATTGGGATGCAGGGGTCCTTGGGTGTATTCTCCCCTTGACTTTCTCCCTGTATCATCTCCAGGCATGGGTCCAGGAGCGACTGCCATTGGCCATGCAGACGGAGCGAGGCAATGGTTTGCAGGCTGTCCAGCAGTACATCAAAAAGAACCAGGTGAGCAGAGCCAGGGTGAGGGTCTGGGTTAGGATACATTGGGATACAAATGAAAGAAACAGCTCAAAGTGGTTAAAGCCAAAAACAAAGGAGGGGGAGGGGAATCTGTTTGCTCTTGTCATTGAGAAGACTGTGGACAGCAGGTATAGATGCATTCAGGTACTTCCATGATGTCATGAATCTCTCAACTCCCCTGTGTGTGTGTGTGTGTGTGTGTGTGTGTGTTTCTGTGTTAGCTTTGTTGTCAGGCCAATTATCCTTTCTTGATGGTAAAAGACCTTCAATAGATTCCAGTGTACATCCCATCAGTGGGAGTGAAAAGGATTTCTCTCAATAATTTCAGCAATAGTCCCAGGGATAACTCTTATTGGCTCAGCTTGAGTCACATGCCCATTTCTGAACTGATCGTGGTGGCCAGGGATTTAGACTGCTGTGTCGGCCCGGTCTGGACTCAGGCCCACTCTTGGAATCTGCAGGTAGAGTCAGTCTAACTTAATTACCTGGGCTGAGATGGAGACACTGAGGGTTCCCCAGAGGAAAGTCAGGGTCCCATGAGTAACAGTAGGAGAATGGCTATTGGACAAGGAGAAATAAAAGCAACAAGAAGAAAGAACCCAAACCACCCACAGGGAGAAAGGATAGAGATGATCAGCGAGAGAGCTCTGACTCCGGCTGGTGTCTACTTCACTCATTGTGGGGGGAGCTTTTGAGCCTCTAAGATCTCTGGATCTCTGTTCATCTCCCTGGGCCTCAGTTCTACATCTAAATAAGTAGAGCATTGGTCTAGAGCAGTGGTTTTCAAATCACTTAGCAGAGGAACTTTTTGGTCAAAGCAACTCATTCACCAAAACCCAGTGTAAGACACATGAGAAATACTACCACTACTAATTACACATTGATTAAAGACTTGCTGTATACTAAGTACAGTCCTAGGGTGTTATACGTGGGTTTAAAAAACAATTTAATCCCCACAACCCTATCAGATAGGTATTCTCATTATTCCCCTTTACCAAAAAACAGGAATTGGGAGAATGGGCCCTGAAAGATGGGGAGGTGGCTTTACAAATTATTCTCAAAAGATTTGTGACCATCCAGCCCCAGCTAGGTTTCTTTAAGAGGCTGGAGGGTTTTGTTTTCGTTTTTCTATTTTGATGAAAACACTCTTGGCTGGTGTTTTTTGTTTGTTTTGTTTTTTGTTTTTTAAGATTTTTTTTTTGAGAGCCTGTGCACCTGTGCATGGCGATGGGGGGGCCAGAGGGAGAGGGAGAAACAGACTCCCTGCTGAGTTGGGAGCCCAAGTAGGAAGGCAGATGCTTAACTGACTGAGCCACACAGGAGCCCAAAAAAACACTCTTGGCTGTTGACTGTTTGGGGACAAGAAGAACTGGTCCATCCCTTTTACAGTTGAAGGAAAGAACCAAGTCCACTTCATGCTTAAGGCAGGGGGAGCTCCCCTGTGCATGTGCAGGAGTGCTGGATGCTCCAGGGCCGGCAGAGGAGTAACAGCATCTAGTATTGATTGAGCACCTACTGTGTGCCAGGCACAGTTCTGAGTGCTCCAGGGTACAGCAACCCCCTGAGGTGGACATTAAGCACGCCACCACCAGCCATGGGAAGTTGGCAAGTTCCTTAACCTCTCTGTGCCTCAGTTTCCTAGAGAACTGGAGCTGCACTGAGGACTAGATGAGTGGCGGCATCACGCAAGGCCCCTGCATAGCAAAGTGCCTGGCAGGTGGCAGGAGCTCAGGGTTGCCTATTATCACCTCCGTTTGCAAGTCAAGGAAACTGAGGCACAGGAGAAGCTAAGTAAGGTGTGCGCCAAGTACAGAGCTGATTGAAGGAACCTTCTGGGCTGATAGAAGTGTCCCATATTCTGACCTGGGTATGCGTGTACCCACGTGTAAATACGTGTTGAACTCTACCCAGATTTGCACGCCTCATTGCACGTGAATTACACACCCACTGTCCCCAGCAGCCTGATTCTCAGCCCGATTCGGCCATGAGTGGGTATTTTACACCACCAGGGTCTTGGTTAAGAGCAGTGTCTGGAGCCTGCGTCCTGTGTTCAAATCCTGTTGCCCCCTTACTAGCTGCTTGCTCTCAGGCGATGAACTGCGCCTCTCAGTCCTGTTTTCCCACCTGCAGCATGGGGGTTTGAGTGAGCGAGGAACAGTAAACTGCCTGGGGGTGCCTGGCGCAAGGGGGGGCGCTCTGTGGGGGTTTCTGATTCCCTCCGTGGGGCCGTGCCAGTCTCCCGGGGTGCGGGCAGTGCCGGGCCTGGGAAGGCCCCTCTCCACCCACGCCCCCACCTCTGCCCCCAGGGCCTGCGGCGGGAGATCCAGGCGCACGGGCCGCGGCTGGAGGAGGTGCTGGAGCGCGCGGGCGCGCTGGCGTCGCTGCGCAGCCCCGAGGCGGAGGCCGTGCGCCGAGGCCAGGAGCAGCTGCAGGGCGCCTGGTCCGGGCTGCGGGAGGCGGCCGAGCGGCGGCAGCAGGTGCTGGACGCCGCCTTCCAGGTGGAGCAGTACTACTTCGATGTGGCCGAGGTGGAGGCGTGGCTGGGCGAGCAGGAGCTGCTCATGATGAGTGAGGATAAGGGCAAGGTGCGCCCGGGCTGGGGGTGCGGGGGGCCTGGGGGCGCTGGAGCCCGGGGCCGGCCGCTGCAGCCTCATCGCGGGCGCCGTGTGCCCCCAGGACGAACAGAGCACCCTGCAGCTGCTCAAGAAGCACCTGCAGCTGGAGCAGGGCGTGGAGAACTACGAGGAAAGCATCGCGCAGCTGTCGCGCCAGTGCCGGGCGCTGCTGGAGATGGGGCACCCCGACAGGTGGGCGGGGCCCGTTCTTAAGGAATGATTCAGAAGGATCTGAAACTTCGCTCTTGGAAATTGCGATAGGGCTCCACTTGGACTTTAGGGTGGGAGGGGCCGTCACTGAGCTGGAGCCCTCGGATTTCAGCATGTGGTTGGAGCCCCAAGTGGCCGGGCAATGCCCCAGGGATGGTTAAGAGGGTGATCCAGGGGTACTGGGATTTGAGTGTAGGGGTGAGAGGTGATGTCTCAGGCTCAGGAAAGAAGGAAGAGCTCAGGACAAGGAAGGGTCCTCTTCCCACCCAGTGTCTGGGCAGCTTCTGGAAGGACAGAAAAGCTTGGAGTGCCGTGACTGGGGATAGCCCCAGACCTCCTGGGTGGCCAGGCGTGGGGCCTCCCTGAGGCCAGAAGTAGGGGTCACATCTGGGAGGCCTGGACTAGGGGTGAGACCTGAGAGGGGGCACAGGGCTAGACCTCTGTCCTCCAGAGCTGGAGGTGAGATGGGTTGGCCAGGGATTCAAGTAGGGAGTTAGGAGCCCCACTCAGGTCCCTGGAGAGTTAAGCACTGGGACCACGGAGAGGCTGAGGGAAGTGGGAGCAGTGAGCTTGTGAAGCTTAGGGAAGCAAAGCTTTCACTGAGTGCTAGGATGCAAGTACTGGATTCACTGAATCCAAGCCTTGTGGAAGAGAGGCTCCCCACGAAGGAGTCTGAGTAGATGCTACCCTGGCTGAAGGTTCAGAGGAAACACAGCCTTGCCCTGAGAGAGGATGGCAGGGGGTCACAGCTCTGTCCTGGAAGTCTCCATCCCTGCCCCCTCCCTGTCTTCCATCAGCGAGCAGATCAGCCGTCGGCAATCGCAGGTGGACCGCCTGTACGTGGCCCTCAAGGAGCTGGGTGAGGAGCGCAGGGTGGGCCTGGAGCAGCAGTACTGGCTGTACCAGCTCAGCCGCCAGGTGGACGAGCTCGAGCACTGGATTGCGGAGAAGGAGGTGGTGGCTGGCTCGCCTGAGCTTGGCCAGGACTTTGAGCACGTCACGGTGAGCATCATTAGTAATAACATCAATACCCGTGGCTCCTGTGTATGCTACTAGGGTTCTCTGGTCCTCAATTTCCCCAGCTGTCAGATGAGGATAATAAATAGCCCCCACCTCCTGACTCTTTGTGCGCCCAAAGAATTGCCATAGCGTAAAGCACTTAGGATAATACTCCGCGCACACAGCGCCTAACATAGGAAGTGGTAGTTACTGTCACCTGATTATTTTTCTTGTTGTTGTTACTGTTATTGCTACAGAGAAAGTGCTCCATAAGTGTGAGATACTACTTTTCTTAGCATGACTGTCATCATCATCATCATCGTTACGATTATTACTCTTACCTGCTACAAGATGGTGGGCCGGGGTGGCGGGGCTCGTGTGTGCAGGACCTTTGCTCAAGCCGTGTTCCCCGGGGGCAGGTGTTGCAGGAGAAATTCTCAGAGTTCGCCAATGAGACGGGCACTGCAGGGCGGGAGCGGCTGGCGGCCGTGAACCAGATGGTGGATGAGCTGATTGAGTGCGGCCACACGGCGGCGGCCACCATGGCCGAGTGGAAGGACGGCCTGAACGAGGCCTGGGCCGAGCTGCTGGAGCTTATGGGCACTCGGGCCCAGCTGCTGGCTGCCTCCCGGGAGCTGCATAAGTTCTTCAGCGATGCCCGAGAGCTTCAGGGACAGATCGAGGAGAAGCGGAGGCGACTGCCCCGCCTGACCGCCCCGCCTGAGCCGAGACCCAGCGCCAGCTCCATGCAGCGGACCCTGCGCGCCTTTGAGCATGACCTGCAGCTCCTCGTGTCCCAGGTGGGGTGCCGGCGGCCAAGAGGGGAGGTGGGAGGGTCTGCAGTGTGGCCAAGGGGCGTTGGGCAGCAGGGCAGGCAAAACTCAGGCTATAGAGCAGGCGGAGATTTGACAGTGGAACAGGTGAAAACAGACCAGAGAACAGAGAGAAGGGAGATGAGGGGGGCAGGTAAAAACCCACTGACTGCATGGTGCCTGGAAGTCAGACGGTGCCTGAGAACGCTGGTAGAGTGTGTCTAAAAGAGATGAGACGAGGTTTCCAGTGGAGACTGGGCAGGGGGTCTCCTAGAGGCTGTGAAGGGAATCTTACCCAAATCCAGATGGAGAGCCTAAGAGAAATTTCAGAGGGTTCTGAGAAATCTGGCTGCGGGGCAGATGGAAATTAGATAGCAGGTCTCTGATGGAAATCGTATGATTTTCCTGAAAAGACATTCGATGGGGGTGGATTTCATGGACATGGCAACAGAGCTAACAGAAATCAGGCTGTGGAGCTCACAGGAATTGGGAGGCAGATCTGAGAAATCAGATGGAAACAAAGCTGTGGGCCTAATAGAGCTCGCATGGCCAACTGGAGAAATTGGGCTACCAGTCCAGTGGAAGGTAGAAACTGAACAGTCATCGTCATATGAACCATAGAGATGACTGTTAGAAGTCAGGCAGAAAGTGGGCATGTCAACCAGAAATCAGGTGGCGGGTAAGAGGGAGACCCCGCTGTGGGGTTGCAAGGGTGCAGGGTCCTGGCACCCAGCCAGCACGTGGGGGCAGGAGGGCAGGGCTGGGACCTCATGGAGGGCCGGTGCTGGAGCTAGCATGCCCCTCAGGTACGGCAGCTACAGGAAGGGGCGGCCCAGCTGCGGACGGTGTACGCGGGTGAGCACGCAGAGGCCATCGCCAGCCGGGAGCAGGAAGTACTACAGGGCTGGAAAGAGCTGCTGGCCGCCTGTGAGGACGCCCGCCTGCACGTCAGCTCCACGGCCGACGCCCTGCGATTCCACAGCCAGGCCCGGGACCTGCTCTCCTGGATGGATGGCATCGCCAGCCAGATTGGGGCCGCTGACAAGCCCAGGTGCCCCTCATCCCACCTCGGGCTTCCTACCTGCTTCTGGGCGCCCACCCCCAACCCATCAGAGTCCCCTTCCCATAGGAAATCACAACAGCCAACACCTGGGTGGCAGGCACTGTACTAAAACCTTCATGTGTATTATGACCCCTTGTCAGGCCTGGCCTTGGCGACTCAGAGCACAGGGCATCCTCCTGCCTTTGGGCCTTCCCAGTTGTGGGAGGGTCACAGCATGGGATAGGCCACAGCCGGGATAGGGACAGCGATGTGTGGCACTGTATTAGCGGCTCAACCCAGAGGGTAGCGGGCACTGATTTATTGCTGATGTGGGGGTCCAGCCGAAGCCTATGTCTTGGTGATTGGGACCCACGGTCTTTCCATCTCTCAGCCCTGGGAGTTACATTCAGCTGCAGAGGAGGAAAAAATCACATGGGAACTTTCAGGGACTAAACCTCCGCCCAGTAGTCCCAACCTGTCTGCCAACGAGGCTGGGAGACAGTCCAATGGTGTGTCCGGAAGACAGGGATTTCGAGTGTGGTGGACACACAGCATTATTTCTACGACTGTGAGGCCTTGCCTATGTTCATTTGCCCAGCAAATATTTATCAACTGCTTACCAGGCGCTGGATGGTGAGCAAGGGCAAGCTGCTGCCCTGATGCAGCTTACATTCTGAGGGTGGAGACAGGCAACACATAAATTGAAAAGCATCTACTATTATTTCAGATAGCAGTAAGTGCTCTGAAGACAAATAGAGTAAGGGAAGGGGGTGAGGGGTTGGCTGGCAAGGCCTCTCCGAGGATGGGATGTTTGTGTGAAGACCTAGGTGAAGTGATGGTGAGGTGGGTAAAGACTGCGGGGCAGGGTTTTCCAGGTGGAGGGATCAACAAGTGCAAAGACCCCGCGGTAGGTTGTGGTTATGTGTGTCAGAGGCAGAGGTAGACAATCATTATGTCTGGATGGAGTGAGTGATGTGGGTGAGAGGCGGAAGATCACCCCAGATGTTGCGGGAAAGAGTATGGAGGGCAAGGTAGAAACAGGTGGACCAGCCAGGAGGCTGCTGCTATAATGCAGATGAGAGGTGGGGGTGGCTTGGTCCAGTGTGGAGGTTGTACAGATGGGGAGAAGTGATTCGTTTTAGGAGTTAACATCTTTTTATTATGAAAAAATTCAGATATACACAGAGGTAGCAATACCAGTATAGGGACCCCACATGTGGAGGGTGGACACCCATCAACATTTGGCCCATCCTGTTTCATCTGTACACTTCCCCACCTCTCGCTGAGTTCTCTTAAAACCCAGTCTCAGGCTTCACTCATTTCACAGGGTATGTTTTAAAATTATAAATGTCCAGTGTAACTGCATTAGCTTCAGGGGCTGAGAGAAAAAAAAAAAAAAAAAGAGGAGTTATGGATGAATGATGGGTGAATTTACTGAGGTGGAGAACTTCAGGGGAGGCACTTCTGGGAGATAGAGAATCAGAGATCATTCTAGATACACTAAGTCTTAGGTAGGCATCATTATAATGTGGGAGCTTCAAAAATAAGTTTGGACCAAAAAAAAAAGAAAGAAAGAAAGAAAAGTTTGGACATATTAAGTCTTATAAAGCTATACTTGCTGACTGTTGGGACCTTCAGAAATTTGGGATTTGTTTCAGACCTATGATAGCTGAGAACAGTCCAATGGTTATATAATGCAAGCTATGAATGTGAGCCACATATAGAATTTAAGATCTTCTTGTAATCACATCAAAAAAATACAAAGAAGCAAGTGAAAATTAATCTTAGTAATTCATTCTATGTAACCCCATAGACCCCAAATATGATCACTTTAACAAGAATTATTGAGGGGGGCCGGGCTGGCTCAGTCAGGAGAACATGTGACTCTTGATCATGAGCTCAAGCCCCACACTGGGGATAGAGTTTACTTTAAAAAGAATTAAAAATATTATTAAAAAATAAATAAAAGTACTGAGATATTTTACATTCCTCAAAATATGGTGTGTACTTTACACTTCAACACATCTCAGTTCAGACTGGCTGCATTTCTAGGGCTCCATGGCCTACCCATGTTTAGTGGCTACCTACCGTTTGGATAGCACAGACTTAGAATGTTCAGATCGCTGACTAGTGGAGCCTTCAGAAGCATAGCTGGAAAAAATCAGGAAGAAAATGGACCTTGAAATCTGAGGTTAGAATCATCAAAGTGTGATATTCTAACCCCTTGGAAAAAGTTGGAATCACTGAGTGAAGAGCCTTGGCCTCTCAGAACCTGGTCTGAGAAGGTGGGTGCCCCAACATGCTCAGCGATTTAGGCTCCTCAGGAGTCGTATCTGTCATGGGGGCTGGGGGAGGCTACCTGAGACTCAGATTCCTGCCCCCTGCCCCGAACACTGTAGGGACGTGTCATCAGTGGAGGTGCTCATGAACTACCACCAGGGCCTGAAGACTGAGCTGGAGGCACGGGGGCCAGAGCTGACAGCCTGCCAGGAGCTGGGGCGCTCTCTGCTGCTCAACAAGAGTGCCATGGCTGATGAGGTGGGAAGGGGTGCAGGGGCTCCCCCTCCGCCATCCAGGCCCATTGTGGTGGGAGTCATCCTTGACGCCTTTCCTACCCATCTGCCACTCCCAGATCCAGGCACAACTGGACAAGCTGGGAACCAGGAAGGAAGAGGTGTCAGACAAGTGGGACCGCCATTGGGAATGGCTGCAGCAGAGTGAGTGGGGGCCCAGACACATGGGGCTCAAGGGCACAGGGACCTGCTCCGGCACATTTGGAAAGGGCCAGAGGAAAAAAAAAAAAAAAAGGAAAGGGCCAGAGGGTGACACAGCAGGTTTTGGACACCACTCATGGGTGCCCAGCAACATGAAGGCCTGGGAGGGTGGACAAGAGGACTGCCTTGCCATTGAACCCCTGCTGCCAGTCACCTAGAGGAGAAGCTGGTGCCCTCAGAGAGGCCCCCAAGCCCTCTCATTCTTGCAGAGCCCAGAGTGGTCAGGGCTGGGATACAGGAAGCCAGAGGGTGTGGAGGGTCAGAGAAAACAGCCCGTGCCCGTGAAGGCCCCACAGGCGCCCCCATCCCTCTGACCCCCAATGTCTCCCCTCAGTGCTGGAAGTGCACCAATTTGCCCAGGAGGCGGTGGTGGCCGACGCCTGGCTGACAGCCCAAGAGCCGCTCCTGCAGAGCCGGGAGCTGGGCAGCAGCGTGGATGAGGTGGAGCAGCTTATCCGGCGACACGAGGCCTTCCGCAAAGCGGCCGCAGCCTGGGAAGAAAGGTTCAGCTCCCTGCGGCGCCTGACCACGGTCAGCACCCCACACCCTGCCCGGGCCACCCCCCCACCCCCACCAGCCATCCCTCTATGTGAGACAGACACAGATCCTGATGGGACTCCCAATCCAGTGGGGGACGAGGGAACAGAGCCTGTCACCTGACAGTGACAGCCCAGGGCTGGGATGGGGGGGAAACACAAGGGGCTGTGGGAGCCCAGAAGCACTTGTCCTGGCTTAGGGGGTTCGGAGCCCATCTGAGACTTGAAGAATGAGAGACCATTGTGTTAAGGTCCTGGGTTGGGAGGACATTCCGGAAGGAGGCTACAGGGGTCAGAAAGGCAGCTAGAGAAAGTGATGATTTAGCCCAGTCTTAACACTAAATGTTTGCCAAGGAAAATAGGAATTAAGTTCCCGGCAGGGAAAAGCATGGGCCCAGGCCTGCACAAACTTGCTTTTTCAATAATAGAAACTGCTAAACTGCGTGGGGAGGCGTGGGGAGGCCGACAACCCAGAGGCGGGGTTCAGACTACCCCCAGCCCCCCAGGCCCCCCTACCTGACCCTGGCCCCTCCCTTCCCAGATAGAGAAACTCAAGGCGGAACAGAGCAAGCAGCCCCCCACCCCCCTGCTGGGGCGCAAGTTCTTTGGAGACCCCACGGAACTGGCGGCCAAGGCAGCGCCCCTCCTGCGGCCAGGGGGGTACGACAGGGGCTTGGAGCCCCTGGCTCGCCGGGCCTCGGACACACTGTCGGCGGAGGTGCGGACCCGGGTGGGGTACGTGCGCCAGGAGCTCAAGCCCGAGCGCCTCCAGCCGCGCATCGACCGGCTGCCGGAGATCCCGGGGAGGGTGGAGCCCCCGGCCCCGCCGGCCGCACCGGAGAATGTGGTGGAGACCCCCGGGGCCCTCGCCGCGGTGGCGGCGGTGGCGGAGCAGGTGCGGCCGCGGCCGGAGCGCCAGGAATCAGCTGATCGCGCGGAGGAGCTGCCCAGGAGGCGGCGGCCAGAGCGGCAGGAGTCCGCCGATCAATCCGAGGAGGCTGCGCGGAGGCGACGGCCCGAGCGGCAGGAGTCGGCCGAGCACGAGACAGCGCATAGCCTCACCCTGGGCCGCTACGAGCAGATGGAGCGGCGGCGCGAGCGGCGTGAGCGGCGGTTGGAGAGACAGGAGTCCAGCGAGCAGGAGATGCCCACCCGAGGAGAGCTGGCCAAGGGGTGAGGCCCCAGTGTGCCCGGGGAGTGAGGGAAAGCGGGCTCGAAGGGCTCCTGGAGCCACACAGGCCCAGTGGGGGAGGGCTTCCGGGGCTCAGGACTGCTTAAGATACTGTCCTGGCACCCGTTTTGTGGAGGGGTAAGCTGAGGCTGAAAGAGGTTAGGAGGGATGCCCATTGTCCCACAGCTAGGTGGCCTGGGTGGGGATTTTGTGCCTTTGCACCTTAGTTTCTCTGTTGGGTTAGTGGTAGAACCATAATCTCCCTAATAGGACATAAGACCCTTTATCACAGTTTCAGCCTGATAAATGGGGGGTGGGGGGTTACCATCATCTCCTTTTTGTGGATAGGGCCCCTGTGGCTCAGAGAGGGCAAGTCACTCAGTTTGGATCAAGTAGGCCTGGAACCCAGGCCTTTCAGACCCCTGTGTGAGCCAGAGTGTGAGGAGCAGATAGATCCAATCGGCGGCATCTCCAGAAAGAGGCCTTTGGCCAAATACATTTTGGAGACAATGACTTCTTCGTTTTAATTTTATATATCACGAACAGTTGCCGAGTCCCCAATCAGCGTGTGGTTTGTGCTGGGGAGAGCAGTGACCAAACCAGCCTCAGCCCTGCTTTCATGGAGATGGCAGTCTGGTGGGGGAAACAGACTTGTCACCGGATAGTGATGACCCAGAATGATCAGGGCAGGGATGGGGCAAGTCCAGGGGTCTTGGGAACTCAGGGGATGAGTAGAAAAAAGGCAACACAATGTTCAAAGGCTTAAAGGCACCAGTTTGCATTTTCCTCTGGTTAAAACTCAAAGAGGAGGCTCTGTCCTCCGTTCAACAGACATGTCCCAAGTACCCGTGGTGTATAAGGCAAGCATCTGAGAAAGGCAGAGTGGACAGGGGCCTGGCACCTCAGGCTAAGAGGTGGAGGCTCCTCCAGCCAACCAGGCTGGTCCCTGGGAGAGGGCATCCCAGTTCCATTGGGTCTTTCCGCCTCCCTCCTCCCAGGAAGGCCACCCTGGCTGACATTGTGGAGCAGCTGCAGGAGAAAGAAGCAGGCCCAGGGCTCCCTGTTGGGGTAAGTTGAGCCTTAGGACCGGTTGGCGGTATGGGGGGAACCCCCTCCTCGGAGCAAGAATCAGGACCCAGAAACACCAATGCCTAGCCCTCCTTCCCCCGGATCTGAACCCTGCAGTTTCTCAGGGGATGATAGAGAGGGCCCCCAGGTGCCTCCCACAGTCTGAAAATTTCTCCTTTAGAAAGATGAGGCCGCCAGCCTAAGGAGACTCCTACCCCCCTCTACACACACTTCCCACATCTGTCGTGGGGTCTCAGATATCCTCACAGACAGCCGCGCGCACACACCCTGCCTGCACCCCCACCTCCATAGGGCTAGGGCTTTCCTCCCCAAGATCGAGAGCGATTCCAAACCCAGGAGTCCTGACAGTCTCACTCCCAACACCGATGGGGCCCCTAAGAGTTAAGCCTCCAGCCCTGAGGTCTTCCTTCCGGTCCTCGCCTCCAAGACAGATGGGACCCCCCCACCCCCGACCCGTGAGTCCCCCAGACAGAGGGCCCCAACACCCCCCCATGGACAGCACCCCTCTTCCCCCTCCCTTCACACAGCCGTCGCTGCCTCAGCCTCGCGAGCTTCCCCCAGGCCGCCTGCCCAACGGGCTTGAGCCGCCCGAGCGGACACCTCGGCCGGACCGGCCGCGGGCGCGGGACCGGCCCAAGCCGCGCCGGCGGCCGCGGCCCAGAGAGGGTGGTGAGGGCGGGGGAAGCCGGCGCTCGCGCTCCGCCCCGGCCCAGGGCGGCTCCGCCCCCGCGCCTCCGCCACCGCCCACTCACACAGTGCAGCACGAGGGCTTCCTGCTGCGCAAGCGCGAGCTCGACGCTAACCGCAAGTCGTCCAACCGGTGAGCGCGTGGGCGGGGCTTTGGAAGGCGGGTCCCAAGCTCAGTGTCCAATGAGTGAATAGACGGGGCTGAGGAGGGGGGTGGTACTAACCGTCCGGGAATCCGGAGGGTGGCGGGAGTAGGCGGGGCCTGGAGAGGGGCGGGGCTTAATGTCAAGAACTCAAACCTACTAACGGGACGTGAACTTAGCGTGTCGGATGGGCGAGGGGGTGGGGCCTAGGTGGGAGCCGGAATCGAAGAAAGTATTCCCGGCGCAGATAAGCTGAGATCCAAGCTCATAGCGATCAATTCAAGAGTCAAGTAGCGCTAATAGCAAGTTGGACTTGGGGTCCGGCCTACAGGGTTCCAATGGCTTGTGAGGTGGAGCCTGGAGAGGTCATCCAGCCAGGGAATGGGGTGGGTCCACCCTCGAAGTTGCGCATCGTGGCTGGGGTGGGCGGAGAGGTCTGAAAAAGGGGCGGAGACACTGCTCTGAGGTCTGAGGTGGGGGGCACATCTAGGGGTCCAGATAGTGATGTGCTTACTCTTGGTAGTCCAACCCTTAATTGTCCAGTTGGACGGTAGAATCTAGGGAGAGGTGGAGTCAAAAAGGGAAGCGCTGGCCAACCAACAGAGTGAGGCAGAACAGGTTGAGATTATGCCCTGAGGCAGTCTTTCTTCCTTGTGGTGAGGCCAAGGTGCTAATAAAGGGGCGCCTTTGGTGTATTTTACTCTTGAGGGACTTCCTCCTCCGTTGAGGCTTTGGCCAAATGGGGAGATAGGAATTCCACATTCCAGACAGTGGACCAGTCCATATATTCTTTCAGGGGATTCCATGGTGGGTGGAGGAGTGCCAGGGAACATGCCCGAGCAAAGGCTTATGGAGAAGACAGCTTAAGTCTTGCCTTCAGGAAATTCAGCGTGGGAGGGGATGTGGCAGGGTAACCCCAGCAGGGGCCAGCATCAGGCTTGGAACTGAGAGTCTTAGATTCTCCCCTCAGCCTAGAAACAGCCATAAGGAAGAGGACCCCGGACATAGGACCCAAGCAGAGCAAAGGCCCAGAGGAAGGAAGGGGCAGGCATTTTCAGGGTATTCATGAAGAGTTCCCAGGCAGAGTGCTGTAACTCTGCCTTGAGCCCCGTGTCGTCGCCCCAGGTCGTGGGTGAGCCTGTACTGCGTGCTCAGCAAGGGGGAGCTGGGCTTCTACAAGGACGCCAAGGGCCCGGCGTCTGGGGGCACACACGGCGGGGAGCCACTGCTCAGCCTGCACAAGGCCACCAGCGAGGTGGCTAGTGACTACAAGAAAAAGAAGCACGTCTTCAAGCTCCAGTGAGCCCCCAAATGGGCAAGAGGGAGGGATCCAAGGCCCACCTTCCCCCTCCCAGCAATACCCTGCTTCCCCCAGAGGAGAGTTGGTGGATGGGTGGGCCGGGCCCCTGCCCCAGATTCCCCAAGTCCTGTCTCCCCTTCTACAGGACCCAGGATGGCAGCGAGTTTTTGCTCCAGGCTAAAGATGAGGTGAGATCTGGTCCTTTCTCTCCCCCATCTAGACCTCAAGAACTACCTTGGCTTGCTGGTTCCTGGCCCAGAGCAATGGAGCTGTGAGCCAGAAACACAAGCCAGAGTCACCAGGCTGTGATGGGAAAGCCCACTAGCAGTGAGAGCCTAGAGGAAACCCCTAACCTATGGTGGGGGGGGGGGGGAGGCAGGGATCAGGAGGGCTGCCTGGAGGCTCCAGGACAAAGTCCAGCTTCCTTGCCTTGGCCACAGAGATGACACAGGAAAGATAAGAGGTGGAAGTTAGTTAAAAAGGAATGATTCAGGCAGAGAGAACTGCCAAGTGCAGAGAACCAGAGGTGCAGAAATGCAGAGCATTGACTGTGCTGGTGGAGGGTTCAAGGAGAGAAGATCCCAGAAAGGTTTCCAGGGGCTAGATCTCACAGAGCATTGTGGGCCATTTGGAGGAGGTTGGAGTTTGTCCTAAAGGCACTGGAGATCCATGGCAGACTTTTAAGCAAGATTGGGGAGGGGGGTCACAGCAATATATAAGAAAGATCTTTTGTCAATAGGGTAGATTGGGAAGGGGGAGAGGGGAGGTGTGGAGCCAGGAGGCAACCAGGACAGGGACCCAGGTGGGAGGACACAAGGCTGGACACCAGCTGACTTGTGGGAGGGGCATGGAGGTGGTTTAAAGAGATGTTGAAAATAATAATACTTGTTATCTCCTTCCTTTTTACAAAGGGCTCTGGAGTATTCCTCGGAGTATACTCAGGGAGTATTCTCTCCCTGCCTCCTTATTTTTAAAATGGGGATAAAAATAGTTTTCCATTTTAGGGTTCTTGTGAGAATTAAGTTGATACACACAGAGCCACATATATGACCTGGCGAATATCAGTGCTCTATAAATCTCTGCTGATGTTGTTGGTTGTTATGTTTATCTCTATAGTGGGAATTTGATATAATGCTATTGCACAGGATTAAGAGAATTAATCCACAGAAGCACTTAGAACAGAGCCTGGCACATATTAGGGGCTATGTAACTGTTTGGGTTATTATTATTAACCCATTTAATAGATTGGAAAACTGAAGTTCAGAGGGCAGTCGGATTCCAGGGTCATCTATTGCGCGGTCTCCCTTCTTCCAAAAGCGGACTCTGTTGCCCTGTTTCTCTCTCCAGGAGGAGATGAACGGCTGGCTGGAGGCCGTGGCCGCTTCCGTGGGCGAGCACGCTGAGATCGCCCGCTGGGGACAGACACTACCCACCACGTCCTCCACGGACGAAGGCAACCCCAAGCGAGAGGCGGGGGAGCGGAGGGCCAGCGGGCGCAGGAAGTGACTTCCCACCTTCTGGGCCTGACACACATCCCCGCCCCTCTCGCCGCACTGTGGGCAAAAAGACACTTTCTCTTCCGCAGGGGCGGGCGCCTCTAGTTCCACCAACACTGCGGACGCGCCAAGATGGGCACTGGAAAGGAGGGGACTTCTCCTGCACTCCAGGAAGTGGTGGGGGGATTGCTGCCCCTATAGCCATATCTCGGCCCCTTCCTGCTCGCCACCCCACCCCAGGTGCTGGGGCTCCATTATTTTTATGCAATAACTGAGTTGGAGGGGGCGGGTAAAGGGGCCAGTTGAGCCAAGCCCCCTGCCCGGATCTCCAGATCCTGCCCCAAGAAGCTGGGGTGGTAGGGGGCGATAATTCCTGCCCCCCTCTCCGCCCTAGGGATGGGCATGGGGCCGCTGGTGAGGTCCCCTGGACCATCCAGGGTGCTAGGGGGTGGGGAGGGGACGCCTCCTCCCCGCCTTTACCTCACTTCCAATGCTGCCTTGATCTCTGTCTGGGAAGGGGGAGTGAAGGGGCTTTGGCCCCTGCACTCCGCCGTCTCAGAGCCATGCGGTTAATTCCTGACTTAGTTTATTTTTGCAAAACGTCGACCTCCTCCCCCCCCCCCCCCCGCCCCGCATCCGCGAAGGCTTTTTAATGGGAGGGGCGTCAAAGCTCAAAACTGTCTTCCTCTCTCCTCCCCCCTCCAGCTGTAAATGCCACTTGGTGAGGGGAGGGGCGAGAGGAAGCCCTCCCCCCTGCATGCTTCTGGCCGGAGCACCTCCCTAGGGAGTGGGGGAACAGGGTTGTGGCAGCCCCCATGGTCGCCTGGAGGAGCCGCTGGGGCCTGGGGGTGTGGGGCGGTGTGGCAGGCGCACACTGTATGTACCTATAATAAATCCTTTGGCTTTGACGGTCTATGCCGGTTTGTTCGCGTTTAATGGGCCGCGCCTGCGAGGATGTATGGGGCGGGGGAGAGGGGGGCGGCGCAGGGAAAGACTAATGGCAGCAGAGAACTTTTAGATGTTCTCTTGATGTGTACTAATTTCGGGATTTAAACACACGTCCCTCACGAAACACCTAGATTCTAAAATTGGGAACCAGAAGGCTAGAGGAATGTTTTGCTGGCCCTTCTATCTAAACTTCCCCAAAGGGGCCTTGCGGTACGCCCCGTCCAGCACAGGAAAGGCGGGGCCCTTTAAGGAGGCGGAGAATTAACTGCTACGAGTGGGCGCTTTGTCCAATCGCCGGCGGCTCCGGGAGGCTCCAGGCCAATGAGCAGGCAGTGGGGGCGGGGCCCAAGTACAGACCCGGAAGCGGGTGCTGGCCGGCCGGCTCGCCCCGGGGCCATGGCAGCCGCGGCGCCTGCAGCCGACGGAGTCCCAGGTCGGGGGCCTCCCGGGGAGGTGATTCATCTGAACGTGGGAGGCAAGAGGTGAGTGTAGGAGATTCCTGAGGCCCCCACCTCGGGGGCGGGGAGCGGAGTGGGAGTACCCGCCTCTCCCGCGGGGAATCCTTGTCCATCAAGGATTGCTCCGCCTCCTGCTGAAGGCGCGAGTGCCCGGACTGACGCCCGAGGAGGGCCGGGTTGGGGGGGAGTCGGGGAGGGTAGGGGGCCGCGTTCCTTACTCTTCCTCCAACCCTTCGCGTCCGCTCACTTTCCCCCCGTAGATTCAGTACCTCTCGCCAGACTCTCACCTGGATCCCAGACTCCTTCTTCTCCAGGTGACCGGGAGAGCGAATTTGGGGCGGGCTGTGGGTGGCGGGAAGAGACGGTATGGGGAGACTTAATCCCCCCACTCACCCTCCCCCCGACCCCCCGTGCGCCCACACACACCCTGGCCCGTGACACCTGCTCTGTGTCCCCTCCCTACAGTCTTCTGAGCGGACGCATCTCAACACTGAAAGATGAGACTGGAGCCGTGAGTAGGGCATAGAGCTTAAATAGGGCAGTGGGTAGGAGGAGGGACTGGAGCCTCACTCAGCCCCGCTCTGCCCCATCCATCCTCTGCCTCCCTCCCCGCAGATCTTCATCGACAGGGACCCCACCGTCTTCGCCCCCATCCTCAACTTCCTGCGCACCAAAGAGTTGGATCCCAGGTCTGCATGGGGATAGAGGGACCCCACCGTCTTCATCTTCTTACCCTCAGAATGTTCCCTTAAGCCCCTCAATCCGATTTGAATTGTGTCCTTAGAGTTTAACCCAAACACACACACACATTTTCATTGCCCATCTATTTCATCGCTCCTTAGAATCTTGATCCAGTCAAAATTTGCTACCTCTTGCAATTCTCTGTGCAGTTTTGAAAGCTTCCTCCTCAGAATTCTCGACCAACTCCCACTCCCCAAACTCTAACCCCTGGTGAATTCTGCTACTCAGGGGTGTTCATGGTTCCAGCCTCCTCCACGAAGCCCAGTTCTATGGGCTCACTCCTCTGGGTAAGTGGGGGGCCCCATTAGCTTCCTCATTGCATAGAAAACGAACTCCTGCTCTCCTGATGCTTCTCTCCTGAAAGAAGTTAGGGGTAGCGCTGAGAGCACTGGATTTGGTCCTGGGTCTCAAGGGGGATGGGTGTAGAATGAGCTGGGGAGGGGGATAGGATGTGCCTCAGTACTCCCCAAGTCCCAGCCTTCGAGTTATTCCGCCTCAGTTCGCCGCCTGCAGCTGCGGGAGGAGTTGGACCGATCTTCTTGTGGAAACGTTCTCTTCAATGGTTACCTGCCTCCACCAGGTGGGCACAACTAAGGGATGGAGGGGAGGGAGGGCTGATGGAAGACTACATTTCCCATAAGGTCGAGGCCCTTGGTCGCCTGTGCTGTGAGCCCTGAGACACTATGGGAGTTGTAGTTCTATATCAGAGGCTGGATTGAGGGAAAGGAAGTAGGAGACTGCATTTCCAATGAGGCAGTCAGTGGGCCAGCTACCTGCCCTGAGGCTCAGAAGTGTGCCCTAGAGCCTGAAGGGGGTCTCAGTCCAGGTTTGATTTCCTTGTGGGGAAGCTTAGGAAGAAATGGGGTCCTTTGCAGGGAGGGGAGAAATATAAAGGGGGGGTTATTGACTAGAATCTTCATGGGACGTTAGATCAGCAACCCCCGCAACCCCAGCTGGCCATGGACAATATACCCCAGTGGTTATTGGGAACTGTAGTCTATGAGGCTTTGCTGATGAGAAAAAGGAATAAAATGGGGAAATTCGACTTACAACTACTTCCCTAACCTTGCTCAATACCTTCATGATGTTTGTCAAATACGGAGATCTGTGCTTTTGTTTTCTTAGTTTTACTGTGTTGGGTTTTTTTTAAGTCTTTTTTTTTTTAATAAAAGTAAATTTTTAAATAAAGATTTTATTTATCGATTCATGAGCTCGTGGGGCTTTGGGGGAGCATGACACACACAGAGGCAGAGGGAGAAGCAGACTCCCTGCGGGAAGCCTGATGCAGGACTCATCCCAGGACCCCAGGACTATGACCCAAGCCAAAGGCAGGCATTCAAACACTGAAAAAACCCAGGTGCCCCTAAAAAGTCATTTTTTAAAGTTTACTTTTGTAAGTAATCTTTATAATCCATGTGGGGCTCAAAATTCACAACCTCAAGGTCAGGAGTTTCAGGTTCTTCCAACTGAGCCAGCCAGGTGCCCTGTACAAAAGTCATTTTAAATAGAAGCTTTTTATCACTACCTTTATACCTTGAATAAGTAAACGTGAATATAAAATCCCCAGGGCTCCTGGGTGGCCCAGTTGGTTGAGCATCTGCCTTCAGCTTGCGTCAGGCTCCTTGCTCAGCAGGAAGTCTGCTTCTTCCTCTCTTCTGTACTTGTGCACGCTCTCTCTGCCTCTCAAATAAATAAATCTTTCAAAAAAAGAAAAGAAAATCTCCAAATACCAGTGTTGGGATGCTGCTGCCTGCCAACGAGGTAGGCTTCCATTTCTTAAAGCAAATACTGAAAAGGGAGCACTGTTTTGGCAGCACCAAGCTGATTTGTCCTTTGTGTGCAGCTCAGAGGAATAGAAAAGGGAGTAGCTTGCTGTGTGATTCAGTGTCGTTCGTTGCCCGCCGTGTCCCCACACCACCTAAAATCTTTTTGGCAGGAGACTGTGCCCCACATGTGGGCAAGTCAGTATCTGGCATATTTTAGGTGCTTGTGACGTGGCAATTGCTACAGTTATTACAATCATTGTCACTCTGCTCCTTCTCCCTGCCATAGTGTTTCCAGCAAAGCGGCGGAACCGGCACAGCCTGGTGGGGCCCCAGCAGTTAGGGGGACGCCCAGCCCCCGTTCGACGCAGCAACACAATGCCCCCCAACCTGGGCAATGCAGGGCTGCTGGGCCGAATGCTGGATGAAAGAGCCCCTCCCTCTCCCTCCGGTAGGCTTCGGTCCCCTGGGAAGCTGGGGCAGCCAGCCTGGGGGAGGGGGTGCTGTGACCCTGCCCTGATCGCTCTTCTTCCCCCCACCACCCCAGGGCTACCGGAGGAGCCAGGGATGGTACGCCTGGTGTGCGGACACCACAACTGGATCGCTGTGGCCTATACCCAGTTTCTTGTCTGCTATAGGTGCTCAGGGAGGGTGGTGGCTGGAGGCTGGAGCCCTGTTAATGGGAAGGGCTCACACTGAGGGTTGATGATATTGCCCCAACCCCCAGGTTAAAGGAAGCCTCTGGCTGGCAGCTGGTGTTTTCAAGCCCCCGCCTGGACTGGCCCATTGAGCGACTGGCACTAACAGCTCGGGTGCTCGGTGGGGCTTTGGGGGAGCATGACAAGATGGTGGCAGCGGCCACAGGTAGCGAGATCCTGCTATGGGCTCTGCAGGCAGAAGGTGGTGGCTCCGAGATAGGTATGGTACCAGGACTTTTCCAGAACCTTCTGCCCTTTATTTTTATTATTTTTTTTTTTTAGATTTTTTTTTTTAAATTTATTCATGATAGAGAGAGAGAGGGAGAGAGAGAGAGGCAGGCAGAGACACAGGCTCCATGCAGGGATCCTGATGTGGGACTCAATCCAGGGTCTCCAGGATCACACCCCCGGCCAAAGGTGGCGCCAAACCACTGGGCCACCAGGGCTGCCCCCTTCTGCCCTTTAGAATGATGCTTCAACCCTGTTGTCTGTTGGAATTCTCTACCCCATTGGAATTCCTTGGTCTGTTAAAGTAACCCACCCTATATACAGTTCTCACACTTTTGAAGATTCTTTGCATTATTAAGATGTTCCAACCCTTTAGAATTCCGTATCCTGTTAGAATTCTTTGGCTTGTAGAAAAATCCACCCACATAACGATTCTCCCCTCCATCATAATTCCCTGCCCTGTTAGATCTCCCTGCCAGTAGAATCCCAGAACCTGTTAGAATCTGTATTCCCATTAGAAATCTCTGTTTGCCTTGAAAATCTCTACTGGAGTCCCACACCCCATCTGGAATCTGAGCCACGTAATCCTCTGTAATTCCTGCTGGATTCCTCTATCCTGTAAAGATTTTACGGCCCAACTGAATGAATCCTCTGGCCCTTGGAGTTCTTCCTGCCACCTCTCTTCTGCCCCATGAAGTGGGGTCCTGGCTGAGTTCTCCTTGCTCTCTGCAGGAGTCTTCCATCTGGGGGTGCCCGTGGAGGCCCTCTTCTTCGTTGGGAACCAGCTCATCGCCACAAGCCACACGGGGCGCATCGGGGTCTGGAACGCCGTCACCAAGCACTGGCAGGTCAGAACACTGGCCAGCCTAGCTCCCTCTTTCCCAGGTGTCCCAGGGGGGCTTCCTCTCTGCCCCACCCCCTGGCCAAAGCCAGAGACCCTAGCTAGCACTGGGCCAGATCCCTCTTGGGGTGCTGCGGTTATAAAGGCCTAAGGACATCAGATCAGGGACACCTTCTGGAAGGTCTGCTGAGCTGGGGGCTGCTGAGCTGGCAGGAAAGGTGTGGGCCTGCAAAGGACAAGAGAGGATTCTCTAGGCACTGGACGGGGGAGAGGGTGAGTGGAGCTGCTATAGGAGGCTGAAACCCAGAGAGAGACACGCAGATGTCTGTCGTTCCCCCTGCACCCTCCTGGGCCATGTCCAAAATGGGAAGAAACATACATCTGCAGTGTTGCTTCCTCCTGCAAAGTGCATTTGGGAGAGTCAGGCAGGGGTGGAGGGAAACAGACAAATAGGAACAGAGGAAGTCAGGATGGGGGCACCGAGGGAAGGATGGGTAGAGACAGAGGCCAGGCCAAAAGGTGGTGGTGCATGCAGGGATGCAGAGAGGCAGACAGAGGTGAAGAGAAACAGCTAGAAATCCAGACTCAAAAGAGAGGCCGAGAGACAGAACCGCTGACCCTGAGATTTCCTAAGATGGAGAGACACAGGTAGAGATAGGCCTGGAGCAGGCAAGGCTGGAGAAGTAGGCCTAGAAACCCCGGGTGGGTTCTGGAGTTGGGGCTGCTGGGGAGGCCCTGAGGGGAGCTGCTGAGGCAGACGCAGGGTCCTGCCCCTGCCACAGCCCGTCCCGCCGGCCCCCAGGTCCAGGAGGTGCAGCCCATCACCAGCTACGATGCGGCGGGCTCCTTCCTTCTCCTGGGCTGTGACAACGGCTCCATCTACTATGTGGGTGAGCAGCCCCTGGCACCCCTCGAGCCCGAGAACCTCCCCCAGGAAATGGGAGCCATGGGGAAAGGCTAGAGGCCTAGAACAAGCCCGCTTTACCCTCCCCACCCATCGCAGATGTCCAGAAGTTTCCCCTGCGCATGAAGGACAATGATCTCCTTGTCAGCGAGCTCTACCGGGACCCAGCAGAGGATGGGGTCACCGCCCTCAGTGTCTACCTCACCCCCAAGACCAGTAAGCTGTGACCGGCTACCCTGATGCTGCATCAGCCCCAGCCCCCAGTGGGGCTCCCTGCCACTCGCCACTCGTGTAGCTTGACCTAGTGACATTTAGTGGCGGCAATGGGGGAGGGGGGGTTCAACTCTCATTTAGTCATTCAACAAACACTTACTGGGCCCCCCCTTGTGTGTGAGCACTGTTCCAGGGTCTGCGCTGTGGCAGGCCTCTCCAGCCAGGGGCAGAATTGGCCACTAGCTGGTCACCTTTTTGTTTCTTTTCCACCTCTGCATTTAGGGCATGATGCTTGCAGGCTTGTAAAACAAAGAGAGTGTGTCCTTTTTCCGCTTGGGACAGTTTTTTAATTTGGTTTCTTGACTTTAAATGCAGAGAAATAGGCTCCTCTGTTTGTTTGTTTTTTATAAATGTATTTTAAATTTAATGAGCAAATCTTTTTTTATTATGTTATTTATTTATTCATGAGACACACAGAGAGAGAGAGAGAGGCAGAGACACAGGCAGAGGGAGAAGCAGGCTCCATGCAGGCAGTCCGATGTGGGACTCGATCCCAGGTCTCCAGGATCACGCCCTGGGCCAAAGGCAGGCGCTAAACCGCTGAGCCACACAGGGATCCCCCTGTTTGTTTTTACTGAGATGTAATTCACATACCAGAGCATTCACTGTTTTAAAACATACAATTCAAAAAAAAAAACAAAACATACAATTCAGTGATTTTTAGGAGACTCACAAGGTTGCACAACCATCACTACTGTGTAGTTCCAGAACAGGATTTTTATCGCCCTAAAAAGGAACCCTGAACTCGTTAGCCATCATACCCTATTCTCTCTTCTGACAACCCCTGGAAACCTAATCTACTTTCTGTCTCTGGGGATTTGCCAATTCTGGACATTTCACGTAAATGGGGCCATAATAATACTTGGCATTTTGTGTCTGGCTTTTTCACTGAGCATAATGGCTCTTTTTTAAGTTTATTTTTTCTTTTCTCTTTTTTCTTTCCTTTTTTTTTTTTTTTTAATGGTTAGTGCTTTCTAGATCTTAAGATGTCCTTGCCTACTCCCAGGTTGCAATGATTTGCCCTGTGCTTTCTCCTAGAGGCTTTGCAGTTTTAGCTTTTTTTTTTTTTTTTTTTTTTTTTTTTATTTATGATAGAGAGAGAGGGAGAGAAAGAGAGAAAGGCAGAGGGAGAAGCAGGCTCCATGCACCGGGAGCCCGATGTGGGATTCGATCCCGGGTCTCCAGGATCGCGCCCTGGGCCAAAGGCAGGCGCCAAACCACTGCGCCACCCAGGGATCCCAGTTTTAGCTTTTATTTGTACATCTCTGCCGCTTTTCACATTACCTTTTATGTATGGTGTGAGGTAAGGCTCAGGGTACAGTTTTCTCCCAGCAGCCGTGAATTAAGTAACATACCTACCCTCACACCTCTCTTCACCTTTCCTCCACGGAAGGCCCCTTGCTGATTTCATATAGTTATTCCTCTCTTACCCCCACCCCTACCCCTCCCCACCACCACGCTGTCATGTTTACCATTTCTCTCTGTATTTGTTCCTGTCCTTACAAAATGAATGCACACAAATGGTCCTGGGCGTATATGTCAATTATCCCCTTACTTGTGCCCACCCTGCCCTCAGTTTCGTGTCCTTCTGTTTTGCTGTGCACAACCCTAACCCACTGCTTTGAACCACTGTACAAACTTATGAAAACCATGCTTTACCTACCCACATTCCTTAAGATGGCCCATTAAGTTTCTGACAGTTGCAAAACAATTTTTCCCCCCGCTCTGGAAGGTTGGCGAGGGTGAGAAGTCCCTTAGATGTGGGTTACATTTTCTTTCTTCTTTTTAGGGGAGGGGGGTTACATTTTCTTATCTTGTCGTGTGTTCATATGTTTTTATGTGTTTCAGCCTTTTGCTCTGTCATCCCACCTCCCTCTGTGTCTGTCTGTCATTATATCCTTGCAGAGATCCAGTTTCTTGGCTCCCTTTGCCTCCCTGTTTTTCTATTATTTTTTTTTTTGTCTCTGTTCTCTGTCTTATTACTGCTTTCTCTCTCTCTCAGTCTTGTTTTCTGTCTCTGTTTCTCTCTCTCCGATCTGTCCCTCTCTCTTTTCTTTTTTCTTTTTTTAAGGAATGTAGTTTAGGGCAACCCGGATGGCTCAGCGGTTTAGCGCCGCCTTCAGTCCAGGGCGTGATCCTGGAGACCGGGGAGCAGATCGAGTCCCACATCAGGCTCCCTGCATGGAGCCTGCTTCTCCCTCTGCCTGTGTCTCTGCCTCTCTCTCTCTTTCTCTGTGTCTCTATGAATAAATAAATAAAATATTTTTTAAAAAGGAATGTAGTTTAATTTTTTTAAAGATTTTATTTATTCATGAGACACAGAGAGGCAGAGGGAGAAGCAGGCTCCCTGCGGAAAGCCCAATGCGGGACTCAATCCCAGGACCCCGGATCACACCTTGAGCCGAAGGCAGATGCGCAACCACTGAGCCACCTGGGTGCCCCTGATCTGTCCCTCTCTTCATCCTTGGCCCCTCCCTAGGTGACAGTGGGAACTGGATTGAGATTGCCTATGGCACCAGCTCAGGGGGCGTGCGGGTCATCGTGCAGCACCCCGAGACCGTGGGCTCGGGGCCCCAGCTCTTCCAGACCTTCACCGTGCACCGCAGCCCCGTCACCAAGATCATGCTCTCGGAGAAGCACCTCATCTCAGGTGGGCCTCGCTGTGCTGCCCCAGCTGCCTGTCTCCCTACAGGACGATGACCCAGATGGGAACGTGAGACCGAGGCATGGGGGTGTCCCCTGGGGAGAGAATTTTAACCTGGGCGGTAATTGCAGAAGTGGGAGAATGCTGTAAGGGGACCCATCCAGCCAAGAGTGAGCGATTTATCAGTTCTGCAAGCATCGACTGAGCACCTACTGTGTGCCCAGCACAGGGGGTAAGGTGATGGACAAGACAGGCCAAGTCCCTACCCCTGTGGAGCTGGTGTTCTGCTGGGGATGGCAGATGAGAAATAAATTAGAATAGAAGTCACCAAGAGGCATGATGAAGACCATGGATAAACACAGAGCTGTGTGAGCGGCTAGAGAGTGGTGGGGTCACTGGGGAAAGAGCTTTGAACTGAAATGAAGGAATGAGCAGTGCAGCATGGTGGGGACAAGCCTTCCAGCAGACAGAACAGGCATTGCAAAGGCTCTGAGCAGGGAGGATGATTGGTGCCCACCCCTGGAGTAGGGTGGGCAAGGGAGAGCGTGGAACTTTGTAAGCCACACAGAAGATTCTGTCCTTGACCCGGATTGGGATGGAATCTCAGGAAGGAGTGCTGCGAGCCGAGGAGGGCCTTGACCTGACACAGGTGTGCACAGGATCCCTCTGGCTGTGTGTGGGGATAGACTGAGGGGGCAGGATGGGAGCAGGGAGTCTAGATAGGAGGTGATGACAGGCAGGACCAGGGTGGGGACCGTGACAGGGTTGGGTGGAATAAGGCCCTGAAATGATTTTGGAGGCAGAGCCAGTAGGGTTTTTAACCATGTCGAGTTCTGGGGAAGAGCGAAATTGTCTGAAAGGGAAGAATTCAGAGGGGCCTGAATCCTGCCACCTTTGCAGGGGTCATCGTGGGGCTCAGGAGGGTTGGGCAGTGGGGATGCTGCGGCTGGCCTGACCTGCTGCTGCCCATGTGCTCCTCAGTCTGTGCCGACAACAACCATGTGCGCACGTGGTCCGTGACTCGCTTCCGAGGCATGATTTCCACCCAGCCCGGCTCCACCCCTCTCGCCTCCTTCAAGATCCTGGCACTGGAATCGGCCGATGGGCATGGTGGCTGCAGCACTGGCAACGACATCGGTGCCTACTAGCCCCTGGCCCCCTGCCCCATGCACCCTGCCTGACCCCTGGCCCTTCACCCGACCCACCCAGCTGACCTCCTTGACGTCCATTCACTCCCAGCTGCCCCACCCCACCATTGAATTCTGTTACCCCATCAATTCCTCTGACTGCCACCTGATCCAGGACCCCCACCCCACATCCCTGAACTCCGCTGACCGGTGGCTGACCCCCAATCTTCTTGGAGCTCGCCCAATTCCAGAAACCTGGGAATGGGGACGTAGGGTCCTGAGAGGGATTCATCCGTGGGGAAGGAGGCAGAGCCTTGGGGCCCAGAGTCGCAGGCTACCCAGGTGGCCCTGACTCCCACCCCCAACACTGTCCTGGCCCAGGCCCATACGGCGAGCGGGATGACCAGCAAGTGTTCATTCAGAAGGTGGTGCCAAGCGCCAGCCAGCTCTTTGTACGCCTTTCATCCACTGGTCAGCGGTGAGGACGGTCCCATCCAGCAGGGGGGCCAAGGTGGGGGGTGGCGGTGGTCAGAGGAAGAAGGCACGATACCAGCTGGGTCATGTCCTGGAGGCCAAAAGAGGGTCCTAGCCAAGGGCCATTGGAAGGAGCAAAGGCTAGGAAGGAGCATGAGGATCCTAGGTTTGGTGCCCCAAGGAATCAAAGGGATGACACATGGGGGTGGCAGTGAAGCTGGAGAAACCCCAGATGCCCATGCTGGATCCCAGGGTGGTCAGGCCCCAAGGTGGGGCAGGAGGCATGGGCACAGGCATTGGGGCCAGGGGGTGAGGACACAGGCACCTGTGGGGGCCTAGCGGAGAGGCTGGCTGCAGGCCTCTGAGGATTTTCTTGAGGAGGGACCCCCCCCCCCCCGAGGTTCCCAAGGTTGGAAATGACCAAATAGGACATCAGTGAAGCGCCCATGGTCTGGGGCTTGGAGCACTGGCTAGGGCATCAGTGGGGGGCGGGGCCTGTCGGTCGATCACGTGATTGTGGGAAGCACTGAGATCCCCTGAGCCTGCTGGGGGGCCGTGGCCACTGTGGGAGCTGGACCTGGAGTTGGACAGGAGTCCAAGAGCCCAGGGAGGAGGCTGGGGGTGGGGGTTGGGGTGTCCCTGGGAGAGACCCCACCAGAGGCTGAGGGGAGGTGCCCAGGATGACACACACAGGCCTTCCCTGAGCCAGGCCTTCCCTGAGCCGGGACCAGGGGACAGCAGATGTGGGGGAGCATCCCACTGGGGACATGTTGCGGGGTGCCGGGCAGGAGTGTGCCCTGGGGCAGGAGAGGGAAGCCTGTGGTGGTGGTTGCAGAGGCAGGACCCAAAGCCATGGCTGTGGGGTCTGCGGCCCGGGAAGGGTGTTGGGGTGACCCGGCTCCCCTCGGTCTCAGGGTGTGCTCCGTGCGCTCCGTGGACGGCTCCCCCACCACGGCGTTCACGGTGCTGGAGTGCGAGGGCTCCCGGCGGCTCGGCTCGCGGCCACGGCGTTACCTGCTCACCGGCCAGGCCAACGGCAGCCTGGCCATGTGGGACCTGACCACCGCCATGGACGGCCTCGGCCAGGCCCCCGGTACGCCCTGCCCGCCTCGGGGTCCCCCCTGCCCCCAACCCCTGCCCCTGCCCTCTGCGCCCTTCATCTGTCCCCCTGCCCCCCCCAGTCCCTTGCCCAGTGATCCTCGTCTTGACCCCCTGACCCCCTTCCTCGCCCCCCAGCCGGTGGCCTGACAGAGGAAGAGCTGATGGAGCAGCTGGAGCAGTGTGAGCTGGCCCCCCTGTCTTCCTCCAGGGGCTCCCTCCCCAGTCCCTCTCCCCGCACCTCCCTCACCAGGTAGGCACAACTCCACTTCCCCCTCTGTGCAATGGGAGAGGGGGCAGGATGTGGTTGCGGGGCTGGGGGTGCTGCTCGCCTGCCCGGGATGACCCACACCGACCCCCATCACCCCTCCTAGTCTTCACTCCAGCAACACCTCCCTGGCTGGCCGGCGTGGGAGCCCGAGCCCCCCACAGGCTGAGGCCCGGCGCCGCGGGGGAGGCAGCTTCGTGGAACGCTGCCAGGAACTGGTGCGGGGTGGGCCAGAGCCCCTTCGGCCGCCGACACCAGCCCCTCGGCCCCCCACGGGTCTCGGAGCTCCCCTCGTGCCCCCCAAGGTGAAGCTCAATGAAACTTCCTTCTGAACATAACTGCCATGGTGCCTTTGGATACCCAGGTCCTGGGGGTCTCTGGTGCCTCCCTGCTTCCTGTCAGAGCCCCGGATTCAGGGCCAGGGCCTCCTTGGAGTGGTCACTGTTACTAGGCCCCCACTGTCCCCTCTTGTGGAACCAAAGTCACCCTCGCCTAATAAAGTTCTCACTGCCAACACCTTGCTGACATTCTTAGAGGTTTTGGGGGACCCCCAGGGAAAGGGTAGGAAAGATGTGGGGACCAACCAGATGTCTGGCTGTAGATTCAGGAACATCTGGCTCTCGGTTCAAGCAAAGAAGGGGAACGGAATGATTTACCCCTGGCTTCAGGCATAGTTGGATCCAGGGATTCAAAAACTCTTCCAGAATGTCTTTCCATCTTCTGGGTTTGCCTGCCTCTGGGATGCATCATTCTCAGTCAGGTTTTCCCTTCTGGGTGCCAAGATGACTCCAGGTACCTCCTTAGCAACTTCTTTTTTTTTCTCTTTCTCTAGCAGCAGCAGCAAAAAATAATAATAATAATAATAATAATAAAAATCACATGACTGATTCTTAGTGGCTTGAATTTAGTCAGATGGCTGTCCCCTGAACCAATCACTGTAGCGCATGTGATGGAGGCCTTCCACTGTTCCAAGGGTCACCTGCCCTCACACGCCAGGAGGTGAAATCAGCCCCATGTTGACAGACTGGAGGAGTTTCTGGAAGGCGAATCAGGGTACTGTTACCACAAGCAGGGATGAATGGCTACCTGTCAACAGAGACACAGATGTTGGCTCTGTGATCACCACATCCTTAACATTTGTACCCTAAACTTCACCATGCCAAACACCTTGCCTACATCCCTGGCTGCCCAGTCTCATCCCTTTCTGTCTTTTCCTTGGGCCAATGAAGAGGAGAGAAAGAGGGCCAGACTAAAAACAAGGGGTCTTAGAATCTGTTCATTTGAGAATTCCAGGGTTTCCGGAATGCCAGGGTTTCTAACATAGTGGAAAGGGGTCCAGAATGTTAGGGAATCTAGAACACAGAACTATTCCAGAATGCTACTGGATGGATGACATTAAGGTTCTTTGCATTTCAAATAATCCAGACTGCAGAAGTTTCTTGACAAAAGGGCCTGGAAGTCAATGATTCTAGAACAGAGGAGTGTTCTAGAATATATGTGACTCTACATTAGTAGGAATATTTTGCATGCCAGAAATTCTGGAATGCTGAGAATTACAGGACACAGAAAGCAATCTGAAGTACTAGAATATCTAGAGCATAGGGTATTCTGGGGTGTCAGCTCCTCTAGATCACTAGAGGGTTTGCTTGCATTCCAAGAAATCCATAATGGCCGGGGGTCTGGATTGTCAGAGAATCCAGAACATAATTGGGAGATAAGGGATCCTAAAACATGAGTGTTCTGGAATACCTATGAATCTCCAGCTCTGGAAATATTTCTACATGCTAGGACATTCAGAACCCAGGGGATATTTGAATGTTAGGAAGTCTAGAACAGGGGATCCCTGGGTGGCTCAGCGGTTTGGCGCCTGCCTTTGGCCCAGGGCGCAATCCTGGAGTCCCGGGATCGAGTCCCGCGTCGGGCTCCCGGCCTGGAGCCTGCTTCTCCCTCCTCCTCTGCCTCTCTCTCTATCATAAATAAATAAAATAAATATTTTAAAAAAAAGGAAGTCTAGAACATAGGAGGGGGTGTCTGGGATGTCTGGGAATCTAGAATGTGGGATGTTTTATAATTCTCACAGATCTAAAATATTGAGATAGTTTTTCCTTGCCAGGGAATCCAGAACACTTGTGTTATTGGAATGCTGGTGATTCTGGAACTGAGAGAATGTCAGAAAATCTGGAACACTAAAGAGATTTGTCTGTTTGTTAAGTTAATACTGGTGGTAATACCCTGTGTGTGAGCACAGGATGGGAGGAAGCTTCCAGAATGCCACAGCTCTAGAACTCTGAGGGATTCTGAAGGGTTGAGATCAGAACAGGATCCAAAAGATGACATAGAAACGACCCTGGAAGATACTGGCACTGATGGGGAGAAATTGGGAGCTGGGGACTCCAAAGTGAAGGGGGATGGGAAGCCAATACCATCCCCGGAAGTTGTAGTGGTGAGCCAGAGGCTGTTGCCTAGCAACGAGCATTGAAGATGCCCCCGGATCCCTGGCAGAAAGGAGAAATTTCGGCAGCGCCCCCAGCAAATGCTCCAGCCACAGGGTAGGAGGTGAGGAGGAGGGCAATGGGGGTAGGGATGGGGGTGTCAGGACACGCTGTCCTGCAGGGCCATGTAAACCGGGTTGCGGGGGGCCTCACAAAAACAGGGATACAGAGCACATTCAGTGGGCAGCAGGCACTCCATATCATCAAGCTAGGACAGCCCACGAATGCCCGTGAGTGGGGCTTGAGTGTCATCGTTACTGCTCTAAGGGGCTGCATGTCCCTGGGTGGTGGGTGGGCCCAGATTCTAGGTGTCAGTGTGGGAGGGAGGCGTGGATTGCTGGAGGTGGCAGTAATAGTGTGAGTGTGGCTGTGTGAGTTACCCGATGATGCCTCTCTGTAACGGGGGAGGCTGAAGGGGTCGCCCATCCACCCTGCACACCCTCCACGGGAAGAAAGCGCAGGAGTAGGGGACGAGGATGAAGCTGGATCGGTTGATATTCTTAGCCTAGGGTGGGGCCCTATGGTCGGGGCAGGTGGCTTAGTATCCTGTGGGGGTGGAGCCTGTGATTTGCTGAGGGCGGAGCTAAGGATCCAGAACTGGAAGTCTTGAGATCCCTCACTCTGCCTCCAGGGATGGGGCCTGGGACCCGGAGGCGGGGCGAACACAAAGGGGTGGGGCTTGAAACCCCAGAGGCGGGGCGAACATGAAAGGGGTGGGGCCTGGAACCTGGAGGCCGGGCTAGCGTGAAAGGGCTGGGGCTTGGGATCCTAAGTAGGGGTCTGGACCGGCGTTCGCTGTGGAAAGGCGAGTGACCTGAAACTCAGAGAATCGTGCAAGTAGGAAGCCAGTTCTGAAGCTCAGGGGCGGTGACTTTGGGAGAAGTGCAATGGGAGAGGGGGCAGGATATGGTTTTAGGAGTCTGGAACTCCCTAAAGAGTGCAGGTGACCCCCTAAGGTAAGGGGGCCTCCCCCGTGGCTTGGCGCTCCCGAAGGATGGTAGAGGGCCCTACGCAGGGAGGGGACTGGAATTCCCTAAAGAGAGAGTCTGTAACTGTCAGTGGAGGGGTGCTGTTGGGAATCTTTAACGATTCTGGCTAGGGAAGGGGCGTCTGGTAAGCTCCAGGGGCAGCAGTGGATGGAGAGGAGTGTGAGAACAGCTCTTTGAGAACCCCCCCCCCCCCCCGGGAGCAAAGCCTGTGGGTCAGAGGCTACAGCCTTCTGAGGAGCAAACTTTTGCTAGTTGGACCCGGAACCCCTGAAGCATAGGCCCTCGAGAAGGGGAAATCCTTTGGGACGTTAGAGGCCCTCTAACGCCTGGGGCCTTAGAGGTGCCAGACCTGGGGCTTACTGTAGGATTAGCGCTCTTCCCCCAGAGTCCTGAGTCTCTTGCGTGAGAAGTGGATACCTCTAGAGGCTTCCAGCGTTTACACCAGTTGGGCAGCAAATTCTAATCAAATTCTCCCACAACGGTGAGCAAGGGATGAGGCCTGTGAGAGTCCAGTTCAGGGGACCCTGCCCGCTGCCTACGCATCCTTCCCAGCCGCGGGAGGGGTCCCAGCACCTCCACCCTCCGGCGTCTCCTTCCCACGTCGGTCCCCGACTCCCCGATCTACCCTCCGGCACCGAGACCTCCAGGCCCCGGCGCCCCCCGCCCGGCACCTGTCCCTCTAGCCCCTCCCCTGCCGCCTTCCGATTGGCCGCGCGGGCAGCGCCCCCTGGCGGCCCCGGGCTCTGATTGGCGGGAAGTTCGCAGCCGCTAGGACTGTGGAGAAAATGAGTCGGCCTCGGGCGGGGGCGGGAGGCGGGGCCGCGCCGAGCCGGACCCGCTGGACACACGGCCCGCCTGGAGCGGGACTCCACGCCGGACACGATGCGGCGGCCTGGCCCCAGCGGCCGCCGCCCCCTTCTGCTGGTGCTGCTGCTGCCGCTCTTCGCAGCCGCCGCCTCCGCTGCCAGCCCCAGCCCCAGCCCCGGCCCCAGCGAGGCCGTCGAGGTCGCGGGGATCCCGGGCCGCCGGGCCGGGTAAGCCCCGCTGCGACCCCTTCTTCCCTGTGCCCCCTCCACCCAGTAAGCCTGGTGGCCCGGAAGGACAAGGACTCGCGGGTTTAGGGGAATACGAACCCAGTGCTTCGGGGTAGGGATGGAAGAGCCAGAGCCCTCGGGTTTACTAGGACCCTCTATTTTTGCAGGGGTTAGAATCCGGGGAGTCCTGAAATTTTGAGGCGAGGGATTCGCCGCCGGTGTGGTAGATGGATAACATGGCCGCAGGGAATTCTAGGGTTTTTTTTGGGAGAAAGGTCCCAGCCTATATGGGGATGGGGCTTTGAGTTTTCCTACGCTGATAGATGGGTGGGGCCCTCCAGCTGGGATGGGGTTCCCAAGCTTCTTGGGTGCTTAAGGAGGAGGAGTATCGGAGGTTACGAAGGGATTCTATGGTGGGGCTGAGACGTCCTGGTTTTCTAGGGTTTGGGAATAGGCCTGGATGAATTAAAAGGGACACTTGGATTTTCCTAATGACTAAGGAAGACGTGGACTTCGGGCTTGATGGCGGAGGGGCTTGCAGGGGGTTGTGCGGGGGCGGGGGGTTCCTCAGATTTCATGAGGGCTGGGGATGCTCTGGTTTCCTAGAATTAGGATTCCAGGCTTGAATGAAGGACCAGTGATTTCGCGGCAAGAGATCCCAAATTTCCTATAGATTTGGGGGGTTATAGCTACCCTTCCTGTCTGCGGGTGACGAGTTCCAAGGAAGCAGTCTGCCCAGCACCCCCCCCGCCCCCCCCCCTGCGGCCCAGCGCTCCGTTACAAAGGCCCCGGGCTCCGCTCCCGCCTCGGTCTCTGCGAATGCGTTTAGTAACCCGAGCCGCGCCGGGGGCGGGGCCGGGAAGGGGTTAACCCGGAGAAAAGGCGGGAGGGAATACGGTAAGATCGGGGGTCCCGGGGGCTCCCATCCGGGCAGCCTCCCCTCCCACTGGGCCCCACCCGTCTGGAAAGAGTCCAGGCGCCCGACGTCCCCTCCGCAGCATCTCCCCACTGCCCTTCTCTCGGGGCCAGAGCGCGCGTCCTCGTCCCTCGCCCCCCTTAGCCTGCGGATAATGGATTTGTCTGGGGGGCCCCCTCGTTGCGACGCACTTGCGCTGGAGCTGAGGACTCCGCTCTCCAGAATCTGAGACCCTCTGGGCGCGGAGATTTCTCGAAGAACGACTCCTTCCTCCTGGTCAGGCGGGGAACTGAGGCCCAAAGACCAGGAGATGCTGGCTCCAGGACGCAGCGCGTGGAAGGGCAGGAACGGGCTAGACCTCAGGCCTTGGGATTCCCAGTTCTGGGCTGTGGCTCCTTCGGTATCCCCCTCCACCTCAGCACCCTGCTGGACCCACAGTCAAAAGAGGACCTCCCTCCCCAGCTGCTGAGGCCTGTGGAAGTGGCGCCACCTGCCGGCCACGCTCGGGATGACGGCTGAGTCAAGGACAGGGACGTGCGGGGAGGGCGGGTTCTAGATTCCCAGACAGTCGGGGCTTGGAAATGCGCTTAGAAATCCTCTTTGCGTCTTTAAAAAAAAAAAAAAAAAAAAAAAAAAAGCCGTTTAAAGAAAGACTTTAAGATGCCCTTACCAATAAGACTTTACCACTAAACACCAGTAAATAAATAAAAGTAGGGTTGCTGTGACCTTCATCCCCAGAGAGTCTAAGCCAATTTGCCTCTCACTGTTTAGATGGGGAAACTGAGGCATCCAGCTTAGCGCCTCCGATTGATCAAACATCCATTTCGAGTGCTCCCAAGCCTTCTCTTGGCTCTCCCACCCCTACCCCCCATTGCCCTCTTTGGGGAGTCCTAGGGGGCTAGGGGCCTGAGTGACTTCCACCCCTGTTTATAGTCTTGCTGTTTGTCGGTGCTGCCCAGGCCGATCGCCCAGGAGAAGTCGCTGCTTCAGAGGTGGGTTCTTCTAGGTGGGGTACGGGTAGGGAGTGAGAGAGGGTAAGAGCAGAGGGGTCGGGCTCCCTTCCTCACGCCTCATCCCAGCTGGAATGCCAGATGCACTTGGTGGAAAGACAGACTCAGTCCCTTCCTTCTCCACTTAGTCCCTGGCTGTCTCCGAAGCCTCCTGCAGGGTCGAGAGCTGCCCGCCCGAAAAGTGTGCCGGCCCACAGCAGTGCCTGACCTCAGTGCCCCTGGTGGTGCCGAGCCCCAGCCCCAGTGTGAGGAAGAGACAGGTGTCCCTCAACTGGCAGCCACTGACGTGAGTGTGCGATCCCTCCCCTACCAGACGCGCAGGAGCTCCCAGCTCTGCCTCCGTCCCGCACACCTTTCTCTCTGCTCCCTGCGTCTCCTCCCTTCTTCTCTATCTGTGTCTCTCAACTTCTATCTCTGTTTCTACGTCTCCTTTGCATGCCTATCCCATCCTCTGGCTTTTCCGTCTCCATCTCTCTGCCCTCTCTCCATGTCCCCTCCCTGTATTTGTTCTTTGCCATTTCTGTCTGTTTCTCCCATCATTACCTGTCTCTAGTCCTCTGTGTCTCTCTTTTTCTCTTTCTCTCCCTTCCTCATCTGTTTCTCCCCCATCTTTGTCTCTGTTTCTCCCAAGCCTGTGAAGAACCCTCAAGGTCTGGCCCCCGGAAAGGGATTGGGAGGAGGGAGGGGGTGTTGGGAGAGCTGCTACCGGGAGATCCCCTGGCAGGGAAGGGCCCTTCTAGCTGCGGTGGGCGTGGGGGGAGGGGGCGTCCGTCTAACCGCATTTGTCTCCTCGGTCCTCTGCTCCCCAGGCTGCAGGAGGCCCGAGCTCTGCTGAGACGCAGGCGGCCCCGCGGGCCGGGGGGCCGGGCACTGCTGAGGAGGAGGCCCCCACAGCGCGCCCCTGCCGGCCAGACCCGGGGTAAGAACATCCGCCTTTCCTCTGCCGGGGGGCAGGGGGTGGGTTCCGGGCCAGATAAAGCCGTCTGGTTCCCACGGTCCAGCCGCCGCCTAGCTGCCCCCCGTTGTAGTTCAGCCCACCCCCCAGCCCCTCAGGACACGGACCCTCTAGGGACCCTGGCGTCCGGCCGCGAGAGGTGAGCCCGGGACAGGGCCAGACGCCGGCCAGAGGCGCTGACCCGCGGGGGTGTGGCCGGGAAGCCAGGCGTCCGGGCTCCCTGCGGCCGAAGAGGGGGGCGCTGTCCCGGCAGAGAGCGCAGCCGAACTAGCCCAGACAACAAAAGCGATTGTGCGGGTTGGCGCCTGCCCGGTCACCGAATGCCCAAAATTGCGGGGCGGCTGGGAGCCAAAGGCCTCCCCCTGCTTCCCCGACCCTCCCCCTGCCCTCCTCCCACTCCAGCTCTCGGCCCCTGGGTTAGCACACCCCCTAGTCTCCACCACCCTCTAAAGTCCCCCTCCTGCTGTGGCCTTCAGCCCAGATGTGTCCCCTTCTCCCTAAAGTCTTCCAGATGTGGGCATCCGGCCAGATGTGAGGACCCCCGCCCACAGCCTCAATCCGCCGTTTGCTCTTATCCAATTCTGACTTCTCCTACCAGGTGTGGGGGGTCCTGGCCAGATGTGACTGCATCCCCAATTGTGCCCCCGCCCCAGCGTCCTGCCCACAATTCAGACCCCCAATTCCTTCATGGGCCCAGGTGCACCGACCCTTCTCTCCCCCAGATGTGCCACCTGGCCGCCCAGATGTGCATGACAGCCCCCTATCCAGACGAAGCGTCCTTCTCTGTGTCTAGGGCGGTGGAGAATCAGCCTTTACCGGCCTCCCCAAATGTGGCCCCCACTCCTCTTTCCTCTTTATGGAGTCAGCCCCGTCTGGGGGGAAACCGGCCCGCCCCCACCTGTTCCCTTCCCCGCTGCTCCCCTGCGGGCCCCATTCACTTGTTGGTGCGAGGCGGGGGCAGACGGGGCGCCCCCCTCCCCCCTGCGAGTCTAGCGCCCAGCCTGCGCGCCTCTGGCTGCGCGCCCAGCCCCACGCGCCCCCGCGCGGCCGCCGGGGAGGGAGTGGTGGGGAGGGGGGGCCTGAGCGGGGGCGCGGCCGCCCTCCCCCGCAGGCGGGCGGGCGCGGCCGGGCCCCTCGGGCGGGCTGGGGCGGCGGCGCGGCGGAGCGCGGCGCTGCAGCCATGGCGGGCGGCGCGCGGGTGTCGCTATTGGTGCTGCTGGCGCTGCTCGGGCCGCAGCCCGTGCTGGGCCGGCCCCGAGAGCGCCTCCGCGTGCGCTTCACCCCGGCCGTGTGCGGCCTGCGCTGCGTCCATGGGCCAACCGGCTCCCGCTGTACCCCGACCTGCGCGCCCCGCAACGCCACCAGCGTGGACAGCGGCGCGCCCGGCGGGGCGGCCCCGGGGGGACCCGGCTTCCGCGCCTGTGAGTGCGGGGTGGTGGTCCCGAGGGAGGGGCTCCCCGGGGGAGGAGGGTCCCCGGGGACGGGAGAGACAGTCCCCCGGGGAGAGGGAGCCCAGATGCGGTGTGCAGGAGTGCTGGGGAATCCCTGGGGTATTTAAGGCAGGGGGACTTCAATTCCTGGCTTTGGGGGTTGAGTCCTGAGGGCCCCGATTTTGCAAGCGACGAGGCTTCTCAGTGACCTGTGGCGTCCCACGTGAGGGGATTGGGGCCGGCTTTCATGCCTCTGAGTCCAAGTGGGAGATACCAGAGTGGAGGGACCGGGAGCTCTGGCGAAGGGGACCCCAATTCTGAGATTGTAAGGAGTCCCTGGAGACCAAGGGAGACTTTCAGGGCCCCGAGGGGTGTCCCAGTTTCTGTATCTTGGGTGGGAGGGATTAGGAAAGCCCAGGATGAGAGTGCCTGTGAGGAGGGGGATTGGGGTGAGAAAAGTGGATCCCAAGAGCTGAGCGGGAAGGGGTCCCTAGGAGGGTCTCTGCAGGCCCCTGAGTTGCAAAGGTCGCACGTGGGAGAGAAATCCAGATAGGAGGCCTAGGGGGAGGGGCGCCCCCTGGGGGCCGAGGGTACAGGAGGGTGCGCACCAGGCACCCCTGCAGTAGGGAGCCCCCCGCGGGCTCAGGTGAGGTGGGGAGGGTGGGCCACCTGTTGGCCCCAGGGTGCAGGGATGGGCGGGCCCTCCGGGTCGGGGCCTACCTGCCCCCAACCCCAGAGGCCCTCTGGAGTGGGGAGTGGGGGCCCCTGGCTCTGAGAACTCGCCCAGCCTGGCCCCCAGCCAATCCAGCCCTGGCCGGCGTGAGCTCATCTCCCGCCTGAGCCCCCGCCCGCTGCCACTCCCTCTCTCCTCCCCTCCCTCCCTCCTTCCTACACTCCCTCCCGGCCCAGCCCCAACGCGCCCGTGCCAGGCGCCGTGCCCAGGCGGGTGCCAAGCCCCTGGAGGCACAGGAGGGGACTGTGGAGGAGGGTTGACCCCGGCAGGACCCCGATGTCCTCAGCTCCTTATTCATCCAGAGGCGTGGGGCATGGAGTTGGCTGTGCCCAAGTAGCGATCCGTCGCGGGTGTGGGAGCCCCAAGGGAGCTGGGTGGGGGGCCGGCAGTCAGACCGAGAGAAGGTGGAGAAATGCCCGTGGAGGCTGAGAAATGCCCTGAGACCTAGCTGGATTACCCTGACCGCCGGCAGAGACCCTTCCTATTTTGGAATCCTGACTCCTAGTTAAGCCTCTCCTGCTACTCAATTAAGGACCCTTATTAGGACACTCTGGAGTCCTGGCCTGACTCCCCTAAGTAGGGGAGCCCAGAATCTCAGCCATCAGACCCTAAGCCTCCTCCCCACCCCTATCAACAGACTCCAGAGACCAGCCCCTCCAGTGAAGTTCCCTCCCATTCTTCTGATGTAATCCCCCCAAACTGTGCCCCTCACCAGAGAACTCTGTAGTATTGTCCCTCAGCTACTCCTCCCTACTTTCCAGAGAAACCCCAGATTACAAACCCTATATAGTGATAACTCCCCTCCCTAGCTGAATTCTCTTTCCACAAAAGACTACCATTCTCTTATATTTCCAACTGAGTGCCATCAGATTCCTGATTCCTGTCTTTCCAAGCCTTGCTTTTCCAGCTGACCCCCTCCCCAGGAACTTCTGATTTATCTATCTTCAGAGAAGCCCAGAGTTGGTCTTGATCAGCTGATTCTCACAAGAAGACTCTCCAGACACTGTGCTCCCCCTACGTAGCCATTAATCCAAAGACTCGAGCACCTAATCCCTTAGCCTGGGAGGGGACGGGGATCCACAGTATCCTAGAATCTTCCCAGAGGATTGAGGCTCTTGTGTGCTGGGGACTCCCAGGGAAACCCATTTCTCCACCTAAGCCCTGTTCTCAGCACCTTCGATCTAGCTGTCCCCTAGAAGGCACTAGAGTCCTGTTTTCTAGGTAACTCTCCCCAAAATAATTTAGCAGACTTCTGTTGAAAGGGAGCTTCGGTTTCCTGTGAGCTAGGCTCTCTTTCCATTCTAGAAACCTTGAGCCCTCTTTGAATCCCAGAGTACTGCACTCTATGTGATCTCCTTCCAGGAGTCCAGTCCCTTCACCCTTCTAAACTGAAGGGGCTCCCTCTATGCTTTCCCTCTCTCCAGTGTGTGGCTCAGAATCCCACACACGCCTTCCTGGACGGCCCCAGCCGCCTGCCCCCTTCCTCCCCTCCGCACAGCTGTCTCCAGCTGTTCCCTGCAGCCCCGGGGGAGAGAGGGAGGGGGTGCCCTCGCAGGATACGTCCGGCCTTCTTTGGCTCAGAGGGCTCGGGGCTCCCCAAGGGTCCGGAATGCGGAGCCGCCGCCCTACCCCCGCCGCACCCCTCTCTTTGTTTACCCCGCCGCACAGCTGGCAGTGCCCCGCCCAGAGGTGGCCGGGGGCCCAGCGAGGGCGCGCAGCGGGGAGAGGAGGCGCGTTCCCGTCGCGGCCCCGCCCCGGGGCTACAGGAGGCGGGAAGGCAGGGCTGGAGCTCCGCAGCCGGAGTCGGAGCGGAGGTGGGCGGAGACAAAGCGCGGTGGGTGGAGCCAGGGCACCCGGAGAGCCAAGGAGGTGGGGCCGGAGGAGCGCCCGCCGGGGGGTGGGGGGGGGATCCGCGTGAGGGAAGGAAGGTGGGCGGGGCTAAAGGCGCAGGTTAAACACCTTGATAGGCGAGGTTTAGAATCCGGCGGATAGAGGGTACCGTGCGCGAGGACCTCAGCAGGGGGACGCACAACTAGGGGGCAGAGCTTGAGTGTCGCGGACCCGGCCAGACGGGGATGTGCGTGTACCTAGAACGGTAAAGAGACAGAGCTGGGAGAGGGGAGTGGTGCCCGGGGCGGGGCGGGGGGCAAAATGTCGATTTAGTCCATGGAAGAGACCAGCGCCGGGTCTGCGTAGCTAGAACAGCATGCGACCCAGCCAGATGATAGATGGGCGGGGCTAGATGCTAAGGAAAGAGCTAGAGTGGTCGGGCTGAGCCAATGGGCGGAGACAGCGCCGTCGGGGTGGGGCTGGAACGCCTGGACTCGGCCTCGAAGTGGGACGGGGAGGAAGGGCGGAGCGACCTGAAAGTGAATGAAGAGCCCGAGGGCGTAGTGAGCGGACCCAGGGGGCGGAGCTATACCGGAGGGCTGTACGACAGGACCCTGCCAATGCAGGTGTCCAGGGTTGGCGGGGGTGACACAAGACGGCTCAAGGCGGAGCGACTTACAGGGAGGCGATACTTGTATAACGTTAGGGTCTGAGCTAGCCTCTCTCTCCCCCCAGTCCTGTGTCCCTTGATCTGTCACAACGGCGGGGTGTGCGTGAAGCCTGACCGCTGCCTCTGTCCCCCGGACTTCGCTGGCAAGTTCTGCCAGCTGCATTCCTCGGGCGCCCGGCCACCGGCCCCGGCCATGCCAGGCCTCACCCGCTCGGTGTACACCATGCCACTGGCCAACCACCGCGACGACGAGCACGGTGAGGAGAGTGCGGCCGGGGTCCCCTCTGACCCATCTTTCCACTATCTCGCTGTTTCTCCGACCCTCATCTTTCCTGCCTTCCCCTGGGTACCCTTCTCCCTTGCGCCCTTCCCCCATTCCTAGTCCCAGTCCGTAAGGACCCGTGTAGACACGCCTCTGCCCTGCCGTGCCTCCCTCCAGGCGTGGCGTCCATGGTGAGCGTCCACGTGGAGCACCCGCAGGAGGCGTCCGTGGTGGTGCACCAGGTGGAGCGCGTGTCGGGCTCCTGGGAGGAGGCGGACGCCGCGGCGGTGGCGCGGGCGGAGGCGGCGGCGCGGGCGGAGGCGGCGGCGCCCTACACGGTGCTGGCCCAGAGCGCGCCGCGCGAGGACAGCTATTCGGATGCCTCCGGCTTCGGTTACTGCTTTCGGGAGCTGCGCGGAGGCGAAGTGAGTCGAGGCGGGTGGGGAGGGGCCCCGGAGCGTGCCACCACGCGGGGGCGCGCTCACCCAACGCTTCTCCGCAGTGTGCGTCCCCGCTGCCCGGGCTCCGGACTCAGGAGGTGTGCTGCCGAGGGGCAGGCTTGGCCTGGGGCGTGCACGACTGTCAGTCCTGTTCGGAGCACCTGGGTAAGCCCCAGGACGTCCCTGAGGTGCTCGGAGCTGGGGAGAGGTGATAACCCCGTGGCTCCTGGCACCCGGCCCGTAGACCAACCGTGTTCGCAGGTTCTAGCCACACCTACCCCGTTGTGGGGATCATTTCCACTCTGGAGCTATCCATGCCGCTCTGGGACCGCCCACTCTACTTTCGGACTTGGCTACTCTGTTCTCACCCCACCATTACGCCCAGACCCTACTCGTGCGTTTCCGGAACCTCCCACTTTGCCTTCTCTCCCACCGCCTAAGGTTCCTCCTGCACTCAAGCCACACCCAACATCTTTTAATCTCTCCCATCCCTCTTTTGTCCCCACCCATCTATTGTCCGCTCCGCCCGCCCCTGGCCCACCCCTCTCTTCTCTCTGCAGGGATTTCCGACCGAGTAGGGACCCCAGATGGACCGTGTCCAACCGGCTTTGAAAGGGTTAATGGGTCCTGCCAAGGTGAGGGGGTGGCAGGAGTGGGAAGGGCTCGCTTGGCTTTGCCCGCTGGGCTGGCAGAGAGCTCATCCCTGACGCCCCTGAGACCACTGCGTTCCTCACAGATGTGGATGAATGCGCGACCGGCGGACGTTGCCAGCACGGGGAGTGTGCGAACACGCACGGCGGGTACACCTGCGTGTGCCCCGACGGCTTCCTGCACGACTCCTCCCGCAGCAGCTGCATCTGTGAGCCACTGGGAGGGGGCCGAGGCTGGATCCCGCGTCTGCGCCCCCAGCCCTCAGGCCCATTCCAGAGCATCCCTGGGCCTTAATTCCCTAAGACTCCCCAGATCCTCCCAGATTTCCCCCCATCACTCTTATTAGACCCCCCTCAGAACGTCTCAGACTGACACACCCTCAGACTCCCTAGTCCTGCTTCGGTCCCTCTAAGAACGCTTCAAACTTTTAGATCTTTATCCCTTCAGATCTTCTTTCTTCAACTCTTCTCAGACCCCCGAATCTCTTCAACTCCCTCGACCACCAGACCTTCTGCAGACCCTAAGATCCTTCCCAGAATTCTCTCATTCCCTTCTCAGGCCCCAAACCTTTCTCAGACCTCCAGACCCCTCACCTCTCCTTCAGACCCTCTCCGACCTCTTCCGAATGGCTTTTACACCCACCAAGACCCCCCCCGCCCCGCCCCGGGACCATCCTCCGGTCTCCCAGATCCCCTAGTTCCGTCACACTCCCAAGGCCGCCCTGAATAATCGACTCCCCCACCCCCAGCCCAGCACGTGATCTCAGAGGCCAAAGGGCCCTGCTTCCGCGTGCTCCGCGACGGTGGCTGCTCGCTGCCCATTTTGCGCAACATCACCAAGCAGATCTGCTGCTGTAGCCGCGTGGGCAAAGCCTGGGGTCGAGGCTGCCAGCTCTGCCCACCCTTCGGCTCAGGTGAGCGCCCCCTGCCTGGTCTATCTCTAGACTCGACTGCCGCGGCGCCCGCTCTAGGCCCCGCCCCCGGGCCGCGGGACTCCAGGCCCTCAAACCAGACTGGGCCCTAGCCTTGGCCACGCCCCCAGCCCGAGACGCTCAGGCCGCCTCCGGCCCGGCCCACCCCACCTTTGGCCACGCCCACCGAGACACACCCCCTGAGTCGCCATCCGCCTTGACTACCGCTAGCCCTTGAGAGACGCTGCCTGCCCAATCTTGTCTCCCAGCTTTGGCCAAGTCTGGAGTTCCTGAGACCCTGCCTTCAGCTTAGGCTCCTTCTTGGGCACCACCCCAGATGCCCCCCTTTCCTGAGACACTTCCCTGGCAGTCCAACTTCTGCCTAACACTAGACCCTTCAACAGACTAAACCACACCCACCCTCAACGCCTGTCCCTATCCTTATCCCTACCCAAATTAGGAAAAACACCCTTGGTCCCCCCCTTAGCCTTTAGCCCATTCTTTGGCCGGGGTACTACCTCAAGCCAGAGTCCAACCCAAACCTCTGACCCACACCCAAAGTCAAGCCCTGCTCCCCAGTCAAAGCCAGATTCTAGACTCCTCTTCTCTCATTGCCTCCTGCTTTCTCTCATTCTCTCTGCTTCTCTCCCTCCCTTTCTCGTTCCCAGAGGGTTTTCGAGAGATCTGCCCTGCTGGCCCTGGCTACCACTACTCAGCCTCTGACCTCCGCTACAACACCAGGCCCCTGGGCCAGGAGCCACCCCGAGTGTCCCTCAGCCACCGGGCTCCACCCTCCACCCCTAGGCCACCCACAGGTGAGCTGGCTTCTGGAGGAGGATATGTCATCTCCAAGGGGCTGGCCTAGCCTTATAAGGAAAAGAGGAGAGAGGAGGGGGGACACCCAAATCCAGGTCTCTGTTCACTGATACCTCTTCTTTGCCAGGCTTTCTGCCCACCCATCGTCCAGAACCCCCACCTGAGCCCAGGCCGGGCCCTGAGCTTCCCCTGCCCAGCATCCCTGCCTGGTCTGGTCCTGAGATCTCTGAATCAGGTGCAGTAGAGGGAATCATGGGCATTGGTGGAGGTATTACAGGTGGGGATTCTAGGAGGTAGCTCCAAGGTGAAGATTCCAGGATAGGGATGTTAAGGAATGAGTGGGAAGAGAGAAAAGTTTGGAGAGCCAAGTGTTGGGTAACATTAGGAGCTGATGTCAGGAGGCCTGGGTTCAAGTTCTCTGTCAATTGGGCAAGTCATTTAACCTCTCTGAACCTCAGTTTCCTCATTTGTAAAATGAGGATCATTGTGAGGATTCGTCGAACCATCTCTGAAGACTCTGCCACTTAGTAAGTGCACAGTTAATGTTAGACAATTTTCATGCAGAGGATACTAAGACTATATCTCGGGCAGATGGTTGGAGAGCAAAATAATCAGAAGTAGAGACTTTGGGGTGGCCATAAAGGGAATTCAGGTGGAGCATCTGATGAGTACATCCCAGAATAAAGGAAAGGAGGATCAGACTGGGCTGGGGGGTGGGGGACATCCATAAGGGTGTCTTAGGCAGAGGGGATTGTACTGGGATGAAAGGGACAGAGGATTCAGAGATGGGGGAACCCTGGCTGTCTGGACCCCCCAGGTACTTCTGCGGGCGTGTGTCAGCGCAGTCCCCAGGTCTGCGGCCCGGGACGCTGCATCCCACGGCCCAGTGGCTACACCTGCGCGTGCGACTCTGGCTTCCGACTCAGCCCGCAGGGCACACACTGCATCGGTGAGCCTGGCAGAGGGGGTGGGCGGAGGCGGGGCGGTCGGGGGGGCTTTGCCAGTCACCTCCTGACCGGCCCCCTCCGTGCCCTCAGACGTGGACGAATGTCGCCGCGTGCCCCCGCCCTGTGCCCCCGGGCGCTGTGAAAACACGCCGGGAAGCTTCCGTTGCGTGTGCGGCCAGGGCTTCCGAGCGGGCCTGCGGGCTTCGGAGTGCCTGGGTGAGAAGTCCGGCCCCGCAGCTGCGGGCCCCACCCCTGCCCCGGTCCGGCTCCAGCAGCACACCCCCCCCCCCCCCCCCGGCTTCCCCGCGCCCCTGCTCCCGCCCCGAGACCTGCTCCCGCTCTCCCTTCGGCCCCACCACTGTCTCTGCCGCGCCCGCCAGCGCCTCCCGTCGGGGCGCGTCCCCGCTGCATCCACCGCCCGGCTGCTCTCGGCCCGGGCTCGGCTCCGCTCCTCCCCTGGCCCCGCCTCCTCCGTATTCGGGACCGGCTCCCGCGCTCCCCAGGCACCGCCCGGGTCCTACGGTCCTACCCAGGCCGCGACCTCTCACCTGACCGCGCGCGACCCCAGATCCCGCCCCGCCGCGCCCGAGCCCCGTCCTCACCCCGCACCGCCCCTTCCCTTGCTCCTGCCTTCCTTTTGTTCGGTCCGCGTAGCTGCCCTTCCCGCCCTGCCCCTGCCCAGGTCCTGCCCTCCCCAGATTGACCCCCTCGCGGTCCTCTCCCCGCCTCCGCCCTGGCCGAGTCCCCAGTCCTCGTCGGGTCCTCCTCTTTCACCTGCCCGCCCTCCAGCCCTCCCTCCGGCCCTCCCGCCTACGCCTTAAACCTACCCGCTCTGGGCCCTCCTACTGCCCCTGGCTCCCGCCCCAGTCTGGCCCGGGCCCGAGTTTGGCTCCACCCCCGCCTCCCCACCTCCCATCCTCCCTGAGTCCGCCGAGGGCGGGCGTGGAGGGGAGTGAGGGGGAGTGTCTGCCCCAGTCTCACCCTCCGGGTTGGTGCCTGCAGACGTGGACGAGTGCCACCGCGTGCCCCCGCCGTGTGACCGCGGGCGGTGCGAGAACACGCCGGGCAGCTTCCTGTGCGTGTGCCCCGCTGGGTACCAGGCTGCAGCCCCACGGAGCCGGCTGCCAGGGTGAGGAACTGGGAGAGACAGAGGGGAGGGGTTTGGGGGAGTAGGGGAAAGCGGCAGTGAGGAGGGGTGGAGAGACTGAGCAATGAGGCAGGGGGAGGCTGATTGCTGGGAGAGGAGGGGGGGCGCCACAGGTTCTAAGAACCAGACACACAGCCTGATGGTCGTAGAGACCGAGTGACAGGGGGATGGAGAGGCCAAGTGATGGGAAACAGAAAAGCTGAGTCATGGAGGATGGAGCTGTCAGTTACGGAGAACAGGAGAACAGTGCGGAAAGAGGCCGATTGATGGGGACTAGCGTTCCAGGAGGCCAACTGGAAGCTTAGGGATTGAGGAGGTGGAGGGATGGATGGCACGTTTGAATAATGGGGAAGGGGGGGTGTTGAATGAGGCAGACAAGGAGGCCGAGTGATGGGGACAGGGAGGCAGAATGATGAGGAGGGGAAGTCAAAGTGATGGAGGTCAGGGAGGCGAAGCAGAGGACAGGGGTGTGGGGCAGCATAAACGTGTGACTCTGGGCCCCTTGCCCCGGGCAGATGTGGACGAGTGCACGCAGAGCCCAGGCCTTTGTGGCAGAGGGGTCTGTGAGAACCTGTCCGGCTCTTTCCGCTGTGTTTGCCCGGCTGGCTTCCGGGGCTCGGCGTGTGAAGAAGATGTGGATGAGTGTGCCCAAGAGCCACCGCCCTGTGGGCCAGGCCGCTGTGACAACACGGCTGGCTCCTTCCACTGTGCCTGCCCGGCTGGCTTCCGCTCCCGAGGGCCGGGGGCCCCGTGCCAAGGTGAGGGTACTGAGTCTAAGCTCATGCCATCCCCATTGGCTGTGGGGATGGGAGAGGGACATGGCTGGGGGGCAGAGAGACAGGGTGATGGGACTGGCAGAGGCAGAGGAGTGGAGGTACTGAGAGGGTGGGGAGGGTCTGACTCCAGAGTCTTCTCGCCTTTCTCCACCTATGAGGATGCTCTCCATTCTGCATTCCTTTTGGAATGATATTCTTGTGCTCATGGCAGCCCGGGGTGGGGGACAACTCTGAGCTGGGGAGGGCAACGTGCAGGAGGTGGTACCCTAGCTTCACCCTGGCAGCTGGACAGACCATTAGTGGGGGAACAGAGAAGGAGTCTGTACTCCCGGGAGGTGGGATGAGCCTGGCCCAAGAGACTGCCTCCAGACTGGAATGTTGGGGTAGATGGTGATAGCAGTGGGGATGATTGGGTCCAGGCCCCTTTCTCAGCCCCACTGGTTCCCTCTTCCCCAGATGTGGATGAGTGTGCCCGAACCCCCCCGCCCTGCGCCTATGGCCGGTGTGAGAACACAGAAGGTGGCTTCCAGTGCGTCTGCCCCACAGGCTTCCAACCCAACGCGGCTGGCTCCGAGTGCGAGGGTGAGGCCGGGGAGGGAGGGAGGAGTGTGGATGGGTGAGGGAGGCTTTGGGCTGCTCCTTCAAAGCCACCTTTTCCCCTGCTCCCCAGATGTGGATGAGTGTGAGAATCACCTGGCATGTCCTGGGCAGGAGTGTGTGAACTCGCCCGGCTCCTTCCAGTGCAGGGCCTGTCCTGCTGGCCACCACCTGCAGCATGGCCGGTGCACTGGTGAGACCAAGCCCTGGCTATGACCTTAGACCCGCATCATGACCCCTGACCTGGCCCTCAATCCCCTGGACCATGACCCCCAGCATCTGACTGTGACTCGACTTAGATTATGGGTCCATGACCCATATTGCAATCCCTAATCTGGACCTTGAATCTTGACCCTGAATGTGACTTCTGATTCTGTGACCCTCAACTTGACAGTGACATTTGACCCTATTTCTCCTGCTGATAAACCCTCCCCACAACCCTGAAAGCAGTTGTAAACCTTCTGATCCTAACTGTCCCTTGACCTTGAATGTGACCTGTGACCCCTGAACCTGACTGACATTTGACCTAGCCATAATTCCTCCTATAACCCCTGACTCTCTGTGACCTTTGATCCTGTCTCTCTCACTGCCCCTGCCCATTCTCAGAATAACCATCTCTGGGGCCTGAGTGGGTTCATGACCCCTGGCCCTGACCCCCAACTTGAGGCAGAATTCTGGACCCTGTTACCCATGACCCAAATTGGCCTCAGATGCCAGTCATCGACTCTAATCATTCTCCTGATTCGGCAGAATGCCACAATATCCTGGTTTATAACACCTGACCTGTTACCCTGATTAATTTCTGACCCCAGTGCCTAGTCCAGAGGCCCTTCACTGATTCCAGGATCCTGGCATAGGGAGTTCCCAGAAATCCGGACCCACAGGACACCCAGTTATGGTCCCTAGAATCAGGGACTCTTGGTCTCCCCCACTCACTTCTGCCACGGAGCCCAATATCCAACCCAAGACACTACCCACTCACTTCTCCAGACCCCTCAGCCCCAGGGGAGAATCCTTGCCGTGTCCCTAGACCGGACCCCTTCTGAAAGCCCGGTACCCACAGATGTGGACGAGTGCAGTTCGGGTGCCTCTTGCGGCCCCCATGGCCACTGCATCAACACGGAGGGCTCCTTCCGCTGCAGCTGTGCACCGGGCTATCGGGCGCCGGCGGGTCGGCCTGGGCCCTGCGCAGGTGAGCAGGAGGGGAGAGGTGGGCAGGGCGGGGTGGGGGTCGGGGAGCCTGGGAGTGGGGTCTGGGTTCTCGGGCAGAGCCTGCTGGGGTGATGGAAGCGAGACCAACAGGCTATGGGTGGGGCTTGCGGGCGGAGCTGCCCTTTGGGCGACGACCCCGACCACTCCTGCACCCTAGACGTGAACGAGTGCCTGGAGGGCGATTTCTGTTTCCCCCACGGCGAGTGCCTCAACACCGACGGCTCCTTTGCCTGCACCTGCGCCCCGGGCTACCGGCCCGGACCCCGCGGAGCCTCTTGCCTCGGTCGGTACCCGAGCTGGGCCTGGAGCGGGAAAGCGTGGGCTTACCCCAAGAAAATCCGGACTGGGAGAGGGCGGCGGGCGGAGTCTGAATTCTTGGACGGAGGTCTCAAAGCCACGGGGTCTAAGCCGGGCTGGTGGAGCCTCCTGGCGGCGGCCGGGGAGGGGCGGGGCCTGGGCCGCCTGGGGCGGGGCTTGAGGGGAAGGCGGGGCCTGCGGTGGGCGGGGAAACGGGGGGCGGCCTCAGCCAGGGGGCGGGAGGGGGAGGGGGCGGGGGAGGGCGGCGGAGGGGCTCGGCCTGCAAGGCTGAGCGGCGGCGGGGCACCGCGGTCTCGGACGCTGTCCCGCAGACGTGGACGAGTGCAGCGAGGAGGACCTCTGCCAGAGCGGCATCTGTACCAACACCGACGGCTCCTTCGAGTGCGTCTGTCCTCCGGGACATCGCGCCGGCCCCGACCTGGCCTCCTGCCTCGGTGAGGCCCCCGCCGCGGGATCCCTGCCCTCGGCCTCCCCTTCTCTCGCACTCATCTGCCCTCCGCTGCCTGCCCCCTTCCCCCCTTCCGACTCTCCACTCCCTTCCTTAACTCCCTCAACTTGTTCTCCTTTGCCTCCCAGCCTCCCCGGCTTCCCCCATTTGACTGCTCTGCCTCCTTCCTCAGACGTGGACGAATGTCGCGAGCGGGGCCCGGCCCTGTGCGGCTCCCAGCGTTGTGAGAATTCCCCCGGCTCCTACCGCTGTGTCCGAGACTGCGAGCCCGGCTACCACGCGGGCCCCGAGGGCACCTGTGACGGTGAGACTCCTCTCCTCCCTCACCCCTGCCCCTGGGACAAGTGGCTGGAGTCAGCTCCCTGAGGGGTGGAGGAGGAGCACCCTGCCTTCCAGCCTTGAGGGGAGGGAAGGAGCCCCCAACTGACGCTCTTAACCGTGTCCCCCTCTCTATGGTGCAAATAAGCCACCATTGTGCCCTTGCATCCCCCCCGGGAGGTGAGCTGGGAGGAGAGGAGGAAGACCCTTCCAGAGCAGCCCATGCGCCTCTGCTGCTCTAGCACGGTCTGCATTTTAGGCTATACCCCAGTAAGACATCCCCAGGCAGAGCAGTTAGTTAGCGTTCTGTGCTTTCCCCAGTTTTCAGACTTCTCCAGCCCTTGGGAACGGGTACAGTAGGGGTGGCCAGTGTCCTTGCTTCACACCCACCCTTGTCTGGTCCTCTTGTTCCTCACACCTTCCCATTCCAATCAACGCAGGGCACCCCACCCCACCCCGGCACCCTAATCTCTTGCCTGATTTCTCCACCAGGCTCCCAAAGACTACTGATGAGACAGGAGGCTGGGGCTAATCTAAGATTTGTTTTTGCCTAGTGTGTGGGTCAGTGTGGGTCAGCATTTTGGGGAACAAATGAAATGACTGTGGGCTGGCTATCTTTGGCTCTCTAGCTGCCAGACCTCTGATCCATGGAAGCCCCGTTTCAAGGGACCTCATTCATTAATTCCACAAGAATTTGTTAATCACCTACTGTGTGCCAGACACTGGGGGGTACTATAGGCAAGGGGTCAAACAAAATCCCGCTCTCATGGAGCCAATGGTGGGGAAGGGAGACAGGTGGGAAGAGATAGACAATAAACATGTAAATAAACTCAAGGTTCATTCAGCAGTTTGGAGGCACCTACTGTGTGTCAAGCACAGTTCTATACCCTGGGGATATGGGGCGGGGGGGGGGGGGACGGACAAGATAGACACATGTCCCTGCATTGTGGAGGGGGATGGTGGTGTACCAAGAAATACATGGATAATATAATATCAAGTTTAGGAAGGAAAATAGAGCAGGATAAATGGACAGAGATGACAGGGCAGTGGGGGGAAGGGGTGCTGGGAGGGCTTTACCTAGACACTAGTGAAGTGAGAGAGGGAGCCACGCAGATAGCTGCAGGAAGAGTGATCCTGACAGAGGCAACAGCAAGTATAAAGGCCCTGAGGAGGGACCACATTTAGACTATGTGAGAAATGGCAGGGAGACTTTAAGCGTCTCAACACTTTAGAAGCTCAGACTCCTAGAATATCAGGTTTATAGACTTCTCAGGCATGGGAACTGGAAGCAGCCTCAGGAACTTGTGAATCCAGCCCTGCGACTCCCCTCCCCTCCCTCATCCCACTCTTTTGCAGATGTGGATGAGTGCCAAGAATATGGCTCAGCGATTTGTGGAGCCCAGCGCTGTGAGAACACCCCTGGCTCCTACCGCTGCACACCGGCCTGTGACCCTGGCTATCAGCCCACGCCAGGGGGCGGCTGCCAGGGTAGGTGTCCATCAGGCTTTGGGTGAGATGTGGAGGGGATAGAAGGCTCAGCAATGGCCTGACTGTCTGGTGGTTGCAGATGTGGACGAGTGCCGGAATCGATCCTTCTGCGGGGCCCATGCCGTGTGCCAGAACCTGCCTGGCTCCTTCCAGTGCCTCTGTGACCAGGGATACGAGGGGGCCAGGGACGGGCGTCACTGCGTGGGTACGGGGCTCCCCGGGGTGGGTTTGGCTGGAGGGTGGGGAAGAGGTTGGTCATGCCCTGTTCCTCTCCAAAGCCCTGAACAAATGTGAATTGACATTTGGTGTGAACAAATGTGAACACACACAGTAGCCTATGGAATTTAGACCTTACATCATTTCCATATCAGTCAGGAATCTCTTGTTTGCAAGCAAGAGAAACCCTATTCATTCAGATCTTGTTTGGGGGAGAGCTTAAAAAAATACATGCATAAAATGTAGAAAATGCACACTAATCTTTTTTTTTGAATGCACACTAATTTTAAGTGTACATAAACATTTTCTTTTTCCCCAATGTTTTTTTTTTTTTTTAAGATTTTATTTATTTATTCATGAGAATACACAGAGAGGAGAGAGAGAGAGGCAGAGACACAGGCAGAGAGAGAAGCAGGCTCCATGCAGGGAGCCCATTGTGGGACTCAATCCCTGGTCTCTAGGATCACGCCCTGGGCTGAAGGCGGTGCTAAACCGCTGAGCCACCTGGGCTGCCCCTTCCCCCATGTTTTGTGATGAAAGTTTCTAAACATACAGCAAATTGAAAGACAATACAATGAATGTCCACACACCCATGATCTATATTCCATTATCATTATTTTATTATACTTATCTCACATAGCTGTCTGTAATCCACCTTATTTCTGGGATCGGCTTAAATTTAAGTTGTAGGCATCAGTACACTTCTCTCTAAATTCTTCAGTCTACATAGTATTAACTAGAGTCCAGTAGGTGTTTTCTATTTTCATTTGAGGTTCAATTTACCTACAGTGAGCTGTATGAATCTTAGTTATATATACATATATTTTTTAAGTAGGCTCCACACCCATCTTGGAGCCCAACACAAGGCTTGAACTCAAGACCCTGAGATCCAGACCTGAACTGAGATCAAGAGTCAGATGCTTAACCGACTGAGCCACCAAGGAGCCCCAGTTATATATTCTTTTAATTTTGACAAATTCCAACACAACAGGCTTTGTTTCCTTGAAAAGAATTAAAACAGTGACATGCTAGAATATGTTTGAACTTGAGGCATACTTGGATCCAGGGATTCCAACAAGGCTAGCTGTCTCCCTCTCTCAGCTCTGCTTTCCTCTGTTGTATTTATTTTCAGGCAGACTCTTTTCACATGACAAAGAAGGCCCTAGCACTTGCGGACTAACATCCTTAGCCTGGCAACCCTTGAACTAAAAAGGGAGGCTCTTTGATATTTCTAGCAAAAGTGCCAGGCCTGGCTTTGGCCCAGCTTGGTCACCACCTGTCTCTCAGAGCCAGAGAAATACAGTAATCTGGTTGGCCATGCCTGGGACTTGTGTCCACCCCTCGAAGTAGATTTAGCCCTACTCAAAAATACACGAGTTGAAAATGGAAGATCAAAGGGCTCCCAAGGGAAATTCAGGGTTTGTCACCAAAAGATAGTGAATGATGGGGTCTAGGTGACTAAAAATACCCATTATTTTTGGATATTTCAGACTTTTAGAGTTTTAGGATCACAGACATTTGCAACCATTGACTTTCCCTCCCCTTTGTCTCTTGCTCACAGATGTGAATGAATGTGAAACGCTACAGGGTGTGTGTGGAGCTGCCCTGTGTGAGAATGTCGAAGGCTCCTTCCTCTGTGTCTGCCCCACCAGCCCTGAGGAGTTTGACCCCATGACTGGACGTTGTGTTCCCCCACGAACTTCTCCTGGTAAGACTCATGTGTCTATTTAACTTATGGCTGCAGGGCTTACAGGAAAATGATGTGGTCTAACCATTCTGGGCTTGGACAGCTGCCATCAGTTAAATGTTGTTGTTTTAAATAGCAATAAACAGGGGATTCCTGGGTGGCGCAGCGGTTTGGCGCCTGCCTTTGGCCCAGGGTGCGATCCTGGGGACCCGGGATCGAGTCCCACATCGGGCTCCTGGTGCATGGAGCCTGCTTCTCCCTCTGCCTGTGTCTCTGCCTCTCTCTCTCTCTGTGACTATCATAAATAAATGAAAAATTAAAAAAAAATAAATAGCAATAAACAATAGAGAACACATGGGTGGTAGGACTCCGTGTCAGCCCTGTCCCTGACTCTACCAGATTCTTTTATTCAGCAGATGTTCACAGGGCATCCACTATGTTTAGGCCCTGGGTACTAGGCACACAGTGGTGACCAGGAGAGACCACTGTCTTTAAGGGGCTCACAGTCCAGAAGGGGGCAGGCAGAGATATCACCAGATAGCGACAACCAGAGAAATCAGGGCTGGAAGGAGGAAATCCAGGCGAGAGGGAACAAGGCCGTGATGGGGGAGAAGACAGAGAGAGAGATGCAGAAATGGCAAGAGGTGAGAATGGGAGAGACAAGGATAGATGGTGAGAGGTGTGGAGTCTGGTTCTGCCTCAGTTTCCCCAGGTATAACATGGGGGTGGGAGGCTCAGCCCACACTGGGCTAAAGCCCCTTGCTTCCCCAGGCACATTCCCCGGCTCACAGCCCCAGGCACCTGCCAGCCCAGGTCTGCCTGCCCGGCCACCTCCACCATCCCCACCCCGCCGGCCCAGCCCACCCAGACAGGGCCCTGTGGGCAGTGGGCGCCGGGAGTGCTACTTTGACACGGCGGCTCCGGATGCATGTGACAACATCCTGGCACGGAATGTGACATGGCAAGAGTGCTGCTGCACCGTGGGTGAGGGCTGGGGCAGCGGCTGCCGCATCCAGCAGTGCCCCAGCACCGAGACAGGTAGGCATGGGCTACTGGGTGGACAGAGGGCTGAGGGTTTGGGTAGAAAGAGGTGAGCATGGGACTGGGACAGGGGACACATTTGGACATGAGCTGGGGTCCTGGGTACTGCAAGGGCAAGATCAAGCTGCCAGTCAGGTGGGTATGAGGCTGAGAGGTGGACACAAACAGGCAGGGGGCCCGAAAACTTGGGTGATGAAGGGTAAGTGGTCAGGGGGCAAGAGTAAGGCCAGGGCGGGGGCCGGTTGTTGAGGGTGTCTGGGCTTAGCCTTGTGTCTGTGTGCAGCCGAGTACCAGTCACTGTGCCCCCACGGCCGGGGCTACCTGGCACCGAGCGGAGACCTGAGCCTCCGGAGGGGTAAGGCCAGACTTCGAGCCCCACTGCTCCTCAGGCCCCAGGCCCAGCTCCATCTCACCCTTGGCCCTGTTTTCTCTCTCACCCTCTTTCTGTCTCCCCCATTCCTCCCACCCGCTCTGTCTCTCTACCGCCACCTCTCCCTATCTCTCCACCTCTGGGTCTCTGTCACCACCTTTGGGGTCCCTCTCTTCTCTGGTCAAGCCCTGGAGCCACACATTCCCCCCATCCGGCCGCCCCACACCCTGGCCCGCCCCCCTCTCTCTTGGTGTGGGGCGCCTTTCTGACCATCCTTCCCGCAGACGTGGACGAGTGCCAGCTCTTCCGAGACCAGGTGTGCAAGAGCGGCGTGTGCGTGAACACGGCCCCAGGCTACTCATGTTATTGCAGCAACGGCTACTACTACCATGCCCAGCGACTGGAGTGCGTCGGTAGGAGCCTCCCTCCACTTCCTTGTTTACCCCGCCCCCCACGCTCTACCCCGCCAGCCCCGCTCCGGAATGCGGCCACCGCCAGCAGGAAGTCCTCCTGGAGTCTAGACTCCATCCATCACACTGTTAACGCGCTGGGGAAGTGGGAAAGGATAGAGGGCTGCCTCCCAACCGCTTCCTCCTCGCCTCCCTAGATAATGACGAGTGCGCGGACGAGGAGCCGGCGTGTGAGGGCGGCAGCTGCGTCAACACCGTGGGCTCCTATCACTGCACGTGCGAGCCCCCGCTGGTGCTGGACGGCTCCCGGCGCCGCTGCGTCTCCAACGAGAGCCAGAGCCTCGGTAGCCCCGCCCCCGGGCCCGCCCCGCCCCCGCCCCGGGCCGGCCCCGCCCCCGGGGCCCTACCCTGCCCAAGGCTCGGCCCCGCCCCCTCACGCCCCGTTTCCTCGCCGAGTCTGAAGCTCAGGGGCGGGCGGGCCTGGTGGGCAGGGTTCTCCCGGAGGAAAGGTTCCAGAGGAGCCTGCCGCTTGCTGGCCGTGCGTCCCTGCACGTGGCGGATAGCCTCTGGGCCCCCGGCTTCCGTTCGGCACACTGGGTGCGCTGGCGATTGCCTCTTACAGGGTGGCCCAGGGGGATTTTATTTCAGGACCCTATGGGACCTGGTCTTACTAAGTTCTAAAGCTGTGCTTCCTGCTATTATTTCCCTGTGTGTCTCTGTCTCTTACCACCTCTCTGGGATGTCTGTCTTTAGGTTTGTTCTCTGAATTTCTGCCACCCTCTGAGTCCTTGTTTCTAGGTCTGTTTTTTTTGTTGTTGTTGTTGTTGTTTATTTGTTGTTGTTTTGGTCTCTCTGAATCATTGGTTTCCTGTTTTTCATGGAGTCTCTTGACTCTTGGGATGTGTTTGTCTCTATCTCTTTGGGTCTTTTCTTTTTGCCCACTGGCCCAAACTCCTTTGTTTTTCCACTTTCTGTTCTTACACACACACACACACACACACACACCCCAAACACCCTGAGACTTCATTCAAACAATGCTCAGAGAAGAAAAAGCGACTGCCCCAGGTCCCAGAGCCCTTCAGAGGCTGGGCGTGGAGAGAACCCTTTCAGACCCTCTCTCCCAGCCACTGGACCCCTTCTGTTTTCTCCTCCTATATGACAGCCTCATGCCAGACCAAGCTCACACTTACCTGGCACTACCTCAGAGGGCTCCTGGGAGTCAGATCACAGCTGAGGAGAAGCACCTGGTGTTAGGCATCAGGTGGCTGGACTGCTCTCAGCATTTGGGAGGACCCGATCCCACTTGTCCCACCCTGATGCATGCTGTCTCTGCCCTCAGATGACAATCTGGGAGTGTGCTGGCAGGAAGTAGGAGCTGACCTCGTGTGTAGCCGCCCCCGGCTGGACCGCCAGGCCACCTATACAGAGTGCTGCTGCCTCTACGGAGAGGCCTGGGGAATGGACTGTGCCCTCTGCCCTGCCCAGGACTCAGGTACTGCCATCTGCCTGGGCCACACTCAGGCTTAGATAGCTCCCTTAGGAGCCCATAACTCCTCCCAAATCCTGGACCCTTAGACTTCAAATACCAGTTGCTCAGACCCCACCGTCCTGGCCCACAGATCTCCAAATCCCAGTGTATTAGACACTCACTTCCAGGTGCCTAAGACCCCAAAGCATAACCCCAGAGATCCCCAAAAGCTTGGCTCTTAAAACCCTTGAGTCCACCTTGGGAACTCAGCCCCAGGCCTTAAACCCTGGTCCTTGGTCCTCAGACCTCCAGGTCCTCTGTCTCAGATCCCCTCCTGTGCATCCTGGCCCCTTAGGCCCCCAGTAGCAGTTCCTGGTACTCCCCAGCTCTGGTCCCTAAAACACCCCCATCTTATTTCTCTAGGTCCCTAGTCTAAGATTCTATGGTTCCCCCAAATTCCAGCACTTAGGAGTTTCAGTATCAGCCCTCGGCCTCCTAATCCTTGCTCCAGAACCCCTGATCCTGACCCCACCATCCCAGCCCCTCTCTTTGAAGCCCCTCCCATGCTTCAGCCCAAGCCCCTCCTCACTCCTCTGGGAGCCGTTCCCCACACAACAGACATGAGTGGTGGGTGCTGAGGCAAGCCAGGGCTAACCATGAGGCTCTGCTCCTATTTACAGATGACTTTGAGGCCCTGTGCAACGTGCTACGCCCGCCAGCATATGGTCCCCCGAGACCAGGTGGCTTTGGACTCCCTTATGAATATGGCCCTGACCTGGGTCCACCCTACCAGGGCCTTCCCTATGGGCCTGAGTTGTACCCACCACCTGTGCTACCCTACGACCCCTACCCACCACCTCCTGGGCCCTTTGCCCGCCGGGAGGCCCCATACGGAGCACCACCCTATGACATGCCAGACTTTGAAGACGACGGTGGCCCCTATGGTGAATCTGAGGCTGCGGCGCCACCTGGCCCAGGAACCCGCTGGCGCTATCGGTCCCGCGACACCCGGGGCTCCTTCCCAGAACCCGAGGAGTCACCTGAAGGGGGAAGCTATCCTGGTGAGCACTGCGGGCAAGCCGATGTAGGCTGAGATGAAGAGTTAGGGGTGCACAGGGGTGGAGACAGGGAGGAGGGGGAGGGAAAGAGAGTGAGACCCAGAAACAAAAAGAAACCAGGGGTGAAGATTGGCTCAGAAAGACGGGAAAACACAGATACAGTCAGAGTGAGCGACGAAGCAGCACAGAAACACACCTGCAGACCGAGAAAGAGGACAGGGAGAAGAGCAGAGCCAGGGAAACCTGGCCGCATAGCGCCCCCGACAGCCCCGGAGCGGGCCGCACAGTTTAGGAGAGGTTACAGGCCAGGGGCGACCCCACGGTGGGGGTTTAAACCATGGAAGGCAGAGACCCTGAACCATGGAGTCCCCGCATTCTCCGCAGGCACCCTGTCCGGGCCCTATGAGGGACTGGAGGCGGAGGAGTGCGGGATCCTGGACGGCTGTGCCCACGGCCGCTGCGTGCGCGTCCCCGAGGGCTTCACCTGCGACTGCTTCACCGGCTACCGCCTGGACATGACCCGCATGGCCTGCGTCGGTGAGGGGTGACCAGAGCCTGCCTGCACCGGCAGAGGGTGGAAGCCCTGACTGAGTGGTGGGGGTGGGGGTGGGGGTGGGGGGGTTAGAGGGGCTGGTCAGAGACGTTGAGGGGTGTCCAGGGGTCCGGCCAGACCAGAGGGAACAGGAAATAACTCCTGCACAGGGACGGGGCTTGCCAGCAAAAAGTGAGGCCAGGGTGAGAGCTTGACCTCAGGGACCCGGGCTGGGCTTGAAGCAGAGCTGAGGAATCCTGTAGAATCCTGCGGTGCTGATGTCTAAGGACCCCCGTGCTACCTGGGGCAATTTGCTTGACCGCTTTGGGGAGCTTCAGTCTTCTCGTCTGTAGAATGGGAATATGTGTCATGCTGCCTAGTTTAGACAGTAGTAAAGCAAAGTGGCTACGATCAAAGACTCTGGGGGAGTTGGACAGACCTCAGGCTCAGTCTAGCAACGTGCTGTGCGACCCTGGACAGGTCACTGTGCCTTTAGTTAATCTCATCCAAAAAAAAATGAGCCGAGTTGGAGAACTCATTCCATAGAGTTGTGACCATCATCGATACTGGTTTACAATGACACTGAGGCCTCCGTATAAATAAACCAAGGCTCGGAAAAGAGAACGAGTTTCCCAAGGACCCACAGCCAGGAAAGAGCAGGGGAGTGGGCACTCAGAGACCCCGAGAGCTGGTCTGGGAACTCACTGAGCTGAAGAGGGGCTTGTGGGATGTTGCACTGGTCCTCAGTTTGCCCATATGTAAATGGGATCACGTACCTACTGCCTAGGAGGATAAATACACGTGGTGTGCTTTAAATAACGCCTGGTACAGAGAAAGCATTGGTTGTGATAGCATCATCGGTGTTATTTTCCTAACAAAACCCTAGCCACCTAGGGGCTACCATCCCCACCTCACAGAACACAGCTGCGGCACAGAGAGGCCAAGCCACCTGCCCGGGCTCACACAGCCAGCAGGGGGTGGCCGCGGGGCTGGATTCGACTCCAAGCAGGAGGCTCAGCGTTCGCACCCCTCGGCCCCGGAGGCCCCAGGGGTCAGAAGGGGGGGGCTCCAGGGCCCCCAGGCCTGAGCAGCGCCCCCTGTACCTCCTAATGCAGACATCAACGAGTGTGACGAGGCCGAGGCCGCCTCCCCGCTCTGTGTCAACGCACGCTGCGTCAACACCGATGGCTCCTTCCGCTGCGTCTGCCGCCCGGGGTTCGCACCGTCGCACCAGCCGCACCACTGCACGCCCGCCCGGCCGCGGGCCTGAGCCTCGGCGGCCCCAGGCTCTTTGCTCGGCGCCTGCGCCCGCGGGTCCCCGCCGCCGCGCACCCTCCCGTCCGCTTGCGCCCAGGAGCGCCGGGTGCCTGCGGGGCAGAGAGGAGGGACCCGAACCATGGAAGGGGCGAGGCCCCTCGCTGCCCCTGCCGCCCTGGCCCGTCCTGCCGACGCCGCGGGGCCCCGGGACTAGCCCACCGCCCCTTCACGTTCCCTCTCCTTTTTATAAAAAATTTCAATTAAAAAACACCTATTTTGTACCTTCTGCCTCTGTCTGCCTGTGTTTCTCAAAGTCTGGCTCCAGAGTTTGTTCTTGGAGCCACTAAATTACATCCTCTTTGCACCCTTGACTCAACCCCTGCCTGTGTCGCTTAGCCTGCCTCGGTTTCTGCCCTTTCCCTTCTATGTCCGTTTTTCTCTTTGTCTTTCTGTTTTCTCCCTCTTGTCTTTCTGCTTCCTTTTCTCGGCCCAGAGCTCTATGACACGGGGACATACTTTCTGTTTCTATGCCTTTAGTTTTTTCCTATCTCTCTTGTTTGCTTGGCTTGCTTTGTTTTTGAATTTTATTTATTTATTTGAAAGTGAGAGAGAGCACAAGCAGGAGGGGCACCAGAGGGGGAGGGACAAGCAGGCTCCCCGCTGAGCAGGGAGCCAGATGCAGGGCTCCATCCCAGGACCCTAGGATCTTAGCCCCAGCGGATGGCAGATGCTTAACTGACTCAGGCACGCAGGCGCCTCTTATCTGTTTTATTATCTCTCTAATCTCTGGAGAGATCCCCCCCTTGTGGAGACCTGCTTCCTCTTTTCTCAGCTAGAGGGGACCCTAGATTCCCCTTACTCCCCAAGGTCAAAAGCTATCCTGGGACAAGTGGGAGGTGGTGGGAGAAGGAGTCCCTGGAGAGATGGTCAGAGATCTGGATCTCCAGTTAGGAGTTGGCTGTGGCAGAGCAGGGAGTGGCAGTCCTGGTGGGTGGCCTGGTGTGCTAGGACATGTGGAAACAAAAGTGAGCTGTGTGCGTGTGATGTTCAAGTATCAAGCACAGACTTCCCTACCGCAGTGACCCCTGCCTACTTCCTGGCCATGGTGGTGGTGGTGGTCGGATGGAGTCCAAAAGAACAAAAAACAGCCTGGAAAGGCATAAGTTTAGGGTACAGGGAATGGGTGGGAGTGGAAGGGCTCATTGGGACTGAAACAAAACAACAAAATTCTCTACCTGAGTCTTTCTTCATCCACCTGTTAGTGTTAGGACCTCAAAGTCAAATGCTGCAGGCAAATGATGTTAAAGGGGAGCAGGTGCAGGATAAAACTGAAGTGCAAAGGTGAGGGACATTCTCCTCTAAGGGCTGGGGTGGATGGGTGGACAAGAAAGGGAAACATTCCTGTTTAAAATTATATCTTTTAGGGATCCCTGGGTGGCGCAGCGGTTTGGCGCCTGCCTTTGGCCCAGGGCGCGATCCTGGAGACCCGGGATCGAGTCCCACGTCGGGCTCCCGGTGCATGGAGCCTGCTTCTCCCTCTGCCTGTGTCTCTGCCTCTCTCTCTCTCTCTCTCTCTCTCTGTGTGACTATCATAAATAAATAAAAAATTAAAAAAATAAAATAAAATTATATCTTTTAAAAAAATTTTTTTAGAGATTTTATTTATTTATTCATGAGATAGAGAGAGAGAGGCAGAGACACAGACACGGGCAGAGGGAGAAACAGGCTCCATGCAGGGAACCTGACGTGGAACTCGATCCCAGGACTCCAGGATCACTCCCTGGGCTGAAGGGAGGCGCCAAACCACTGAGCCACTCAGGGATTCCCCCCCATAAAAGATTTTATTTATTTATTCATGAGAGACACACAGAGAGAGGCAGAGACACAGGCAGAGGGAGAAGCAGACTCCCTGTGGGGAGCCCGATGAGGGACTCTATCCTGGGACCCCAGGATCATGCCCTGAGCCAAAAGCAGACGCCCAACTGTTGAGCCACCCAGGCATTCCTTAACTTATATCTATATCTATATTTTATCCACCCCGTGGGGCATATCTAGCCCATGAGCCACCAGCAGTAGCACAGCACATACACTTCAAGCAGTGTCAGTGGGGGACAGGGGCTCCTTCTTGACCTGAGCCCCCACTACCTACGGCTGGAGCTTCAGAAGGATCCAGTTCCCAAGAGCCCCTGGTGCCACATGGAGGATCACACTAATAGTGTCTGCTCTACAGAAGCGTCAGTGGCAGTTACATAAATCGTTCTGTCAAGTGCTTAGAACGGCACCTGGCACATAGCAAGTGCTCAGTGACTGTTACAACTGTGGGCCTCTGGAGAAATGCTGAGCGTCGAGGCTGGTCAGCTGGTGAGGGCAGGCGGCTAGATCTTTACCTGCCCTGCCCCCTGGGTGACAGAGGAGGGCAGACTCTATCCCCTTCATAGGACAGTGAGGACCACCTACCAGAGCGCCTGGAAGAAAGCGAGCTCAGATCACAAGGGGCTCAAATCTCCACCAACTGGGAGATGGCTGCACAAATCCATACTAAAACCATTGAATTGTATAGTTTGTTTGTTTATTTATTTATTTATTTATTTATTTATTCATGAGAGACAGAGAGAGAGAGAGAGGCAGACACAGGCAGAGGCAGAAGCAGACTCCTCCAAGGGAAACCGATGCAGGACTCGATCCCAGATCCTGGGATCACACCCTGAGTCGAAGGCAGACACTCAATTTGGGACACCTGCTGAGCCACCCAGGTGTCCCAAATTGTACACTTTTTTAAAAAATTTTTATTTATTTATGATAGTCACACAGAGAGAGAGAGAGGCAGAGACATAGGCAGAAAGAGAAGCAGGCTCCATGCAGGCTCCATGCACCAGGAGCCCGACGTGGGATTCGATCCCGGGTCTCCAGGATCGCGCCCTGGGCCAAAGGCAGGCGCTAAACCGTTGCGCCACCCAGGGATCCCCCAAATTGTACACTTTAATGAGTTAGTTGAATTGTAGCTCAAAAGCCATTAAAAAGGGGGGGGCATCCCGGGTGCCTCAGAGGTTTAGCGCCACATTTGGCCCAGGGTGGGATCCTGGAGATCCAAGATTGAGTCCTGCGTTGGGCTCCCTGCATGGGGCCTGCTTCTCCCCTTTGCCTGTGTCTCTGCCTCTCTCTCTGTGTCTTTTATGAATAAATAAATAAAATCTTTAAAAAGGGGGGGAACCTCTACAAAAGGGGTCAGGAAGTGATCCTCTAGTTCATACAGGTAACCCCACCCAAGAAGTGACCTTTATTTCATTTGTTCATTCAACAAATATTTTCTGTGGAATATCTACTTTGTTTTTTTTTTATTTTTTTATTTTATTTTTTTTTTAAATTTTTATTTATTTATGATAGTCACAGAGAGAGAGAGAGAGAGAGAGGCAGAGACACAGGCAGAGGGAGAAGCAGGCTCCATGCACCGGGAGCCTGATGTGGGATTCGATCCCGGGTCTCTAGGATCGCGCCCTGGGCCAAAGGCAGGCGCCAAACCGCTGCGCTACCCAGGGATCCCTGTTTTTTTTTTTTTTTTAAGATTTATTTATTTATTCATTCAGAGAGAGTGAGAAAGAGGCAGAGACACAGGCAGAGGAAGAAGCAGGCTCCATGCAGAGCCTGACATGGGACTCGACCCTGGGTCTCCAGGATCGCACCCTGGACTGCAGGCAGCGCTAAACCGCTGCGCCACCGGGGCTGCCCGGAATATCTACTTTGTAATAAGTTGGGGTCACAAGCAAACTTTAACCCAGCCTTAGGGGGTGGGAGCTAGGAAGGGCTCTTGGAGGAGGCGATGTGTGAGCTGAGACCTAGGTGATGTGGGGAAATGAGCCAGATAAAGCAGTAGAGTGTTTGGGTGGTGAGAACATCTGTAAAGGTCTACAGGTAAGGAAGGCAGGTATCTTTTAACTGCCTCCTCCCCCCTCCCGCAGGTGTTTCAGTTCCTGTGCTGGACAGTGCTGGTGACGTTTTTGGTGCCAAAGAAATCCCTGGTTCCCTGCCTGCATGGAGCTCCAGTGAGGGACAGAGACATTGCCAGACATGGCAATCTATTCTTTTTTTTTTTTTTAAGATCTTATTTTTTAAAAATTATTTTATTTTTCTAAGATTTTTATTTATTTGACGCTGCAGAGTGGCAGGCAGGCAGGGGGAGAGGGAGAAGCAGGCTTCCTACCCAACAGACAACAGAGCCCTGGGATCGTGACCCGATTGGAAGGCAGACAACCAAGGACCCTGAGATTTTATTTATTTATTTGAGAGAGAGAAGGAGAGCACAAGCCGGGGGGGGGGGGGGGGGGGGGGGGGGGGAAGAAGCAAACTCTCCGCTGAGCAGGGACTCGATTCCAGGACCCTTGAATGATAACCCCAGCCAAAGGCAGTCACCTAACAGACTGAGCCACCCAGGTGCCCCGACAATCTTTTCTGGGGTAACAGAGGGCTCAGGACCCAGATGGGGAAGATCAGAGGCGGTGGATGCCCAGAGAAGGCACCTGACCCAGTCTGAGAGAACATCAGGGAAGGCTTCCTGGAAGAAGAGACAGGGTTCCAAACAGTCTGTGTTTGGGGTCGTAGGTCCCTTTGAGAATCTGTTGAAGCTTTGGACGTTCATGGAAGAAAAACACACAAGCAAACTAGGAACCCCATAATTCTCGTTCCCTCAAGCACCGCTGCCTGGAAGCCCACGTTCACCCCACCTAACCCTCACCCTCCCACGACCACCTTGCTGTTATAAAAGTCCGAGGAATGGGGACGGGGTGGGGGGCGGGCAACAGTGCGGGAAAACTTTGAGGTCAAATTCCGGCACCCCTCTCACCCCTCCCCTGAGGCCTGGAAGGTGTTCCAAGGCTCTAGCCTTTATCCTGCCTACATCCCCCGCACTAATCCTCGGCCCCGGCGCTGTGAGGCCCTTGGCACAAGTCGGGGACCAACGCATTCTCGTCTGGAATGTCCAGAGGGCAACAGTCCAAGCGGCCACCGCGCTCCCGGGACGAGCGCCACAGCGCCCCCTGACGGTCACCGCGCGCCGGCGCACCCCAAGCCGCTCGTGCCCCCTGGCGGCCGGTGCTCGCACGGTCATCGGAGACTCTCCGTCATCAGGGACTCCCCGCCCTCCGGTCTGCACAGTGGGGTCACGATCCAAGCAGGGCCGGGTATAATGGTTACACTCTTAATTAAACCTCAGATTTGATTTTTTTAAAGTGTGCCTGAATTGCAAGGATTGCAATCCGCTGCCATCCAAAATTTCAAGGATTACTACTAAAAAAAGTACAAACGGTGCATAGATTGGAAGCTAGTGGAGGGAAAAGAAAGGGTAAAAAAGCCTAAAACAAATCCAAACCAAATATACAGCCGCTTCAAAAAACCTAAATGAGGGCAGCCCTGGTGGCTTAACGGTTTGGCGCTGCCTTGGGCCCAGGGTGTGATCCCAGAGACCCAGGATGGAGTCCCCCATCGGGATCCCTGCATGGAGCCTGCTTCTCCCTCTGCCTGTGTTTCTGCCTCTCTCTGTGTGTGTCTCTCATGAATAAATAAATAAAATAAAAACCCTAAATGTGAGGGGGTGGGATGCATAGCAAAAGTGGGAGCAACAGAATCACAAAGTTAAAGGTAGAAGTCAGGGATGACTGAGCCCAGGTGGCTCAGTGGTTGAGCGTCGGCCTTTGGCGGGATCCAGGGGTCCTTTGATCGAGACCCACATCGGGCTCCCCGCAGGGAGTCTGCTTCTCCCTCTGCCTATGTCTCTGCCTCTCTCTGTGTGTCTCTCATGAATAAATAAATAAAATCTTAAAAATAAGAAGGTAGAAGTTAATAAGGTATATCCTAATCACAAACACAAAAGTGTATTCCGAGTCTAAACTCTTCTGACTGCCTCCACTGCTTCTACCTACCCCTCTGCCCTGCCCCTTAGGCTTCTCACTCCTGCCCCTGGGACTCCCAATACCCAAGTCAGATCAGATTCCTCCCCTGCTCAGAAACTGGCTCGATTTCACTCAGAGTAAAAGCCAGACTCACCACTGTGCCCCTAAGACTGCACCATCTGCTTCTTTTTCCCTGTCTGACCTCATTCTCCACGCCCCCCACCCCCACCCCCAGTTGCTCCTCTCTAGCCACACAGATCCTCTTGTTCCTTTAAAATACCAGACATGTTCTCCCTCAGGACCTTTGCACTGACTGTTCCGTCTGCCCAGAGGACTCTTTCCATTTGACACACTCCCTCATTACCAATGGAGAACGGACAAATAAACTGGGTACAGTCACACAACAGGTTCTGCAGTGAGAATTACCTCTGACTACCCGCGTTAATGAGACTGAATTTCACACGGTGTTGAGTGGAAAAAGCCCGACACTAAAGAGAGTGTATTTTCTGACTCCATTTACATGAAGCTCGAGGCAGGAAAGACCCATCAATTCAGCCAGACGTCACAATGATGGTGGCCTTGAGGGGAGGGGGCATGGCCTGAAAAGAGCCAGGAAGGAACTTCTTGGGGACTGGAGATGTTTCTTGGTCTGGAAGCCGATGGCACGAGTGTATTCAGTTGGTGAAAACTCACCCTGCTGTACACTGATGGTTTGGACTGTTTTGTATGTGTGTCTACTTCGATAACCAGTCAAAAAAAAAAAGAAAAAAGAAAAGAAAAAAGAACCTCCACCTTTCTCTCCTGCAACAGAAGCACATTTCCCCAGGGCTGATCCAGGCAGGCCCCACAGAGAACTCAGGGGCGGGTAGGGGCTCAGCCAGCTCAGCACTGGGGGTGTGAAGGGGAGGGATTGAGTTTCCAGAGGGATCCAGGGCCAGGGAGGTAAGGTTTCTGTGATGCTCTTGTCCTAAGTCCTGGGGTGGGGGTGGAGGCTTTGGAGAGTGCCTCCCCCTATAAGTGCTCAGAGCCCAGTGTCTGGAAGATGGGACTCAAAGGTGAGCCTTTCCTGTAAAGCAGCCATTGGAAATGCAACCTGTATTCTCTGCATGCACACACTCTCTCTGGTCTCTGTATTTCTTTCTTTCTTTCTTTTTGAGATTTTATTTATTCGTGAGAGACACACAGAGAGAGGCAGAGACATAGGCAGAGGGAGGAGAGCCCAATGCAGGACTTGATCCCAGAACCCCAGGATCATGACCTGAGCCAAAGGCAGACTCTCAACCACTGAGCCACTCAGGCGTCCCGCTGTCTGTGTTTCTGTCTCTCTCCCTCCCTCCCAGTCTCGCTCTCCTCAAGAAGAAAAAAACCCTCACAATTATTTCCATAAAGCTTTATTACATCAGACTGTAACCAAAAGACCCAAGTTCAAACTTTGAATCTTGCCATAAACTTTGAATAAACAGTAGTGTTTTTTTTCTTTTTTGTACTGTAATGTTTATTTTTAAATTCTTTTTTACTGGCATGATTTTATATATATGAGGTTCAAGAAAAGAAAATGTCCACTCTGCATTTTTTTGGTGGCCATTAATATTGTTCGTTTCATTTTCTGATTCTTACTGGAAATAATTTTGTCATATAGGGCATGAGGGCACTTGGCAGGCCTCTGTGATATCCCGTTGGACACGGAAGGGTGTGGTGTGATTTAGGAAGGGAGGGAGGGGAACTGGGTTGCAGGTGAAACAAAGGAAGCCTAGAGGCCAGGCAGGGACCCAGGTGGGCCAGCCCCTGGGGTCTCTGCTTGCTGGGAGTCTCACTGAAGAAACCACAGAACATAGTGTCTGGATGGCTTTGGGGAGAGAGGTGGGAGGGGCCCAGGAGTGCTGGGTGCTCTGCGCAGGCGCAGTGCCTGGATCAGGTGAGTTAGTCTAGGGTGCTGTAAATAAAGGAGGGGGACCTGGACGGCTCAGTGGTTGAGCGTCTGAATTCAGCTCAGGTCATGATCCCAGCGTCCTGGGATGGACTTGGCACATTGGATTCCCTGCAGGGAGCCTGCCTCTCCCTCTGCCTATGTCTCTGCCTCTCTCTGTATCTCTCATGAATAAATAAATGAAATCTTTAAATTAAAAAAAAAAAAAAAGAAGGAAAGGCAGGTCAGGGCCCACCCTCCCCCCATATCACTGAGAGCTTCCTGAGCACCTTCCTAACTCACTGGATCTTCATAGCCTCCACTTTATACATGGGAAACTGAGGCTCAGAGAGAGGAAGGCCCCAAGCTGGAGAGAGTGTACCTGGAGCCCAAGTCTCCTACCTAACCCAGTGCTTGGTAATCTTAAATAAGCTCAGGCCTTAAATCACCTCTGATTATTGCTTTCTCTCCCATTAGGGAAAGAAAATATGTACAGAAACATAAAAACCAAACATATTGACTACAAAGCCCAAGGGCATTTTGGGAGTGATTGAACTCCATGAATCCTGCTTCTGATGGTCATTAACATGACTCTGGATTTGTCAAAACTCATAGAACTGTACACATACCTACACACACACACACACACACACACACACACACACTTGACTTTCACTGTAAATAAGAATGTTAAAAAACTGAGAACAAGTGTGTCTGACTGGCTCAGTCGGTAGATCATGTGACCCTTGATCATGGGATCCTTTGACTGAGCCCCACTTTGGGAGTAGAGATTACAACAAATAAATAAATAAACCTAAAAAAAAAGAGAGAAAGAAATGTGTTAATTTCGTTAGATGTGATTAGGCATTGTAGTTATGTAAAGAAATATATCCCCTCTTTTATTATTTATTTTTTCAATTTTTAGAGATTTTTATTTATTTATTCATAGAGACACAGAGAGAGAGGCGGAGACACAGACAGAGGGAGAAGCAGGCTCCATGCAGGGAGCCTGATGTGGGACTCGATCCCAGATCTCTGGGATCAGGCCCTGGGCTGAAGGCGGCTCTAAACCACTGAGCCACCTGGGCTGCCCAATATATCACCCCCTTTTAGATGCTCTTTGTATTAAATAAGTGATGTCTGTCACTTGTATTTTTTTTTTTTTAAGTATTGAAACAATAGGGAGGGGAAAGAGGATGAAATGGCCAGAACGTTGATGATTCTTGAAGCTGGGTGATGGGCCCGTGTGGGTTTACTGTCTCTCCGTTTTTTGTTTTTGTATCTGGAAATGTTCATGATCTCAGTTACAATTTTTGAAAATAAAAGAGTTTCCAGACACTCAGCTGGCTCAGGGGAGAGTGCAACTCTTGATCTTGGGATTGTGAATTTGAGCCCCATGTTGGGTGTAGAGATTACTTAAAACTAAAATCTTGAAAAATACTAATAGTAGTTAACATTGCTTTAAAACAAAACAAAGCAAAACGCTTGTTGTCTGTTAAGCAAAATTTGGAAAATACAGAAAACTAGAAAGACAAAGATGCTTTGCCTGCAAATCGCACGTCACTACTGTAGTTAATATTTTGATGTATTTCCATTGAGTCTTTTGTATTTTATGCAGGCTTTAAGAAAATGTGTGTCTGTATTTTACATAACTGTGAGCAAATTGTTTATACAGCCCTACTTTTTCCCTTCTTAAAACGTAAGCTGTTCCCCTGTTAAAACATCTTTGTGTAAACACAATTTCTAATGTTTGCACGATGTTTACTCAACGAGGCAGCGTTGCCAGACATTGAAGCTGTTTCCAATTTCCTCCCATTATAAATAATGCCCCGATCCACATCCTCGGACGTCCCAGAAGCGGGACTCCTGGGCCAAAGGGTGCGGACCCTGGCAGCTCAGTCAAAATCTCCGTAGAGTTTCCGCCTGACCCGAAGCTGAAATGACCTCATTCGGTTAAAGTAAGATCTCACTGCTATTTGTTATTTCCTAAAGGTTTGAGTCATGACTCAGGTTCATGAAAGGATGTCTTTTTTTTTTTTTTTTTCCACTTGCAGGAAACAGAAATCCATTCACACTAGCTTGTGTCAAAAGGAGGTTGCATCAGTCAGCAAGTAAAGCGAACATTCAGCCTGGACTATTGTGCTATGAACATTGTTGAGATATTAGGTTATTTGTTATGATATTTTTAAAAAGATATATGCTCATGAGAGACACAGAGAGAGAGGCAGAGACACGGGCAGAGGGAGAAGCAGGCTCCTTGCAGGGAGCCCGACGCAGGACTCGATCCCAGGGTCCCGGGATCGTGACCTGAGCCGAAGGCAGATGCTCGACCACGGAGCCACCCGGGCGTCCCTAAAATATCTGTTTTGGTGAACCACGCGGCCTCAAGGCCCGCCAATGCTCCTCACCGTGACCACTCCAACTGCCCTGGTGTCCCCTGCAGGACTTCCCAGGCCTCCCCCACAAAGCAGCAAGAAAAATGTCACTGTCGGGCACAGCAATGCACCCAGAGTGCTGCTGGTCAAACATTCTGATTAGTCTCATGCGCATCACAGAAAAGCTGCCTCAAATGGCTCATGCTAGAAGGGGAGATTTGTAACTGGAAAATCCACCCTCGGCTGGCTACAGCTGAAGTTCATTACGCCAGGTCAGCAACGGCCCTATTCCTTTCCTGCCCGCTGCAGGATGGGCATCATTCGGATGCAGCAGCTCCCAAGATGGCGGCCACCAGCCTTCCGGTCACGGGGTAAATGCGAAGGTAAAGGAGTGCGCCTCTGGCTCAGAGTTCCCCGCCCCAGGAACGAGGCTGACGCTGATTGGCTGGCCCAGGTCACATGACCCCACCAGGTCTAGTCACATGCCCACCTCCGAGCCAATCACCGTGGCCTGGGAGAGGCGGGGAGCCGACTGCCCAGAATGGCTGAGCCACGTCACATGCTCCTCATTGGCAAGGTGAGTGGTCAACGCCGGCTGCTGCAGCTACGGCCTGGGTTCAAATTCCGTTGTTTTTTTTTAGCCAATTCCAGTTGTCTTCCCTGCCACGTTTCCCGTCTGTAAAACGGGGGTAATTATGACGCTCTTCCTCCTAGGGTTGCTGTGCAGGTTAAATTAGCTAGTTAATGCCAAGCACTTAAAATGGTGCCCAGACACAGAAAGCACTTTCGTGTTATCTGCTGTTGCTGTCATTATATGATCATCCCCAGCGCTGGAGGCTGCAATTCTCCGCAAGCTGCTTATTTTCTGCACTCCACCCTTTCTAGTTACTATTGCTGGGTAACAAATCACTCCAAAACATAGTGGCTTAAAACAATAGCCTATTATCTCTCACCATGTCTGTGGTCAGAGTTTGGGGAAGGATCCAGCTGGGCAGTTCTGGCTTGGGATCTCATGTGGTTGCAATCAGTTGGTGGCTGAAGCTGGGACAGAGAAGCAGCTGGGGGCCCGGTGCGCAGCTCTCTCTCCCGTGTTGTTTCAGGGCTGCTCCACGTGGTCTCTCCACCTGCACTGGGTTGGGCTTCCTCACATGGCAGTGGCCTCAGGGCAATTGGATTTCTGTCTGACCCAGCAGCTCAGGCCATCCACCGTGAGTGTTTCACAAAAGAATCAGAAGCAGCTTCCAAAGAGCACACAAGCCTCACCTCTCAACGAGAGGCCTGTTGGGGCTCTCGGAAAATGTGCGTGATGGGAAACCTTGTTACAGCCATATCTGGACATTGCAGTTTGGCTATCTTGGTACAAACTTAAAACCCACTTGTGTACAACCAGTGCCCAGTACCATCCACCGAGGTCATGGCCTCCACTTCCCGATTCTGAATGGAAATAGTTTACTGAGAAGTTTCTTTTTTTCTTTCTAAGGTTTTATTTATTCATGAGAGATACAGAGAGGTAGAGACAGAAGCAAACACCCTGTGGGGAACCCAATGCGGAACTTGATTCCAGGACCCCAGAATCACGACCTGAGCCAAAGGCAGACACTCAACCACTGAGCCACACAGGCATCCCTATTGAGAAGTTTGAATTCCTTAGAATCAAAACATGACAGTTTCCTTTTGTTATTTAGCTACTATCCCCACCTGAACTCTATGTTAATTTCTTTCTTCCCTGTTGGTTAAAGGCTGTAGACTTTTTTTAAATAAGATTTTATTTATTAATTCATGAGAACCACAGGCAGAGGGAGAAGCAGGCCCCCCTCAGGGAGCCTGATGTGGGACTCCATCCCAGAACTCTAAGATCACAACCTGAGCTGAAGCAGATGATCAACTGCTGAGCCACCCAGGAGTCCCTTATTCCTTTTTTTTATTACATTTTTTCTTGAGTATGGTTGACACACAATGTTCCACTAATTTCAGGTACACAACACAGTGATTCAGCATCTGTGTATGTTGTACTATGCTGACCACAAGTGTAGCTACCATCTGTCACCATACAATGCTATTACAGTATCATTGGCTATATCCCCAATGCTATATCTTTTATCTCCTGTGACTTTTTCACTCCCTAACTGGAAGTCTGTATCTTCCACTCCCCTTCACCCATTTGCCCATTCCTCCACCCTCCTCCCCTCTGTTTTTCCCCATCAGTCTGTTCTTTGTTTCTACTTTTTGTTTGTTCGTTTTGCTTTTTATATTCCACATGAGTGAAATCATATGGTATTTGTCTTTATCAGTCGGTTTTATTTCATTTTTATTTACTTTATTATATTTTTTAAAGATTTTATTTATTTATTCATGCGAGACACACACAGAGAGAGAGGCAGAGACACAGACAGAGGGAGAAGCAGGCTCCATTCAGGGAGCCTGACGTGGGACTCCATCCTGAGACTCCAGGATCACGCCCTGGGCCGAAGACAGGTGCTAAACCCCTGAGCCACCCAGGGATCCCTCATTTTCATTCATTTTAAAACAGAAGCTGGGATACTATATCTTTGTATGGAATGATTGCTCAGGTTTTTAGGTGTGATAATGGTATTCTCATTCTGTGAGCAAATACCCTTATTCTTAGAGAATATCTGAAAGAAAATACATAAAGTTTTAGGAGCCAAGACTCAGGATGGTTCAGCAAAGATCACATATGTGAGCATGTGTGGGTATTTATTGAGAGAGAGTAGAAACAAATAGCATGCAATGTTAGCAACTGCTGACTCTAGGTAGAGGATATGAGGGAGTTTGTATTCTCTCAACTTTTCCATAGATTTAAATTTTTTAAAAATATATGTATTTATTTTAGAGAGAGGAGCAGGGGCAGAGGGAGAGAGAAAGAGAATCTCCAGCAGACTTCTTACCAAGCATGGAGCCTGAAGCAGGGCTTGATCCCACGACCCTGAGATCATGACCTGAGCCAAAACCAAGAGTCAGCAGCTTAACTGACTGAGCCACCCAGGCGCCCCTAAACTTTTTCATAACAAATATTTGAGGGAAAAACAACCCAAAAAATTTCTGCTGAAACCTGATTCAGAGTCCACAAAAGAGAGAAAGATCTTGTTAACTGTAGGGAACTGTTTTCCTTTCCTTTCCTTCCAAACAGGCTGGCACTTCCTTACTCTGCTTCATCTTTTTTAGCGGGAAGTGGGGGTTGCTGGAAGTTGGTCAGCCTTGTGACCTTTCAGTGAATTCTTTGGGCAGGTGGCTGGTTCCAATTGTGGAGACCTTGAACTTAAGCTATGGGGTAGTTAGCCACTTTGGGGCCTCCAGCTTTGGGGGATTAGTAGCAATTTGGCAGTCCTGGAAAAATCCAATTCAACATCCTTTTTTTTTTTTTTTTTTTTTTAAAGGAAAGTTACCTTTTTATTTATTTTTTTAAATTTTTATTTATTTATGATAGTCACACAGAGAGAGAGGCAGAGACATAGGCAGAGGGAGAAGCAGGCTCCATGCACCAGGAGCCCGACGTGGGATTCGATCCCGGGTCTCCAGGATCACGCCCTGGGCCAAAGGCAGGCGCTAAACCGCTGCGCCACCCAGGGATCCCCAACATCCTTTTACAGAAGTAAGAGAAAAAGGACAGAGACTGCAGTTGATTTTCTGCTGCTGATGGTTGTGATTTGCACCCAGGGCATTGGCTGGGCAACATTTGGAAATTTGTAGGATCCTTTGGTGACTGTCACAGTGACTTGGTAAAGGTTTGCTGTGGGCAGGTGTTCTGGAAGTTTCTCATCTCAGGATCCTTTTCTTAAAAGTATTGAGGACACCAAAGAGCTTTTATTTATGTGGGCTACAACTACTGATATTTACTATATTAGAACTAAAAAACAGAGAATTTTATTTCTCTGAGTGGCAGACACTCAACCCAGGCGTCCCCAAACAGATAATTTTAAAATATAAGAACCTGGTGTGGGCACCCGGCTGGCTCAGTTGGTAGAGCATGGAACTCTTGATCTTGGGCTCATGAGTTCAAGCCCCATATTGAGTATAGAGATTACTTAAAAAAAATAGATTAATAAAAATAGGGGCACCTGGGTGGCTGTCAGTTAAGCATCTGCTTTCGGCTTAGGGTCCCTGCTGGACAGGGAGTCTACGCCTCTCTCCCCCTCCCTCTGCTCCTCCCCACCATTCATGCTCTCTCTCTCTCTCTTTTTTTTTTTTAAAGAGAAAGCTTTCTTTCTTTCTTTCTTTCTTTCTTTCTTTCTTTCTTTCTTTCTTTCTTTCTTTCTTTCTCTTTCTTTCTTTCTCTTTCTTTCTTCTTTCTTTCTTTCTTTCTTTCTTTCTTTCTTTCTTTCTTTCTTTCTTTCTTTCTTTCTTTCTTTCTTTCTTTCTTTCTTTCTTTCTTTCTTTTCTTAGATTTTATTTATTTATTCATGAGACACACACACACACAGAGAGGCAGAGACCCAGGCAGAGGGAGAAGCAGGCTCCATGCAGGGAGCCCCATGCGGGACATGATCCTGGGGCCTCAGATTCATGCCCTGGGCCAAAGGCAGGTGCTAAACTGCTGGGCCACTGGGGCTGCCCTCTCTCTCTCTTAAATAAATAAAGCCTTAAAAAAATGAAATCCTACTTATAAATAAATAAATAAAATACAGGAACCCACAAGCACACATTCCATGAGTGAACTAAGCAAAAAAACCATATTAATATTATGGAGATAGTTTTAACTCTGCAATCATAATGTCTCAGGGTCCTCCCCAGGGGACCCTGAAGCAAACTCTGGGATGGCTAGGAATGCTGAATGTGCTGCAGCATGTGGGGACAGTGCTACCCCAATGACAAAAGTGCCCCTTTGGATGGTATCCCTTTGGCCCAGTTATCTGTGGTCTGGAGGGGGTCTTTTACGTACAAACAGAACTGGGGAGTGGATGTGGTGGGAAAGTATCTAAACTTGAAACAGTCCCCAAATTACGATTTTTTTGAAAATTTTTTTTCTTTAGTTTTTATTTATTTATGATAGTCACACAGAGAGAGAGAGAGAGGCAGAGACATAGGCAGAGGGAGAAGCAGGCTCCATGCACCGGGAGCCCGACGTGGGATTCGATCCCGGGTCTCCAGGATCGCGCCCTGGGCCAAAGGCAGGCGCTAAACCACTTGGCCACCCCAGGGATCCCATTTTTTTTATTTTTCAATGGTACAAAAGTAATATGCATTCAATAGAGACAATACTTCAAATTTTGAATTTTGATCTTTTTCTGGATTTGTTTATATGTGGTACAGGATGCTGTCTTTATGCTGGGCAGTGATAGTGAAGTGCCCAGTCAGCCCCATGATCATGAGAGTAAAAAACTGACTCACTTTTAACCACTATGTACTCAAATAACCATCTATTTTTCACTTTCAGCACAGTATTCAAGAAATTACGTGAGTTTTTCAACACTTTATTATAAAATAGGTCAGGTCACTTATCAAATGTTTACTTCTCAGAGACATGCTCCCTGAACACCTTGTCTAAAATTACACCCCATCACTTTTTTTTTTAAAGATTTATTTATTTTAAAGAGTGAGTGCAAGAGCTCAGTGTGGGAGAGGGAGAAGGAGTGGGAGAGGGAGTCTTTTTTTTTTTTAAAGATTTTATTTATTTATTCATGAGAGAGATAGAGAGAGAGGCAGAGACACAGACAGAGGGAGAAGCAGGCTCCCTGCAGGGAGCCTGACATGGGACTGGATCCCGGGTCTCCAGGATCAGGCCCTGGGCTGAAGGCACTAAACTGCTGAGCCACCCGGGCTGCCCGGAGATGGAGTCTTAAGCAGACCCTGTGCAGAGCATGGAAGCCAAGGCAGCTGGATCAGGACCCTGAGCTCATAGCCTGAGCCAAAACCAAGAATCCAACACTTAACCAACTGAGCCACCCAGGCACCCCTCACCCCATCACTTTCTATCCCTTCCACTGGTTTATTTCTCTTTATAACACTTAACTAGCTATTGTTTCACACATCTTCTTGTTTCTTTCTTTCTTTTTTTAAAGATTTTATTTATTTATTTATTCATGAGAGACACACAGAGAGGCAGAGACACAGACAGGGAGAAGCAGGCTCCATGCAGGGAGCCCAACATGGGACTTGATCCTGGGTCTCCAGGATCACGCCCTGGGCTGAAGGCGGCACTAAACTGCTGAGCCACCCAGGCTGCCCTCCCCCCACTTTTTAATGGCTTTTGAGCTACAATTAAACTAACTCATTAAAGTGTACAATTTGGGGGCAGCCCCGGTAGCGCAGTGGTTTAGCGCCACATGCAGCCCAGGGTGTGATCCTGGAGACCCGGGATCGAGTCCCGCGTCGGGCTCCCTGCATGGGGCCTGCTTCTCCCTCTCCCTGTGTCTCTGCCTCTCTCTATCTCTCTCTCTGTGTGTCTCAAAAAAAAAAAAAAATTTAAAGTGTACAATTTGGGACACCTGGGTGGCTCAGCAGTTGAGTGTCTGCCTTCGCCTTTGACTCAGAGTGTGATCCCAGGATCTGGGATAGAGTCCTGCATCGGTTTCCCTTCGAGGAGTCTGCTTCTGCCTCTGCCTGTGTCTGCCTCGCTCTCTCTCTGTCTCTCATGAATAAATAAATAAATCTTAAATAAATAAATAAATAAATAAGCCACTTGGGCTGCCCTATTTCTTTCTTTTTATCCTCTCATTAAAATATCAACTCCAGCAGAGCAGGATTTTTGCATCCCCCCACCCCCACTGCTCTATCCCTAGATCCTCAGGCAGTACCTGGCACATGGAAGCCACTCAATAAACATCAAATACTTTTGAATGAATGACTGAGCAAGTGAACATATTTTACCATTAGCCATTGCCCTAGCCAGACTTTGACTTCCCTGAGGGCAGAGCCTGTGTGGGTCATTGTATATTCTCAGCACCTAATATCTGATGGAAGGAAGTATCCAGCAAATGCATGTAAAATGTACAAAAGAATACATACATGAGGAAATGTAGATCAGTGGTTGCCTGGGGCTGGGTGTGGGAATGGGAAGTGACTGCAATGGGCACCAAAAAATCTTTTTAGGGGATCCCTGGGTGGCGCAGCGGTTTGGCGCCTGCCTTTGGCCCAGGGCGTGATCCTGGAGACCTGGGATCGAATCCCACATCGGGCTCCCGGTGCATGGAGCCTGCTTCTCCCTCTGCCTGTGTCTCTGCCTCTCTCTCTCTCTCTCTGTGACTATCATAAATTAAAAAAAAAAAATCTTTTTAGGGTGATAGAAATGTTCTAAAATTGGATTGTGGTGATGGCTATACAACTCTGTAAAATCAACCCCACAATATTAAAGCACTTAAAATGGGTGAATTTGGGACACCTGGGTGGCTCAGTCAGGCATCTGCCTTCGACTCAGGTCATGATCTCAGAGTCCTGGGATAGAGCCCAGTGTCAAGCTTCCTGCTCAGTGGGAGTTGGCTTCTCTCTCCCTCCCTTTACCTCTGTGCGCTCTCTCTCTCTCTCCCTCCCTCTCTCTCTCAAAAGATTTTATTTATTCATGAGAGACAGAGAGAGAAGGCAGAGATATAGGCAGAGGGAGAAGCAGGCTCCCAGTAGGGAGCCCGATGCAGGAACCCCGAGATCACGCCCTGAGCCAATGGCAGTGGCCCAACTGCTGAGCCACCCAGGCATCCCTCCCCTCTCCCTCAGATAAATAAGTAAAATTTTTTTTAAAAAATCTGAATTTTATGATACGTAGATTTTACTTCAATAAAACTATTAAACAAAACAAAGCAAAATGTGTATTGGGGGAGTAAGTGAATGCTCCCTAAGAGATGCCTTGCTGGTCATCGGAGCCTTACTCTGTGCCCTGATTGTGGGGGCTCAGTGGTGACTGAGACGGCCCTTGTGTCTGCCTTCACAGGCCGGCAGTGACAGCCCAGGAGTTGATGTAGAAAAGGTGTTAGGGTACAAGTTCGACATCCAAGAAAGAGTTCTTGAGATGTCTTTGGTGCAAAAAGCTGATTTTCTGAAAGCATAGGGACAGGATCTGTGGGCAGAAAGAGCTGCACCAGGGTCATGAGGAGGGGCCCATTGTATACTTTCATGTTGGGAGGGGGTTAAGGGAGGGACAGCATAACTCTCTGAGGAATTTTGGAAGCAAGCTGTCCAGGACCTTGAGGGGCTAGCTATTTTTGGGAAAAGGTTACTCATTACTGTATAATAAAACCTTAGTCATGACACCCTTCAGATGTATGTCGGTGGGCCATGTGCTTGGGGATGATTGCCAGTTTATACCTTGGGGGGTAGAGATAAAGGAAATTTTTAAAGGTAATTTCTATTATTTTTACATTTTTATTTATTTATGATAGTCACACACACACACAGAGAGAGAGAGAGAGGCAGAGAAGCAGGCTCCATGCACCGGATCAGAGAGAGAGAGAGAGAGAGAGGCAGAGAAGCAGGCTCCATGCACCAGGAGCCTGACGTGGGATTAGATCCCAGGTCTCTAGGATCGCACCCTGGGCCAAAGGCAGGCGCTAAACCGCTGCGCCACCCAGGGTTCCCTAAAGGAATTTTTATATGTTAAAGTAGACTCACAGGATCCCCGGGGGTTGGGCTTAGGTTGCCTTTTGCCTGTAGTAAACTGTGAACATCGAGGCAGTTGAGTCCGTAGAGGAATGTCCCTCTGCCTGTTTCAAGGACTTGTCAGTGTGCTGTAGGGAGTAAGGAAATGTCATAATTTCTCTTCTGCCTCTGTTTCCCACATCAGGGGCCAGGATGGGGAGGGACTAGCAGGATGGTCAGGGATGAGATGGAGGAAGCCCAGGAGACTCCGGATCCGGATGGGACGAGTCAGGGAGCACTACCTAAAGGAGCAAAGGGCTGAACCAGAGAATGTTGTTCATCACTAATTTCTTGCTCTTTTTCCTTTTTCTTTTTTGTCTTCTTTCTTTCTTTCTTTCTTTCTTTCTTTCTTTCTTTCTTTCTTTCTTTCTTTCTTTCTTCCATCCATCTCTATCCATCCAACCATCCATCCATTCATTTTAACACTCATTCACCTATTCATCCATCCACCCACCCAACCACCCACCCATCCATCCATCCATCCATCCATCCACCCACCCACTTTTTCTGCCTTAGCATCTGTCCTGAGGTCTCTCCTGCGAGCCCAGGATCCGGCCCGGTCCCCAGGACACGGCCACAAGGGGGAGCTGCTCTCCCGCGCTCGCTCTGATCCACGCGGCTTTGGGGAGGGGGGCTCTGGCAGGGGGTGTGGAGGGCGGGGGTGCCCTGGTGGGGGGGAACGTTTCCGCAGAGACCCGGGCCGCCCGCCCGGCGCGGCGCGGTAGGGTCTGTCCCCCGGCTCGGGGGCGGGGCGCCCCTCGGCTGCGGCGCGGGCGGAGCTTTCCAGAGAGCGCGGGGGCAGGGGGGGGGGGCGCTTGGCACTACCAGGCGTGGAACGGTCCCGAAGGGTCCTCACCGCCTCCCGGGTGCCTGGAGGGAAGGTGTCTCGAGGGGCGGAGCCCGGGGAGGATCGCACGTGGCCTGGGCCCCCCAGGGGCGCGCGGCGGGGCCCCGCTGTGAGGGTGGGCAGGGCTTTCCCGGCAGACCTGGAGAGGAGGCGCCGACCCAGCGTGGGCCGGAGGATCCCCGCAAAATGACCTTGGTGACGGTGGGGATGCAGCGCGCGGCGTCAGGTGGGAGGCGGCTCCCGGAGAGGGCGGGGGCGTTGCCCCGGCGTCTCGGCATCTCAAGGTCTATTCTGAGAGCCCGAGCTCCGGGGGAGTGGGGAGTGGGAGGCGACCCCCACATCTGTGGTCTCGTGGAGAGGGCAGCACCGGGAAGGGCCAGGCGCGTCGGCTGTGGGAGGCCGGGGAAACGGGCCAAGAGGAGCCCGCAGGACGTGCCCGGAGATCATGGGCCTGCGGGGCCCTGGGGACCAGAACATCTGAATCTCTGGGGACCGCTGGGAGGGGGGGCAGTGGAGGAAGACTGCCCCGGGCGCAGGAGCCTGCCACAGGGAAGAGGGTTTTTTGACTCTGTCCCTGATTTTCTGGGTGCTGCGCGGCCTGTTTCCCCATCAGTCTGAAAGCTCACATCATCCCCGTCCCAGTGCTGGGCCCTTCATGCCTCCCTCCCTAGCCGCGGCTTGCAGGAGTCAATTGCTGAGGTCGCCTCCGCTGTGCCCACCCTATGCTGTAACGCTGAAGTGAAGGAGACTCACCCCTCACCACAGTCCAGTGGGGGCCCAGATAGGGACAGCCCAGAATGGGCCAGGGCTAGGACTGAATTAGCTCCGGGGGAAGGGGGGCAGGAGGCCCATGTGGGGAGGGGTGCTCCTGACTCAGCCTGAAGGGTCAGACTTTGAAAGGATTGCATGGCGGTGGGTGGGAAGAGGAAGAGGCTACCTTTCTAGGAAGAGGTGATATTTGAACCGAGGCTCGACAATTAAGGAGTAGCACTCTCTGGGCAAAGGTGCTGTCAGGAAAGGTGTTTTAGGCTCAAGGAATGGCGTTTGCAAAGTGTGGCTCATTTCCAGCAGAGTCCTTTGCTCCATCCCTGGGGATCCCTAGTGCCCTGGAAGAGCCGCCTGGCCCAGGTGCCCTAGTTCAGGTCCACACCTGGTTGCTGGGCTGTAAACTCTTGAGGGCGGACCTTAAGCTTATTCCCTTGCAGCTGATGGTTTAATGATTGGCCTTGAGGTTGGCCAGGAGCTGGTGGTTCACCCCAACTCCCCCACGCATCAGGTGTGCGTCCTTGGCCACGTGGCTGAACTTCCCAGTCCATCAACCGGGCATATGATATTGGGTTTCACAAAACCAATCACCTCATTTTCAAGGGCTATAAAGAATTAAATGTCTAATTGTCTGTTACGTATTTCAAAATATATAACCTGTCGATTATATCAAGGGACCCAAGAAACAAGAGACTTAAAAAACATGCTGCCAAGTCCGAGGATACTGTGGCCTCAGTTACAGAAAATGCAATCGGCCAAACGAGACTTTTCCAGCTCAAAGATACTACTATTCCAAACCTGGTTATTGAAAATTTCCGTATTGAACTAAAAAATTAAAAAAAAAATACAATTTCAATACTGAACTTACAAGAAGCAGATTTTAAGTTGTTTAATTCCTTGGTTTGAAATCTGTAAGAATTAGAAATGGAGGGTGATTAGTTTTGGAGCCCCTTCACTACCCGCCTCTCAAATGCTGGATCAGCGTTCCCTGCTACTATGTTAGGACTCATAGGTTATTGTGCGGGGAGACCCTTTCCATTCCCACGTTTTAGATGATTCGGGAGGAAGGGCTCTGCTGTTGCACCCCACCCCCCCGACACATCCCGCTGTTCCGAGGGGCATTATTATAGTCTTCCTTTATTGGCTGTCCTTGTATAATACAAATCTGTAAGTTTAGATACAAAAAAATCTGGAAATAAAAGATAGAAAAGTACCCGCCAGGCGCCCCCCATTCGTCCCGGACCCCTCCCCAGCGGGCACTGACGTGAGGTAACTGAGCATCTCCTTCCCCTTCCCCCTACCCCACCTCCTGGGCCCCCAACTTGGCCCCCCGCCCCCATGAGACCTTGGCCCAAGGAAGATGTGGGCCCCCAAGCGGGGGGAGTGGGGTGACGGGGGTGGGCACAGCATTGGCAGTGAACGCAGCAGATGGGCAGAGGGAAGCCCTTTGCTTGTGCTGTGTATGGGAGGGGATGACCAGACCTGGGGTGGGCCCTCATATGGGGCTCAGAAGGGCCCCTAAGCAGGCATCCCTTTTCTATCCCACCCAACACCGGAAGGTGGAAGGTCAACAACAGAAACTGGGAAATGTCGCTTGAACAGAGGACATTCCACTGGAGGGAGAGGGGACTGTGGCCATCCCGCTGTGTCTGGGGTGCCGAGTGGGGGAAGGGCATGGCCAGCCAAAGTCTGGCAGTGAAATGGGTCCCTTAGCCAGGCCAGGTCCATCCCTGAATTCCATCCTGTTGCAATCTGGGCGCACGTCGGTTCTGTAGTGGTTGTGTGTGGGGGTGGTCAAAAGAAGGGGCTAGAGGGGGTGTTGAGGGGGCGCAGCTCCAGGGAGCGGGACTAGGGAGAGGTTGGGCCTCCACTCCCAGGTGCGGGGCACCTGGAGATGCTGAGGTGGGCAGGGCGGCTCGGGCTACAGTTCAATCTCGAAGGTCTTCTGCAGGTCGCCCGAGAAGGGGTTGGAAGGTTTCTCTACGGCCGGTTTGCCTTCTAATGCTGCCCACTGGGCCTCAAAGGGGTCCAACTCAGGGGCCGGGGCTGGGGCCGGCTCTGGAGGCCAGGGGGCCCCATTGGGGCGCGGGCGGACCTGGGCCCCTGGAGCAGTGGGCATGGCCGGTGGTGGGAAGGCTCCAGCTTTCCCGAGCAGGGTGGCGGGCTGGGGCTGGAGCTGGGCAGCTGAGCAGAAGGCGTTGGCCACCATCTGTGAGGGCGTGATGCCCACCACGGGCACGCGGGGCATGGGCGGGTAGCCCAGGCCCGGGTAGGCGGGCACAAATGGGGGCTGCATGTGTGGGGGCGGCAGGAACACGGCCACCTGGGCAGGTGTCGCATCGAAGGGCCCCACGGGGGCGGGGAAGGGCTGCAGGGCAGGAGCCACGGGGGCCACCGCAGCTGCTTGCTGCTGCTGTTGCTGTTGCTGCTGCTGCTGCTGTGCTTTGGCCACCTGGGACACCTCCTCTAGCCACCTCTCGGCCTCTGAAGGGGTCCGCTTGTGCCCAGGCTGGAAGGCAGCTGCAGGGGGCACAGAGGACTCACCCCAGGCAGAAGTCCCTAGAGAGAAGAGAGGGGCAGTTGAGGTGCATGGGCTGCAGCAGAGAACCCTAGGCTGGAGTGGGGGTCAGACGATGCAGCCAGGCCAAGCGCCATGTCTGCGGCTCTGCTCCTCACCAGCTGTGCCAACTCTGGGGCAAACGGCTTAACCCCCCTGGACCACTGAATGGTTCCGAAGTGCTAAGAAAATACCGTTCTGAGCTTCTGAGGTCCTAAGATGGAAAAGCACAGGTGAGGCTGACCCTCACCAGCCTGGCTTCCCTTCTCATTGGGCAGTACCCACCCTGTTACTAAATATTTTTAACATCACCCTTGGTTTCTGATATTTTGACCACATTTGCTTTGGGAGGCTAAGATTCTAAGATTGCATGGGTCTTTCTCAGAGTGTACAATTTGAACACAGTGAGTGAGGTTCAATGGTTTTAAGGTTGTGCTTTCGAAGATTCAAGAGCTCTAAATTTCTGCTGCGGTTCCCAGTGCTTCCAGGGTCCTAGGACAAGCTCATGACTCCAAGGTGATTCCAAGGTTTCATGGTTCCAAATCTGGAGGGGCTAATATCCTGTGATTCGACGGCTGTAGGTTTCTAAATTTTATGATTCTGAGACAGGAAGGTGTAATATTGATCTAGTGGTTCTAAGTTGACCCCATAATTCTAATGTTACCTCGTGGTTCTAGGATGAACCCTTGGCTCTGAGACGACCCTAGGATTCTAAGATGATCCAAGGCTCTCAACTGATTCCAGTGTGCAAGGATGGGCCCATAGCCCTTAGGTGATCCATAGTTCTAAGCCCGTGGGATCCCAAGGTTCCTGGTCGTCTTGGAGGTAGCCCTGAGTGAAGCAGGGGACTGCAGGAGGGGCACTGCAGGGTGGCTTATGCAGTAGACGGGCTGAATTTACCTGCTGAGGCTGCTGGTGGCCCTGGCGCTGGCACCCCAGCACTGGCGAAAGACGAACTGATCTGTGTGCACAGGGCATTGATGCCGTCACTGTCACTGGCCCCAGGAGGCTCCATCTCAGGCACTGGGAAGTCAGGGAAGGGTGGAGGTCAGCGAAGAGACCCAGGCGCTGCCCTTGACCCTGTACCCTCAGGTGGCCCCCTCTTACGATTTGGCATATGGACACAGGAGGGTGTGTGCAGCCAAGAGCACTGCCTGGTCAGGATGGATGTTGGCCACATTGCTGTGTGCTGCCTGGGGATCATTTGTCCTATTTGGGGCGGAGAAGTGGGGCCCTGTCCACCACACCTGGTCTGGCCAACAGCATACATCATGAGGGCAGAGATGCACCTGTGCCAGCAAGACCGGAAATGCTGAGCAGGTATGGAGACCTCACAAGCACTTGGGATTAACAAAAGTGCCATCCAGATAAACAAGAGAGAGATGCAAGTGTAGCGTGACATCTCGGCAAGTGGCTATCTCCAAGGGAACATGTGTGATGCTCCAGTGAGCATGAGAAAGAAACTGACTATAGGGCTTAGCAGGTGTGACGTGGGGGTGTCCACATGGGTGGGTAAGTGGTTTCCAAGTCAATTCTATGATGACTCTGTTTATTAGTCCAAATAGGTGTGACATCTAAGCATGACCAAAAGCCAGGCATGTGGCACCTGGTTTGTGATTCCCAAGTGTGAGCCAATCCAGTCACCATGAGTGACATATGAACATTTTTGCAGGTGCGCATGAATCTGCAGAGGTGACTTCCAAGTTTGCGTGAATCCAGGTATGTGGCTTGTGAGTGTGTGGAAATCTGCGTGGGATATCTGGAAACGTGCCTAAGTGTGTGTTCATGGAAACATCTGCTTCTGTGACTTCCAAGGGTGTGTAATTTTTGAGTCACGCCGAGTGTGTGACTCCTGTGTGTGGCGCCTGAGGCAGAGCATGACACCCATGGATCTGGAGGTTCTGAGTGGCAAGGCACATCCAAGCAAGTGTGTAACGGGCTACAGGCACATGAAGCTTCCAAATCAAGGCTAGGGAGCCTGCTACCTCTCAGGGAGGGCGTGTGACAACCCCAGGGTGTGCTTCATGTCGGGGTGCATGAGGACAGCAGACATGAGGGTGTGTGACAGCCAAGGGACGCTGCAGGACATGAACCACGTGTGCATCACCTTCAACAAGCACTGGTATCTGCTCAGCAGTCACCTTTGGGAGCAGCCCGGCCTTCTGGACACAGATCAACACCTCCCACGCCAATTCCCGAGGCCATAAGAGGTGGGTGTCTCTGATTTGGCATATGGACGCGGGAGAGCGGGCCAGACCATGTGACCTCACTGGCAGCTGGGAGGAAAGGCAGCCCTCTTGCCTGTCTCCCTTGGGCAGAACATGGTACCATGTTCCCCCTTTCCCATGACAGACGTTGCTTTTAGATCACGATCTATGCCACCTCTCTCCTTTCTGGTCCATGGCAGACATTAGTGATCAAACACGATGCTCCCCCCAACCCCCCCAAACTCTTTGCTCACCTTCCCACTCACCTGGCCAGACCTCATGGCTGACCGGCCAAATGCTAGGAGAGAGCACTGGTCCTTGTAATTCCATCTCCCCTCTAAGGGAACAGGGCAGCTACACTGCCTCTCCCATCAGCACCCAGGGCAGACACTGCTAATCGATGATGATGTGCCGCCTCTGTCCTTGGCACTGTCCCTGGAAGACATGGCTACTCAATGATGATGGGTGCTGCCTCTGCTGATCCTTTGCCCGCCAGCGACATCGCAGGTCCATCACTATGCTCCTTGACCCCTGACCCCTGCGCTCATGTGTGCTCTTCGCCTCATGTCCCCACGGGCCAAATTCTGGGAGCCTCTCCTTGGGTTAACATAACTTCCGCTGCTCTGTCTTCTCCCTTATCCATGGCAACCTTCACTAATTAATCACCTGGGGTGCCACCCCGCTCCTCTTTCTTCCTCATGGCAGACCCTGTAAGGAGACAGTGTCATGTGCCACCGTTCTGTTCTCCTGCCCTAGGCGGCCTGGTAACCCATCACAATCCTCCCTCCCTCTGAGCCTGTTTCCTTCGCCTAGCTGGATCTCATGGTGCCACAGGCCGAACGCTTGGAGTCTCGGCCTCCTCCTGAGCAAACAATGGCACCTAGGCAGCTTCTCTCCTCTCCGGAGCCCAGAGCCCGTGGCTGACTTTGCTCATCAGTCATGATGCATGTCACCTCTCTTGTTTCCCTAACTACAGCAGACATTACTAACAGATCGTGGCTTGCACCACCTTCCTGCTCTACCTTACCAATAGCAGACATTGCTAATCGATTGGATCATGATTTCTGCTACCTCTCTCCGCCTTGCTGCCGGCAGACACTGCTAATCGACCACGATGTATTCCACCTCTCCTTTCCCAGGGCACAGGGTGCTAATCAATCAAGGTGTGTACCACCTCTTCTCTATCTGGTGACAGTGGTATGGTATTGATCCTGACGTTCCTTCCCACTGAGCCCACAACTCACCTGTGCCCTTCACCTGGAAGTCAGTGCGGCGCTGCAGCGTGGATGGCAGCTCGTTCAGCCGGAGACTCAGCTGCCGTTTGAAAGGTGAGTTCTTCTGGCTGAGTGCAGGGAACCCACGGAAGGAGCCCTGGCGAACCAGCTGTTCCAGGGGGGCATGGCGTCGGGGGATGGCGGCTGCACTGGTGCCTGCGGCCACCGGGGTGCCTGCCTCTCCCTTCTCACCAGGGGATGTGGTGGCCGGTGTCGGGGACACGTGCCCAGGCTGCGCAGGGCCGGGAGCTGCAGTTGGGGCAGCTGCTGCCTCTGCTGGAGACATAGGGGAGACAGGTGGTTAGAAACCCCACCTAGGCATGTGCTCCCCCTCCCCCAGACCCCTTGATCACCTCTCAGTGCTGCCTTCCTCACCCAGTGTGTCCTATCCTCACAACAGGCTAGTCAGAGCCCTGAAATGTCTCCCATCCCCCCACGCCAGTAGCGCCTGCCCCAGGAGGCCCTCGGAGATTCCTCCCCCTGCCTGACCTGTGTCTCCCTAGCTTTCTGTCCCCAGTCTGGCTTTCTTCGCTGCTTCTGCTGTTTTCCCTTCTGAGACTTTCTGTCTCCCTTTCTGATTAATTTGATGCACACGTGTTTGGTGCATCATGCATGTATCAGGCATCGTTCCAAGTGCCTTGCAAGTATTAAGTCATTCGATCCTCACAACTACCCAGTGAGGCTGAAATGACCATTAGCCCCATTTTGCAGATGTGGAAACCGAACCCCAGCAATGGTAAGTGACTCTGCGGAAGCCAGGCTGCTAGGAAGGGGCACGCTGACCCCAGTCGATGTCCCCAACGAATACCCTCACCTGCCTCTCCCTCTGGCCTGCTCTCTCCACATCATGCTGCCTTCCTGTCATTCCATCTGCTCTTCTATTTCCCACCATTCTTCCCAGCTCAGGTGCTTCGCTCCTTCCTCCAGTTGCTACTTATCGCTCTAGACCCAGCCTGGCACACTTCTTCCTCTGGGGGATTTTTCAGATTGTTCCAGCTGCTCCACTCCAGGACTGCCCTCTGCCCTCTGGTGGGACCTGGTCTCCCCACCCAGCACAATATGTGGGCTCTCCAAAGGCAGGGTCCCCCCAGCCCTGCCAAAACACAAATACACACCCATCCTCCAGTCGGCACTTTACCATAGCTGCTGCTCAAATATGAGGTAAAAACGGGCTCGGAGAGGATAGGGAGGCCCCTGAGCACTGCTTCTCACGTTTTCCAGGTGGACACGGTGAGGCTCTCAGCCAGGCCTGGCTGGGGGCAGCTCGAACAGCCCGGGACAGGTTAGAACCAAGAAACCACCTGTCCCCACCTCATCGTGTGACCTCAGGAAGCCCTTTCCCCTCTCTGGGCTCAGTCTCTCGACTCAGCCTGGGGTAAATGCCCCTGTGCCGCCTCCTCAGGCCTCCTGACAGGATCAGTTGAGGCAGTGAATGTTCAATGCTTTGGAATCCGACAAAAGCTCTGTGGACAACTTTGTGGAAAGTGCACTGCTCTGTCACTCCTAAATTGGAAGGAGTGCTTTGTCAAAGGGCAAGCGTGGTACCTTAGACTGTCAATCAGTGCATCTATAGCAAAATGCTGGGTGGTGTGTTCAGCAAATCATACCACATGCTGTAAACTCTCACTTTCCTGTGCAAGCTGTAAAGTGCCTCCTATATCACAAAGTACCTAGAAATTACCACATTCCTTTGGAAAGAGCAAAATCCTTTGCAAACTCTAAAGCAAATGACATCTTTGTAAATTCCAACAGTCTCTATAAACGGTAAAGGAATATCTGTACACTGTGAAGAACTAACTGTGGACCCAACGTGTTCTTTCGTAAACAAGAAAACATCATATACTTGCTCAGGCCCTCTGTTAACTTCATTTCATAATCTGCTTTGTGGATGGGAAAATCCTTTACAAATTCAAATAGATGATGTTAAGAGAAATACTTTGCAAACTGTGAAGAACTTGTGAGTTGGTCAAGAGGGATGTAAATGGTCATGTAATTCACAAAAAGAAATGTACTCTGTATGCTCTAATATTCTAGTAAGTGATAAAAATTTCTGTGTTCCTAAATTTTAGTTAGAAATATTTTTTACTTTTTACTTTTCTTCATTAAAAATGTTATAAACTTACAGATAAGAGGTAGTAATGGAACACTGAGTGCACATGTTCTCTTAACCTATGCTCCCCAAGGTTAACTTATTTGATCTCTCTTCCCTTCCATAATTTTTTTTTGTACCATTTAGGTGTAAATTGCAGGCAACATACTCGAAACCCTAAAACCTCCAGCATACACCTCTGAAGAACAAGGCCAGCCTCCTTCAGAACCACAGCACAATTAAATTTAATGTGTGTATAAGACGATTAGCTAATCTACAGTCCGTGTTCCAGTTTCCCCAACTGTCCTGATCATGTCCCTTAGAGATGTTCTTTATACATGGAGATAATCTAAGATCCAGTTCAGGATCATACCTTGCATTTATTACTACTTGCCAAATCTCTTTAGTCTCCTTTAATCTGGGTCAGTTCCCCACGGTAAATTCCTTGTAAATTCTAAGCAGTGTTTTCCAAAAATTTAAAACTAGAATCCACAATATAATTAATTAATTAAAAAAACAAACAAACTGTGACTCGGAACACAGTAGACTTGTATCTTAAAAAACACACTGTTTTTTAAATGTGTTTATACAGCTGTGTCAATATATGGCGCAGTCAATCACCTGACTCTTGATTTTGGCTCAGATCATAATCTCAGGGTTGTGAGATCGAGCCCCATGTTGGGCTCCAAGCTGGGCATGGAGCCTGCTTTGGATTCAATTGCTGAGCCACCCAGGTGTCCCTCTCTCTCTCTTAAATAAATAAAATATTAAAGAAGAAGAAGAAGAAGAAGAAGAAGAAGAAGAAGAAGAAGAAGAAGAAGAAGAAGAAGAAGAAAAGAAGAAGAAGAAGAAGAAGAAAAGAAGGAGAAGACTAAGAAGAAGAATAAGGAGAAGAAGTAGATAGAAGACAAGAAGAAAGAACCGAGAAGAAGAAGAAAGAGAACGAGAAGAAAGAAGAAGACATACAGAGGAAGAAAGAAGAACGGAAGGAGAAGAGGAGAAGAAGTAACGAAGGAAAAAAGAAGAAAGAAGTAAGAAAAGAACATAAAGAAAAGAAGAGAAAGAAGAAGAAGAGAAGAAAGAAAGAAAAGAAGAAAAGAGGAAGAAGAGAGAAAAGAAGAGAGAAGAAGAAGAAAAGAGCGAGAAGAAAGAGAGAGAAGAAGAAGCGAGAGAAGAAGAAAGGAGAAGAAGAAAAGAAGAAGAAGAAGAGAAGAAGAAGAAGAAGAAGAAGAAAAGAAGAAGAAGAAGAAAAGAAGGGGATCCCTGGGTGGCGCAGCGGTTTGGCGCCTGCCTTTGGCCCAGGGCACGATCCTGGAGACCCCGGATCGAATCCCACGTCGGGCTCCCGGTGCATGGAGCCTGCTTCTCCCTCTGCCTCTCTCTCTCTCTCTGTATGACTATCATCAATAAATTAAAAAAATTAAAAAAAAAAAAGAAAAGAAGAAGAAAGAAGAAAAGAAGAAGAAGAGGAAGAGGAAGAAGAGGAGAGCAGCCCGGGTGGCTCAGCGATTTAGCACCGCCTTCGGCTCAGGACGTGATCCTGGAGACCTGGGATCAAGTCCCATGTCGGGTTCCTTGCATGGAACCTGCTTCTCCCTGTGCCTGTATCTCTGCCTCTCTCTCTCTCTCTCTCATGAATAAATAAATAAAAATATTTTTTAAAAAAACATGAAAGAGGGATCCCTGGGTGGCGCAGCGGTTTGGCGCCTGCCTTTGGCCCAGGGCGCGATCCTGGAGACCCGGGATCGAATCCCACGTCGGGCTCCCGGTGCATGGAGCCTGCTTCTCCCTCTGCCTGTGTCTCTGCCTCTCTCTGTGTGTGATTATCATAAAAAAAAATTAAAAAATATTAAAAAAAAACATGAAAGAGAGCAAATGTGCATAAGCTGGGGGAGGGGCAGAGGGAGAGGGAGAAGAAGACTCCCGGCTGAGCTGGGAGCCCACCCAACACGGGGCTCGATCCCAGGACCCTGGGATCAGGACCTGAGCCATAGTTGGATGCTTACCTGACCGAGCCACCCAGGCTCCCCCTGCTTGAGATTCTGCTTCTTCATCTGCCCCCCTCACGCTCGCGCTCTCTCTCTCTCAAAAATAATAATAAAATAAACACACTGTTTTAGAACTTACATAGCACTTGCCACTTACCTAGAATGTTACTTAGAATTTTTCTTGATGGCAACCCAGAGTAAGAAATCCGTCTTACATAGTAACCTGTCCCCCACTGCCCACTGACATATGCACACGCACATACATACGCTGAAATAAAAGTACCAGTAAACTACACTTACCTTTACTACATTCAGCTAATCTGATATTTTCTATTCCTTCCTATTCCATTCTTTTCAGCACCAGCCACAATCCACCAAGCTGCCTTCACAAGCCCTTAACTGGCCTGGATGCACAATCCGAAATGCCTCCCAGCCTCCCAGCCTCCCTGAGTTAGCAGATAATGAAGCTCTGGTGAGCTCTGCTGTGATCTGCGGCCTGCAGAATATTCCCCAAAGAACTCCTCACACCGAAGTGAGCTTTATAAACTATAATCCAACCTCGTGCCTGGTGCTCTGCTTTGTAAGCTGCCCAGTCCCCGTGTCTCTGCACCTCTCTTCCTAGACAGGATCTCCAGTCCCGCCGGGGGCCGCTCGCTCTGTGCCCAGCCCTGCCCTCTGGGTCGCACCCACCTTTCTTTTTCTCGGGCGCCTCTCGCTCAGTGGGCCGCCCACCCCCCGACAGACGGAAGGAGCCCTCACGGGCGAAGCTGGTGCGGCTGGCATCGAAGGCGGCTGTGACCCCACATTCCTTCTCCCGGCGCTGTTTCCGCTCCAGGCAGGCCGCGAAGGCACAGCCCACAGCGTGGCTCAGCCTCTCGCCCTGTGGGAAGAAGAGGTCAGGCTGGGTTTGGAGAGGCTGTGTCATGCAGGCCGGACGCCAGAAGCCCTGGGTGCCAGCAGCTCAATGTTGGGTGATCCTAGACAAGTCCCCCACCCCCACGGCTGGGCCTCAGTGTGCATCAGGAAGCAAACAAATGACAGCTTGGAGTGAAAAAAGCCAGAAACAAGAGGGCAGTGCTGTATGGCTCCATTTGTATGAAGTTCTAGAAGCAGCAAAACAAATCTATGGTGAAGAAAGTCGGAGGAGTGGCTGTTTCTTAGTGGGTGGGGGTGGGGACTAACGAGGAAGGGGCAGGGGGCTGGCTGGGGTGCAGGTAATGTTCTAGGTCTTGATGGGGGCTGGGGTTACACGGAGATATGCAGTTGTTAACATACGTGGGTCTGCGCATGGCACTTATTTTAACTTGAAAGAAAATGAGCTGAAGCGGATTAATTCTACTTCATGGTATGCACACTGAAATGTCTGGGGGAAACATCTGATATCTGCAACTCAGAAATGCATCAAAAGTGAGATGGACAGATAACTGACAGAGTAAGTGCAGACAAACCTAATGGCAGGAGCAGGGCGGTGGGCATGCAGGTGACTGGTTACTGTACAAGTCGGCTTTGCTGCGTGCTTGAAAACATTTGTTATAAAATGCTGGGGATGAAAACAGCGGCACCTGTTTCTTCTTGAGTGCCTACTTCAGAGGATCCAAGGTCACACTGATGCTGGCCACTACTCCCCAGCTGTGTGTTCTCCAGAAATCCACTTTGCCTCTTGGTGCCTAAGCCTTCTTGTAAAATGTGGGCCCTAACAACTTCACTTAACAGGGTTGTTGCAAGAATTAGGTAAATTTGGAGCACCTGGGTGGCTCAGTCAGTTAAGCAGCTGGCTTTGGCTCAGGTCACCATCCCAGGATCCTGGGATCGAGCCCCAAATCTGGCTTCTGTTTCCTACCAAGATGCTCAGCCACCTTTTAAAGAGAAACTTGGAGACAAAAGTCCTCAACAAAATACTAACAAGCTGAACTCACCAGCACAGGAAAAGGGTTATGCACCATAATCAAGTGAGATTTATCCCAGGAATGCAAGGTTGGCTCAACATATGAGAATCAATCAGTTGTTATATGCCACATTAACAGAAAGATGGAAAAAAAGCCACACGATCATCTTCACGAATGCCAAAAAAGTACTTGACAAAATCCAGCTCCCTTTCATGATAAAAGAAAGTTTAGCAAATATGGAATAGAAGGGAACTTCCTCAATGTGATAAAGAAGTTGATAAAAAAAAAACTCATGGCTAACATCATACTCTATGGTGAAGGAGTGGAAGCCTTTCCCTAAGAAAAGGAACAAGATAAGGATGCTCATTTTCATCACTTCTATTCTGTACCGGAAGTTCTCGCTAGAGTAATTAAAACAAGAAAACTAAATAAAGGCATACAAATTGGAAAGGGAGAAGTAATAACATCTCTATTTGCAAATAACATAATCATAGTCTTATAGATAGAAAATCGTAAAGAATCCAGAAAGGAGGGGCACCTGCATGGCTCAGTCAGTTAAGCATCTGCTTTAGGCTCAGGTCATGATCCCAGGGTCCTGGGATTGAGCCCCATGTCAGCAGGGAGCCTGCTTGTCCCTCTCCGTCTGCTGCTCTCCCTGCTTGTGCTTGCTTGCTTGCTCTCTCTGTGTCAAATAAATAAAATATTTTTAAAAAAAGAATCCTCAAAGGAACTACTAGTGGTAATAAATGAAATTGACAAAGTTGCAAGATCTAAGATCAACAGAAAAATCAGTTATACCTATCTACACTGACAACAGACAATCCAGAAATGAAGTTACAACAATTTCATTTACAATAGCATCTAAAATAGTAAAATGGGGGCGCCTGGGTAGCTCAGTTGGTTAAGCATATGATTCTTGATTTTGGCTCAGATCATGATCTCAAGGTCGTGAGATCGAGCCCGGTGTCAGACTCTGTGCCGAGTGTGGAGCCTGCTTAAAATTCTCTCCCTCCCCTTCCCTCTGCCCCTCCCACTCCCCCACTCCCTGCCGTGTGCACCCTCTCTCTTTCTCTCTCTGTCTCAAAAAAATAAATAAAATGAAATGAAGTAACAAAATGGCTAGGAATAAATTTAACCAAGGAAGTGAAAGACACCTATGCCAAAAGCTACCAAACACTGCTGAAAAAAATTAAATCTTTTTTTTTTTTTTTTAAGATTTTATTTGGGGCACCTGGGTGGCTTAGTGGTTGAGTGTCTGCCTTTGGTTCAGGTCTTCCCGAGGTCCCAGGATTGAGTCCTGCATGGGGCTCCCCGCAGGGAGCCTTCTCTCTCTGCCTGTGTCTTTGCCTCTCTGTGTCTCTCATGAATAAATAAAATCTTAAAACAAAAACAAAAACAAAAAAAAGGGCAGCCCCGGTGGCGCAGCGATTTAGCGCTGCCTTCAGCTGGGGTCGTGATCCTGGGGACCCTGGATCAAGTCCCACGTCAGGCTCGCTGCATGGTGCCTGCTTCTCCCTCTGCCTGTGTCTCTGCCTCTCTCTCTCTGTGTCTCTCATGAATAAAAAAATAAAGCAGAGAGAGAAGCAGGCTCCATGCAGGGAGCCTGACGTGGGTCTCCATCCTGGGTCTCCAGGATCAGGCTCTGGGCTGAAGGCTGCGCTAAACCACTGAGCCAGCTGGGCTGCTCCTTTTTAAATCTTCTTTTCTTTTTTTAAGATTTTATTTATTTGTTGAAAGAAATTAAAGAAGACCTAAATAAATGGAAATACAGCTCATGGATTGGGAGATTTAATATTGTTAACAGCAATATTTCCAAAGTGGTCTACAGATTCAATGCAATCCCTATCAAAATCCCAACAGACTCTTGCAGAAATAGAAAAGTGACCCTAAAATTCACATGGAATTGCAAAGGACCCAGAACAGCCAGAGTAATTCAGAAAAAGAGCAAAATAAAAGAACTCACACTTTCTGACCTAAAATAGTACTCCAAAGCTACAGTAATCAAAATAATGTGAAACTGCCATAAGTATAACATAAATCAATAAATAGAATTGAGAGCCATTGTGAGATGACCACACATCTATGGTCAATTGATTTCCATTTCAGTAAGGGTGCCAAAACTATTCAATGGAGAAAGAACAGTCCTATTAAAAAATGGTGCTGGGACAACTGGATATCCACATGGAAAAAATGAAGTTGGACCTGTACTTCATATCACTTACAAAAATTAACTCAGAATGGATAAAAGGCATTTTGAAATGTAAGAGCTAAAACTATAAAACTCTTAGAATAAAACATGGAGTAAATCTTCTCAACCTTAGATTTGACAATGGATTCCTAGATATGACACCGAATGCACAAACAACAACAACAAACAAAAAAAATAGAGAAATTGAACTTCATCAAAATTAACTTCAAAAGATACTACCAAGAAAGTGAAAAGATAACCCATAAAATGGGGGGGGGGGGGTTTTGCAAATCATATAACTGATAAAAATCTAGTATCCAGCATATATAAAAAGTTCTTACAACTCAACAATAAATGGACAACCCAATTTTAAAAATGGGTAGGGCAGCCTGGGTGGCTCCGTGGTTTAGCACTGCCTTTGGCCCGGGGTGTGATCCTGGAGACCCAGGATCGAGTCCCGCATCAGGCTCCCTGCATGGGGCCTGCTTCTCACTCTGCCTGTGTCTCTGCCTCTTTCTGTCTGTGTGTCTCTCATGAATAAATAAATAAATAAATAATAAAATAAATAAATAAAATAAAAAATAAAAAATAAATTAAAAATGGGTAAAGGGGGATCCCTGGGTGGCGCAGCAGTTTGGCGCCTGCCTTTGGCCCAGGGCGCGATCCTGGAGACCCGGGATCGAATCCCCCATCGGGCTCCCGGTGCATGGAGCCTGCTTCTCCCTCTGCCTATGTCTCTGCCTCTCTCTCTTTCTCTCTCTGTGACTATCATAAATAAATAAAAATTTTAAAAAAATGGGTAAAGGATTTGAACAGACATTTCTTCAAAGAAGATATACAAATGGCCAATAAATACAGAAAAAGAGGCTCAACATCATGAGCCATCAGGGAAATACAAATCAAAACCACAGTGAAATACCACTTCACCCCTACAGGGTGGCTATAATTCCAAAAAAAAAAAAAAAAAGAAAAAGAAAAGGGGGAAAGTAGTAAGTGTTGGCCAGGATGTGGAGAAATTGGAACCCTTGTACTTTGCTAGTGGGAATGTAAACTCCTGCAGCCGTGGTGGAGAACAGTTCAATTCCTCAAAAAAGCTTATAGATTTACTATATGATCTAGCAATCTAGCTTCTAGGTCTAGACCCTAAAGTATTAAAAATACGTATTCAAACAAATACTGGCACACCAATGTCGATAGCAGTGCTATTCACAATAACCAAAAGGTAGAGACAAACCCAAATGTCCATCAGTAAATGAAAAGATAAACAAAATGTAATACAGCCACACACTGGACTATTATTCAGCTCTGAGTACTGAGACATGCTATGACATGGGTGAACCTTGAAAAGATTTTGCTAACTGAAAAGCCAGTGGCAAAAGACCACATACCGTATGATTCATTTTGTATGAACTATCTAGAGGAGTTAACTCCACAGAGACAGATAACAGACTAGTGGTTGCCAGGCTTGGGGAGGAGGGTGTGGGGAACAGGGAGTGATGGCTTAATGGGTCTGAGGTCCCTTTGGGGTGTGATGAGAATTTTTTTTTAAGATTTTTATTTATTTATTCATGAAAGACACACAGAGAGAGGCAGAGACATAGGCAGAGGGAGAAGCAGGCTCCCTGCGGGGAGCCAGATGCAAGACTCGATCCCAGGGTCCCGGGCTCACGACCTGAGCCGAAGGCTGATGCTCAACAATTGAGCCACCCAGGTGCTCCTGGCGTGATGAGAATATTGGGAACTAGAGAGAGGTGATGAACAAGCAAGGCTGAGAGCATACTAAATGCCACTGAATTGTATGCTTTAATATGATGAATTTTGTGTGAATTGCACCTCAAAAAATAAAGTTACACTTGGGGAATCCTGGGAGTTCTACTGCTTAATGTTTAAAACCTGAGGCTCAGAAGTGGAAGGGAATTCAGAGAAGGTCACACTCTTGCCCCAGAGGGGATGGCCTTGCTCTTTTCTTGCTTTGATTCTCACCCCCAAGTACTTTTCAAATGATAGCAACTGGGATCCCTGGGTGGCGCAGCGGTTTGGCGCCTGCCTTTGGCCCAGGGCGCGATCCTGGAGACCCGGGATCGAATCCCACGTCGGGCTCCCGGTGCATGGAGCCTGCTTCTCCCTCTGCCTGTGTCTCTGCGCCTCTCTCTCTCTCTCTGTGACTATCATAAATAAATAAAAATTTAAAAAAAATTATTCAAATGATAGCAACTGGTCCTAGTGACTGAACATGTGTTAGGGGACTCTGTGTAGAACTTTCTCCAGGTTTCTGCGACACACCTGTGAGCAGCCACTGCTAACACCCCCGTTTCATGGGGGAGGAAACTGAGTCCCAGAGAGGAAAGTCACTTGTGCCTAATGTCCCACAGCTAGGTGGTGTGACACTGAATCCACGCTGACCATGTGGCAGCGTGTCTTCCAAAAATAACCGCAACAAATTTCTGGCAACCGCACACTCTTTCAGAATTTTGTCACTCCCCTGTCAGAGGTGGAGTCTGTGTTCTCTCCCCTTAGCCTGGGAAGACCTCTGTGACTGCCTAGACCAAGAGAATAACCACAGAAGCAATGCTGTGTGGTTTCCAAGACCAAGTGCACGCAGGTGACACAGCTTCCTACTGGTGCGAGCTCTGTCACTGTCTCTCTCCCAACTCACTTTGGAACCTGGCACCACTATGTAGGCAGTCCAGCTCTCCTGAAGCCCCCCTTGCTGGAGAGACCTTGAAGAGAGGTCCCAAGATACATGAAGAGTGGGGATATCTGGCCGGTCTCCTGGGGTTACAGCTCCAGACACCATCAGATTGGAATAACGTAAGAGACCCTGGATCCAGCTCTACCCAGCTGAGCCTCGTCCAAATTCCTGACCTACAAAAGTCCTGAGAGATAATAAATGATTGTCATTTTGAGCCACTAAATGTTGGAGCAATTTGTTATGCAGCAACAGATAACTGATACAGTATAGCATGCTGTGCTCAGGAAATAAGCCGTTGCTAGGGGCTCTGGGTTTCTAACATCTCCATGCTAGCCCCTGGGGGGCACTAATCAGAACTGACTAATCAATCCTGACACCCTCACATTTGTTTTCCACCCCCGATTGAGGTCTGAGACTGTGTGTATGAGTGAGGAAGTAGGAGGTCCTGATCAGTTTTGGGAGTTCAGAGCTCTTGGGGTGGGGATTCCTGAAACAGGACGGAATCCTGTTAAAATCTGGGAAGGACACATGTCGTTTTACCTGCCCAGCATCCATTCCCCCTGCTTTTTTTTTTTTTTTTTTTTTTTTTAAAGATTTTATTTATTTATTCATGATAGTCACAGAGAGAGAGAGAGGCAGAGACACAGGCAGAGGGAGAAGCAGGCTCCATGCACCGGGAGCCCGATGTGGGACCCGATCCCGGGTCTCCAGGATCTCGTCCTGGGCCAAAGGCAGGCGCCAAACCGCTGCGCCACCCAGGGATCCCCATTCCCCCTGCTTTTGATAACAGCACCCCAAATTCCCTTTGGGGAGCTCCTCTTCAATGTTGAATAAGTCAGTCTGTGTGCTCTACCCTCCCCAGACTAAGGGGAGGCCTGACCCCCCAGCCAGGCCAATCCCATGCCCTCTTGTCAGAATTTTAACCCGGGCCACTGGGAGGCTGGATTTATCTCTGCAGCAGTGAAGAGGGGACCTGTCCCCTCGTGTGGCATCTCCAGGCTGCTGAGCTCCCTGACCTTTCTGTTGCTTAATGCTCTGGTTGCCCTTTGATTCCTGAGATCCCTCCTGTATAACATTTTGGAGTTAAGTTAGCCAGACTGGTTTCTGTTCCCAGCCACCAAGAAACACTGGCTGAGGCAGGGAGCTGAGACTGTGCCTTCCTACCAAGTTGAATGAGGTCTGATGTCAGGGTCCAAAGGATAGGATAGAATAAAGATATTTTCCAACATTTTTTGCAACAAGCGATGTCCATGGACTACGTTCTGGCCAGTGGGATATTATTGTTACATGGCTCTTCATGCCTCCCTCTTGTATGTAGCTGGAATGAAGATGTGATGGCTGGAGCATGTGCACCCATTTTGGATGATGGAGTGAAGACCACACTCCAGTTTGGCAACAAGGTAAAGGAGCTGCAGCTCTCGATGAGCAGAGAGGAGCCACACTGATCCTGCACTGCCTGCCTCTGGATGTCTTTCACATGAAACAGGAACAGTCTTCTATCTCACTGAAATGACTGGCAGCTGTGGGCTTTCTGTCACAGCCTCAGAATCCTTTTTTTTAAAGATTTTATTTATTTATTCATGAGAACATGGAGAGAGAGGCAGAGACAGAGGCAGAGGGAGAAGCAGACTCCTGCAGGGGGCCCGACATGGGACTCGATCCTGGGACTCTGGGATCACGCCCTGAGCTGAAGGCAGATGCTCAACCACTGAGCCACGCAGTTATCCCACAGCCTCAGAATTCTAACTATGAGAATGTTTCTGAGAAGACAGGCCATTTATGGCTTTCATCAGATTCTCAGAGGGGACCTTGATGCCCCAAATGTAAAGAACCACAGACATAGTGAATCGAGGCTAAAAAAAGAATGGGTACCCTGGGGGTATCACTGAGAAGGGCCTGAGAGAGCCGGCTGGGGGCAGAAAAGTCTACAACTTGACCCAGGTGGGATTTTTATATAAGAATTTATAGAGCTGTGCCCAGACTACCTCTGCATATTACTATACGCATAATGACCCTCATAAAAAAGAAAAATAAGAGAAACATGTAGAACTATGTATGGAGGGCAGCTTGGGTAGCTCAGCAGTTCAGCGCCGCCTTCAGCCCAGGGCATGATCCTGGAGACCCAGGATCGAGTCCCACATCAGTCTCCCTGCATGGAGCCTGCCTCTCCCTCTGCCTGTGTCTCTGCCCCTCTCTGTCTCTCTCTGTGTCTCTCATGCATAAATAAATAAAATCTTAAAAAAAAAAAAGCTGTGTATGGAAAATGAGGAGGATGATAATTAATGTTTTCCTGAGCGCTTTTGATGTGCCAGCCATCGTTCCAAATACTTTGTATTAACCCACTCAAGCTTCCCCGTGACCCTAAGTTAGGAGCTGTGAGGACACAGGGCACAGAGAGGAGAGGTGAGTGGCTGGCCCAACCCCGCAGGACAGAAGAGTCAGCCAGCTTCCTCCCGGCTTTGGTGATACTCACAGAGTCCTTGAGTGCCAGGAAACAGTGGCAGATCCAGCGACGGGTGGTCCCATCACGGCAGATGTAGGAGAAAGCCTTGTCGAGGTTGCGGTCAGGGGCACAAAAAGAGACCTTTTCGATGGTCTGGTCTACCAGCAGGTCCTGGGAGGTGGCCGGGGAAACCAGGAAAGGGACTTGACTTATCTTTCACGGATTCATCCAGGACTCCCTTAGTGTCTGCTCTCTGTCCTGTCCTGAATGGGGTGGGGACCCTGACTCACTGAAACAGCAGTGGGTCCTGCTCACATGGGGCTTCTGGGTTAGTGTGCGAATCAGGCCCATCAGCAGAGAGGCACAGGCACGGGGTCAGGCCCAGAAGTGGGGGAGGCACAGGGACCCGTGGGAGCCACAAGAGGTGCCTGACTCAACCTGGTGAGGAGATGGCTAGAGCTTCCTGGAAGAGGTATTAACTAGGCAAAAAGGCAGGGAACAGTCTTTCGGGGTGAGGGAACTGCCTGTGCAAAGTTGTCAATCCTGTTTAGTTGTTAACCTAACTCTTGTCCTGTGCTGCTGCCTCCTTGGGCAGTCTCTGGGCGGGGAAATCAATGGTGAGCAAATAGCTACTCAGATCCGGGCCGCATGATGCTCCCTGCTGGCCGGGCACCCCGACAATAAACACAGAACAGCAACATCTACTGATCTGAGCACTTAAGCTGCACCTGGCAGTGTTACATGGCGTGAATGTACCTTCTCATTTATGGGGAGAGTCCATGTTTATCCACATTTTACAGATGAGGCAACTGAGGCATGGAGGGGTTAAGTCTCATACTCTGGGTCACCCAGCAGATCTGTGGGTGAGCTGGGATCTGAGCTAAGGCAGCTGCTCCACAGCCTGTGCTCTCACCCACTATCTGTGCCAGCTCATAATAACTGCAGGACTCACTTCTGAATTGTGACTACGAGGTGTGCCAAGATGTTGCAGGAGCACACAATCTAGGAGGCCTGGGAGGGAGGGACATCCTGGAGGTGGGTGAGAAGGCGTCCTGACCCCCAATTCAAGCAAGGGGTTAGAGAGGGGCCCGCTGGTGCCACCTCCCACCCCCCACAGGCCTCCTACCTTGGTCTTGTCATCCACCACTCGGAGCCCATCAGCCGACACCCAAAGGACAGACTTCACGGACTTCCGGCCCATCTGGGATGGAGGAGGAGGACACAGGGCCTGGTCAGAAGGCTGCCTCTTCTGGTCTGAGCCCCTCCCAGCCTCACCCCTCACTCACCGCCTTCAGCTTCTTCACAGCATCTTCACACACATGCATCCCCCGGGACTCCTCCACCTCCACATGGCCCAGGTACTTGGCGGGGGAGGAGATGGGAGGACAGAAAATAAGCATGGTAATCAATACCTTCCCAGTGTCCCCGGAGCAGCTGCGATGGGTCACACAAGGTCCCTAGCCCATGATACATATTCATTCACTCTGCGCCTCAGCTCTGTGAGGTAGGGACTCTGATATACAGATGGGGACACTGAAGCAAGCGAGTAGTACTGATTCCCATCTTGCCTCTCTTCCTGGGCCTTAACTCATTACTTTCTTCCTTCTGGGCATCAGTGCATCTCTGGGCCTCAGGACTGGCCCATCAATGACTAGGGGGAACTGAGGGATGCTCACCCCAGCTCGCTCACCCCGTGGGTGTGATGGCTCATTTGCCAGCATTTTCCCCAGGGGCACCAAGTTCCAGTATCCATAGCTGCAGGCCAGTGACACACCCTTTACTGGCTGCCTTCCCTGCCTCAGCCCCACCAGCATTTCCCACACCTCCAGATGGACCCCTTCATGCTCTATGCATGCTTCTGGGGGAAGGAGAAAAAAAAAACACACAAAAAATGGAGGGGTTGTGACCATCCGCTGAAGTCACTCACTCAGCCAGGCAGGGGCAGTGTTGGGATTTGAACCTGAATCTTGCTGTCTCCCTCACGGAAGTGCAGCATGTGTTGTAAAGAGGCGTGGTGGTTTTAACCAGATGGGACTGAACAGTAGAGAGGTGTCCAAATGCTACAGACTTTTGTGACCCTCCAGTACCTTTTGGAAGTTGTGAGCTCCTGCAGAATAGGGTGACTCCAGGAGAAAGATAACCGGGTACAGGAGAATGTGTGTTGGGGTTTTTTTGTTGTTGTTTTGCTTTCTAAAGATTTTAATCTATTTATTCATGAGAGAGACACACAGAGAGAGGCAGAGGGTGAAGCAGGCTCCATGCAGGGAGCCCGACGCGGGACTCGATCCCGGGACTCCAGGATCACGGCCTGGACTGAGGGCGGCGCTAAACCGCTGAGCCACCCGAGCAGCCCCTTGTGTTGGCTTTTGATCCCACCTTTGAAGGGCCCAGGGCGTGGGGTCCTGCTCCAGCAGGATCCACGGTTCTTTGGGAATGTGACGTCTCCTCCACACAGAACGTGGCCTCAGCCACCTGGCCCGGCACCAGGGACCCGCAAGCACACAGCGGAAGCCGGTGCCCCGCCCCAAGCCCCGCCCCAAGCCCCGCCCCCGCCCGCTCAAGCCCCGCCCACTCACCCTGACCGGGAAGCTGCACGTGCCCTTGCGCACCGCGTCCTCGTCCGCTTGCCACTGGTGGGGGCGCGATGCCTCGGGCACGTAGGCTGGTTTCCGCCGCCGCAGGCTCTGTCCGTAACTTATTCATGGTGCCCGCCCCTTCTGGTAACACAGGACAGGGGCCAGATAACGTGGGATTTGGGTTACAGGGTTAGGAGAGGTCACTGGGCCAGAGCACATGGCAGTCGGGGGATACCTGGGAAAGGGGGCAAGGGCAGGCAGGGAAATGCCAGAGTCGGCGGTGGGGATCCAGAAGAAAAAGTTGGGGCAAAGGTGCCTGGAGGTCTGGGAGGGATCACAGTTTTTAGCGGCCTGGAGACTGGGAATGTGACAGTCAAGAGGTAGGAGGATCTAAACTAATGGGAAGTCAAGACATAGGACAGTGCACAGGGGTTAGAAGGCATAGGGGACACGGGTTTTTAGGGGTAAGAGGTCAGGGGATGAGACGGTCAGCACAAGAGTTGGGAGTTGCATGGGCTGATGTGGGGGGTACTCAGAAAGTCCAGGGATTGAGGTCCAGAACCCAAGCCAGAGGGTATAGGGGCTGAGGGCTCATCTCCGTGAGGTACGCCCCTCTGACAACCGCGTCCAGTCTAAGGCAGGAGCCCCTGGGGCAGTGTGCACCTGTGACCATCAGAGGAAGGAGGGGGAAGTGGGGTGGCCACAATGGAGATGGGAACAGTCTTCATTGACTAAGACAGTCTCCACTGATTGATAGGCCATACTGACAGTCCTGGGAGGAGCATGAGGGGACAACCAGGATAGAGCACCGCCAGCAGATAGGGACTCTGTGTGTGTGTGTGTGTGTGTGTGTGCGTGTGTACAATTGGTATATTCCTTTTTTTTTTTTTTTTAATTTTTTTTTTATTTATTTATGATAGTCACAGAGAGAGAGAGAGAGGCGCAGAGACACAGGCAGAGGGAGAAGCAGGCTCCATGCACCGGGAGCCCGACATGGGATTCGATCCCGGGTCTCCAGGATCGCGCCCTGGGCCAAAGGCAGGCGCCAAACCGCTGCGCCACCCAGGGATCCCCAATTGGTATATTCCTGAACAGTGTCTAGATCTGAGCATGCAACAGTTGTCTATGAGTGTGTGTATTTCTGAAGACTGTATGTACAGAAGGACACAAGTCTGAGAATGGTTGTCTGTAAAAGTGTGTGTCTGGGAATGCTGTCTGTGAGGGGGTCTGTATCCAAGAGTGTGGTTGTTGTCTATAAGTGAAGGTCCCTGACAGTTGCTGCTGAAGAGTATCCAAGTGTGAGAGTAGTTGTGGAATGTGTGTCAGGGAACATTGCCTATGAGGTTGTGTCTGAGGGTAAAGCTGTTGTCTTTGAGGCTGTGCATCTGTGTGAGGGTGTGGCTATTGTCTTTCATGGCTGTCACCTATGACAGTACGTGATGGTGCGTTACCCAAGAGCCCATGCCACTGTTGGAGGTGAGGCTGTGTGGCTGTGGCTTTTGTTTGAGAGGATGTGTCTATGTCAGAGACATGTGGTTGTTGTCCAGAGTGTGAGTTCATGAGCGTTGTTCTGAGGGTTTGTATATGCAGCCAAGTGTCTGGGCAGATGTGTGAGAACATGAGATTGTGTCTGTGAGAGTGTGTTCACACGTATTATCTGTGACTGATGGTCACTGAGTGTGCAGGGAAGATGTTTGAGGGCATCCCCTCGTGAGTGTGATTAAGCCTGTGTGAGCACAGGGACAGTTCCTCTCGTCGTCCTGGGCAGACCCACGCACTCACTCAGCCCTTGCCTTGGCCCCAGCTGGTCACTCACCTGGCTCCGTCCTGGAGGTTTCGGGGGGCCCCGGGGCCCCACAGGGGGCTGGGGGCAGATGCTGCTCAGGCCTCCTGGGTCCGCCCTGCCCAAGGAAGGGAGGAGAAGGTGAGAAACTGGCTTGGGTTGGGGCTCAGTCCCCTACTTCACCCCCTCTTTGGCCAACAGCCAACACCCCCCTCCATCTCAGGCTCCCTGGGGAGAGCCCCGGTTGTCATAGCAACTGTTACTAGGGAGACCAGCCACCTGGTAGCAGGGGCCCAGGAATGAGTAGGTGTGTTTCCTGGCACATGTGTGGGGATGCCCTGGCCTCAGGAGGTCCTCAGTACCCAAGGGGATGGTGGGAGGAGGGAGTGGCCTTGACCTCTAGACACTTGTCCAGGCTCCACAGAAACATACAGTCACATGCATGCATGCACGTGGCTCATGTCTACAGTTGTCCCTGGCACCTGGTCACAGCTTTGCACGTGTGGTTATACACAGACACCACCACAGCTGCACACACCAGATCACACAGATACACATCCACAGTGGCAGCCACTATAACCACCTGGTCACATATCCATGTTCACAGACACAGGCATTTGTCCGCTTGAATACCAAGTCCCAGCCCCGTTAGGCACTGCCACAAACATCTGGTCACATCAGCTACTGGGTATTTGGTCACTTCTATTTTCTCCACATACCCAGAGCTGGGTCCAGGCACACCCGCCAGAGCGACACGCGTACAACCGCTCCCAATGATGTTTCCCCAGGCCCCTGCCCAAGGTACTCCTGTCGCAGCACCTAGAATCACACCTAGAATGTCACCTCCCCAAGTCAGAGGTCGCCCACCAGCACAGAGTCACACACAGACACAGTCACAGCCACACACACTTGTCACACACAGCTCCACTGGTGTATGTTGACATCTGGTCATGGGTGCATGCAGACGACACCGACACACATTTGGTTCCACGCTGCCACACCCGGTCACAGCCACATGTGCTTAATCATCTCCAGGCACAAGGCTGCACGTGGATACTCAGCCCCAACCATAGCAGCCACACCAACACACTGTTTTGGTCACATGCTGTCACAGTCACACACACCCAGTCATGGGGACACACATGTGGTCACAGTATCAGCCACACTTACATGGATAGTCTCCCCTAACCAATCACCAGGGATACAGATGGCCGTGGCCTATGAGTTATAGAGAAACAGGCACGCACACTGAAGACGTGCACAGAACCACCCAGAGACAACTGTCCCTAAGGATGGCCACACTCAGGTACAGCCAGACGGTTGCTGGCTCAGAGTCACAGCCATACACCATTTCAGAAATGGCTGTGTGTGTGAAGTCACACAGCATCAGTGTCCACATTACCCAGCCATACACCATGGCCATTATACAGTCACCCAATGTCCCATACCTGGCGGCACCACGTCACCCCACTGCAAACACATAGTCTTTTCTCATGCAAATGCACAGGTCACAGGGATAAGCATGTGGCCACGTACAATCACAGTCCCATGTGGACAGACACACAGTATCTCACAGAGAGACATCAGCACACAGTTTCTATGTCACACAGAATTTCTAGCTGCGTTTACACAGAAGACACGGTTCCTGGTAGAGCCATATACGCAGTCAGGATAGTCACCCCGTCACCAAATCACACAGATGGAAACACATGCAGCCCATCGTGCACATAGGGACACACACACACACACACACACACACACACCAGGCAGCCACACGGCTATAGACACACACACTCTCATAGGCCATGACACAGACACAAGTACATATATTCACCCAGGGTCACAGACATGCAGGTCAAGCACAAATATAGAAGCCACAATCACACATACCCCCACCCCCACAACACAGTTACCTGGTGCCATCTCACATAAACACAACTAGAGCTTGAGTCACACGCGATGAAATAACCCTCTAAAATAATCAGTCAGGGGTTCAGACCCCTACTCTGATATTTAACCCAAACCACACACAGACACAACTATAAAACCGCACAGTCACTTAGTATCAAAACACAGAGCTAGATGGAGACATTTATACCTGGTCACGTACCTAGATGTGGTCGTGAACACACAACTACTGTCATACAAGTCACAGTGCCATCACACAACCAGGCACAATGTGACTCCATATGCAATGGCAGGCACTACCCAGAGTTGCAGGGACAGTTGTGTGTCATACAGACATGTGTGACCCACATATACAATCAGTTAGAGACGCAACCACAAACATTCACAAGTCATTAGGAGAGAGGCACATGGACATAGAGTCAGAGACACAACTCTACATACACAGTCCCAACTCCACCTATAGAGTGTCAGCCACACACTTGCCCAACCCCAAACCCAACACACACACTGTCACAATCCAGATATAGTTACCGAAGCACATGCCAGGGTCACAAAAGGTGTAATCACAGACACAACCACACAGTCACAACCATGCACACACACACTCAAATACAGACTAAAAAGTACAGGGTTCTGCACAAGGAGCAGCTGTCACACACACATATAGTCACACAAATGCTAGGGTCACATACAGACACAATCGCACGCATTATTAGACACAACCACAAGCACAAAACACACGCACAGGATTCCTCAGCTCCAGCACACATGAGCGCGCACACAGAGCCACAGTCACATAAACACCGGGTCACACTCCTAGCCACCTCCCCATCGCTTGCTTCCCCCCTTCCCCCCAGGTACCACACACAAAGCCGCCGACACCCGCAGACGCTGCAGACAGATAGGGCTTCGCTCCATCCCTGGGGAGCCACCCCCCACCCCCAGCCTGAATGGTGGAGCCTGGGGGGCCATACCCAGGAGGGGGAGGCGGCGCATTGTCTGTGGGGGGAGGGGGGCGCTCCCAGGCAGCTGGGCAGCCCCAGGGACACTTGACAAGCCTTTGGGGGTTGCCTGAAATTTCCCTATTTTATTCAGGCTGGGTGGGGGGGTGAAGTCCCAGGCACAGGGACCTTGCTTCGAGAAGGGGCTATCCCTGGGACACCGCCCAAGGACTGGGGGAGATGCTGTGGCCAGGACGTCTCTGAGGCCTGGGCACAGACTATGCCCGGAATCCCCCCACCCTGGCCTTGGCTTGGTGGGGAAGCTGTGCCCAGGGACCCCATCCTCAAGACCTTGTCTAGAGGGCTGTGCTCAGAGACCACCTCAGGCAGGGAGGGGTAGGGATTGCGTCTGCTCTGGAATGGCCTCCTGGAGGCCTTGGCTTGATGTGGGGGTTGTGTCCTGGACCCCTATCCCCAAAACCTTGCCCAGGGAGTTGTACCTAGAATCTGTCCCCCTGTCCTTGATTTTTTTGAGGGCCAGGTCTACATCCACGAGCCCTATCTCCAGGGCCTGGGCAAGAGGGGGCCTGTGCCCCGGACCCCCGTCTCTCAAGCTTTTGCTTGGTGGGGACCCGTTCTGGACCCCCACCCGGGCCCACCCTCCCCAGCCTTGGCACCCTAGCTCCATCCGGGCGCCGCGGCCGCCTCCCACCCTCCGCCACATCAGCAGCGGCGCCGCCCCCCACCCGAGTCCCCCTCTCCCGCCCTTCTCACGCTGGCCGCCGCGCTGCGGGACATCCAGGGCCCGGGCGCCCCCGCCTCCCGCGGCCCCGGCTGGGCCCGGATCCCCGAGCGCTGCTGCTGCGGCGGCGGCGGCGGCGGCGGCAGCTCGATCTGACGCGGGCCGGGCCGGGGGCCGGGGGATGGTGCGGGATGCACGCGCGCGAGCCTGCTCCGCTCCCCGGAGGATTCCGTTCCGGGGGCGGGGGAGCGCCCCTCCCGCCTCGGCTCCCCGCCCCAGCCCCGCCCATTGGCCCGCCGCCTGCGGGATCTGCAAGAAGGCCCCGCCCCGGCCCGGCGCCCGGCCGGCCCAGGCCCCACCCCCTGGGCCGCAGGCCCCGCCCACACGCAGATTCGGCCCCGCCCTCCCTGGTGCGGCCACCGCCCCGCCACGCCCATTGGCCAGTCCCGGGCTGAGCCAGCATGTGAGCCTCGCCGAGACCTTCCCCCAGGCCCATCCAGGCGTGGGCTCTCTTCCCCTCGGTGACCCTTGACCCCAGGTCCCCTTCTGTTCCACGTCCGTGAAAGAGTTGCTTCGGGAAGCTCTTTGCCGCCCCACATACCCAAATCTTCCAGCTAACCCCACGATTTCTCCCAGCCCAGCGGGGGCGGGCAGAAGCGGTGACGAGGCACTTTTTGCAAGGAAGGGGAGGGGGAACGAGGAGACCCCGGCGTCCTAGCGCGCGAGCGTTTCGGCTTTGGGGGCGGGAGCACCAGGCTGGGACCGGGGCGCGGTTCTGGCCGCCACCGCACCCCCGCTCCCACTCAGTCCTGTGGGTTTGGCAAAGCAGCTGGCAGGGGCATTACGGCCCATTAGCAAAGGCGAGGTTGCTGGGAGCCGAGGGGAGGGAGCGCGGAGCCTGGGGGGGGGGGGGTGGGCAGGCCTTCTCAGCTGCCACAGCCACGGCCCTCCGAGCAGGTGGTCAGCACGTGCGGGAGGGGCGGGAGGGTGGGAGGGAAAGGGTAGAAGGAGGTTCCCGGCAACAGATGGCCCAGGCTGGGCTGGGGCTTTCAGACCAGAGGATGGGAGGGGGCTGGCCATCTGCACCTGGAGGCAGGCTGAGAGCTCCTCCCCCCACCCCCCACCCCCACCAGCGCAGAGAAAAGAGCCGGGAAGGGGAGGGCCGCTTTTATTCCGTCTGAAGTTTCAAGCACCCTCCCTACCCCCTCCCCGACACACAGAAGGGATGGAGCCACGGAGAACTGCGAGAACGCAGCTGGCGGAGGGCTGAGGGCAGCAAAGGTGAGGGCTGCCTCCACCAACCACCGTCCCTCCCCTTTCATTGGCCAGATCCCTGGGAGACCTGAGGCAGAGGTGAGGGGCCTACATCTAGATGAGTCTGGATCTGCACATCAGCGGGCAGGGGACCTAAGGCTCTTCATGTTGGCAAAAATAAGTTAATCCCTGGCGCAGAGTTCCTGGATGCCCACTTTGGAGTGTGAAGAGCAAGATATGGGAGTTCCCTAGCCTGAGGGTTCCCCAGCCCCCAGGAAGGGAGCTAGGGCAAGACTGGGAAGCCCAAGTGGGTGGTCCCCGACCTGCAGGAGAATGGAAAGAAGGCATCCCAGCAGGGGATGGCCGGCTTTGGGGCCGGAATCCGGGGATGGAGGTGGTCTAAGGGGTCTGATCAGATGTCTCTTTTGGTCCGGAGGCTGCAGGCAGTGGCTATGCCTGGCGACTGGCCCAGTAGTGGTGGTAGGTGTCCTGGAAGAGGTCCCGGCAGGCGATGTGGGCACGGAGGCGGGCACAGGCCAGGAAAGCCCCTGCCAGCTTGCGGTGCAGGGCATAGGTCTCCTCCGGTGGTGGGCGCAGCCGATGCTGCAGCAGCACGGGGATGAGGCCCTGCACTCGGCGGGCAGTGTCACCTGCCCCAAAGTCATAGGGGCCCTGGGTGGCAAAGGGCTCCCCCAGGATCATCACTGCCTCCACGTGGGCATCCGAGAATGCCTATGGACAGGACAGAGCAAGAGGCACGCGGTATGGAGGTACAGCCCTCCACTTAACCCAGAGGGACCCTCGTTTCCCTCATACTCTCAAGTATAAACACAAGCCCCCTGCTCCCTGAGGAGTAATAAGCAACCTCCACTTTCTTCAGAGCCGCTAGACCTCCCCAAAATGTCCCTTTATTTCCTTTCAGAGCCTCCAGTGGACAAATAACCCTCTCTCTAGAACTAACAGCCTCCACTTCCCCACCCCCAGTACCCACTAGGAGTCCCCCACTCCCTCCCTCTAGAGTAGATAAATGGGGCCCATTTCCCCAGGGTCTCTCAGTAGCCAAGCAGTCTCCACTCCTCCCCAGTCCTCGGAGCCCCCCAGTAAAAATAAGCAGCCCCGCCAAGCCCTGCAGTGTTTCCAACCTTGGTTTCAAAGCCTGTGAGGAATTTAAGGTCTCGGGATTTCTTCAGGACCCGGTCTCTGTCTCCATTGGCTGCTGCCATCACCACCTGGGGAAATGGGTGTTTGACAGAGGTCAAAGGCTAAGGGAGTAGGGTTCAAGGAGGGGTCTTGAAAACTGGCCTGGCCCTTGCTACATTCTCTTCTACTTAGGCCCTCTCCCCTAAAAGCCTCTCCCTCCCCACCTTGCCCCTGTCTATATCTCCCTCAGGACTGTTCCAGAGCCTGGGGTATGGAGGGGAGGTAAGAGGGTGGTCTGGGGTTCTGCCCACCTGGCCTAGAATGTAGAGCCTGCCTAGAAACCAGCACAGTGAAACAGCCAGAGGAAAATAAATGTCAAGTGCTATTTGTGGGTGGTCCAAACACTCAACTGTACAAGGATGTGACCCTGGCCCGGAACTGCATCTGAGGTTGCCACTGTGCATCTCTGTAAATGCCTGGTGGACATCTGTCTCCTACACTGGGCTTGGAGCCCCAAGACAGCAGGGATCCTCACTGGCTTTAGTCCCAGCTGGACTTGTGGCACAGGGTCTGGCATTCAGGAGACCCTTGGTGAACCTGTTTGGCAAATCAGCTGTGGAGCGACGCCCCTCTCCAACCACGGGTGCATTTAGTGAGAGCAGGAATCAGGTTGAGGGCAGATAGAATCAGAGGCAGCCTCCTGGGGCTCTGTCCCAGCTCTGCCACTTGCGGGCTGAGAGATTCTGGGTAAGGTGCTTTGCCTTGGGCCGCCTCTTTGCTTATCTGTGAAGCAGGGGTGGTGAGAGTCTCTTGCTTTTGGATGGCTGTAGGGAGGCAGGAGGAGCTATCTGCCTGCATGTAGGGAGAGCCATAACCATGATGAGCTACCATTATTAGGAGATGGATGGGAAGATCCCTGCTTCACAGGAAAGTAAAAAGGCTGAGTGAGTGGGGAATGGCAAACGAGAAGTGAAAACCTTAACCACTTTCTTCGGAGGAAGGGGAATACGGGATTCAATCTGGCAGTTCTAGTCTGTCTCGGCTCCCCCTGCCCGAGCCTGTCTGGCCATCTGTCAGGCCTGCGGTCCTCAGGGACTGGTGTGATGGGGCTTTTTTAAACTGGAAAAGGCTGGGGAGCCCAGAGGACAGCCATGCCAAATAGGCCTGGGGAGGGAGGGACACACAAAATGCTCCAGCTACCCAGAGACTGGGGCCCTGGCTTTGTGCCTCAAGTGGCCTGGAGGGAGGGCCCAAGGAGCCTGTGCGGATGTGTGTGTGTGGGTAGAGGGGCTGCCAGCTCCTCTTTCCTGTCTCTATGTCAGGGGTGGCCCCACCATCCCCCAGTCCCCAAGTCAGAGCCCTGAGCTTTGTCTTCTCTTCTCTTCTCTGGGCTCCCAGCCCCCAGTCTCAAAGGCTACTTGCTATCCTGAGAGTTGTCTAACTCTCTGTCCCACCCGTGGGTCTTCACAGCACCTGGAGAAAGTACAAAGCACAAAGCATGGCTTTTCAGACTCAGAGTGATTTGGCTGCTGGGTCCTGCCCCATCCCTCACCTGCTGGCCCAGTCAGAAATGAATTTCCTTTTGGTCCTCTAGGACCGACTACTCAGTGTGGTCCCTGTACCAGTAGCTTTGGCATCACCTTGGAGTGTGTTAGAAACGCAGCATCTTATGCCGGATTCCAGACCACATTTAGTAGGACCATGCCGGTAGTGGGGGTGGTAGGTGTCTCATAGACACTAAAGTTTGAGAAGCGCTGCCCTACTGGGACTATCCCTTTTCTCTTCTTGGCCTTTGTATGTTTATCAGTCTGGAATACCCACCTTGCCTCTTCCTAATTGGTCTCCTCATCCCTTGGGTCTCAACTATACCTCTTCCTCTAGGAAGCTCTCCCTGACCCCCTAGGCTGGCTCAGGCTCCACCTCTGGGCTTCCACAGTCTGCTGTGCTTCCCTGATCCAGCCCTGACCACTCTGGGTCCTTACAGTCTATCCCCGTCCTGGTCTGTAAGATCTGTAAAGGCAGAGACTGGGTTGCGTTGCTCACTGGGTTGGTACTGCCCAGAACAGGGCTGGGCACAGAGGGGTGTCAGAGAATTCTGGAAGTGATGAGTAAATGAGTAGAAGACCCAGGTCAAATAGCCAGACTCAATAAATTAATGCGATGCCTTAGGCAGGTGGGTGGGAAGGATGGGTAACAGACGTTCCTGACGGGAGAGCTGCCCCCCAGGGAGCAGTTGGCCAGGGAGGTATGTGAGTGTAAGGCCAAACACCAAGGCCCAGGGCAGCCTGGGGTGTGGGGAGGTGGCAGGATGGCCACTCTGGGCCATCAGGGCCCCGTGAGAGTTTGGGAGCATGGCTTCTGGACCTAAGCTCCCTGAGTCTGGATCCTAGGTCTGCTGTGACCTAGGGCAAATGACTGAACTTATCTGAGCTCCAGTAACTTCATCTGTAAAATGGCACCAAAGATGTTCCTAACCTGGGGCACCTGGGTGGCTCAGTTGGTGAAGCATCTGCCTTCAGCTCAGGTCATGATCTCGGGGTCCTGGGATTGGGCCCCAAGTCGGGCTCCCTGCTCAGTGGGGAGTCTGCTTCTCCCTCTGCCCCTCCTTCCCTTCCACTCGTGTCTCTCTCAAATAAATAAATAAATAAATAAATTAAATAAATAAATAAATAAATAAATAAATAAATAAATAAATTAATTAATTAATTTAAATGCTTAAAAATGGTCCTGGCCCCACAGAGTTGCTCTATAGTTTAGCTCAGTTACCACATGGATAGCACCTAGAGGAGTACCTGACATCATATTGAGAGCTTTTGTTTTTTAATTTTTTTTTAAAGATTTTATTTATTTATTCATGAGAGACACAGAGAGAGAGGCAGAGACACAGGCAGAGGGAAGAGAAGCAGGCTCCATGCAGGAGCCTGATGTGGGACTCCATCCCGGAATCCCGGGATCACCTCCTGAGCCAAAGGCAGATGCTCAACCGCTGAGCTACCCAGGTGTCCCGAGAGCTTTGCATTTATTAGCTATTACTATTACTATTATTTATGATCTCTTGCTTCCAGATACTATATTTCCCCTTCTCACCCTCACCTCAGTATCAGGGTTGAGGCCCTTCAAAAACCCCAGGGTTGGAAGGACTCACCTCGATGTAATGGTCTGTGAATTCGGTCCCAAATTCCCGGCTTGCACCAAAGTCCAACAGGGTCACCTGGGACGAAGGATGGTGAAAGGGATGCTGGTAGTCCACCAACAGTCCCCACTGTCTGAGGTGAGGATGCCCGGTCCATCCCTACACCCTACCCCTCTTGACAGAGTCCCTGCCTGGCTGCCTGCCTGGGTTCCTGGCTTCCGGTCTCCACACTTCCCATCCACCCCCACATGAAACTAAAGGGACCTGACTTTTATATGTTTGGCCCTAATTATTTTTATAATAGCATGTTCTAGGCATAGAAAACATCTAAAGGATAATAAAAAATATGTGGAAAAGTAAAACGAACACTCACAAATCCCACCACCCAGCTTAATTTTAAATATGACCAATCCGAGTGGAGCCTCCCGCAGACCCCGGCCTGATCCGACCTCCCCAATGTCCCCATCCTCTCTTCCAGGGTCATCACTCTCCTGAGATTGTCAATACTCAGGTATTATTTCCCGAAATTCCCATGTGTGCATTTCTACATTTTCTACATACGTGTGCACCTGGGAACAACAAATAGTAATACTCTGTGTGTTTTAAAACTTCACATAAATGATATTTATGTTATCCTATGGCTTGTCTTTTGTGCTTGACATGGTTTTGCAATTAATTCCCATTGCTCTGCGCAGCCCTCGCTCATTCATGTTTTCACTGCTGTGTAAGGACTTCATCGTGTGAATACACCACAGTGTGTTTATCTGGCCGATGGACACTGGTTGTTTGCTATTTAAAACAGTACCCAATGGGCAGGTGTTTAAGAGTTTCTCTAGGGCAGTGGAGTTCACACTATTGATCACAAACCGCAGTAAGAAATACAGATTGAACTGGGTGCCAGTGCCCAGCCACACACAAATATAAGGTCAAACAAAAGCGTCCCGAAATAATGTGGATCTCTCCCATCTGTGACACACTGATATCTTCTATTTTATGGCTTTAAAACAAAAAATGCCATTGAGACCCAATAAATTGATGTCAGGACTCCTATAATCACCCCCCTCACCCTGAGTTAGAAAAATACTTCCTAGTGATGTGAGCCCAGCAGGGACACAGGCTATCTATGTACTTGGCACGGAGGGGGTGGCAAGAGGCTGAGGCTGGAGACTCAGTGAGACCACATTGCGCTCAGCAGAGGACTCAGACCTGCTCCTGAGGTGCATGGGGAGCTGTGGAAGGGACAGCTTGGCCAGATTTGTGTTTTCAAAAGATTCTTCTGGGGACGGAATGGGTATAGACCTCTTTGGAGAGCCACCTGGCAGCCAGGCTCACTGAGTCTTTCTTACCCCAGGCCTTTGGCCACCCTGTGCCCTCTGCCGGGGACATTCTTCCCTGCTCTTCAGGTAGCTGACCCCTTCTCATCTTTCTGGTTTCAACTTTAATGGCACTTTCTTCCAGAAGTCTTCCTTGACTTCACCTATCCTGTGCTGAGTCAGGCATGTTTCCTGGGTCCCCACAGCCTGCCTATGTCCCCCCTCCCCATCACTGCCCACTCTGGCCTATGCTTGCCCACCATGGTACTATAACTACTTGGTCATCACCATCTGGTCATGGGTCCCTCTCCTGGACTGGGAACTCTGAGAAGGTGAGGATCAGGGTTGTCCTGGCATTACTGTTAAGGGGCAGCAGATGCTTGGTGTGTTAAATCAATGCAGAGTGCGGCAGTGATGACTAACTGCCTTCCAAAAATTGTGCCGCTAGGGTACCCATTTCCCAGCAGATTCCATTTTCCAGCATCCCTTGCATCTAGACAGGCCTTGTGACCAGTTCTTATCAATGAAACAGTACAGAATGATGTGTCACTTCTAGCCAAAGCAATTAGACAGGGTGCTACCCTCTTGACCTCTCTTCCCCCTTTCACTGGAAGAAGAACCGTGCAAGACCTAGGGGATGATGCAATCACAGAAGGGAAGGATCCTGGGTCCCTGAGTCACATGTAGAGGACAGCCACTCTAGCCTGTTATGTGGGTTATAACTACTACTGTGTTGAACTACTGAATTATGGGGAACTTATCTGTTAAAGCATCCTATGTACCACGATACACATCACAAGGAACCAACCTGGTGGCTGGAGGCATCATACAGGAAGTTGGCCCAGTTGGGGTCTGTCTGCATGAATCGGAACTCAAACAGCTCCCGCAGACACAGCCTCAGGAGCTGGAAGCAGATCTGGAGTGGGGAGGAGTAACAGACATCTCAGAGTCATCTGCCCCTATAGAGCTCTCTCTGGCTTGGAGAGGGACTGTGGGTCTATCCACCCTACTAGACCTGCCCTCCCATCCTGAGACCCCATACCTGGTTCCGGATGTCCTGGCTCAAGCCTTGGCACTGGTCCAGGGGGACCCCTCCAGCCAGCTCCATGCCCAGCACCCGCGTTGTGCACAGCTCCTTAATCACAGCAGGCACCCGGAAGAAGGGGTCATTTGCCAACAACTGCCTGGGGCAAAAGGGGTGGGACTTCATGCGTCAGGCCTCAGTGGCCCACTCAAGGCCTCCTCCTCTTCCTTTGAGAAGTACTCTGAAAAGTCTAGGTCTTGCCTTCCCTCCTTGTGCATGTCTGTCCCAAGCGATGGTCAATATCTAGCCAGACTGACATTAATTCAGACATTTCAATCATTCATCAAATATCTCCTTAGAACCTACTCTGTGCCCACCCCTAAGGTGGGTGCTACTGGAGCCCCAGTTACCACTTCCCTACCGGAAACATTTCTATGACTTCCGGTTGCCCCCAGGATAGAGCTCAATGTATTAAGCCTGATGAGCATTACTTTTTCATCAATTAATTATGTAATCCATCCAAAAAAAGAGTGGCCGATATACAAATCTCCAAGTCCATAGTGATACTCCTTGGCTACTCCTTGGCGTCATTACTCTGAACACTGTTAATACTGACTCCTTGGGGGCAGCCCGGGTGGCTCAGTGTTTAGCACCGCCTTCAACCCAGGGCCGGATCCTGGAGACCCGAGATCGAGTCCCGCATCGGGCTCCCTGCATGGGGCCTGCTTCTCCCTCTGCCTGTGTCTGTGTCTCTGCCTCTGTGTGTGTGTGTCTCATTAATAAATAAATAAAATCTTTAAAAAAAATACTGATTCCTTGGTGTCTATCTCTGTGCTAGATGATGCTGGGTGACAGAGCAGTGGATGAGCTCTGGGCCTGCATCCCCTAGACACAGAGACCATATTCTAACAAATATACAAATGGACCAATAATAGATTGAGTGAAGTGTGTCAATATGAGATTTGGGAGGCAAAGAATATGAGCAAGACCCATGGTTGGGAGCTGTGGGATGGCTGGGGGGGCCAGGGGGCAGGGAGATGTGCAGGGCCTGGGGAACGATAGGAGTTTTATTCTAAGGGCACTGGGAAATCCTGGAAGGGGCTTCCATACCCCACACAGGAGTGCCCTGGCCCAGCCCACTTCATACCCTTCAGGGTCCCACTTGGGGGCGTATATTTTTGTCCTTGTTTATAAAATCTCTGATATTTGAACCGCTCCGCCTGGGCCAGGCTCTGTGCCAAGCATTTAATCGACACAATCCCCTTTTTTCCCTCACTCCCATATAAGAAGGATGCTCTCCCGAGTGAAGATTCAGGCCACCCAGCCAACTGAGGGCTGACCTGGGACTGGATCCCACATCTGAGTCCAGGGCTCATGCCCTGAACCACTGCTTTCTACTGCCCCTTCTCTCATTCTGCATCTACAGACCTTGGGTCCGTACACCCGTGGGCCATGCCGTGGAGGGTCTCACTGGGTGTAATTAACTGCTGCATGTCACGATGCTTCTAAGATACAAACACATTGTTCTCTATAGCTGAGTCCTGCATTTTCGCTGCTGTATCATAGTCTGCTGTGAATATACGGTAATTTATTTATCTATGTTGCTGGATGAATTTGATAGATTTGGGTTGTGTCCAGTTTGGGGTGATTGCTGCTCCGAGCATTCTGGAAAAGGCTGATGTATATACCAGCCTAAGTGTCCCTAGAACATTTGTTTGCAAGGAGGGCGGTTATGAGGTTTTATGTGAATACTGGGCCTTGATGAGGCCAGACTGTTCTCCAAAATGCTTATCTCAATGTCTCCTCCTGCCCAGTGTATAAGGGATGACCTGGAGCCCCGTTCTTTCCCCCTCATGACACTGTCACGCTGCTTATGCTTTGTCCATCCAACAGTGGGGGTACCTCACTGCATAATTAAGTACCTGCTGACAAATCCATCTCCCCCACCAGACCATGGTGGTTGTGCATCCCATTTAACATATGAGAAAACTGACAGAGAGGAAGTGATGGGCCCAAGCTCACGGAGGACACGGAAGATAACTCACGTCAGGAGTAAACAGAGGGATGGATGAGCAAATGAAGAGAAAAAGAGTTTGCCAGCCCCAGCCCAGGCCTTCAGCTGCCAGGCCTTCAACTTCCCCTTCCTCCTGGGAGCGACGCAAGGGATCCTGGGGGAGCCTGCAGAGGGCTCAGCTCACCTGAAGTTCTGGGCACAAGCTGCCTCACGACGGTAGTCACACTCCCAAGCCAGCTCCTGCTGTAAGGCCTGCAGGCTCTGCTCAGCAAACAGGCCTGAGGGGGCAGCTGCATCAGCCAGGGGAGGCCAAGCCTGTCCCCATAGGACAGCCACCCCCCAGGCTTCCACTCAGCGATGTCTTCTCTTGCTAATCAGGTCTCTCCCTGTCTGTCTGTCACAGGTCCTCACACCTCTGCTCTTTTGTAGGTCTTTTACTACATTGTCCATCCAAACGCACCTCCCCTCTGTCCTTCATATAGCTACAGCCTCTCCGGAAGTCTCTCTCCGGGGGTCTCCTTCTCAGGCACACATGCCAGTCCCCAGGCATCTCATTCATGGTCACACACACCATCTCTCACACTGTTCTCACGGCCTCAAAATCTTACTTCCAGACCTAACACATGCACACACACGTGCACACACACACACACACACACACACACACACACACGGGGTCCCGCTTACCCCCACCTCCTGCTTCTGTGGCTCTTTTCCAGACCTCCAATCCCTCTCTGAGCACCCTGTGTGTCTGTTTCTGAACTTCAGGGTGGGCTTCTGTCCCTGGGACTGTTAGATCTCTAAGTTTGTCTTTTTCTGACCCATTCAAACTCTGGGCTCTCCCTGCCATAGCACCCCTGCTTTCTGTCTCAGACTCATGGACTTACACACTCGCCCACACTCATACATATGGGCATTCCCCACCCCGAGCTGGCCTCTCTCCCTCCATCCAGCCCCACTTTCTCCTTTTGGGGCATCCCTCCCACAGCCAAGGGTAGACCGGCACCTCACCCTCTGGCAGGGCCACGCTCATCCTGAGCACTGCCAGCAGGTTCTGGATATCACTCTGGATGCTCTGGGCCACACCTGGGTACTACGAGCAGGAAGGGACAGGGGGTACAAGTCACTTGGCTGGGATAGCAGGGTGCCCACTCCTACCCCTGCCCTGCCTCCCCGCTCACCTGGATCTTCACGGCCACCTCCGTCCCATCCCTCAGCGTGCCCTGGTGCACCTGCCCGATCGAGGCAGCAGCAAAGGGCACCTCCTCCAAAGAGGCCACCTTGGCCCGCCAGTCCCTGCCGAGCTCCTCTTCGAGAACTTTCTGGGGACAGTGGTTGAAATGATCATTACTGGAATTACGGGCAGCTGAGTTCACTACCTGTGCTGAGTGCTTCATCACATGCTGAGCTCTGGGCTAAGCTCCTGGCTACTATTCAACTTTACAGATGAGGAGACTGAGGCTCTGCCAGAAGTTTCTTGGCCAAGGCGACAAGCCAGGCGCCAGTGGATTGGGAGGCCTGGCCTAAGCCTGTACTCCCAAGGCGATGTGGGCTATTGTGGGGATTGCTATTATGTATATTTGAGACTGATATAATCCTTTGTTATACTCCTAGATTATATTATCAACTCGAAGTGAATGTGATAAAGAAGAACTAAAATGTACAGAGGGCTTCCTGTGGGCCGGGACCTGTCCAGAGTGGCTTGGAGAGAGGCACTAATGACCCAGGGACACATGGCAAGTGAGCAGAGCAGAGATCAGAAGGAAGGTAGGCAGGCAGGCAGCTGGATCCGGATTCCACACCCTTACCTAGTAATTAGAAGTTACTAATTGCCAGGTGCTGTGCCAACCTATTTCCATATACAGTCTCCTTTAATTAAAAAACTAGTACTGAGGTGCCAGGGTGGCTCAGTCAGTTGGGTGTCTGACTCTTGATTTCAGCTCAGGTCATGATCTCGGGGTCCTAAGATGGAGCCCCTTATCAGGCTCCATGCTTAGCATGGAGTATGCTTGAGATTTTCTCTCCTCTGGTCCTGCCCCACTCCCCACGCTCACATGCACGCTCTCTTTCTCAAGTAAATAAATCTTAAAAAACAAAAACAAAAAAAAACCCAACTAGTACTAATAATATCAAGAACTTGCATGTCACTCATGGTGTGTCAGGGGCCCTTTCTAAGTGCTTTACATACACTAATTTATGCAATCCTATGATGTGGGTGTTACTATCACCATGGCCATTTCACAGGTGAGGTAACTGAGGCACAGAGAGGTCTGAGATCACACAGGCAGTACCTGGCAGAGCTAGGATTTGAACTGATAAAGTCTGGCCCCTATCCATTGTACTTCCCTGCCTCTTTAGTAGCCATGACAGGGCCCAGAGCCTGCCAGGAGCTGGACTTAGCACTGTGCACCATTCTCTCATGTAATCCTCTCAACAATCCTCTGAAATATGTGCCTTAGTGATCCCCATTTTACAGATGGGAAAACTGAGGCTCAGAGTCAGACAGGGGGATCAGGCAGGTGGAGCACGCCTCCCTCACCAGTCTTCCTTGGCCAGGCACTCACCAGCATCTGCCAGCGGGGCATGAAGTCGGCGCTCTGGCGGACCCGCTCAAAGATGCGTTGTAGCTGAGGGCTGATGAAGCTGTTGTCTTGGGAGACAGGGGGACAAGGGAAGTAGTGAGGGAGGAGGTGAGGTGGGGTCCCTGTGGGAGTATCTGTGGGTGGGTGGGTGGGGTGGGGAAGAAGTAAGGTCGAGGGTCAGGAGTTGAGGGTCATGCTGTACCCTGGATGCTGAGCATTTGGCCAACTTTGAGGGCGGCCCCCCGAACTGTACACAAGGTCTGCACAATCCGCTCGGCATTGGCCTCTGACAGGAAAGGGCTGGAGCCTGGCCGGGAGCTGCTCTCTGGGGTGGAGAGAATAATCATAAGTATTATGATCACACAAAAAATCATGATAGCACCACTGCATAATGGCTAAGATGAAACAGACAATACTAAGTGTTGACAAGGATGTAGAGCAGCCTAATACCCATATTGCCGATGAGAGTCATGGCACAAGCCCTTTGGGAAGCTTCCAGAAGGCACACACCTACAGCCAATGTAATTTCTCTCCTAGGTATATATGGCATATGGGTGTCCACTGACAGTTATTCCAAGACGGTTCACAGCAGCACTATTCATAACTATCCCCAAATGGAAATAACCCAAATGACTGTCAAGAGAATGAACAAAGGGATGATAGACAGTGACTCCTACAGCATTGACTGAACAACCTACATCCATGCACAGCAACATGGAGGCATCCCTCAAACAGAATGTTGAGCAAAAGCAGCCAGACATGCATGAGACTATGCTGTCTGGTTACATTGGTGTAAGGGGGAAAAACAGTCAAAACTGATCTTGGGGGTCTGAAGCCAAGATAATGGTTTCCCTTGGTGGGATGAGTAGCCAAAACAGGGCAGATCAGGAGCTTCTGGAGAATGAGGCCAGTCATTCTCAAACTGTGGTTCTGGGAACACTGAGGGTCCCTTGAGACCCTTCAGGAGGCTCTGTGAGATCAAAATTATTTTCATGATAATATTAATGTTATTTGCCCCCTTTTTACTCTCATTCTCCCATAAATGTCTAGTGGAGTTTTCCAGAAACTCCATGACCTCTGATGATGCCATTGCTTTGATGGCTGATGGAATCACCTGTGTGTATATCCTTGTGTTTTAAAAATTTGTTTTCGGGATGCCTGGGTGGCTCAGCCATTGAGCGTCTGCCTTTGGCTCAGGGTGATTCTGGTCTAGTCCAGTTCCCTGCAGGGAGCCTGCCTCTCTCTGTGTGTCTCATGAATAAATAAATAAATAGGGATCCCTGGGTGGCTCAGCAGTTTAGCACCTGCCTTTGGACCAGGGCTTGATCCTGGAGTCCCAGAATCGAGTCCTGCATCAGGCTCCCTGTATGGAGCCTGCTTCTTCTCCCTCTGCCTGTGTCTCTGCTTCTCTCATTCTGTGTCTCTCATGAATAAATAAATTAAAAAGTAAAATAAATAAGATAAATAAAATCTTTAAAAAAATAAAAAATAGAAATTTGTTTCTACTGAAATTAATACATTACAGTATATGTTAACTAACTGAATTTAAATAACATCTTGAAACATTAAAAATATTCTATTTGGGATCCCTGGTGGCTCAGCGGTTTAGCGCCTGCCTTTGGCCCAGGGCCCAATCCTAGAGACCTGGGATCAAGTTCCACGTCGGGTTCCCTGCATGGAGCCTGCTTCTCCCTCTGCCTGTGTCTCTACCTCTCTCTCTATATATGTCTATCATGAATAAATAAATAAAATCTTTAAAAAATAAAAATAAGGGATCCCTGGGTGGCGCAGCGGTTTGGCGCCTGCCTTTGGCCCAGAGCACGATCCTGGAGACCCGGGATCGAATCCCACGTCGGGCTCCCGGTGCATGGAGCCTGCTTCTCCCTCTGCCTGTGTCTATGCCTCTCTCTCTCTCTCTCTGTGTGTGACTATCATAAATAAATAAATTAATTTAAAAAAATAATAAAATAAAAATAAAAATAAAATAAAAATAAAATAAAAATATTCTATTTTAATCTCTAATGCAGTAAATATCCATAAATATAACCACAAAATATAGTCCATAAACAGGTTCTTTGGGGTCCTTATTCTATTTTTTATTGAGATAGAATTCACAAATCGTGTAACTCACCCATTTAAGGTAAATAATTCAAGTTGTACAACTATCACCACAAGCAATTTTGGAACATTTTCACAGCCCAAAAAGAAACCCCATACCTATTAGCAGTCATCCCCCATTTCTCCCAACCACCTCAACCCGAGGCCCCAGAAATTACTGATCTGTGGTATCTATGCATTTACTTATTCTGGACATTCATATGAATGGAATCATACAATATGTGACTTGCTGCGTATGGCTTCTTTCACTTAGGATAGTTTTCAAGATTCATCCACACTGTAGCATGGATCAGTACTTCATTCCCTTTTATAGCTGGATAATATCCCATCAGGTGAATATAACATATTTTGTTTATCCATTCCTAAGTTGTAAGGGTGTGCAGGGATCCGGAGACTGAAAAGTTTGAGAACTGCTGTCTTAAGGTTTCTTTTTTTTTTTTTTTAAGATTTTTTTTTTAAGATTTAATTTATTTATTCATGAGAGACAGAGAGAGAGGCAGAGACATAGGAAGAGGGAAGAGAAGCAGGCTCCATGCAAAGAGCCGGATGCGGGACTCGATCCCAGGACTCCGGGATCATGCCCTGAGCCAAAGGCAGACGCTCAACCACTGAGCCACCCAGGAGTCCCAAGATTTTATTTATTTATTCCTGAGAGACACACAGAGAGAAGCAGAGATATAGATAGAAGGAGAAGCAGGCTCCTCACAGGGAGCCTGATGCAGGACTCGATCCCGGATCCTGGGATCACGCCCTGAGCCAAAGGCAGATGCTCAACTGCTAAGCCACCCAGGCGTCCCTGTCTTAGGGTTTCTTGATCGGGGTACACAGATGTATCTACTTTGTGAAAATGGACCAAGCTATACGTTTAGGATATGTGTATAGCTCCGTATACAAATTATATGCTTATTCAATACAGCATTTATTAAGCTTTTATTTATTTGATAAAATATTTATTGAGCTCTTTGGGGTGCCTGGGTCGTTCAGTTGGTTAAGCCTCTGCTCAGCTCATGATCCTGGGGTTTGGGATTGAGTCCTGCATCAGGCTCCCTGCTCATCCCTGCTCCCTGCCTGCTTCTCCCTTTGCCCCTCCCCCCTGTTTGTGCTCTCTCTTACTTGCACTCTCTCTCAAATAAATAAATAAAATCTTTAAAAAAATTTTTTATTAGCTCTTTATCTAGCTAGGGCTCACTCTATGCCAGGCAGAGTTCCAAGTGTCTCTGTGGATTCTCTGGCTGAATCCCCACAATTAGCCCAGAAGGAAGAACTACCAGTGCCTCAATTTTCAAGGTGAGGAAGAAAGACATTCAGAGAGGTCCAGTACCTGGCCCTGAGTCACACAGCACAGAAGTGGCAGAGCTGGAGCTGGGTATAGACCCAGTTTGGCTTTACCTAAAGCCTAATCCTCCACTTAAACCCACCTTTTAATTTAATTTTTTCTTTTGTAAAAACTTGTAGGAACTCAAACTCTAATTGTTTTTCTCACACTATAGGCTTCTGCCCATCATGACCCTGCTGGCAGCTTCATGAAGACCCTGAGAAGTGGGTACTTTTTTTTTTTTAAGATTTTATTTATTCATGAGAAATAAAGAGAGAGAGAGACAGAGACAGAGACAGGCAGAGGGAGAAGCAAGCTCCCGTGGGGACCTCGATGCAGAACTCAATCCCAGGACCCCAGGATCACGCCCTCAGCCAAAGGCAGACGCTCAACTACTGTGCCACCCAGGCACCCAGAGAGGTGGGTACATTATCAGCCATTTTCTTCAGGAGAAAACTGGGCTCGGAGAGATGAAGTCACTTGCCTCAGGTCACACAGCAAGGCCAGGATCTGAACCCAGGCAGTGTGGATCACTCACCTGCTGGTAGACGTCCTCCTGGCAGGGACTTCTTGGCCACCTCAGTCAGCACTCCCAGCCCCAAGCCCACAGCCAGTCCTGCAGAGTAAGACAAGAAAGAGCCTGGGTGCCTGCCTGCCCACCCCTGGGCCTTGTCCCCCGACCCCGTGTGCTCTCAGTTTCTCCCTAAGCAACCTGACCACCAGCTCTCTGTCGGCAACTCTCTGCTTATCTCTTATCAGTCTCTTACTCTCTCTCTGCTTGGGGCTCCCTTGGAGGTACAGCTACCTCTTTCTCCATCATTCTGTCCACGTCTGTCTCCCGGGCTGACGGATCTCACCCCTGGCTGCACATCTGAGTCCTCTGGGGGACTTTGGTCAATATGAGGCCCAGGCCCCTCCACTGAAGTTCTCCCTAAATGTGACCTGAGATGAGCCTTGGAATTCATGTATGTATTTTAAGCATCCCAGATGATTTTAGCATGCAGCCAAGGGTAAGTAGGCCCTGAAATGACCCTCCTGGGTCTCTCTGTGTTCCTATTACTTCCATTTCTCTGTCTACAGTTCATCTTCTTCAGGCCCACCTCTCCTCATATAAGTTGGTTTTTCTGTCTCTCCCCCTCCCCCTCCCTCCACCTGGCACAGCTGTTCAGGCTTCTCTGTGTCCCTCCTTTTGATGTTATCTCTCTGGCTTTGCTTTCCTCTGCCTCCTCTCTCTCCTTGTCCCTAAAGACACCTTGAGTTTCTCTGCCTTTTTTTTTTAAGATTTTATTTATTCATGAGAGACACAAAGAGAAAGGCAGAGACATAGGCAGAGGGAGAAGCAGGTTCCCTGCTAGGGAGCCTGATGCAGGACTCAATCCCAGGACTCAGGGATCATGCCCTAAGTTGAAGGCAGATGTTCAACAACCGAGCCACCCAGGGGTCCCCTCTCTGCCTCTTTCACCATCACCATCTCTGTAAATCATTGTAGCTGGCCTTTTCTGAGCGCTTGCTATTGCTTGGATCCATTCCTGGGGTCTTATATGCATTAACTCATTTTATCCTCACAGAAAAGGAAATCTTAAGGCTCAGAAAAGTTAGGTAACGTGTCCAGAGTCACGAAGTGAGAATGCCGCAGAATCATCCCTTGAACCCTGAGCAGACTGGTATCAAAACTCTAACCAGTGCATTTAACTCCCTCTTTATACTGTCAACCAGTACATTTAAAATTTGAACCATGATCCATACTAAAGACATATGCCATTAAATAAGAATGTCCTTTACTTGGGACACCTGGGTGGCTCGATGCTTGAGTCTCTGCCTTCAGCTCAGCGAGTGATCCAGGGCCAGGGATCGAGCCTCGAATCGGGCTCCCTGTGAGGAGACTCCTTCTCCCTCTGCCTATGTCTCTGCCCCTGTCTCTGTGTCTCTCATGAATAAATGAATGAAATCTTAAAAAAAAAAAAAAAAAGAATTTCCTTTACATGTGCACCTATATTTTCCATTCTTCCTCTTCTTCTTCTTCTTCTTCTTCTTTTTTTTTTTAAGAGTTTTTTAATTTGAGGGGCGCCTGGGTGGCTCAGTTGGTTAAGCGTTTGCCTTCAGCTCAGGTCATGATCCCAGGGTCCTAGGATGGAGCCCTGCATCCATTGGGCCCCATGCTCAGTGGGGAGCCTGCTTCTCCCTCTCCCTCTGCCTGCTGCCCTCCTGCTTGTGCATACTCTTTCTCTGTCAAATAAATAAAATCTTAACAAAAAAAAAAAATTAAAAAAAAAATCCCAGATTCCCTCAGATCATGACCTGAGCCGAAGTCGCTTAACCAACAGCCACCCAGGCATCCACCATTCTATTCTTTTTAATGCTGGTTCCAACCCACTAAACTATTTCATGCAGACTGTGACCTGAAGTTTGAATAATCCTGCTGCATAATTTAAGGTCAAGTAACTTTGGTTCCCTTCACCTCCATTTCCTCATATATAGAGTGGAAATTAACACTCATTAATTCAGTGCAGAGATATCAAGTATACATGGGGCCTTGTACATGCCAAACACTCAGTAAATGTTTCCTTCCTCTCTTTCTCTTCGCTTTGTAGGCCTCTGCTTTCCTTCTCTTTCCATCTCTCACTACTCCCCCTGTCTCTGATTCACCCTCTCCCCCCTTGCTTTATTCTGTAAATGTGGCCTCCTCTGATCTAGGTCACAATTTTCCCAGTCACACCTACCCCCAAAGTTGGCCAAGCGGCTGATGCGGGAAGCGGGCACCTTGCGTTCTCGAGAACGGTCGCTCAGCTGGGAAATGGGGAGAAGGTCTGAGGCTGGAAAGGTGAGCATAGTGCCCAGGGAGTCCGAGCAACCTGCCCCGATACCCTTCCCCAAGCTTGGGAGATCAGCTGCCTTGACGGGGTGCTGCGGGGTGGGTGGGAGCCAATGATACCTGGGGCCGGGATGTCTTCCTGACCCGGGCCTCCCGTATCCTGCGAATGTCCTCCTCACCCAGGCCTCTACCAGGCCCATCCTTATGAAGCATTTGGGCCCGCGAACCCCCATATGGCCCCTGCAAGAAAAGTGGATATCGGTAAGGAGTGGAGGACATAGGATCCCTGGCCCTTTGGGGCCCCTCCCCGTCACTTTAAGGCCTAACACCTCCCTCAGCCTCCTCCCCTAGGAGACCGCTCCCCCTCTTACCCACCAGTGGGGCCCAGGCCCCAGGGCCCCACAAGGCAGACCAACAGTCCGGCCCAGCTGTCCACAGGTCCCCCGCAGTAAGCCCCCCACCTCCAGCCACATCGCCTGTGGGAGAACGGGAGGGATTACTCGAGTAGGAGTTGGCACTGACCTCCCTGCTTTGCCCTTGTCTCCGCTAAGCCCTCACATTCCTCCGCGTCCACTCTAAGATTCCCACCCACCAAAGACTTCCTTTCCTGCTACTAGTTCCCCCAGTTTCTCCTGGTTTCCTCTCCGGTTGCTAGGAACCCATAGCTCTTCCTGCGCACCTCCCAAAACCCACTTTCCCCTTGTCCCACTCCCCGCCGTTGCTAGGGTCCTCCCCCGTTGCTAGACACCCACAGATTCTCCGGGGCTACCTCTCCACTCCTCGGGGCCCCCCTCGTTGCTAGGCACCGCCTTCCTCTCTGTTGCTAGGCACCCACAATTCCTCCCCCCCACCTCGCCCGTTACTGGGCACCTCCCCCCGTTGCTAAGCACCCACTGTTCCCGGGATCCGGGTCCGCTACTAGCGGGAGCCTCCAGCGCTTCCGGGAGTGTCTGCACGCCCGCCCCCTCCGGTCAGCTAGCCAATGGCGGAGCAGCAGCTCACTCCCGGGCGCGTAGCACGCTCCGCTGTGCGTCGGGGGCGGGGCTGGGGGCGGGGCCTACGGGGGCGTTGGGGCCTGCTGGGATTGTTGGGGCGCACACGTGCCCTTTTATGCCCCTCCGCGCACTTGAGTGCCGCGTGCGTGGCAGACCTTTCTTTCCCCCACGCTTTTTTGCAAACGCCCCATACAACCTCCGCATCTCTTCCCTGCACGAACATCTTGCCGGCCTGCTTTCTTATTTTGACCCCCTCAGCGGACTGGACGCCTCTCCTTTGAACCCACATCTCCCCAGCAAACGCTTCCCTTGCACTGGGAGCCCCTCCACTTTGCACATCCACCCGCTGTTTCAGGCACCCACACCCTGGCACCCAGCTTCTTCTCTTGCACATATAAACCCTTTGCTTTGCTTGCCAACTGTCTCCCTCTCATACTCTCAACCCCCCCCCCCCCCCATATAAACTCCCTCTTGCTCAGCCCCTTGCACACTGGCCTCCTGTTCTCTCATACACCCTGCTCTTTCTCCACTCCCCGCCCACCTGCGGGATAGTGTGAGTGGGAGCCCTCTGTTTCCTGTAGGCCTGACATTTCCCAGAACACGCTCAGCCAAGATTCCCAGTGCTGAGTCAGGAGCCCTGGCATCCCAGAAAACCAGCTCCCAGTCCATCTGGGTGTGTGTTTGGGGGGCGGGGGGGGGGGGGGGAGGCAGGCCGGCTTATAGCCCGCTCCCCCCACAACAGGCTGACTCACCCCTCCTCACAGTCTGGAATAGAAGCAGCTGGCTGGGGCATCTCTCCCACCGCTGGGAGAAGGAGGGATGTGACGCTTTCGTCGCAGAAATCCCCCCGCCCACTGTCTAACTCCTTTTGTTGGAAATCAGACCTCCCCGTCTCCGTCCCCGTGCTATGACCTCAGAAGAGCCCCAACTCTTTCTGTACTTTATCTTCCCAGCCTGTGTGATTTATTAGGGGGCTCTCGCTATGATTTCTTACTGGTCTGTGAAGAGATGACTCATTTTAGAGCCCTGGGCCTGTGCGCAATGCCCTACCCCCAGATGACTCAATTTCAAGACAAAACACCCCCTGTCACCCTCCAGAGTAAAGGTGTGACTCAGGAGCTGGGTGACAGCTCACCCTTGGGGGCAAAAATATATAAAAAACACCTATGACGATAATTAACCCTACAGGACTGTGGCTGATAGTGCCAAGCCCAATGCCACATGCTGCACCTTTCTGAGGTCATACCAAAGGCTACAAGCAAGGCTAGAGACTGGAAGATTTCTGAGCCTCAGTGTACTATCTGTAAAATGGAGCTGTGGCATCCTATCTTGCTCAGTGCTAATGAAAGAAAGAGATGTAGTGAAACAGTGTCTGTAATGAGCTCAGCACAGGACCTGGTACAGGACAAGAGCTCTATACATGAGAGAATTTTTTTTTTCTCATGAGAGAAATTTCTTATGGAAAAGTCACACTTTCCAAATTTCCTGTTAAGCACTTATTTCTAAGCATTTTTAAAAATATATTTTATTTATTTATTCATGAGAGAGAGAGAGAGAGGCAGAGACATAGGCAGAGGGAGGAGAAGCAGGCTCCATGCAGGGATCCCCATGTGGGACTTGATCCCGGGACTCTGGGATCATGTCCTGAGCCGAAAGCAGACACTCAACCACTGAGCCACCCAGGCATCCCTCTAGGCTTTTCTAGGGGACACAACAAGGAGTAATTCAGCCAAAAATATTTGCTCTTTTGGCAAATGTGCTGGCTTCCAATGGGGGGGGGGGGGGATAAGTAAGTATATTTAAAACAATGACATGTGTTAAAGAGAAAAATAAACCAGGGAAGGGGGGCAAGGAGTAGAGATCTTGCGTTTAAACAGATTTTGAGTGGTCAGGGAAGACCTCACTGAAGAGGTATTTGAGAGGGTAACATTTGAACAAAGATCTAAAAGAGGCAAGGGGAGGAGCTATTGGAATATCTGAGGGAAAAATATTCCAGGCAGAAAGAACAACCAGTGCAAAGGCCCTGTGGTGGAAAATATGTCAGAGAAATAGCAAAGAGACTGATGGACATACTTAGTGAGGGGGAAAGACAGGAGGTCTGGGATGTAACTAGGGGCAGATCACTTAGGGGATAGTGAGGCACAGTGAAGACTATCGTTTTTACCCTGTGGGATGGGGACCATGGACGGTTCTGAGCAGAGGATATGATCTGATTTAGAGAAAATACTCTTTTAACCTCTGACTCTTTCTCTAACACAAATGTAAATGCTGTTATAAATAAATAAAAACTCCCATAGTGGTCCTGTGAGGAAATTATCCCTGCTATCCCCTTTTTACAGATGAGAAAACAGGCTCAGAGAAGAAGCGAGTGCTGGAGTCAAGATTTAAAGCTAGGCATCCTCACTTCAGGGTTAAGGTTCTGGCTTGCCCCTCATCTAACCTCACTTTGTCTCTATTTTTTTTAAGATTCTATTTATTTATTTGAGAGAGAGAGAGAACAAGCAGGGAAGCAGCAGATGGAGAGGGAGAAGCAGGCTCCCTGCTGATGATAGTATCCTCTCCCCTCCCCATAGATATGGGGCTTGATCCAGGGACACTAGGACCATGACCTGGGCCAAAGGCAGATGCTCAACTGACTGAGCCACCCAGGTGCCCCTCATTTTGCCTTTTTTTTTTAAATTTTATTTATTTATTCATGAGAGACAGAGAAAGAGAGACAGATCGAGGCAGAGACACAGGCAGAGGGAGAAGCAGGCTCCACCCAGGGAGCCCGACGTGGGACTCGATCCCGGGTCTCCAGGATCACACCGTGGGCCGAAGGCGGCGCTAAACCGCTGAGCCACTTAGGGATGCCCTCATTTTGCCTTTGGACAAATTCTTTCACCGCTCTGGGACTCAAGATCCCTGTTGGTAAAAATACTTGGCTCTTGTAGCATCCAGCACACATTTTCTGAAACAATAAGTAATATTATGTATCCTCGTTTTACAGGTGAGAAAATTGAGCCCTGGGACTGGGGCAGGTGGGAGGGAAAGAAAGCCACACACTGCAGGTAAAAGTGGCAGAGGCAGGTCTTGAACCCAGGTCAGTAGGATTTCCAAGTCTTTGCAAGCCAGTCCATGCTCCATCTGAAGAATGGGCGCGCTGCTGGACTCGTCACCGAGGGCTACGGGGAGGCTAAGTTGGTCACTCGAGGGTGCAGGTAGGTCGGATTAGTTGCGGGGTCTAGGAAGGGGCCACACCGCCCCGCAGCCGGGAGCCCGGTGGCCCATATCCAAGCTGGACCAGCTCCGAGCGCTCGGAGCCCCGCCCCTCTCATTGGAGCGGGCGGGACCAGGCGAGGCCCGCCCCCTTGCGTCACGTCCGGTGGGGCGGGGCTTCGGGGCTTTCCCGGCGGGGCGGGGGAGAGTATCGGTTAACCCCTGCGTGGCCGATCGGGCAGGACTCCGCCGGCCGGAACCCGCGAGTCGGGGCTCCCCAGCCACACCCCTCGCGGGATTTAAAGGGGCCGGAGGGGCCGGGTCGGTGGAAGCCCGAAGCTAGGGAGCGGGCATGCGGCGCTGCCCGTGCCGGGGGAGCCTGAGCGAGGCAGAGGCCGGGGCGCTGCCGGGAGCGGCCCGCATGGGGCTGGAGGCGCCGCGAGGGGGGCGGCGGCGGCAGCCCGGGCAGCAGCGCCCTGGGCCCGGCGCAGGGGGCCCGGCCGGGCGGCCGGACGGGGGCGGGCCCTGGGCCGGGACCGAGGGGTGCAGCCTCCACACGGAGCCCGAGAGGGTCGGCCTCGGGCCTGAGCCGGGGACAGACGGACAGGGTGAGCCTGAAGCAGCTGGCCTCGGAGGGGACACAGAACGGCCCGGCCGAAAGACGGAGCCAGGACAAATCCAGCCTCCGGACGTGTCCAGAAAGGAGCAGCCACTGGTCAGAGCAGGAGACAGCCGGTCCCTGGACGGAAACGGGGACAGATGGCTTTTGGACGGATCCACACAGGTCTGACCTCCAGTCTCAGTCAGAGAGGGCCAGCCTCTGGACGCAGCGCGGTGTTTCGGGGCCGTGGACAGAGACAGAAATTCATGGGTCACAGACCCAACCAGAGAGGGCCAAGACCTGGGCGCATAACCTCTGGACCCATAATAACAGGTCCAACCTCCGGACTCAGCCAGAGGGGGGCCGTACCTCAACAGAGCCAAATGCTGGTGGCTCTTGGAAAGAACTGTACACTGATGGCTCCCAGATACAACGGGATACTGGAACAGCCCGCACACAGGTTGGCACTGATGGTTTCCCAACACAGCAAGATACTGTTGGCTCCTGGACACGGCCTGGCACTGATGGTCCCCAGACAGAACCTGGGACAGACTGTTTTTTGGGCGAATCCAAGCAGGATGGCCCATTAGAGGAACCAGAACCTGGGGAGTTGGGGACGCACCTGTACTCTCACCTGGAGTGTAGCCTCCTGACCCCTGTACCCCGCCTTATCATCACTCCTGAAACACCAGAGCCCGAGGCTCAGCCAGTGGGACCCCCCTCCCGTGCTGAGGGGGGCAATGGCGGCTTCTCCTCTGCCTCCTCTTTCGACGAGTCTGAGGATGATGTGGTGGCCGGGGGCGGAGGTGCCAGCGACCCCGAAGACAGGTCTGGGGTGAGTGGGGACCATCCTGCCCTTAAGCCACATCCCCCCCAGACCCCTTACCCCCCCCCCCTCCCCCGCTTTGGCTTTGAGAAGTTTTCTAGCAGCCACCAACAATTTCATCTCCCGGGTACCGCTTCCACCTGTCGACCTCCTCCCTCTGACAGCCGGATTACCAGCCCACTCCAGGCACCCTCCTAATCCTTTCCTTTTCTCCTCCTCCACGCCTCTGGTCCTAGGGCCTAAAATGGGCAGCCACTGGCTGACTTAATGGTGCCCAGGAACTCCTGAAATTGTGTGATCGTGTGAGTCTGTGTGCATACACACATAGATTTTTGCAGCAAGTGTGCATGACTTCTGTTGGATCTTCTAGAAAGTATGTAACCTCAAAATCTGAAGAGCTCTAGTGTAGGAAGACAGAAAGGGTACACCTTTTACCCCAAATTTTTTAGTCTAGGGCCTGTGGCTGTCTTAAGGGGTCATGAACCTTTGCTACCCTTGAGCCATTCACTTTTGTAGGGAGTAAGCCCGCACCCCCCCCCCCCCCCCCCGCTTTTATCAGATTCTTAAAGGGCTGTGTGAGCCCAAAATGCTAAGGACCCCCAGCTTAACCAAGGACCTTCCTGGTCTCCCCCACACCCCCCAGCTCCCCAGAGGGCCCTCTGCAGATTCTTGTTTACATCCTCCACCTTCACTCCCAGCTTGGGTGCGGTTCTTCCCTGGTGAATCAGGAGGGCTGGCAGGGCAGGTTCAGGGAGGGTCAGCACAGAGGCAGGTGTGAGAACCTCAAGTGGGTTGGCCTACTGGGTTCTCCCATTCTCCTGGGGCCTCTGGCTGGCATCTGCCCTGAGCCCCCCTCACCCCATAGGCCTCCCTTAGGAACATGCTCACACATGTATGTGGCCGTGGGTAGAGACAGACCTGCCTCAACCTGCCTGTGCCGGAGGAAAGGAGCTAACTCTCTGGTCTTTCTGCCTTAACTATTCCCTCCACCTACTCTCTCACGTTCTTGGCATTTCAAAACAGCTGATCTGGAAGTGAATGGGGAAAAAAATAGCAGCTAGCTCTCACTTATGCCCAGCTCTATATACTAAGCTCCTCACTCGAATTAACTCACTTAATCCTCATGGCAGCCCTATGAGGTGGATACTATTATTATTCCCATTTCATAGATGGGGAAACTGAGGTCCAGATAGGTCATGACGCCTGTCCAAGGTCACACATGTTGGAAGACACAGACCTGGGATTCAAACCCTTGGAACACCAGGCACTTTTCTAAGTGTCGTGTATGTGTTAATCCTGAGTCCTCATACCAGCACTATGAGATCGGGATTATGATCGTGTGTATTTCTTTCCTTCTTTCTTTCTTTTTTGTTTTGATCGTGTGTATTTCATAGATGAGGAAGCTGGTTCAGAGAGGTTCGGTCACTTGCTCAGGGTCGGCCAAGGCTGGTCGGAGCCAAGATTCTAACTCAGTTTTGGCTTGGCTGAGTTTAAAACCCTGTTATTTCAGCCTCTGGGGTGTATGGATGGATCCGTCCCTAACTTGCTTTCCTCCCAGACCTCCCTGTCTCCAGTTTTTCCTCATCCTTCCAGAATCTGCCTCCAAGACCCACTTCTGATCAACTTGTGAACTTTCCCTGCTTTCCGTGCCTTCTGTGGTTCCCCAGGGCCTTCCAGATAGTGATCAGAAGTTCAGTCCTGTGTTCAGAGCTTCCTGTCTCCAGGCGGCTTCCCAGCCTCCCCTCCTGTCCCTTTCCACTGCCACAAAGCCGAAGGCCACACTGTTCCTTGAACACCCTGCCACCGTCCTGCCTCCCCTCTTTGCTCAAGCTGTTCCCACTGCCCAGAAAACAAACTCTTGCTTCCTTCCTGCTTAATTTTGAAATCCCATCCAACCTGAAAGTCCCACTACTTTCTTCCTTTCCTCCCTGCTTCCCTTCCTTCTCACATCCCTCCTGTCCTCCTAATCAGACAACCAACAGTCCTTGAGCCTCTGTTATGTGTCTGGCCCTGTGTTGGCTTTGCGGGGGACACAGTGGGGACAGAGACATTACCCTCCTGGGGCGCCCAGGCCAGTGGAGAAGACAGACCCATCACCATACAGAGTGGTCAGGGCTGGGAAGGGAGAAGCTGAGTGTTGTGGCAGACCATGGGGTGAGTGTGTGTGGGGGGTGTGATTGGCTGCACCTGGAGTATCAGAGAGGGCTTCCAGGAGGAGGGGGCCACAGTGGTGATGAGACCACTGTGAAACCATCAGAGAAAGCCTGGATTAACCATCAGGTCCAAGAAAGAGACAAGATACTGAGTCTGCTTATGATTAAAAAAAAAAAAAAAAAAAAAAAAGACCATTATAACTAACCTCTTTCAATCCAAACAAGGTTTTGGAGTGGCTATTGTGTGCTAGGCCATGGGATGGAGACACAGGCATAACCATGATAACCCCAATCCCTGCCTTCAGAGTTCATAGTCCAGCCAGGGGTATAGTGTGTAAGCCCAGGGCAGTGGGTTCTAAGTTAGAACCCTAGCACTGTACTGTGTGACTTAGGCAAGTCACTTCATCTCTCTGAGCCTCTGTTTCCTCTGTAACACATAGTCAACAATCCTCCTGGAGTTGTGTTTTTAGGATTAAGTAGGTTATGGCTCACCGAGTCTTTGTCATTGTGCCTGGAATGTTCCAGGTGCTTAGTAAACAGGAACTTTTATTAATCACCTCCTCTCCACGGCTGGCAGTTGGAGGGTAGAAGGAATAGCCCTTCCTGAATCCTACATTTCCAACACCCTGCCTCTGCTTGACCTTCCCACCATCAGTTCGATGTCTGCTAGGTAGCTGGGCTCTGAGCAGATGGGAGAGAACATGGCCGATGCCAGGGTAGTGGGGTCTCCTTCTCCTAACACTTGCCTAAGGGGCTGTCATGTGTTTGGAGCCAAGAATATATTCTTGTATGTGCGTGTGTGCTCATGCATGTGAATCAGACACTGACCCTTTTCAAGAACCTCTTGACTGAGTCAACATGATACAACCGAATCTTTGTTTTCAGTTTGCTTTACTGGTTTTCTGTTGCTTGTTTGCTCTCTTTCTTTGCTTCTATTTATCTTTTTCTGTTATTTTGTATCCCTGTCTCCCTTTCTGGGTTTCTATATTTTCTTTCTTTGTCTTTTGGTAACCCTGTCTCTGTATTAGTCAGGCTCGGTCAGGGTTTGCTATAGCAACAAAGAACCCCCAAATTTATTGACTTAGCACAGGATTATTTCATATTGCACATGGACCATGGGCCACTGGTGGGTGAGGAGGCTCTACTCCATGCTGTCTTTACTCAAGGCCCAGACTGAGGAAGCTTCTATTTCTCTTTCCACGGTCCCTACCCCCTTCTATAGCAGGGCAAAGGACACAGAGAATCATGTACTGGCTTTAACGCTTCTGCTCACATTTCACTGGCCACAGCAAGTCAGTAGCCTAAGTTCAAGATGGCAGGGACATCCTGGCAGGTGGGGACTGGGGCTTTTTGGTGAGCAGCTCCCATGACTATCCCCATTTCCATCTCTGCCCATCTCTGTCATCACCTTGTCATCTGCTTCTGTTTTTGTCTTTCTCTGTGGTTCAGCCTCCCCTCATCAACTCCTGCTTCTGTTATCACCTCTAGAAGGTTTGACTTGGTTTTGGGACAGAAGTGAGGTTTCTAAGTGTTTGGTGTGTGTCTGTGGAGGGGAAGACTTGGGGGCTGCTTGTTACTACAGCAAGACCTGACCTATTTGTACTCATTTGAGAAGGACAGAGAAAAACAGACAGACTCTTCCCCATCTTCGCTGAGGCTTTTGGGTGATCTCTAGATGATTGAAGTAGTGGGCCTTGCTCACCCCAGTGAGCTTGGGAACAGTGATCTCCTGGCCCTGGAAAGCCCCCTGGTCCACCTGGTTTCCCTTAGTGCAGCATCTCCACCCCCTTCCTTCCCCAGCCCTGGCATTGATCCCACCCTGCTTTGCCTCACACAGAATAAACCGTGGAAGAAGCTGAAGACAGTTTTGAAATATTCGCCCTTCGTGGTTTCCTTCCGAAAACACTACCCTTGGGTCCAGCTGTCGGGACATGCTGGTGAGAGCTGGGGTGCAGGGGATGGTGGTGGGGGCAGGTGGCAGACTGTCTGGGCAGAGACACCCAGGCCAGGGAAAGAAGTTCTAGAGTCATTCTCTGGAGTTCAGCTTGCCCCGTATGTCAGATGGGTGGAGAGCGTCCACCTTATGAGTCTGTTATGGGAAGTGCTTAGGGCTGGGCCGAGCCATCCTTACACCAGGGCTGAGGGCTGCTCCCTGTTGTCTCAGTGCCAGGGGGATGGGGGAGCAAATCCTCAACCCTGGGGAAAAATGGTCCTGGGCTCAATTCCTCATGCTGCACTTTATATATGGATGATCCCAGGCAATTTACTTTCTCTCACTGGGCCTTAGTTTTCTCACCATACCTCCCTTGCAGGCTTAACTGAAGGGTTAAAATAAAAATGTATATGAATGGGTTGCCTGGCTGGCTCGGTTGATAGAGCATGTGAGTTTTTTTTTTTTTTTTTTTTAAGATTTTATTTATTTATTCATGAGAAACACAGAGAGAGAGAGGCAGAGACATAGGCAGAGGGAGAAGCAGGCCCCCTGAGGGGAGGCTGATGTGGGACTTAATCCCGAGACTCCAGGATTACAACCTGAGCCAAAGGCAGACGCTCAACCATGGAGCCACCCAGGTGCCCCAAGCATGTGACGCTTAATCTCAGGGTTGGGAGTTCAAGCCCCACATCGGGTATGGAGCCTACTTAAAAATAAAATATCTTTAAAAAATAATTAAAAAACCCAAAATGTATATGAAGATTGAGACATGGGCCCCTCGTAAATATAAACAATCATTCTTTGTTCTCTCCTCATGTCCAAAGTATAGTAGGCCCTCAATAAACAGCAGCTCTAATGGCTTTCCCCAGAACCTAGCATGATGTCTCAGACACAAAGTAGCACCGTGCCCATCATCATATAGCATTTTCTGTAAAGGGTTAGATAGTAAATACTCTAGGCTTTGTGGGCCATACAGTCTTTGTCACAACTACTCAACTCTGTTGTTGCAGCACGAAAGCAGCCATAGATAATACAGAAACACACAAATGTGTCTGTGTTCCAATAAAACTTTATTTACAAAAACAGTACTGGTGGCAACTAGACAAATTGGGCCCACCAGGAAAGAAAGACAAGAAGGGAATTTACCTAACTTGTTTGTCCCTAGATCTGAGTCATTGAAAAGGCCAGCTCCCCTGCTACCGAAAACACAGGGCTGCCATCTCTATGCGTTCTAATTATTCTAACTGGGTTAAGATACCAAAACAAAACAAAACAAAACAAAACAAAAAAACCCCTCATAAGTTAGTGGTGGTTAAACAAAAACTTAGTGGAATAAAAAAAAACAACACTTTATTACCCTTATAGGTTTTGGGTCAGGATCCAGACAGGGCATGGCAAGGGTCGCTTCTTGCTGCTTCATGGTATCTGAGAACTCAGCTAGGACAGCTTGAATGCTGCAGGGCAGAAACTTTCGAGATTTATTCACTCATGGGCCCCATGATCAATTCTTGGCTAGGTCTCAGGGCCACTGGCTGGAAAGCTTTTTTTTTTTCATTTTATTTACTTATTTATTCATGAGAGAGAGAAAGAGGCAGAGATATAGGCAGAGGGAGAAGCAGGTTCCATGCAGGGAGCCCGATGTAGGACTTGACCCTGGGACACCAGGATCATGCCCTGGGCTGAAGGCAGGTGCTCAATCACTGAGCCACCCAGGCGTCCCCAAGTAGTCCGCTTTCTTACGTGGCTGCTCAGGACCACGAAGCAAACATCTCTGCCAATAAAGTGGAAATCACATCTCTTGTGGCCTAGACTCTGAAGTCACAGTATCGCTTCTGCCATCAGCCCTTCCAGATTTAAGGGGAGAAGAATTAGATTCCACTTCTTGATGGGGAGTGGTGAAATTCTAGAAGAACATATGGGGCAGGAGCTATTGCTGCAGCCCATCTTTGGAGAATATAACCTGAAAATACAATTTGCCTCAATAAGAATTTGTAATTCTGGGGCAGCCCGAGTGGCTCAGCAATTTAGTGCCATCTTCGGCCCAGGGTGTCATCCTGGGGACCTGGGATCGAGTCCCACGTCGGGTTTCCTGCAAGGAGCCTACTTCTCCCTCTGCCTGTGTCTCTGCCCCCCACCCCGTCTCTTATGAATAAATAAATAAAATCTTAAAAAAAAAAAGAATTTGTAATTCTAATCTACACAGTCTGCATGGTCCAGGAAATGCCAGAATTATCATTTAACTTAAATGGGCCCCAGTTAGCATTGTGGGACTCCAGGCAGAAACAAATGCAAATCTGCTCTAGAGCGTCATGCTCTCGACTCAAATCACGAAAAATTCCCACAGCTGATCATGAGCTCACAATCTGAAATGACAAAACAAATGAAAAAAGACAAACAAACAAAATAAAAAAACAAATGAAGACATTAGGTGCTATGAACAGGACTCTTTAAACAAGGAGCAGCAGTATGGTCATTCCCTTGGCACATCCTGGCCGAGACTGTGAGAGTTGTAGGGAGGGAGAGAAAGCCTTTCAGAAGGGTCAGGCAAGATGAGGGCAACCAGGATCTGATGAATGGGGAGAGAAGATTCTCTGGCTGATCCAGCTTCTGACCCTCTTGTTGGCTGTGCTGCTCCTAGGGAATTTCCAAGCAGGAGAGGATGGTCGGATCCTAAAGCGTTTCTGTCAGTGTGAGCAACGCAGCCTGGAACAGCTGATGAATGACCCCCTGCGGCCTTTTGTGCCCACCTACTATGGTATGGTACAGCGGGATGGCCAGGCCTTCAACCAGATGGAAGATCTCCTGGCGGATTTTGAGGGCCCTTCCATTATGGACTGCAAGATGGGCAGCAGGTAGTAGGTTCAAGGGCAGCCATGGGGCAGAGGTGGAGGGTCAGGAAAGGGCATTTTTGAAGATGGTACTACTCAGTCTTCAAAGTGGTTGTACCAACATACATTCCCACGAGCAGTGTGTGAGAGTTCCAGTTGTTTTATCTTCTCATCAATATTTGGTATTGCCTATTTTATTAATTTTAATCATTCTGGTGAGTGTCTCATTAGGATTTTAATATCTCTTTATCTGATGACCAAAGAAGTTGAGTGTTGGTTGGTTGGCCATTTGGAAATCCTCTTTTGAAAAGTGCTGCTTTGAATATTTTGCCCATTTTTCTATTGGGCTGTTTTTTTTAAAATTTATTTTTATTTTTTTTATGACTCTACATATTCTGGATACAATTTTTAAAAAGATTTATTTATTTATTTATGATAGACATAGAGAGAGAGAGAGAGAGGGGCAGAGACAGGAGGAGGGAGAAGCAGGCTCCATGCCGGGAGCCCGACGCGGGACTCGATCCTGGGACTCCAGGATCGCGCCCTGGGCCAAAGGCAGGCGCTAAACCGCTGAGCCACCCAGGGATCCCGATACAAGTCTTTTATTGGAGATTCACACACACATTCTCCAGCTTTCCTATATCAATCTTTTTTTTTTTTTTTTTAGAGAGAGAGAGAGAGAGAAAGATAGAGGATGGAGGTGGGTATTGGCAGAGGGAGAGGAAGGGAGAATATCCCAAGCAGTCTCCATGCCCAGCACACTGAGATCATGACCTAAGCAAAGATCAAGAGGTGGATGCTCAACCAGCTGATCCATCCAGGCATTCCCCATTTCACTCCTTAATAACAGAAGCATTTTTAGTTTAGGTCCGTTTGTCATTTTTCATTATGATTGGTAGCTTTGTATTTAAGAAATCTGCCTACTCCAAGATTGTAAAGATCTCCCATGTTTTCTTTTATAAGCTTTATTGTTTAAACTTTCACAGCTAGATTTGAAATCCATCTAAAATTAATTTTTGTACATGGTGTGAGGTAGGTATTGAAGTTTCCCCCACCTCCTCCATATGGCAATCCTATTGACTCAGCACCATTTATTGAGAAGACTTCCCTTTTCCCATTTTTTTTTTTTTAAAGACTCCATTTATTTATTCATGAGAGACACAGAGAGAGAGAGAGGCAGAGACACAGGCAGAGGGAGAAGCAGGCTCCATCCATGCCGGGAGCCCTGAGGGACTGAATCCCGGGTCTCCAGGGTCACACCCTGGGCTGCAGGCGGCGCTAAACTGCTGCACCACCGGGGCTAACCCCCTTTTCCCATTGAATTGCTTGGCCTTCTTTGTCATAATTTGGGTGAATGTACGTGTGTGTGTCTGTTTTTAGACTCTCTTCTGGTCCATCGATCTGATTGTCTATTCTTGCATCATGCTGTAGTTTTATAACTTGTCTCGATATCAGGGAGTATGTCCTCCATCTTTGTTTCTCATAGTGTTCTTTGTCACATCCTCTGTGTCCCAGGACCTACCTGGAGGAGGAGCTAGTGAAGGCACGAGAAAGGCCCCGGCCCCGGAAGGACATGTATGAGAAGATGGTGGCTGTGGACCCCGGGGCCCCCACCCCTGAGGAACATACCCAGGGTGCTGTCACCAAGCCCCGCTACATGCAGTGGAGGGAGACCGTGAGCTCAACTTCCACCCTGGGCTTCCGGATTGAGGGCATCAAGGTGGGGGCCAGGAGCCACTAGCCTGTTGCCAGAAGGCTGAGAACTAGATCAGAGGCTGGGCTTCTCGGGGAGCATGGTTGTCAGGGAAAGCTGGAAAGAACCAGGACATGGAGAAAGAGCAGAAGACTGTCAAAGATGAGTAGACAGGGGCTCAGGAGGTCCTGCTTCTCTGTCACCCCCATCAGTGACCAAGATTTGTTTATCTGTCTCTCTGAGCAGCTCCTGAGTCCATCTGCTCCCCCTCCCCATGACCCTGCCCTAGTCTGCCCATCTCTCCCACCCTGACCTCCCTGGCCTCTCCCGCCCTAGTCTCCCTGGGCTCCTGGGTCCTGGTCTCACCCCCTCTGATCCTTATCCAACACAGCAGCTGGAGGGATCCTTTTTCCCCCGTATGGAGAAAGATATATTTTTTTCTTTCCTTTCTCCTTTCTCTCCTTTGTTATAAATTACATCTAATTGCTTGAAGAGGAATTTGCACAGTTCAAAAGTCAAAATAATAAGAAAGGGTATAATGTCTCTCCCAGCCCCACTGCGGTCCTTTCCAATCTCTCCCTCTACCCCCGCCTGCTCCTGGAGAACCACTTTAGGCTTTCTCCTGGTTCTTCCCGCAAATACAAACCAATGCAATTGCATATCCTCAATTTTCTTCCTCCCATTCTTACACAAAAAGTAGCAGAACCCTGGAGAGTTTTTCATATTATTCCATAGAAAATATGCCTGCCTTTCTTTCTCTTCCTTCCTCTGTTCCTATCTTTCTCAGCTGTGTAATAGCTTTCTGTGGGTGAGAAACAGTCCCCTACAGATGGCCACCTGGGTTTCCATTTTTTGCCATTACAAATAGTGCCTCAGTGAATCACTTTGTACATAAGACACTTTGTTAAGTGTGTACAGTTGGCTGTAGACTTCTGTAGATTCTCAGAAGCAAGATGAGGTGCAATGGGAGTTTTGCGAGAGATTGTCAGACTCCTTTCATAAGGGTGGAAACATTGTGCACCCCACCATGGGGTGCCTGTTTTCCCGCAGCCCCATGAACCATCTTTCCGAATTGTACATCTGACTCATTCTTCTCTTCAAAATCCTTCCATGGCTCCCTAGTCCTTTCGGGAGAAGTTCCCTGGCCTAGGGGGCCCTCCGGGGTCTAGCCTAATCTTTTCCCCCTCTCTTCCTCCTTATCTACCTTCAGGCCACTGTGAAGCACTTTCATTTCCTTGAAAGAGCCCTGCTCTTTTCTGCCACAGAGCCTCTGCACATGCTGTTCCCTCTGCCAGGATTGTTCTTCCCACTACTGTTCCCCTGATTGACTCCCAGTCATTTTCCTGTCTCCTTTCAAATTTCACTTCCTCCAGGAAGCCTGTCTTGACTTCTATCCTTCTACATCAGGGTCCTCTCTTTACTTCTTATTCCATACCCGCCTTGTTCACCTGTCTGTCTCGTTACCTCCGTGTTATCAGTGCACACATGGCACCTGGCACACTTAACTGTGTGCCAGGCACTGTGCCATGTATCCCACACATCCAGTCTCTTCTAATCCTTGTACCAGCTTGAGGTAGTAAATATCAACGTAATCCCCATTTTCCAGATGTGGGAACTGAGGCTGAGGCCGGTGAAGTGGCTTGTTTAAGGCCGCCAGCTAGGAAGTAGCAGAGTCACTGTTCAAAGCCAGACCCACCCCTCTCCAAAGTCCACTTGGCTAGACTGGCTCGACCAGGGGGTTCAAGGTTAGACTGGGAAGGACCGGTTGCTCTGGAGTGTGCCTTAGGGCTGGGTGGAGCTGGGCTGGCAGGTGGGCTGGCTCCTCCTGAACAGCCAGGAATGCTGGGACAGGCAGGTGGTCCTGGGAGGTGCCTGAGGCTGCTTGGTGTCAGGCATAAGAAGGAAAAGGTATGACACTCTGCCTTCCCGCCTTGCCCTGCAGAAAGCCAACGGGATCTGCAACACCAATTTTAAGAAGACAAAGGAGCTAGAGCAGGTGACAAAGGTGTTGGAGGACTTTGTGGACGGGAATCGTGGAATCCTGGTGAGCAGGATACCCATGCCCTGAATTTGAGCAGCTTAAGATCACCACAGTCATTGTTCCTAAGGCAATGGCCTGCTTTAGGCTGAGGTTGGCCTCTATTGGCCTGCATTGTGTACCATCTGTGGTCAGCTGGTGTCTTGGCTGGAGCAGACTGGTCTAGGAGGGGCCTGCGCTCATATGTCTGGTGATGGGCTCACCATCTTGCCTCACAACTTGGCCACTTGTGTCTCATGATCCAGCAGGCTAGCCTGGGCTTGTTCCCAGGGTGGAAGCAGGTGGCCCAGAGAACAAATGAAAATGTAAGATGTCTTGATGGCTCAGAATGGCCACCATCATTTCTGCCCTGTTTTATCAGCCAGAGCATGTCCTTTGACCAAGCTGAGATTAAAGGGACTCGGACTCCACCTCTTGGTGGGAGGAGCTTCTAGGAATTATGGCTCTTCCTGTAATCTCCCAACCAGGCTCTTGCCTGTTGCACCCAGAGGCCACCAAGCCTCCACCCTACCTCCCAGTGTCCCCGGGGTGGCTCCCCTGATCCCATGCCGTTGGGGGTATAAGATGTCAGATCTCAAGGAGGGTAAGGACCCACGAAGCCCCTGTGCTAACCAAGAAATGCTCCCTCTCACACAGAGAAAGTACGTGGCACGCCTGGAAGAACTCCGAGAAGCTCTGGAGAACTCCCCCTTCTTCAAGACCCACGAGGTGCGAGCCCCAGCTGCCATTTGAGCAGAAGGCCCTGTGTGTTTGGGGGTCGGGGGGGATGTCAGCATCCAGGTGACACTGAAGAGAAACCACTCACAAGAGTTACAGGGCAAAGCTGAACTCCCAAGTCTTGGGGTTTGCTCTTTTAGGGTAGGCAGCATAGGGGATTTCAGGGAGATGGGACAGTTAGGAACATGGGCTTGAGCCAGGTGGTCTGCAATGAAGGATGTTCAACACTGGGCACATGACTTACCTTCTAGGGCCTTGGCCTCCTTCTCGCACGGGGAAGAACAACGGTATCTTCCTCACGGGGCTGCTGAGGTGTTAGACCAGCAGACTTCAAGTGCCATTTGGAGCACAGAAGTGCATGTAACTCCTTGCACCTAAAATTACTTTGTAATAATAATTATATCCAATTATGGGAACTGCCTTCCTGTTTGGTGGCTCTCCCCCCTCCCCTCCTCCGTCCCCTCTGCAGTCTGTGTCTCATTTTCTGGGCTGTCGCAGGAAGTCTGTGAAGTGGTGACCTCACTCATGTGTCTTCTCCCTCCTCTCTCCTAGCTCCTCTACCTCTCCTCTTAGGCCCCCCTCACTTCTTTTTCCTGGTATCCCTGACTTCTGATAGATTCCTGAAATGGGAGTTGGGCCTCTAGGTTCGAGTCCCAGTCTGTACCCCCCAGCTACCTGGGCCTGCGACCTGCCTCCTGGGGATGGTGAGGACAGAGTGGATTAATACGTGGAAGCACGGCCCATATAGTAAACCCTTAGGTGCCAGCTGCTACTGTCATGTTGATTGCCATCAAATGTCATCCTCATCGTCCTTGTCACTACCTTTGGGCTTTACACGCACGTCACAAAGAGGAGGCCTCGGGACCTCATCCCTTTTGAATTCATGTTTCACTCACCTGGTGACTTGGCATTTTAAAAAATAAGTTGCCAACGTCTATAACATAAGACTTGACAAAAAAAAAACAAAAACAAAAACAAAAAAAAACATAAGACTTGACACCAAAATTGGGACTTCCGGTTTCCCTGGCCTGCTGGCAATAACTGGGTTGCTCACCATACACCAACCACCAAACAGAGTGGGGCGGCAGCTGCCCCTCCTGACAGCCACCTGCTCACCTGCCCAGTCACCTGGGTTCTCTGGGAGCAGTGGGGTTTGAAACCTGACTAGAAAAGGAGAGGAGCTTGCGCATTTGGAGTTCCATAAAGGCCACGAAAGTACTATTTCTAATTATAAACACCCCCTCCCCCCTGCCCAAGCCAGCATCTACTGAGAGCTGTGTGTCAAGCACCACAAGGCACTTCAAGAGTGTGTGGGTTGTGGATTGCTGCCAACGGCCTTAGCCGGTAGAGGCAGTCACCTTTCTCGGCCGGAGCTGAGCAGTTCTTCCACGGGGAAGGCATTATCCACTTCATAGTGCCCGCTGGGCTCCCTTGATCCATGTAAGATCCCGCAGGCATTTGAGTTTATACCCCGGCTTGAAAAAGGGTGATGGTGGGACTCCTGGGTGGCTCAGCGGTTTAGTGCCGCCTTCAGCCCAGGGCGTGATCCTGGAGACCCAGGATCGAGTCCCATGTCGGGCCCCCTGCGTGGAGCCTGCTTCTTCCTCTGTCTGTGTCTCTGCCTCTCTCTGTGTCTCTCATGAATAAATAAAAAAGTCTTAAGGAAAAAGGGTGATGGTTAACATTTGCCGTCCACTCGCTATACTGGCAGCTACCCTCAGAGCTGTATGTGGATGAATTCCCACACGTAACACGCACAGCAATCTTTGAGGCAAAGGGTACTGTTATGCCATGATTCCCACTCTGTATATGAGCAAGTAGAGGCACAGGAAGGGTAAGTCACCTGCTCAAGGCCACCTAGCCCCAGTAGTGGCAGAGCCAGGATTTGAACCCAGACAAGCCTGGCTCCAGAGTTCATGGTCAGCTGCTCTGCTCAGCCACTTGCTGGGTGGGGAGGGCCCTGAGCCAGTGCTTGCTCCTCCCCCTAACCTCCTACCTCTCTCCCTGCAGGTGGTGGGCAGCTCGCTTCTCTTTGTGCATGACCACACTGGCCTGGCCAGGGTCTGGATGATTGACTTCGGCAAGACAGTGGCCCTGCCTGACCACCAGACGCTCAGCCACCGATTGCCCTGGGCAGAGGGCAACCGCGAGGATGGGTACCTCTGGGGTCTGGACAACTTGATCCACCTCCTTCAGGGGCTGGCCCAGGGTTGACCCACTTGCCCACTGCCAGGTTTACTTATTGGATGGTGCCCATCTGGCTGGTGGTGCCCCGGGATTGGCCACGGGGTGGACCTTGGGGATGGCAAAGGTGGTGTTGTACACCACCACAAGACCAGAGCGGAAGGTCTTTTTAAGGGTCTTGGAGACCACGTAGTGCCGGGAGGTTTTAGACTGGAGAGGGGGTGTGACATGGCCGCATCTCATGGTGAATCAGAACCAGACTGGGTCCTCCCACCAGCCAGGAAAGTTTCTGAGGGGCTGCTGGAGATCATAACTAGCCGTGGGCCTCAACAGAACACAATTCAGAAGCCACAGGGTGTGGGTGTGAGATGGTGCCTCTCACTGTAGGAATGACTATAGTCACTGCCTCCTTGCCAGCCTGCTTCCAGGCTCAAGCTGGCTCCTAGAGGCCAGGGGAGGGTCAGTTTCATCATTGGTGCCCCAGAGAACCAGCCCTCACCTGCGAACAGACGTAGGAGTGCCTGCCTTGGGGAGCTAGGACCCCAGGAGCACCTGCCTGCCTGGGAGAATTAGGGCCCCATCTGTTCATCTGGGAGCCATCCCAGGGCTGAAGGACTCTGGGGAGGGTGTGACACCATGGGGGCTGGTCTGAGAGCTGCTGCTGTTGGGTGGGACCCAGTTCTCCCAGTCCTGCCCTCCCCTGGCCCCATGAGATCTTCCCCACTCCTGAAAGAACTATGCTGATCGCCTGCAGACCTAAACCACAGCCACATCCCATGTCAGCACTGTGACTAGCACAACCTCATTCCTCGGGCACCAGCCTCAGCCTTGGGACTTTCTCCTTTCCCCCCACCCCCTTGCCCTTGCTCCAAGCCAGCTGGTGGCAGGAAGGGCTTTCAGACGTGGAAAAGCGGGTTTGGGAATCAGAGGTGCAGACTAGGTAGGTGGGGCCGCTGGCTGTGACATGGGGTTTGCAGCTTGGTCCAAACCAAAGACCTTAGCACCCTCAAGCATGGGTGATGCTCCTCCATCCCCCTCCTCCTGCACCTGTCCCTTCAGCTTCCTAGCCTGAGCCTGGGAACCAGGCACCTCCCTCTTCCCTAAGCTGAAGCTCTAATGTGTCTTCCAGACCTGAGGAGGTGTGCTCCTTTTCTACTGATCATCTTTATACTTATTTATATGAAAGAGATAGTTGTTAGCTGGGGCAGCATTGGGGAACAGGAGGCAAAAATCGCTTCACATCCTTTCCTCCTGTGGTGATGCTCCAATAAATCACACATTCAAAGTCAACTTTGTGGACTTTTTTCAAAACTCGCCACTAGTGCTGGGTGGGGTCACGTGATAATGACTAGTTTGGGATATAGATGCAGAAACAGAGCAGGCTGGTTCATCCATTCAGCATTCACCGAGCTGCTGCTCTTGTGCCTGGCTCTGTTGGACAACATGGGGAACATATTACTGACCAAGGTAGTTCCACGCTGTGCCCTCAGAGGCTCCTAGGATGGTGCACTAGACACTGCCAACCAGGTGCCAGGGCTGGGATGCTTTGGCGCACAGGTGACTGGGGTGTGTGTGTGTGTGTGTGTGTGTGTGTGCATGCGCGTGCACACACACTCCTCTTTAGGGGAGAAACACCACACGGTACAGCATCTCCAAATCAGACCCTTCGCTGGGCACTGGGTACACAAGTGACCAAGACAGACCTTTTCTTCCCCTTTCACAGTGGAAGTGACAGGTATTTATTCAGTTAATAACCTCTTCCTCCATGTCTGCATAGGTACTAACTGCTGGGTTTGAGTCCTGGCCTGCCACTGGCCAGCTCTGTGACCTTAGGCCAGTGAGTGCACTTCTCCAG